>NC_140936.1:30118812-30718812 GCF_014529385.1 Adiantum capillus-veneris
TTTTGTTGTTGAGCTAACTCTCGATTTTTGTCGTCTCCTTACAGTACTGCTAAACTTTGGCTTCTCTATAGCCTCTAGTTGTGCGATGTCAATGGGTTGTGGACTACACCACATAACACTTTGAAGGTATTCATCCCAGTTATCTACCAACTTTCGATGAGCATCACATGTCCCTATATAATTAAGCCATTCCGCGGTAGATTTCTTTTCATTTATTCTAGCATGCACATTTTCTCGATATCGTCGCCTCTTATATCTCTTACTCTTCTTATCTAATTTTCGATTACGGCCGATCTCTAGTGAAGAGTCACTAGATGAATCGCTTCTTGTGTTTTTTGCTCCCTTGGATAGATTGTCATCTGGGATACCACTGGACCCTGAATGGTTTGTCCCCACATTTGCACTAAGATTTAACTCAGATTCTTCGTCCTCAGAGTCAATTTCAATTGATGATTCTGACCCAAAATCGTGTGGGCTATAGTGTTGTGAGGCACTACTGGTTCCAATGCCAGTCAAACCTTCATCTTTGTAGGTCATCAGAAGCTATATGCATTGCTTCTAGCATATTTAAGGGTACGAGTGGTGGCATTTCATCCCCCTCAGGTGTTACCCAGGTCGTCCCCCTATTTCCCCAAGTGTCTATGGTTGCTGCTAGGTGGACCCAATCCACATTGTCCGACTCAGTCATCCCAGGTGGTACATCCATATAAGGAGAATCTTCCCCAACATCAGTGTCTGCTTTACACGTGTAACAATACTACAATGGGGCCGAGTGAACTGTGGTGTCAGATCTATGATCAATTGTAAACCTATTTCCTAGGGGATGTGCTCGACGAGTTATAAGATCCACTCGAATGACAAAATCTTGGAACTGCAGGTAGACATGGTTTTTAGACCATTCATGCACCATTTTTGCTTCCCTCAAGAAGAACGTCCTAAGATCATCTCCGATGCCATAGTGTGCTTGGAGAAATCCATAACAATGAAGGTAATTCTTATTTTATGTCCAAAGACCTTGATGTTGAGATCTTTTAGCATCCCAATAGGTTTAACAATAGACCCATTGGCTAACCAAGGTGAGGTCTTCCCATAGTTTCCCAGCAATTTTTAGTCACAATGCTAACCACAACGCCACCATCAAGGATTCCCTTCACCGTTAATCCCCTAGTATTGATTGGTATGGTCGCATTGGATTATCACCCTCAAAGTATTGTCCCAACTTGTTAACATGTATTTCTACCACAAGGTTCTCATCTAGGTTGGGTTGTGGATCTAAGTGTCCCCAGCTCCATCCATCTGTGCAAATTGTGGTAGCCCAAACTTTAGTTCTCCATTGAGGAAGGCTCAAAGAGCTGATACTAGCTCAGGGTCTTTATATAGTTTGGACATGATGGTGGTTCTAACTTCTGAAGACATGAAATCCATCAATTTGGCAATGTTTAATGGCACCTTTTGGGCTTCAGTCCCTTAACGTGGGGAAGATGGGATCTCCATTTCTTTGATAGGATCAGGTAGTCCCTCTGTAACATTCTTTCCATCAAGAAGTAAGTACGCCCACTTTCCCATGACTTAAGTCACTTTCTTCTTGGATGACACAAGGTATGGCTAAGGGTCTAAGGACTTTGTGAGGTTGTTGTTGTGTAGGGAACACGGTGTCTATAATATGGATTGGCCTAGGTGTTGGTTCTAGATCCCTTTGGGTATCTTCTACCAAACTCCTTAATTGCTTGACTCGCTCGATCTCCTCTATAGGGTTTGGATAAGTTCCTATCTTCTTCTTGGATCCTGGCCATTGTGGCTCATGAAGGTCTTGCTTGTTGGTTTCTATCTTAGTGGTCGTTTTGGTCTCCATGGAATCACCTGAATCAGAATCCTCTTTAACGTTGTTCATATATACGGGGTTGTCACCAGTCCCTATGTTGGTCTTTGAACTGGAGGGTCTGACTTCGCTGCTTTTTGCAATCTCTTCCTTCGTGTTTTCTTCTTTTTCTGAGATTGGGCAATTGATGCCGTGTCTCTTTCCTCAAGAATATAAATTTATTTTTGGAGCATCGATCGTGTGAGTACGTTTACTGGTACCATAGGTGTACTTTGTGATGGCTCCTCACTAACCTCAATCAAGTTTAATGGCATGATCTTTGGTGCATTTGGATTATTTGGACATTGGGCAATCAAATGATCTATGCAGCATAGATTACACATGATTATCGGCATTGTAGACGTGCTCGCTTGATTGGTTTGCATTAGTGTGGTGTTCTTTTGTAGCCTAATAGAACACTCAGCCAAACGATGTGGACCTCCACACTCATAGCATTGAAGAGGTGGTCTCTTAGCAGTGTAATGGATATTTTGGCTCTTGCACCAAGAGCAGCTACTTGATAGACATGTTTGACTTGTCCCCAATAGTTCTCCATATAGTATTGTGCACTTTCTTCAAGCGCATCCATCCCATAGACAATACTAGGGTCTATATCTTCCTCACAGCCTTCCAAACAAGCAATATATGACTCACAACCCACTTGATTCACAGAAGTGATTCTCGGATGTGGTGATTGCGGTCCTAGCACTGGAGGTGGTAAGGGTGTTGTTTGAACAACATTTTGGGCCCTAGGGACCATGTGTTGTGATGTTTGTTCAAGAGGTGGGGCCGGCATCAATGCAGGCACTCAAGGTGTGTCTGTCCATTATAAGGTTGGTCTATTGGCCATCGCGGGCTTAAATACTATGCAATCCTTAGCTTGATGACCATACCTCCCACAAGCATTGCAGTTCCCATTGAATTTACTCCAAAAGTAGGGCATTCACTGGTACTATGCGGTCCATAGCATATTGAACACCATTTTTTCTCCATTCTTGGATACATATGATTGTTTTGTGGAGCACGATTATCTCTAAGACTCTCTTGAATGGCCTTGGTGAAATCTGCTAAAGTCATCTCAGATATCTTTGGCTCCTTAACAATAGGCTTTAGGGTCATTGGCTGATGCCCCATGCTTGCAAGCTAATAGATTTAGGCTCAACAGACACTCTTTCTCCTTGAATCATTAAATTATCCTCCAATTTGATTGCATTGGTGGTGACTGCTTCCCAAGTGGTGATACCTCTAATGACTAGGCCATTGTAGATATCCTCATGTCGTGATCCCCTAATGAATCTATCAAGTAATTGATTATTATTGAAGTGCTCATTTGGATTACAACAAGAATTCAAATGCTTCAAGCGACTAATAAAGTATCTCACCGACTCTCCTTCCTCTCGTTGGGCTTTCTGGAGCTGAGAGGCTACACCCCAAAGCACTCCCTCTCGTATGTATTCTTTCAAGAACAGTCTCCTAAGAGTAGGGTAAATTATGTTTTCTTCCACCCTTGAGGTTCTATACCAATCCCCAGCCTTCCCACTTAAGTTTAGGCTTAAAGAATTACTCTTATGCAGGTCATTGTGTTCTCCTAGAGAATCGCATATTTGTTCAAACACTTCGATATGATTTCTCACATCCCCGTCTCCACTAAATTTTTGTGTGAGCTTAGCTATTTGTACTGCTTTACTTCTAGGTTCTCTATCAGACATGTTACGCATATTCTCAACAATAGATCGACCAATAGCTTGAGCAAATGTTTCCAAGTCACCTAAGTAGCAGGAACCGTGGGTGGAGGCGCTTCAGAAACTACATGTGGAGTAGATATTGGCATTGGGCTTGGCGTGTAGGAAGCCCTAGGGTTCCACATTTGGTACGGGGTTGTGCCATGTGGCGGTCCAAAGTTCATATGTGTGGCCCTATGCATAGCAGGCATCGGATGTGACATGCTAATGCTAGTCGGTATGGGCCCATGGAAATAAGAGTTTGGGTGTTGTGGTTGTGGAGCATAGGTAGTTGAAACAATGGGAGGGGTAGGAACTACATGAGTACGAGGACCCATGGGTGTATACAATTGGTACACACTTGTAGGTACTGTTGCAGGCATTGAGCTACCATGTAGTGGTGATTTACTAACAAATGAGATCCATGGCATGTTTCTTGGCATGCCCATCATTGGGGTAGGCATGGTAGCGATGGTGTCATCAAGGGAAAGATGAGCTAGGCTTGGAAAAGTAAAGCTATCACTTGTAGGCTCAGATTGCACTGAGACCCCTGGTGAAACAACATATGGGGGATCCATCGAACTTACCGAGGGAGTCTCCATTTGCGATAAGGTTGGTTGTTTAGCCTTCCCTGTATCCAAGAATCTCATGAGACCCATTGAAGGCAGGCAGATCCCCTTGTTCTATCTCTCTAGATGAATAACCCTATGGATCACCTCACAAACTCTTTGTTGTTGATCCTCCACACTAGTAGCACCCGTTGTGGATTGTAGGACATCTAACCAACCTACAAGATAGGTGTGACATGTGTATAGGTCAATTAGAGTTTCTCTTTGTAGTTTATACTCCTAGTTCTCATGTAAGAACGCTCCATCTAGGCTTGAGGTGCTAGGGGTGTCCTTTGAGCTAGGTGCAATGTTGCTCTCTATGGGTTGACCCTTAGTGATTGCTAATTCAGGAGCACTTGATTGCTCGACTAGCAATGATATTGACATAGCAGCTTTTGCTTTTAACTCTCTTTGTTGCTCCGCCTTGCATAAGCTCTCAATTTTCTTTTCCTTAGCCGCGATGATATACCGCTCAACTTCTTGTACTTCGGTAAGGCTTCTACCATCAGGTAATATAACCTTGGAGGGGAATAGCTGTGAAGAGTCAGGGGGTGCAGTGAATGGAGCATTCACGTGCACACTCTCTAAGAGCATAGGGTCTATGTTGGTCATGAATGGCGAATTTACTTCCCCACCCTCCTCATTTACATCATTAGGTCCATGTTCGGAGCAAGTGGCTCTACTAAAGATTTCCTTCAAGCGGCTAAGCACGCTCGGCCCGGACCGTGGACCCATGGCATGCATGTCTTGGCTTGAGATATCGAGATTAGGCATTGGGAAACCCTCCATGACGTCGTAGTCAGAGGAAGAGTCACTAGCCGCTATGTTTGGGTCTTGGTTTGTACTACCTTGGGTCCCCGCGGAGGGCCCGGGACCTAAGGTAGGTGGATATTGAGAACTTGCGTAAGTGAAAATGCCCTCTAGTTGCTCAGCCTCTAGCACACAACCAGAGCACAGATGCATGTGACTTTGGCACCCTACAAGCATCGACGAATAACCTCGAAGGTTAATCGCTTACTTTTTTAGGCATCCATTTTCACTCGTTTTTTTGATGTTTTTTAATGATCGGTTTTTGCATTAGAGCGTGTGATAGCTCAAAACAAGCGTACCACTCAGGGGGTCATGGTGTGCTTTATTGCACAGCGTTCGGTTACCCGAAGCTCCATTGGTCCTCAAAAAGGTTGATTTTTACCTACGCGTGAGGTTAAAATACGTAATTTTAAAGGGGGACTGAGGCCTGAGCCTAAGGGTGAGCTTGGGCTTGGGTCTGGGTTTGGGTCTGGGGGATATTCCCGATCTCGGTCCTACCTTTAACTTTTTTTTTATTTTTTTCTTGTTTGGATAAGGTCGCCGCAGTCGCGCTGTGCACACAAGCACACACACCTCTAACCTACCTACTTACAACTAATAGAGCTATTGCTACACACTAACACACTACTAAAACAACTCATTAGCTAACAAAACTACTTATTGTACTTTAGACAGAACTAACATTATGGATCTACTACCTTAATCCTAACACCTTATCACAAAGAAAACACCTTATGAACAAAAAAAACATAGTACCTTTCAATACTTTATTAACAAAACAATACACAGCACCAAAACAAACTCCTTCTCAACACACACACCTTTCTTCTTTACCTTTCCTACATTTCAAAATGCACGACAAAGTAGCATAGAGTGCTACTCGAGCTTAATGCAGGGCATTCCCCGACAACGGCGCCAAAAATGTGAGCGTCTATTGCACGTGTCAATGCAAGGGACTTGCCGATACACTGTGTGCGAGCCACAAATGGCTCCAAGCACACAACTAAACTCATCTAGCAAGCTCAAGAGAACAAGGGTGTGTCACTCACCTCCCTACGCTCACCTTCGTGGAGGATTCCTCGCCACAAAGAAGAAGGAGCCGCCACTGCGTCACGCTCAACCGCTTCACCGCCGTCGTGCCGTCATCGCAATGCTCGATCGCACACACACACACACACACACTCTCTCTCTCTCTTTCACGCACGCACACACACACACACACACACACACACACACACACACACACACACACACACACACACACACAAGGAGATGAAGAAGAAGAAGATGGAGATGGAGCAAGAGCACTCTTCAATTGCACAAATGAGAGAATGAGTGATTTTTAGGTTTAGGTGACTTTTATATGAGCTCGCCCCATTCACACTTGGGTGCCCATACTTAGCCAACTAACCCTTGATTGTTCCTATTAGAGTGCGCCTCTCATTGGTGATCATCCTTACCCTTTTTCCATTGGACCGACAAGCCCGGCCCATGACTCAAAACAATGTAATGTCCGTGGATGTGCTGACGCCTATTTTCCCAGGTCAACACCGAGCGATATGTGGCGTTGGACAGTCCCCAAGACTCATATTCGCCTGGTGTTGACTTCACTGCCGCCTCCCATGTTTTCGTCACCGAGGTCAACGCCAAGCGAAAGGTGGCATTAGGTACTCCCCAAGCCTCCTATTCACCTAGTATTGACTCTACTGCCTCTTGTAATGTCTTTAGCCCCAAGGTCAACACCAAGCGATAGGTGGCGTTGGGCAATCCCCAAGCCTCCTATTTGCCCCATGCTGACTCAACTTTCTGACTTGTCGATTAACATCCACCTGCTACGAGAGCTCGCCTTTGATGTGTCAAGCTACCGACACAACAATTGAGAGCATAGCAGACCTGCATAATAACAACATGTGTCAACAAAACAAGAATGAAACTCACTAATGTATATATCTAGAGATATGTGCACATGATCTAATGTGCATACCTAGAGATTCATATGTGCACATGATCTAATGTGAAATACAATAGGAAAGAGATAAAGAGAAAAATGCACAGCTCTGAAACTAGAGTGCTATGCATACACATGAGGAAGGTAGTAAGAGGAGAGGAGAACAACATTAGACATGGGCAAAGGCTACTCCCTCGCACATGGGTCCCTCAATGAACCCATGTGAACCTATTCATTAGTTTCAACAAGGGTCACAAAAATAGAGAGAGAGAGAGAGAGAGAGAGAGAGAGAGAGAGAGAGAGTTTATAAATAGAGGCGTCTCTGCTATCAATAACAAAGACTTTTTTATGAGCATCTGAGATCATCCATTATATCTTGAGAGATAATCCAATATAATCAAGATTGCTTTATACCTATCAACCATACGATAAATATTGATCAATCTACCATAAATAAATATTTATTATTCTACCATAAATAAATATTGATTTTTCTACCATAAATAAATATCACTACATACTCTCCCCTTAAAAAGTAATTGTACTTAATCACTATGTTATTACCTTAGAAGCCATAATTTGTAAAAAACATGGGTTAAAATTACAGATCATAAACATAATACATCAAAATAAAATCTTATAAGCTTAAAAATATTTGCTTATGACTTAACTCATCCACATGATGTATATTCTAGTGTCCCATACCACTATAACAAGCACTATATACCATCCCGTGTTAACAAAACTTTAAACCACACTAATAGTAGGGATGGCCAACCACATCCAATATGATTTTGTCTTTGGTGTTGCCTCAATCAGTAAACCGACAATAAATGGGCATACTGCTTAAATTGTAGATCTGCAACATTGGGATCATGCTGCATAAATCAATGAATCTACACTAGTGTTGCTTAAATTGGCTAATCTACACTAAGGTCGTGATGCCTTAACCGACGGATATGCAATGAGGTCATGCTACCCAAACTGATGGATGTGCACTATAAAGTTCGTGTTTCCTAAATCAACAATTCAGCACCAAAGAGAAATTTGTACACTATCTAAAGCTGGGCATGGAATGACATCTCGACGAGAAGTCAAACAATGGAAAGTAGAATAATTTATAGTTGAGAGGTGCTAAAGATGAGCGATTATCAGATGGCAATAAAAGCCGCTGTAATGCATTACGTACATGTAGAAAGCTCACATAGAAACAACAAAATGCTACAGTAGGAGAGTATCTTACATATATCTAATCTGAGTCAATTTTGTAAAAGACCATAAAATAAAGAAACTTATAAACAAGCAATGATTGAGTTTATAGCAACGTCAAAAGAAAATAATCTTGAACAAAATACCATTTAGCAAAAGAAAGTAAATTTTTTATTCCATAAGTGAAAATTTTAAGATGTGGTTAAACTAATTCAGTGAACTACACATGGGGCACATCCTTTAGAAACAATTGATTAAATAACCTTTAGATACTAGACTTTTGATTGCAAAGTGCTTTTACAACCAAGTCATGAAGTGTAATAGGCATTCCAGAATACGAAGCATACGAAGCAGTTGATTGATTATTTTCATTAGGCAAAACTTTATGATACTATACATTCGACTATGTAAATAGATTGATAATTTGATGAGGGTATCCACCATTTTCTAGACACATGGTCGTCACGGGGAAGCTATTTGTTTTTCCATTTTATTGCTACTAAATAATTGTTATTGGTGTCTTAATTAGAGGCCGATGTGACCACAATGATCCTAATTGAGGATGCTTATTCTTAATATGTTAGTATCTTATTTCTTAAAAAAAAAAAGAAAACTAGAGCAACCCAATCGTCGAGGTTGGGGATGGATGTGGCGTGATTGGAAACGTCGGAAGTGCAAAGCAAGGTGATGGATGAGGAGGTTCAAAGAAGCAGAAGGGGCGAGGAATTCAGATGCTTGAATATACTAGGATTCTTAGCAAGGTAGGCAACTGCAACCATGTGCCTACTATGGTGATGGGGTGTAATGGAAATGGCAAAATATGACATATTTATTGCAGCTATGGTCTCTTTATGTCCGTGTGGAAAGTTTGTAATCACTTTTGAGCATTTATCAATCTATAAATAATGGGTGCAAGAGGAAAATGCTCACTCTTACACGGGGGGTGATTGCACCTAGTGCATGTGTTTGTCTTCTCGTCTCTTCCCTCTCCTCTCTCACTGTGCCTGTGTATCACTCCATTGTAGGAAGTGCACTTGCATGTTCTCATCCCCTTTCCCTCTCACTCTCTGCTGCTCTTGTATCAGTCTCGTTGTGGTCTCTGTGTGTACATGGTCTTTCAAGTATGCATATTTGTTGGTTTTATTGCTCATAGCATGTTATTTTCACTATTTTGTAGGGCTCTCTACACTCCCGCTTGTTGTAGTGGTATCAGAGCAAGGGCTACACTCTAGTAACCACATATTTTGACATTCCATATGTAAGTATTTTGTTTTCTTATGTTTGTGGATGTTGACAGATTGAGTCAGCTTGTAGAAATTTGTGTTGATTGTATAATGTTTTTAGTGGCATTAGGAATTGATTAGAGACCATCTTAATTGTTATTAAGTTATTTATTCATTATTCTATCATCATAATAAGGTAATTAGTATAAACATATTGATTGCACATAATAAGCATCCGATGGTTGTTATAAGGATATGTATGCCATGATTATTTGGGATTATAAAGTCAATTGAGCCAATCATGAGGGAATAACGGATGAAGAACATATGATATTATGTAGACTTAATTGGAGAGTGTAAAGCTTGGCTATGCTTGGTGTTGCAAGCTTAAGAAGAAGAAGAAGAAGAAGAGGAGTGTTAAGACCATAGGGAAGTGAATCCTGTGGGGAGTAGAAGTAGTAGGCTTAGAGAAGTTTTAATGTTATAAGAATCGAGTTCAAAAGGGATTAAAAAAAGGATTAAGCAGACTGAATAGATATAATTGATGACTTTTAAAACTCAAGACCCCTTTTTCAAAGGGATTTCGATGTGGCTTTAATGCCAATGTGAAACAATCCCAAGAGTCCTTGAAGATCTAATCGACATCCCTTGAACTCAAAAACTTGGTACTCAACCGGAGATTACCCCCCCCCCCCCCCCCCCCCCCCCCGGCGCCTCCAAGAGGCTTTATTTTTTGAAATTTTCTTTGGCTAGACCATAACTAGCTCATAATAGCTACATGGCTGCTAATTATATTTAGTGCTAAGGAACCACCACTGCCACTCGTAGTCGAGGGGCCACCATTGTGGCTTGGAATTACCGGCCACAAACTCACTTACCTACCCCACTCCTGCACAATATCAGTTTTTGCCTAGTGCCATTGTGGTTTATGATGGCAAACCTCCTCAGCCACACACACATGGAGTCTCTCTCTCTCTCTCTCTCTCTCTCTCTCTCTCTCTCTCTCTCTGTGGCGCACCCCTCAGTAGCTCAAGCACCGCAAAAGATTCTTTTTATTTTTGTCCTTTTTGACTTCAACTGTTGCGAGCCTCCAAATCACTTACCCGCACACATCCTATTGAAGCCTATGGTGCATATTCACCACATTTATTATTTCTCACTCTCTCTCTCTCTCTCTCTCTCTTATTACACCCATTGATGGTTTATCTCTCTTACTATCTACCTATGGCCCAACCATCCTTTTCTCACAAAACAGTGGCATGCAGCCTCTCAAGGCACTATTGAAAAGTATGGTGGGTGCTCCATGTAATGATATTCACCTAACATTGTTTGAATGAGGGTTGCATGGAAATGCACACAACTTGGAGAAGACAAAGGAAGCTGAAGGCACACAACAAAGAGTATATTACTTAGTGTGAAATGGAAAGATACGATAGCCCTAGAGTGATGGGCGTATATACAATTCACGGGGGGGAAACCTCCTAGTGAGGGAAAAGTCCCTGGCGGTCCTAAGTGTGTTCACACACATCACTACCATATGTATATGGTGACATATCCCCCCTAGGAGTGATGCGGTTAACAAGAGCAAGCACATAATGTATAGGGAAGTGCCATGCCCTATGAGGACATGGTCAGTCCACAAAAGGGAGTAAGCCCAAAGCTTTGCGAAAAGCTTCAAACATCTCACGAGACAATGCCTTTGTGAAAAAATTTGCAAGGTTTTCCTATGTTGGCACATAAGCCAAGTTGACCTCTCATACTGAGAGCCTCTCCCTGACATAGTGGTACTGCACCTCAACGTGCTTTGTGCGAGCATGCAAAAATGGGTTCCTCGCAACTACGAATGCACTCTAACTGTCAGTGTAGATAGTGTTGGCAGTGTTCGATCCAACACCAAAATCATCCATAAGGCGTCTAAGCCATACACACCCAACTGTAGCTATGAATACTACCTTGTACTCAACCGCACAACTGGAAGTGGACACAGTAGGTTACTTCTTTCTTAACCATGATATGCATGAGCTATCGAGCATGAAAAAAAAACCACTCGTGGACACTCGTCTTTTCAAAACAATAAGCTCAATTTGAGTCCAAAAAAACATGTAAATATGGTGGCATTGATCCCCCCTTGGGATAAAACAACCCAAGATGTAAAGTGTCACTCAAGTAGCCAAAGGTATGCTTGACAACCTACCAATGCTTAGACCCTGGGCTATCCGTTAATATGCTGACATGTGAGACTGAAAACTGACGACCTCATGTTGCATATATAAATGAGGAATCCAACAACAGTTTGGTAAAGAGTGACATCGGCAGGATCACCAGCATCATAAAGACTCAATTGAAAACCTATTTCCATGTGAGTGGCAATAGGTTTGCAATATTCAAGTGCAAACTTACATAGCAATGTCTCTATGTAACTTGTCTGACATAAGGCAATACCACTATCACACTGCTTAAATTGTATGCCCAAGTAATGATGCAACAGCCCAAATTTTTTCATCTTGAAAGTAGCATTCAAATCCGCCTTAAATTCAGCAATATGTCTTTCATCTTGAAAGTAGCATTCAAATCCGCCTTAAATTCAACAATATGTCTTTCATCTTGAAAGTAGCATTCAAATCCGCCTTAAATTCAGCAATATGTCTTTCACTTGGTCCAGTGGTTAACAAATCATCCACATAGAGAACAACAATGAGAAGTACGTCACCCTCACGCTTTACATACAATGTGCTTTTTGTTGGACCGTTACAAAAGCCTCGTTTGACCAAATGAATATCAACTTTCTCATACCAGTCACGAGGAGATTGCTTCAACCCATACAAAGCTTTCTTACATTTGCACACTTTATCCTCTTGTTCTTTCTTAACAAAACCGCAAGGTTGTGCTACATAAACTTCCTCAAATGTCACCATTCAAGAAAGCAGTGACAATGTCTGATTGATGTACATCCCAATCAAAATGAGCTACCAATGTACATACAAAATACACAGTAGTCTTACAACAAGTGGGCGGAAAAGTCTCTTCATAATCTATGACTTTTTGTTGTGCATAACCCTTTGCAACAAGTCGAGCCTTATAGAGATCAATCTCACCATCCAGCTTGCATTTCAACTTGTAAACCTACTTTGTATCAATGGCCTTTTTTCCAGGATGCAAATCACATAAAGTCCATGTGTCATTTTCTATGAGTGCATCATATTCAGATTACATGGTAGCCATCCAATAGTTTGAATTCTGCGCTTCATCAAAAGACAGAGGTTCCTCAACATCACATAAGCTAGACACAACCAAAGCATAACAATCTGATGCATAAGATGCTTGGCAAGAATTTGAATGAGTACAACTAGATAAATGTGCATCCAATTTACTATGATGCAAAGTATGCACCAGCCATTTTGGCATACCTCTAGCCTGCTCATTCTCAACACTTTCCTTATCAAGTACATCATGTACATCTGCATCAGTAATAGGTTGATCTGTAACGTTTTCAAAAATCCCCATAGGCTGTACATTTGCCTAATTGGAATTTACATTCAAACTTCCACCTCTGAAAAGAGGCAACAAAGTGTCATAAATGTCCTATGAGCTTACATTATTGTCTCTAGTACATGATAGTAAAGGCTAAATAAAATCTTCCACAAACACAACATCCTGTGAAACCAAGATAGCTTTGTTTGTGGATGATACAACCTGTAACCTTTGCTTTCAGCACTATAACCAACAAAAATACATTTGACAGCCTTATCATCCAATTTTCTGTGTTGCATTTGTGGCACCAAAGCATATGCCAAACAGCTTAAACATGCATGTGCTCAATAGAATGCTTTCTATCATGCCATGCTTCATATGGAGTCATAGATGGGAAAGATTTGTAGGACACCTATAGAGTACATAAGTGGCACACATAATGGCCTCAAGACAAAACGAATGTGGTAAAGCTTGAGTTTTGACCATACATCATGCCATTCTTGTAAGTGACTTGTTTTTTCTCTCAGCAACACCATTTTGCTGCACTATATACGGAACTGTACATTGGTGTTTTATTCCATGACTAGCCAAAAATGCATTAAATTCATAAGACATTTACTCCCCCCCTTGATTGGAACGCAGGGTGCCCATAGTACATCTCAAGACATTTTCAACCATAGCCTGAAATTGCTTGAAGCACAAAAACACTTCGGGCTTTGCCTTAAGTGGATACACCCATACATGCTTGGAGTAATCATCAATGAAATTCATTGTGCACGTATGTCGCACGTGTCAATGCAAGGAACTTGCCGATACACCGTGTGCGAGCCACATATGGCTCCAAGCACACTGTTGGAGCTATATATGGCTCACTCTACTTAACTTGGTCTCACCTATATATTTGCATCTTGTACTCAATATGAATCAGTCTTTGGGAGTGTATATGGTGTGTCTCTTGTCTCATCTCTCTCTCTTTCTCTCTACATCTCAACATGGTTTCAGAGCAGTAACGATCATGCGCCGATTCAATTCATGGTGACAAAACAGTATGTGTATGCGATTTGCATGTAAGATTCAAAAATTGCTACAAATTTTATTTTTGAGCATTGATTCTTGTTAACTGTGGTTGTTTTGTGTTAAGAAGAATATGATTAGTGTTTTGTGTGACGTTTATTGCTAATCAATCTAATCGTTGATTATGTTTTCTTGTTGATGACACCCTGAACTTCATCTCAATTTTTCTTGCTGTTCTGCTCAAAATTTGGCGTTAACTTTTTCGAGAAGTTTTAGCTTTTTGCTATTCGTATTGTGGCCGTCAATCTTGCGTCTCACGCCACTCTATTTTGAGGACTCTTTTATTATTAACGTCTCCTTTACCCTGCCCTTTTTGGGTGACGTCTCTCACATCTTTGGAAGTTCCTTGAGCATCCTTCTTACGTTTATCGTTGATAGAACGCAGTCCTCATATCTCTCTCATTCTCAATTGCGACCTTCACCATATATGGTGTGCAAATTCTGCGATCTTATCTTATACGTCTTCTCGCAACAAGATATGGCTATGAATATTCTCGTCAACGGCTTTCCTTCTGGCCAGCGTTCTGTTCCTCCTTTCCAAGGTCAAGGTTTTCCAGGCTGGAAAGCAAAGATGTTGTTAATTCTTGAAGGCGATGAACTCTTCGATGTTGTTCTTGGAAATCGTGTTTGTCCGCCTCAGCCTGTTGATACGGATAATGATAACGTGCTTATCACTGAAGGACCTATATTTGAAGATTGGAATGTTGCCTATACAGATTGGCAACAAGGTGATAAAGCAGCTCGTCGGTATATTCTTTCTGCTCTTACTGATTCCCTTTTGTTTGATATGTACGAACTGCCTACTTCCCACGACGTATGGAAGTACCTTATTGCAAACTTTCAAAAGAAATCTGTCACAGAAATACTTTATTTGAGAGGGTTGCTTAACAAGTTACAATATGAAGTTGGTACTGCCATGACGGGACATATTGAATCTTTCAAATCTATTATTAATCAACTTGCTGCTGCGGGTGATCCTGTTCCACAAAAGCAACTGATTACACTTCTCCTTGATACGGTGAAGGACTCTTCTTATGATAACATTGTTACTATTCTCTCTAATAAAGATGGTCTTGATTTCGACCAAGCCTGCATGTCTTTAATTGAATACTCTCAACGTCAAGAACGTCGTAATGCTAGTCATGATACAACTATGATTTCACACGAGGAGACTGAGAACGGGCTTTTTATGCTCGAAGGCGTCCATTTCAACGAGGAAACCGCAGAGGTGGCCATCGCGGTAATATTTTCTCTCGTCTCAAATTTCCTAATAAGCAATGTTCTTACTGCAACAGAAATGGCCATACTGAAGATGATTGTTGGGCACGTCAATATGATGAAGAACACAATATTACCACAAAACAACCACGTTTATCTGGAGACTCTTCTTCTTCTTCTTCTTGTGAATATTGTGGATGATCTGATCATCCCACTCATATGTGCTATAAGCGTCGATTCGACACAGATCGGAATAGAGCATATGCTACTGAACATCAAAACAACATTGTACCAGAAACAAGCTGCGTCCTATGTTCAGTTGCTCCAGACAGAATACTTCATGTACGTGATTGATCACTTTTTATTGTCGATTCTGGTGCTATAGGAAATATGACATATCAGTCTAAGTGGCTCCATAACTATCATCCACTGTCAGTTCAACGTGTTGTTTATCTTGCTGATGATACTACTTGTCAAGTAAAGGGTATTGGAGACTTATATCTTGGTACCTTATCTTCTTCCACTCGAATTTTGTGAGGAGTATTACATGTACCAGATCTTCAACGTAATCTTCTTTCAGTTGCTAGACTTGTTGATCTTGGTCTGTTTGTTGGGTTTGATCATACCAAATGCCGAATTGAGAAAGATGGACAGACTATAGCCACTGCTCCTCGAAATGGTAATTTGTTTGAACTCTCTCTCAACGATGCTGTAGCAAATGTTGTCACTGCTCCAGGTGATCATGATTGCAAAGTATGGCATCACCGTTTTGTTCATGCTGATTTCTCAAAACTCCTTGATCTTCAACGTTGTGATCTTGTTCATGGCATGGATCTTAAAGCCCATCCTCATATGGGAATTTGTGAATTTTGTGCTCTTGGGAAACACAATCGCAAACCCTTTCCTCTTTCAAATACAACTCATTCTCATGACATATTGGATCTTGTTCATACTGATATATGTGGACCTCTACCTTCTTCGAGATCACAATATCGCTACTTCATTACTTTCATTGATGATTTCTCAAGGTATACGACTGTATTTCTACTTAGATAAAAATCTGAAGCCTTATCTGTTTCAAACAATTCCACAAGGCTGCGGAACTTCAAACTGGTCGTCGCCTTAAGAAGCTTCGTTGTGACAATGGAGGCGAATATGTTTCTCGAGAGTTTGTGAGCCTTTACTGTGCTGACAGTGGAATTCATCATGAACACACTATTCCATATTCGCCTCAACAAAACGGTGTTACTGAACGAAAGAATCGCACTATTCTCAATGCTGTAAGATGTATGCTGATTCATTCTGGCTTATTTCGTGTTTTTTGGGCTGAAGCTACTTTGACAGCAGTATTTATTCAGAATCATCTTCCTACTACTGCACCCTCTGGTAAGATACCCATCATAGCATGGACAGGTGACATTCCTTCTGTATCTCATTTTTGAACCTTTGGATGTATTGCTTATATTCATGTTCCCAAAGAAACACGAACAAAGCTTGATGCTCTTGGTCTTAAAGTTATTTTTATTAGATATTCTGACACTTCCAAAGGCTACAAATTCTATGACCCTTCCTCCAAGAAAGTAATTGTGAATCATGATGCTACTTTTAATGAACAGCTTATGGGAGGCTCATGGTCCATGGATGATTCTCATGATACTAAATCATTGCTTCAAGCTTTTCCATTTCTTTCAGAAGATGAAACTCTTCCTATAGAGCAACTTTCCTCTTCACAACCATCCATTCCGAATGTTGCCAATGATGATATTGATATTTTTGTTGATCTGCCTATTGATTTTGAACATGGCTCATGTCATGTTTATGATGACGATATTGCTGATAATGCTTTTTCTACTTCCGAAGATCCCATTACTTATGATAAAGCTATCTCTTCACCACAAAAGGATCAATGGCAAGAGGCTATGGAAGCAGAGTACGATTCTCTTATCTCTAAAGGTACATGGATACTAACTGAATTACCTCCTGGTCGTACAACATTAAATATAAGTGGGTGTATAAGACAAAAGTAAAAGCAGATGGATCTTTTGACAAGTTCAAGGCGCGTTTAGTTGCAAAAGGTTACTCCCAAGTAGCTGGTGTTGATTATCAAGAGACTTTTTCACCAGTTGTTCACATTACAAGTGTTCGAGTTTTATTGGCATTTGCTGTTCAATTTGATTTAGAAGCTCATCAAATGGATGTGCGAACTGATTTTCTTAATGGTGACTTGGAAGAGGAAATTTATATGGAACAACCAGAAGGGTTTGTTATTCCAGGTAAAGAAGACCTTGTTGTTCAACTCCATAAGGCACTATATGGTCTCAAACAAGCTTCGCGAGCCTGGTATACAAAATTTGATCTTTTTCTCACCTCTAAAGGATTCATCTCTTGCTCGTCAGACCCCAACTTATACATAAAACGCCAAGGTAGAAGTTTTGTGATTCTTGCTCTTTATGTGGATGATACCATCCTTGTTTCCAATGATTTGGGATTTCTTCAGCAAGTGACAAAGTTATTGTCTTCTGCATTTGATATGGTGGATCTTGGAGAGATTCACTCGTTTCTTGGCATTCAAATCCAACGGAACCGTACAAAAGGTATTTTATTCCTTCGACAGTCAAATTTTATTGCAGATACTATTCAAAAATTTGGTATGGAATCTGCACATTCAGCCAACACACCTTGTCTTGCGAGCTCTACGAAGAACACTTCTGACAATGGCGGTCAACTTGTCACAAATCAACCTTATGCTAACTTGATTGGATGTCTTCAGTTTGTTGGCATGAACACTCGTCCTGATATTCTGTTTGCTGCTAATTATCTTGGACAACATCTTGCATGTCCTTCTCTTAAGCATTGGTCTGCTGCAAAGCGTGTGTTGAAATACTTGAAAGGCACTACAGATTTTGGTTTAGTCTATCGACGACAACTCACATCGGATTCTATGCAATCTCTTTCTCTTTTGGGTTACACAGATGCAGACTAGGCAAGCTCACATTTATCTATGCGATCTACTAGTGGAAATTGCTTCTTTATAAATGGTTGTCTTGTTTCTTAGACTAGCAAGAAACAACGTTGTGTTGTAGTTTCTACGACTGAGTCAGAATATGTTGCGGCATCACTTGCAGCTCGAGAGTTGATTTGGCTTCGAAAAATGTTGGTTGATATTGGTCACTCTCCTCTTTCTAGCACACCCTTGCGGTGTGACAACCAAAGTGCTATTAGTCTTGCAAAAGACTATGTTCAACATAATAAGTCAAAGCACATTGCTGTCCATTATCATTATGTCATGTATGAAGTACGCAAAGGAACCATTATGGTTGAACACTGTCCAAGTGACCAGATGATTGCAGACACTTTGACCAAAGGCCTCAACGAGTCACGTTTCATCCTCTTGCGCTCAGAGCTTGGAGTTGCTTCGACCTCACTCTTTCTAGATTAGCTTCTTTGCTATTGTAATAGCTTTGTACATATGACATTGTAATCTTTTAGGTACCATGCACTATGCACACTCCACATTTGCACATTGTGATCTCTAAGTCACTTGAATATTTGTACATAGATGCACAATTCACTTTCACATCATCATCGCTGGTTCATATTTTCACATTGTATAGGGGCTTGGGTTTTTCCCTTGAACTCCCCAAGGGTTTTTTCATCCAAAGCTAGAGACCTTTGTTTGAGTGGGGGTGTTGGAGCTATATATAGCTCACTCTACTCAACTTGGTCTCACCTATATATTTGTATCTTGTCCTCAATATGAATCAGTCTTTGGGAGCGTATATGGTGTGTCTCTTGTCTCGTCTCTCTCTCTCTCTCTCTCTCTCTCTCTCTCTCTCTCTCTTTCTCTTTCTCTCTACATCTCAACACACACAACAAGCCTAAACTAGTAAGCTCAAAGATGGCGATGGTGTGTCACTCACCGCTCTACGCTTGCCTTTGTGGAGGATTCCTCGCCGCGAAGAAGAGGGAGACGCCGCTACGCCGCACTCAACCGCCTCGCCGCCATCTTGCCGCCGCAATGCTCGATCGCACATACTCACACACACTCTCTCTCTCTCTCTCACGCACACACACACACACACACACACACACACACACACACACACACACGAGGAGATGAAGAAGAAGAAGATGGAGATGGAGCAAGAGCACTTTTCAATTTCACAAATGAGTGAACTTTAGGTTTAGTTGACTTTTATATGAGCTCGCCCCATTCACACTTGGGCTCCCATGCTTAGCCAACTAATCCCTTGAATGTTCTAGTTAGAGTGCGCCTCTCATCGGCGATCACTCTTACCCTTTTCCTATTGGACCGACAAGCCCGGTACCTGACTCTACCAAGTAAATAATACAACGTTCGTCGTAGGTGATATGGTGTCCGTGAGACGTGAGGGTTAAGATGCCCCCCTTCCTGATGTAGATTCCGTCCTTAGAAGTTATTGAGTTGAAACTCATTCGTCGAGGTGGAGGAGCATTTGAGATGAATGTCCTTAGCCTTCTTCAGTCACTGCAAATTCAAACAACATTGGCACAGTAATTGCATTCTCATATAGAATTAAAAAGCATATGCAGTTGTAGGCAGACAATGTGATTAGTAAAAGAATTTTAAAGCATTTGTCAACAATAAACATTAAATTGCAATATAATCAAATGCATAAACAGATGTAAAGGTAAAAAATTAAACAAGTCTGGGGTCGCTAATTTAACGGTCGAAAGGCACTAGAGATCGACTATTAATACCAGGGGTAAGCTTCTTAATTTTCTCTGGTCAATTAAGTTGTTTGGTCGCGAGAGCCAAGTATTTCATGTTCGAGGGCTGGCTAGAGGCTATACCTTGAAGACCTTGTAGTTAAGCTACAATAAAATGAATTTCTCATGAAATCATCGCCTGACTGATTATCTATTCTTGACCCCGCAAAGTCTTTTCACAGTGATTCAATTTTGATGTGTGTGCTTATTTTGTATGCCTTGGGTTTTTTGCTTTTCAAGGAAAAGCGTCCACACTGGGAACCTCTAGGGCTCTAGTACCATAGGCGATACATGTGAGTGGAGTACCAAATCAAGCTGAGGTTTCTCTTCCAGCTTAAGATTTTACATTGTGGCACTTTGATTTTTTGTTTTTTTGTTTTTAGCATTTTAATTTTGTAACTTTGGGGGCTCATATAACACTGTTACCCTCCCCAGGCTCATCCACTAGTAAACTCCCTTTATAATACTTAAGCTAAAGGTCAATAGGGACTAAGCCCACTAGAAAGCCCACTAGATCTCTAACACCTAGCTTGGTCAAACTAGCTTAGTCAAACTTCTTGATTCTTAAACCTAGACAAGTGATTATGACAAAAAATTACATTGAATTTAATATTTGATACTAAGCAAATGCACTGAATATTATGCTACCAATCACAATTATAGCAGATAAACATGGATGCAAAATAGATAAGGGGCAATGCTAATGGACAAGAAACACCTGTTTGTGTTGATGGTCGCGCTTGATTTGAAGTGTGAACGAGAGAAATATTCCATGAAGGTCCAAATCCTAACAACAACAACACGTTCCTGTACACACTAGGAAACACAACGAATACCTCTAGGAGGCACATCAATGGGAAAGGTACTTTGCTAATCACTAAACTCTAAAACAAAAACACTCCTATCGTACTAATCTTACCTACCCTCCATCACTCGAGTGATGAGGATCAAAGGTGTTTTATGACATAGGTTTTTGTTTCAGTGTATCGGATGTGAATGTGTAGGTCTGGGTCAATGTTTTGACTTTTATTGTGCATACTCGTTTGTCAATTGCTCTTGCTCTTTATTATTTTGTTTTTTGTGAGTATAAGGCTTTATATATACATTCCCTAAGATTGGGAGATTGAGAGCTCAGGGAGGAAGGTTGAGAGGGGAGTGAGTGAATGAATACTGTCAGCAAACACTCCCCCCTTCCTTGGGTAGATCATACCGTTTAAAATGATGTTGTCACCCTTTGAAACCAGTTGTTCCAAGTTGTTATAGGTGAAGGCTTTAACCAATAGTTTTTGATCACCCTATGCATTTCATCTAGTTGCAAGGGTGGTAAGGAACTCTTCCATGATTTTATTTGCAACATTGTTGTAGGTGGTGAACTTACAACGGGAGGTGCAAAATCTTTCTTGCTTGTATGGATATGTACAATGGTAGGTGGAGGTTGTGTTGAAGCTTCTATTTCCGTATAGGAACTACATGAAGGGAAAGAATCTTCATTTGATTTTCCTGTTTCTGAGCTAGGTGGAACAAATCGTCCTTTCTTTGGTACCTAAACTAGCTCTGGAGCAGGTGTGTAGCATTCTGTGTTTTTTCCTTTCCGCGATCTTCAATTTGTTTTGGAGCCACAGGATTGAGCTCACATGGGCCCGGTGACAAGTAAGAGCACAATTTATGTTTTGGCACCCAGATTTGATCATTTCCTTCATAGTAGCCTTGGGATTCCAATAGTTTTTAAGAAATCCAACGCAACGTTTCTTTACATTTCTTGGAGCGAGTGGGACGTTTCTTACAAGGCTTTTGTTTTTTAGCACTAGCTATGGTCGCTAAAGAAGATTTAGGGACCCACTTGTATGCTTTTTTTGCTATATTAGGATGAGTCTTGTCAGAAGCTATATGCATTGCTTGTAGCATATTTAAGGGTACGGGAATTTCATCCCCCTCACGTGTTACCCAGGTCATCCCCCTATTTCCCCAAGTGTCTATGGTTGCTGCTAGGTGGACCCAATCCACATTGTCTGACTCAGTCATCCCAGGTAGTACATCCATATAAGGAGAATCTTCCCCAACATCAGTGTCCGCTTTACACGTGTAACAATATTGAAATGGGGATGAGTGAACTGTGGTGTCAGATCTATGATCAATTATAAACCTGTTTCCTAGAGTGAACTGTGGTGTCAGATCTATGATCAATTATAAACCAGTTTCCTAGAGGATGTGCTCGACCAGTCACAAGATCCACTCGAATGACAGAATCTTGGAAGTGCAAGTAGACATGGTTTTTAGACTAGTCATGCACCATTTTTGCTTCCCTCATGAAAGGACGTCCTAAGATCATCTCCGATGCCATAGTGTGCTTGGGAGAAATCCATAACAATGAAGGTAATACTTATTTTATGTCCAAAGACCTTGATCTTGAGATCTTCTAGCATCCCAATAGGTTTAACAATAGACCCATTGGCCATCTTCACTACAATGGTTGTGGTCGCAAGGTGAGGTCTTCCCATAGTTTCCCAAAAAAATTTAGTCACAATGCTAACCCCAGCTTCACCATCAAGGATTCCCTTCACAATTAATACCTTAGTAGTGATTGGTATGGTCGCGGATTCATCACCCTTAAAGTATTGTCCCAACTTGTTAACAGGTATTTCTATAACAAGGTTCTCATCTCGGTTGGGTTGTGGATCTAAGTGTTCCTCCTCTATTGGAATCTCCCCAACTCCATCCATGTGAAAATTGTGGTAGCGCAAACTTTAGTTCTCCATTGAGGAAGGCTCGAAGAGTTGAGACTAGCTCAGGGTCTTTATATAGTTTGGACATGATGGTGGTTCTAACTTCTGAAGACATGAAATCTATCAATTTGGCAATGTTTAACGGCAGTTTTTGGCCTTGAGTCACTTGACGTGGGGAAGATGGGATCTCCATTTCTTCGATAGGATCAGGTAGTCCCTCTGTAAACATTCTTTCCATCAAGAAGTGAGTACGCCCACTTTCCCATGAATTTAAGTCACTTTCTTCTTGGATGACACTAGGTATGGCTAAGGATCTATTATAAGGCCTAGGGTAACTGAACCTGAAATCCTCCTCCCTACCGCCCCTTATATAGGCTAGCTTCTAGCACTTGCCCTAAGCGGATCCTCAGTCTGCAGTGGTCCAGCCGACCCTTGGCCTAGGTCTCTGACCCCCTAGGTTGGGCCTTGCCCCATAGGACCCTTGTCCTGACATTACTCCCCCCTTAAGGAAGAGTTTTCGTCCTTGAAAACACAAGTAGTAATATCTTCTTAAGAATACCGATGTTCTCTTTATTGACGTCCCATAAGTGAGCTAGTTGTCTGTATGACGGATAATTGGTGCAGTGAGGATGTTCAATGAAACCAAGAGCAATATCTTGATTTTTAACATTGTTGTCTGTTTGCAACCACTTGGGTCTAAATGGTAACTCCATTTATGACTCACTTGAGTGCTGTAAAGGAGTAACCACAACTAAGAGTCACTTGGGGCCTAAATGGTAACTCCATTGATAACTCACTTGAGTACTGTAAAGGAGTAACCACAACTAAGAGTTGTCCAAAGGCATAACCAGTTTTCAGATCTTCTGAAGGTACTGGAATAATGCAAGGAAACCTTGGCGTAACTTTCCATGCAATTGTGAGCCAGATTTCCTACTCGCCCGAGTATCTTGAAAAAGTCCGTAGATAGGGAATGTCCTCGTGTTAGAATTCTGAATAGTTTGGAACACAAAGAACTACATGTTCATCCCTAATGAAGGTTACTTGCCAACATACTTTGTTAGCACACCTGGTAAGTCCTTGACGTATGAAAGTATTGACACAATCTCCAACCCCACCACAAGAGGTGTTCAAAGTCGAAAATCGTACTTAAGAAAATTCTAGAATAGGGAGAAAATAATCTATTCAGAAATGCGTTGTGCTAACGTATGCTCTTAGCAGATCCTTTAGAACAAGATTACTCTTTGTAATCTGCCTATCCCCTTGGATAACTGACAGTAGTGAGGTGTGTTTTCCTCACGGTTTACAGACAGTCGTCCCAGATGACTGGTAAACGGGGAATCACAATAGTGTTTAACATTGGTGAAGAATCAACAATGTCTGAAATAACCATCGTGGTTAACTTGAAAAAATCCACAAACGCCCAAACCGAGCCATGACCTCTATTGGTGATTAGTAGACCCAAAAGTTATCTGATAGAGATAGTGCACATAGAGGGCAAAAATGCTTCATAAGCAACAACCTGAGGAATATGCATGCCGTTCCAAATCAGCCTTTGCTAAACACTAGGGCCCATAACACCTAGTGTGCATGCCTTTAGCAAAAACTAACCCGAACCTGTATATCCATAATGAGCCTTGCCAATACTTATGGCAGAATGTGATGCGCGTAGCACACATTAAAAAAGAATGTAAATAGTTCTGAAAAGAAACTAAATACGTTCAGTTGCAATCTTTTGCAAGCCTTGCTGAAACGTCTGAATGGAAATAGAAGGTAAAACATTGATCACTTCTAGGTACAGTCAATGAAACTTTTTCATTTACAACTTATAGCCTTGCTATATGTATAAACAACCATCTGTAATGTTGTTTAGTAGTACTTGTACCTTAACAAGTCATTCTAAGTATCCGGCGATTTCTGGCCACGAAATTGCTCCTGATACGTTGTGCTGAGAATGGTCTAGAAAACAGATGTGACCAGCACCTAGGGACTTTGTCGTGACACATAATTGAAATAATGGCGCCCGTGTCAGTCCAGAGACTCATATTCTTCACATGTGGAATATGTCTCATGTAAGGATGTGTAAAAAAGAACATCCTTCAAGTACAAGATGTACTTGTGTGTGGAGGTAACTCTAAATACTCTACGACAAGAGTGAGAGGGACCCTCATGATCTTGCTCCACACTGGCTAAATCGAACTCCTTGAGTTCCTAGACCATGTTGTATCCCATGTGACAACATGTGGCAAATTGAATCCTACAAATGGACTCATAACAACATAATGTACATTGGACATTACCGCCCAAAATACGTGTTTCGACATGCCCTTGGCATGGCCTTGACATATTCAAGCGTATTTAAACGTCTTGAAAAACCCAAGGAATGCAGACTAAAAACTGGAATAACACCAAATCAATAGATGCGTACCTGGAGATTGAAATGAATGTTCACTTACCCGTATTGAAAGACAGAGGAGCGCGTCTCCCACCTGTGAAAAAACCAAGCAACATTGCATTGTAAACCATGGGTGTTGCCTTCGCAATCCAAACCCGTTGGGTAGAATCTACGTAGGCAACTCCTTGGTAAGACCCTTTGTAGAAATTGCTCAACTAGCAGGTAACGGTAACGCATAGTCAACCGTGTACAAAATGATTGGAATCAACTTGAAAAGTGTGTCCGTGCGCTACCGCGTTTGGTAGATTGCGGAATTCTTTCCTTGAAAGTATAACTGGGAGAGATCAATTGTGATCCTCAATGCAGATCAACTGTGATCCTTAATGCCTATGGGTTGATGTAACAATCACCTGCCAGGGCTTACCCCAGAACAGTATGTCCATAGACACTCATAGTGCTATAGAGAGAGCAAGGAATCCTCCGAAATGACAAGACTCGTGCTCGTCCATTAACGTCAAGATGTTCGATGTGTACTCCACTAGGCCACTATGTTCGATCCTAAGAACAACCCGGGGAGTTCAACAGAAGGGTATTTAAAGTTCTTGAAACTTACAAAAATATATATACAGAAGGGCATTATTTTTCCAAATTTGAAAAAAACTTACAGATTTTCTAAAAAAAGGGTACATTATATTCTTAACAAAATTCATAGATAAAGGGTTTTACAAACACGTCTTGAACGCACGTGATATGGTAGTTTTACACATAGTGAACCCCCCGAGAAGAACAATAACACAAGGAATGGCAGTAGTTGGATCTTACCGAAGATCGGCCAATGGCTCTTAGCCAACGTGTGTGGATCATAGCCTTTATGGAAAGTAGTGTTCAATCAATGAAACAATGAAGACTAATGTGAATAGCATCTTGGCCAAGTTCTAGTTGAGAGGGAGAGCACTGTGGCTCATGCGGACTCCCAAACAAAACATGTATGAAAAGATTCTTAGAAAGTTTTCATTATTCTTGAGAGAAATAAGAAAAAAAAGAGAGAAGAAGAGCATGCTGGGCTGAGGAACTTTCCTTAAATTTGTAGTGTGTGTGTGCCCAGAATGTGTGCTCTTAGACATCGTATGCCTGACTGGCAGCTTATTCTATAAGCATGCAACAGTCTGCTTGTATAATACTGTCATCGAGAGAGGAAGGAGAAAAAACAAGCCACAGCTTGCCCCGTTTACCATGTATGGGGTCGTGACTTTAGGATGACTTAGCATCGGCACTTTGCCCTAGTCTGTCCTTGACAGAGTGGCGAGTGTGATAGTGGAAGCGTAATGCATGAAATGGTAGAATTAAATCCACCTCACTAGCATGCCTTGCATGCGAAATGTAAGCCCTTATGGAGAGTGATGGCCTCAAGCGTGAGAACCAAAACCATAAGTGCCTTGCACAGTTTAGAATGGTACGGATTCTGTAAGTTGATATTCCCTATTTTGGCAGTTCCCCAAAGCCGTGCTTCTTCTAAAATTTCCAAAGCACGTTATGGTGCACAATGACATTAATTGCCAAGTAAGTGTAAACACGGAAAAACAAGAAAAACTTAAACTTGGCTAACCTGGTCGTTGTTGCTGCAACCAGTTGTCATGAAATTTGGAAGGAAAAACTCATTCCAAAATGGCTGATAGCCATATCTGCACAGACGCCGTCGTATATCCTATACACCCGTCTGGTACATAATGAAATAATCGTAGTATGAAATAACCTGCAAACACATTTCCTATTCCTTCCCAAGTTTGGATGCTTAAAATAGATGCCAAACGGGAGAATCCACAATGAAAGATACCTAAATTGAAGCCTTGCTTCACCAAAATCTGTTAGTTCTAATAGACAACTAATGCGGCTATTGACATACAGAGAGCATGAGAAAAAGAATCAACCTTGTCAAACAATTTCAATTGGAATGAACTAATCCTGTGTGGAAAACACCCGCTAGCAACTGTTGGAAAAAATAACAAGGAGTTGTCCATGCCGAGATACTGGATGTGCTAATTTCCTTGAGAGTCCAAAACACTACCAATTGGCTATGGAGTGGCATCAAATTGAACCGCTGAGAAACCTTGCTCATTAAGTACACCACTTTGTACCATTGAGAAGTAAGAATTATCGTCCGTGCCGATCCCTGTAAGTATCAGTTCCTTTTGCATGGCTTGAATATTATGTAGTCAATCCCTGTTCGATATTGATCTCTCAACCAAACAATGGCTCTTTGCAACAAATAAGTGGAAAAAGTTGACTGCGTATGGAACTTGTCGCAAGCTGTGCTTGTGCCTGCATGCAAGAGCTACATAACATGTTTGAAAGCATAGTCAAACCAAAACAAAAGCTATTGCATACCTTGGCGATGATTTCTGTGGACTTCTCGAGTTGTGCTTGAGGACTTGTTGTAGTTCTAACCATTGTAGGGTCTATCTTCGTCAATTGCCGCCTCCAGCAATGTGTCTTGAATCAACCAATAACCATCATCCATGTTGTACTCTCCTTGTTGGGATTGCTCCATGTTTGCCCTTGCTGAACTAAGGCAACCTTTACTTGCCATTCCATGAATTTAGGACATAAAACCATTAACTTAACTTGCTTACCGGCTTGTATGATAATGCATGTCGTAGCATCCACAAATCCAATGTAGTAGCTCATAGTTGTCGTATGCGTGAGCCCATAGTCTTGGATTAATCCCCTGCTTTGAAGGCATTATCCTCATAGGTACCACCCGACACCGATAATTAGCTATGCTAATTATACTCCCAACCTCAAATTCGGGAAATAACCAAAATTTTAGTGCGTCTGGAAGTGTTGGCGTGATTTGAAAAGAGTCTGAAATGTGATTCCGTTGCTGCCTGCAATGCTATGTCGTGTCGAGCAGTGGGTCGATTGACAACACTCCATGAGAGGGGGGGACCTTGGGCGTGGGTACCCTCCCTTGTACAAACATATTGCCCTAAGGCCTTATGGCCTTGGGCATGCCAGTTTGAAACGAAGCGTGTTCTGTGTTGCCGGTGATGGCCGATGATGGTGAGGGCTCATAGCTCTCTCTACGGGGCTCAAAGCGCCGCACGACAGAAACACGAACTACTGCCCGCTACAGCCTGATCCGAACGAGCTCAAGAAATCCCATGCTCCACGCAGGTCGATTCCGACCTTCCCCTGTGTAAGGGTGCTTACGCGCGCAGGTCAATTTCAACCCTCCCTTGTGTAAGGGTGCTTACCCGCGCTCCTTCTTGGTCATGCAAGCTTGAGCCCTTATGGAAGGGGCTGCTCCTGCGGCCCTATCCTCTTCCTTCTTCCAAGGGACCCTGCCCACGCCATGGCACACAAGCTCAAAGCGACGAGAGAGAGAGAGAGAGAGAGAGAGAGAGAGAGAGAGAGAGAGAGAGAGAGAGAGAGAGAGAGAGAGAGAGAGAGAGAGAGAGAGAGAGAGAGAAGCATTCCCTAAGCCATGCAGTAATATGAAGTAAACCCCTTCTCCTTCCCTCCTCCATGGCCTTCCCATCCCCCAGCTATGATACCAATATAAGGCCTAGGGCAACTGAACCTGGGATCCTCCTCCCTACCGCCTCTTATATAGGCTAGCTCCTAGCACTTGGCCTAAGAGGATCCCCAGTGCACACTGGTCCAGCCGGCCCTTGGCCTAGGTCCCCGACCCCCTAGGTTGGGCCTTGCCCCGTAGGACCCTTGTCCTGACATCTATGGACTTGGTCAGGTTGTTGTTGCGTAGGGAACATGGTGTCTGTAATCTGGATCTCCCTAGGTGCTGGCTCTAGATCCCTTTGGGTATCTTCTACCAAACTCCTTAATTTCTTGACTCGCTCGATCTCCTCTGAAGGGTTTGGATAAGTTCCTATCTTCTTCTTGGATCCCTGCCATTTTGGTTCATGAAGATCTTCCTTGTTGGTTTCTATCTTAGTGGACGTTTTGATCTCCATGGTTTCACCTGAATCAGAATCCTCTTCAGCTTCGTTCATATATACGGGGTCGTCACCAGTCCCTATGTTGGTCTTTGATGGGGTCTGACTTCGTTGCTTTTTGCGATCTCTTCCTTCGCGTTTTCTTCTTTTTCTGAGATTGGGCAATTGATGCCGTGTCTCTCTCCTCAAGAATATAATTTTGTTTTTGGAGCATCGATCATGTGATTACGTTTACTGGTACCACATGTGTACTTTGTGATGGGTCCTAGGTAACTTCAATCAAGTTTAATGGCGTGATCTTCGGTTACACATCAAATGATTTATGCCACATCGATTACAAATGAGTATCGGCATTGTAGACGTGCTCGCTTGATTGGTTTGCATTATTGTGGCGTTATTTTGTAGCCTAATAGGACACTCGGCTATACGATGTGGACCTCCACACTCATAGCATTGAAGAGGTGGTCTCTTAGCAGTGTAATTGATATTTTGGCCTCTTGCCGCAAGAGCAACTACTTGATATACAGGTTTGACTTGTCCCCAATAGTCCTCCATGTAGTATTCTGGACTTTCTTCAAGCACATCCATCCCATAGGCAATATTAGGATCTATTTCTTCCTCACAGCCTTCCAAACAAGCAATAGATGACTCACAACCCACTTGATTCACATAAGTGATTCTTGGATGTGGTGATTGTGGTCCTAGCACTGGAGGTGGTAAGGGTGTTGTTTGGACAACATTTTGGGCCTTAGGGACCATGTGTTGTGCTGTTTGTTCAAGAGGTGGGGCCGGCTTCAATGTAGGCACTCGAGGTGTGTCTGCCCATGCTAAGGTTGGTCTATTGGCCATCGCGCGCTTAAATACTATGCAATCCTTAGCTTGATGACCATACCTCCCACAGGCATTGCAGTTCCCATTGAATTTTACTCTACACGTAGGGCATTCACTCGTACTATGCGGTCCATAGCTTACAGAGCACCATTGTTGCTCCCTTCTTGGATACATATGATTGTTTTGCGGAGCACGATTGTCTCTAAGACTCTCTTGAATAGCCTTGGTGAGATCTGCTAAATTCATCTCAGATATCTTTGGCTCCTTAGCAATAGGCTTTAGGGTCATTGGCTGATGCCCCGATGCTTGTGAGCTAATAGATTTAGACTCAACAGACACTCCTTCTCCTTGAATCATTAAATTATTCTCCAATTGGATCGCGTTGGTGGTGACTGCTTCCCAAGTGGTGATACCTCTAATGACTAGGCCATTGTAGATATCCTCATGTCATAATCCCCTAATGAATCTATCAAGAAATTGCTTATTGTTGAAGCGCTCATTTGGATTACAACGAGAATTCAAATGCTTCAAGCGACTAATAAAGTCTCTCACCGACTCTACTTCTTCTCGTTGGGCTTTTTGGAGTTGAGAGGCGACACCCCAAAGAACTCCCTCTCGTATGTATTCTTTCAAGAATAGTCTCCTAAGAGTAGGGTAAATCGTTTTTCCTTCCATCCTTAGGGTTCTATACCAATCCCCAGCCTTTCCACTTAAGGTTAGGTTGAAAGAATTACTCTTATGCAGGTCATTGTGTTCTCCTAGAGAATTGCATATTTGTTCAAACACTTCGATATGCTTCCTCACATCCCCGTCTCCACTAAATTTTTGTGTGAGTTTGGCTATTTGTAATGCCTTACTTCTAGGTTCTCTATCAGGTGTGTTACGCATATTCTCAGCAATAGATTGACCAATAGCTTGAGCAAATGTTGCCAAGTCACCTAAGTGAGCAGGCACCGTGGGTGGAGGTGCTCCAAAGACTACATGTGGAGTAGGTATTGGCATTGGGCTTGGCGCATAGGAAGCCCTTGGGTTCCACGTTGGGTACGATGTTGTGCCATGTGGTGGCCCAAAGTTCATATGTGTGGCCCTAGGCATAGCAGACGTCGGATGTGACATGCTAATGCTAGCCGGTATGGTCCCATGGAAATAAGAACTTGGGTGTTGTGGTTGTGGAGCATAGGTTGTTGAATCAATGGGAGGAGTAGGGACTACATGAGTGCAGTGACCCATAGGTGCATACGATTGGTACACACTTGTAGGTACTATTGCAGGCATTGAGCTACCATGTAGCGGTGCTTTACTAACAAATGAGGTCCATGGCATGTTTCTTGGCATGCCCATCATTGGGGTAGGCATGGTAGCCGTGGTGTTATCAAGGGAAAGGTGAGCTAGACTTGGATAGGTAAATCTATCACTTGTGGGCTCAGATTGCACCGAGACCCTTGGAGAAACAACATATGGAGGATCCATCGAACTTACCGAGGGAGTCTCCATTTGCGATAAGGTCGGTTTTTTAGCCTTTCCTGTATCCAAGAATCTCATGAGACCCGTTGAAGGAATGTTGATCTCCTTGTTCTGTCTCTCTAACTCAATGACCCTATGGATGACTTCACAAACTCTTTGTTGTTGATCCTCCACACTAGTAGCACCCATTGTGGATTGTAAGACATCTAACCAACCCACGTGATAGGTGTGACCTGTGTATAGGACGGTCAGAGTTTCCGTTTATAATTCGTACTCCCAGTTCTCATTTAAGAACGCTGCATCTAGGATTGAGGTGCTAGGGGTGTCCTTTGAGCTAGATGCAATGTTGCTTTCTAGGGGTTGGCCCTTAGCGATTGCTAAGTCAGGAGCACTCGATTGCTCTCTTAGCAAGGGTAGTGACATAGGGGCTTTTGATTTTAACTCTCTTCATTGCTCCGCCTTGCGTAAGCTCTCAATTTCCTTTTCCCTCGCTGCAAGGATATACCGCTCAACCTCTTGCACTTTGGCAAGGCTTCTACCATCGGGTAATATGACCTCGGAGGGAAATAACTCTAAAGAGTTAGGAGGTGCAGTGAATGAAGTATTCACGTGCACATTCTCTAAGGGCATAGGCTCTACGTTGGTCATGAATGGAGAATTTACTTCCCCGCCCCTCTCATTTACATCATTAGCTCCATGTTTGGAGTGAGTGGCTCTACTAAAGGTTTCTTTCAAGCGGCTAAGCACACTCGTCCCGGACCGTGGACCCATGGCATGCATGTCTTTGCTTGAGCTATCGGGATTAGGCATTGGAAAACCCTCCATGATGTCGTAGTCAAAGGAAGAGTCACTAGCCGCTATGTTCGGGTCTTGGTTTGTACTGCCTTGGGTCCCCCCGCCGAGGCCCAGGAACCTAAGGTAGGTGGATAATGAGAACTTGCGTAAGTCAAAATTCTCTCTAGTTGCTTCGTCTCTAGCACACGACTAGAGCGCAGATGCATGTGCCTTTGGCACCCTACAAGGATCGGCGAATAACCTCGAAGGTTGACCGCTTACTTTTTTAAGCGTCTATCTTCACTCGTGTTTTTTACGTTTTTAAAGTTTTTTTAATGTTTTTTAATGATCAATTTTTTTGATTAAAGTGTGTGATAGCTCAAAACAAGCGTATCACTCAGAGGGTTGCGGTGTGCTTTACAGCACAACGTTCAGTCACCTGAAGCTCCGTTGGTCCTCAAAAAAGTTGATTTTTAGCTACGTGTGAAGCTAAAGTATGTGATTTTAAAGGGGACTGAGGCCTGAGCCTGAGCGTGAGCTTGGACTTGGGTCTGGGAGATATTCTCGATCCCGGTCCTACCTTTAATTTTTTTTTTGGGATAAAGTCGTCGCGGCTTGCACGCGAGCACACACACACACACTCTATCTACCTACTTCCAACTAATACACCTATTGTTACACACTGAGCCTGAGCGTGAGCTTGGACTTGGGTCTGGGAGATATTCTCGATCCCAATCCTACCTTTTTTTTTTTTTTTTTGGGATAAAGTCTCCGCGGCCTGCGTGCGAGCACACACACACTCTATCTTCCTACTTCCAACTAATACACCTACTGTTACATACTAACACACTCTATTAGCTCTCATAGATCTACTTCCTACTTACTGTACTTTATATTACACAGAACTAACAACCTTAATACTAACACCTTACACAGAAAAAAAACACACTACCTTGAAAACTCCATTAACAAAAAAATACACAGTAGCAACACAAAATCCTTTTTCTCATCTAACACACCCTCCTTCCTTACCTTTCCTACAATTGAAATTGCACCACAAAAGAAGCACAAAGTTCCATTCAAGCTTAGTGTATGGCATTCCCCGGAAACGGCGCCAAAAATGTGCGTATATGTTGCACGTGTCAATGCAAGGAACTTGCCGATACACCGTGTGTAAGCCACAAATGGCTCCAAGCACACAACAAGTCTAAACTAGTAAGCTCAAAGATGGAGATGGTGTGTCACTGACCGCTCTACGCTTGCCGTTGTGAAGGACTCCTCGCCGCAAAGAAGAGGGAGACGCTGCTACGCTGTGCTCAACCACCTCGCCCCCGTCGTGCCGCCGCAATGCTTGATCGCACACACTCTCACACTCTCACACTCTCTATCTCTCTCTCTCTCTCTCTCTCTCTCTCTCTCTCTCTCTCTCTCCCACATACACACACACACACAAGGAGATGAAGAAGAAGAAGATGGAGATGGAGCAAGAGAACTCTTCAATTGCACAAATGAGAGAATGAGTGAATTTTAGGTTTAGTTGACTTTTATATGAGCTCGGCCCATTCACACTTGGGCGCCCATGCTTAGCCAACTAATCCCTTGAATGTTCCAGTTAGAGTGCGCCTCTCATCGGCGATCACTCTTACCCTTTTCCTATTGGACCGACAAGCCCGGTACCTGACTCTACCAAGTAAATAATACAACGTCCGTTGTAGGTGATATGGTGTCCGTGAGAGGGTTAACATTCATGAAGTAAAGGTACTTGCCCAAGGACGGAGTTTGCATGGGCCCACAAACATCACTATGCACAAGCTGCAACCTGCATGTGGCCCTAACTAAACCATCCTTTCGAAACTTCGAATGTTGCATCTTACCCAAAATACAACCTTCACAAACATCTTTGGCAGGTGCTTCAAGAGGCGGCAAAGAAGCAATCATATCAGATTTTTGTAAACGCAGCAAACTGGCAAAATTCAAATGCCCAAAATGTGCATACCAAAGTTTTGCATCTAAAATAGCCTTAGAATCCACAACTGCATTTGCAAAATTCTTCCCACAATTGTCATACAAAGTGAGATTATACAGCCCATGGCATAAAATGCCAGATACAACAATCTCATCATTGAGACTAAGATCATGTAATGTACATTTGTCATCCACAAATTTGACTACAAGTCCAATTCTAGCAAGTGAAGATACAGACAAAATATTCTTCTTGATCCCAGGTACATACAATGCATCAACAAGTGTGAAAGAGCTTCCATTTGCAGTAGTAAGCACATTCTTTCCAACTCCCTGAACTGGATAAAAGGCATTGTTGGCACAAGTGACAATATTTCCATGAGGAGCAGACTTGAGAGAGGTAAACAAATCACAATGTAAGGTAATGTGCTTTGTAGCACCAATGTAAAAATACCATATGTGAATTTGAAGCAACTGACATGCATGCATCATGGACAGAAGGATCATAAGCACACTCTACACTAAAATCCCACTTTGCATCTACATCAGCATCACAATCTCCTTTCACATAGGACTCTACAATAGATGCACTTGTATTGGACCCTGTAGCTGATCAAACCTCTTTCTTCTTAGCCTCTTTTGCCTTCAGTTTCAGACACTGCTTGATCAAGTGATCATTAGCTTTACAATAATGGCAACGCATCTTCTTTTTTCCCTTATCACCAAAATTCCCAGACGAAGTGCTGCCAGCAGAAGCATTAGGAACATAATATCTTCCACTCACAGAAGAACAATGAGAAGTAGTTACATTTTTGCTACCACCTCTTCTTTGAGCATCAATAAAAGCCTATTCAATTGCACATTGTTTAGCCATTTTTTTTTTGGAAAGCGACTCTTGCAATAGCAATGTGCATAATGCATCAAACTTGACAACTTCAAGATTTCCTTGGGTCATAAGTCTCGAAGTACTAGCAAAATTTTGGCAAGAATCTAGCAAAGCATCAAGAACAGCCTGCGCAAGGGAACTGTCTGAAATGAGGGTTGCAGGGAACGAGCACATCTTGAAGCTGAGGCATACAACAAAGAGTATATTACTTAGTGTGCAATAGCCCTAGAGTGATGGACATATATACAATGCCCATCTATGAAGGTTCCTTGTGAGGGAAACCTTGTGCATGAGATTTCCCAGTCTCTTTCTCACCTATTGAGGCCTTAACTCTCTCTCTCTCTCTCTCTCTCTCTCTCTCTCTCTCTCTCTCTCTCTCTCTCTCTCTCTCTCTCTCTCTCTCTCTCTCTCTCTCGCTACCCCCAACAACTCAGTTATTTTTCGCATATGTGTGAAGTAATGGTTTATGGTCGGCTTAAGTATTCATTTTTCGCATATGTGTGAAGCTATGGTTTATGGTCGACCTAAGGGTTCATTTTTAAAACAGTTGCGACCCATAGGTCAACCATAAACCATAACTTCACACATATGCAAAAAACAACTTTTTACCATTTTTGGGAGCATACATAACATGCAAATGAAAGTGATTGACCTCAAACCAATGCATCAATCTCAGCTCCATAATATAGACGAACACTCTATCACATCACTTTGCCCATTAGACACTCACACAACAAGCGGTAACACAGAAAGAAAGTCACTTTATTCATATATGCACATGCGGTTCGGGTTGACTAACCATATACCCTCACATGAGTTTATGGACATCTCATACTTTAAATCAACTCATGAAAATAAACCATCAATCATACATGAAGGGCTCTGTTAACTCACAATGTCATATGGTACTCCCCCTTGGTAGCACCCTTACACGTGTAGGTAAACCCGATTAAGGAAGGATTAATAACTCGCATACCCTAGGTGATAATGGAGACCTAAATACAGTTATCATCAAGATTAATCAAGATTTTCAAATGGCTGAGTGGGTTTGCCCAACTGGTGAATGTATATAGTGGTTCTCCAAGGAGCCTAGGGTCCAAAATTTTGATTGTGTAGTGGGCAGCAAGTTGTTTTTTTACCATATCTCTTAGCTCTTGTGTGATTTTCACATGACACCCACGAGATAAAATGTTCTAAATGATGTGTTTCATCTCTGGTTTAAAGGGTTCGGGCTGATTCATAACGGTTTGTGAGTTATGACCAAAACAATGTTCATACTACTTCTATGACGTGAAACGAAAAGCGCTTTTTATGCACGTACGTGATCATAAACACATTGTGTGCATAAATCAGCGTGTTAAACATGATAAAATAATCATGGGGCAACTTCATATGCACTTGGTAAATCCATACATATACTCGTATATGAAAAAACAATCACTTAGAGGGTGTCTACTCAGAAAAACGACATAAAGAGAGATGATGATGGCTATGGAGTTTAAAGCTTCTCACCGTGCTTTAAAATTGATTAAGGACTGTCGAAAGGCTTCTTGATTTTCCGCAAGAGAGCGGTGATGAGAGTTATGTAGAGGTGTTCATCACGAGAGCTTTCGGAGAGCGCGTATACCGTGAAACGACAGAGGGGATAGTAAGCAAGTAGAGAGAGAGTATCCTTCTTCTTCTTCTTCTTCTTCTTCTTCTTCTTCTTCTTGTAAATGAGAGAGAAGAGCTTATGGAGATGGTGATGAAGAGCTTGCACCACTCTGTATAGTAGGTATGTATTGCCTTGCGGTAGTAGATGCAACAGATGGCACTGAAAACTGAGCACTCCCTGTCAATTTTTAGGCACTGCTGCAAGCTAGAGTGATGCCGAAGGCAAGCTACTAGCGTCCCCTCTTAGTCTGGATTAGCTTCAAACTTTTGGGAAAAGACTCCAGTCTTTTCTAAATACATGGTGTAGCTTTTGGCAGTCAACTCTTCCACTTACCATTCAATTGTTACAGTAAAAATTGACAAAATGGCTAGTATCCCTGCACTAATGAAACCGTGACTAGACTATGCCGCACCATGATGCCCCGACATAATTATGACTTTTCCGTACTGTCCCTGCGTATTTACGACACTGCTTTTTATAAAAATAATTCTCCTAAAAATCTCGTTTAGTCTCGTTTTCTCTCAGAGTGGTCATTTTTAAATTCGACGAAGACTAAAATTAATATTTTTATGCTTCGGTCATCCTAAAAAGCACATTGCTTTTCAAAAACAAAAAGCACAAAAATCTAAAAATAGCATAAAAAGAAAAAAAACCAAAATTTTCTAAAACTGAACCGCGGGTTTTGCTTGTCCATTGGAATAAGAAAACGGACACGCTTTTCACTAAAAAATCATGAAAAGCTAAAAATAGCGTTGTGAGCGGGATGAAAAAACACACAACGCCTCTATAACGACCCGACACACACTCTTCGGAAGATACACACACACACACTATGGGGCACCACTCGGCTTACACAACACACTTGGCCGAGACAGGGAACACACCTCTAGAGTGAGAGGTGAGAGACTATCCACTTGCCCACTCCACACAGACACACACACACACACACACACACCCAAAAAACTCAGCTCAAAAGAGGATAATTTCTGATGTTTAGATACAAATGAGATTGGGCTAACATCAATGGGGCAAACAGCTCACACAATATGGGTAAAAGATACCAGATACAATCACAAACTGGAGCAGAAACTTCGCTCATAGGAGAAACTTACACAGCCAAAACAACAGAAAAAGAGGGAGGAATTTGGCAAAATGGACAGCGCCATCGTGTCCGGAACGGCCCAAAACCTCAGTCTACAATGTCAAAGTGCTCAAATCCGACCTCGGATGAACAGTTTACGGCCAAAACAGGCTCCAAAAACCCAAAAAACACACCTGCGGCTGTTCCTCCTCTCTTCTCCACGTTTTTTTTGGTCTTCTCTCAGTTTTTTCAGTTCCCACACTTAGCTTTTTTAGTTGGGCACCCTTGGCCTTTTAGATGACCTCAAACGGACCCCGAACAGGCCAAAAACTGACCTCGCAGTGCATAGTTGTCACCTTTTTGCATCATCCGCACACCTGGCACTCATTTCTTTTCAATAATGCGTCTCGCACCACGTGAAGTGGCCCCAAAAAGTGGTCCTAATGATGAACTTTCTACATAACTCTCACAAGAAAACACCCACGTTGTGTCCGTCCTCATCCGCGTGCAAATATTGACCTCGTTCGCCCTCCTGACGCCAGTAGATGCCATCTGACACACCTGCTTACCTCATGTCGTCGGCCCGCGGATAGCTTCCTCGAGAAGTTTTACGCGCTACCAACTCCTCCTTATTGTACAAAAAACACAGTGGTACTGGTAATAGTGAAAATCGATGCACTATGTACACCCTGTCCTACCTGTACACATGTGGGCAATTCTTTATTTGATGCACCATGCATGTATATGTACATATGGGCAATCCCTTGCTCCAAAAAACTCCTGACATAATTTGCCCATCCCCTAGCCTGCTAGATCATTCATGATCAGCAGCAACAAAGAGAGATATGAGACTCGCCGCATCAGAGGTCTCCTCATCCTTCACCAACATTGCTTGCTCCATAGACAGCTCATCTTGCTCCACCATCATCAATCTAGCAATGATACAATTTAAGACGCAATCCATTTACCCTTGACTTATGTAGAACACCATCCAGGTTAGCCAGCTGATATGTGCCATTTGGAAAACACTCCACTACCTTGAAAGGGCCTTCCCACTTAATTTGAAACTTCTTTTGGAAGGTGTTGTCCAGCTTACTGTTGTAGCGCAAAAACAAGTCATGCTTCTTGATACCCTTACTTTTGACCTTTTCATTTATCTTTGCCAAAGCCCTATCTTGCATCTGCCCATAATGTTCCAATGCACTCATCCTATCCAACAGGACCTCTTGTAACTGCAAGAGCCTCTCTTTGAATGCATCACTAGGCGGCCCAAGAAACTTCTCTAACATCTTGACCGCAGGCAACTCTACCTCCACAGGCAATAGTGCTTCCTTTCCATACACCAAATGAAATGGAGTAAACCCAGTACCTGTCTTCACCGAAGTATGGTAAGCCCATAATGCACTAGGCAATTCCAAATCCCAATTCTTTCCTTGGTGCTCTGTCACTTTAGAAAGAATTTGTACCAACTCACCATTGAATCTTTCATTTAAACCACTACACTGCGGGTAATAAAGAGTGGTATGTTGGTGCCTAATCTTCATCTTTGTGGATAAGAAGTCTAGCACTTTAGCTCTAAATCCTGGCCCCTTATCTGAAAGTAGCTCTAATGGCACCCCAAACTTGCAACATATTTCATCATACACAAATTTGGCCACATCCTTTGCAGTGATCTGTTTTATTGCTATAGCCTCTGCCCATCTAGAGAGATAGTCCACTGCCGTCAAGATATAGCTTTTGCCCCTGCTTGTGATAGGTAACGGGCCTATTGCATCAATCCCCCACTTTTCAAACACATCAAACGCCATAATGGTTTTTCGTAGCTCTGGCTTCAACACTCTCTTCCCAAATGCTTGACACCTATTGCAAGACCTACACCAATGGTGAACATCCTTGTGCAAACTAGGCCATACATACCCCTCTTGCAAAATCTTATGCAAGGTGACCTTTAGAGCAAAATGGCCACCACATGCGCCTTCATGATTCTCTTCCAACACTCTGTAAAGCTCCTCTCGCCAAGGTACACGTCTCAATACGAGATCAGCCCCTTTCATGTATAAGACATCACCAATCAATTTGTACCTGTATGCTCTACGCACAAAGCCATACTTCTTAGACTTCTGAATCTCCTTTGGAATGATTCCTATTAGCAAAAACTCCTCTTCTTGATCCAAAATTTCCCAGCCATGATAAAGAGGTAAAGTGGTCCTCAACACAAATAGCTCCCCAATCATGCCTTGAGCTGCTTCATGTGACTCTCCATTTAGAGCACGTTCAATGTGTCTGATGATCCATGCTTCGAACTTTTTTAACAGGCCTTTAATTCTGAAGCACATTTCCTTCAATGAGGTGTTCTTGCTCTTCCACACACCCAGCACTTGCTTCACCACTAACAAGGCATCACCTTTTATGCTCAACCTTCGAACCCCATGCTTCAAACAAATGTGTAATCCGGCTTCCAGAGTAGCATATTCAGCCTCATTGTTACTATGAGCATCCAATTTGAACCCTCTCTTGCATACTAGCTTCCCCTCTGGATCATAAAGTGCTATACCCCCTGAAGCTGCATCATGGCTCTTTCTGTATGAACCATCAAAGAACAACACATGTGCATTGCTGATCTGTGGCACTTCTTCAACTACCTTTCTCACCACCTCTTCCTTAACAATAAGGGGATTCTCCTTGTAGGTCAACAAATCAGCTAGGGTAGCCCTTGTACTATCTTCCACTAGAAAAGAGAACTCAAACTCTTGCAGCTCAATTACCCATTTCTTCACCACATTTGACATGTTAGTACCATTAATTAACTGTGGGAAAAAGGCATAACTCGTCAAGAAAACAAAAGGCCGTGGTAGCAAGTAATGACGAAATCGTCGACAAGCAAATATTACACTGGCCATCACTAGCTCTACTTCCGATAACTTTCTCTCCGCTACCAACTTCACTCGGCTTGCACAATACACTGGCCTCATATAATGGCTGCCCTTCCCCTTTTGCAATAGCATGGCTCCAATGGCATCATCCCCTACTGAGGGATTTACATAAAAAACTTTCTCCCAATCAAGAGCCTGCATGGCTGACAAACCCCCTAACACCTCTTTCACCTCTTGAAACACTTCTTCACACTTGTCATCCCATTGCAATGGATCATGCTTTGCCACTTGTTGTAATGGATAAAGAATCTGAGAAGACAATGGAATAAACCTTGCCATGTACTTCACTTTGTGTATAAAGGTTGCCAATTGCTTCGTACTCGTAGGTGATGGAAGAAGAATAATAGACTTAACCTTATCTGGATAACCCTCAATGCCATTTTCTGACACCATATGGCCCAATAACTTCACCCTTGGCTGTGCTAGATGACATTTCTTTGGGTTTAGTTGTCCTCCACATTCATCATATCGAGCTAATACCATCTGCAACTTCTAATGGTGTTCAGCCCTACTGCTATAAACACAGAAGTCATCCATAAAAGATTTAACACAACTACCAATGAATGGTTCCAACACCCAATTTGCTCTCTCTTGATAGAGGGAAGGTCCATTTGACAACCCAAATGGCGATACTGTGTAGCAATAGCAGCCCCATGGCGTAATGAAAGTTGTCTTTGTGCAGTCTTTAAGAGCAATCTTCAATTGAAAATAGCCTGAAAAACCATCACACACATTGTACCTCTCATAACCTGCCACTGAATCCAAGATCTGATCAATGAATGGAAGAGGATATGGGTTCTTCTTAGTGGCTACATTTAAGGGTTTAAAATCTACACAAATCCTCCACTTCCCATCCTTCTTTGGACTGACTACTACTGGACTCACCCATTCTGTGGTCTCCACAGGGACTATGAACCCTGCCTTCAATAACTTTTCCACCTCTTCTCGCAAGGCTTCCATTTGCTCTTGACCCATCCTTCTTAGCCTTTGCCGCACTGGCTTAGCACCTTCTTTCAGCTCTATATGCATCTCTTCACCCTTGAACCCTCTGATCTCTTCATATGAAGTAATGAATAAATCAGGAAAACTAGCCAGCATATGCAAATATATATCCTTCTCCATAGCTGAGAGGTCTCCACTGATCATTTGTGTCATCAATTCCTGCTTCTTTGACAACTCAACCTTGGTTTGCAGCAGCCCTTCAATCACTTCATAAGGCCCTTCACTTTCATCTTCAACCTCATTCGCAAATGCAACTAAACCAAACTCCTAGATTTCTTTGTCCATCAAAAGAAATGCAACATCAGCATCCTCATCACTGCTGGTAGTGCTATCACTGTGCTCATCTGTCACCGTGGAAGAGTCTTCATCAATAGACTCATCCTCATCTTCATAAAGCTCCTCTAATCGTTTCCTTGTGTCCATATTATAAAGTTTCTTGGTACCTGTCTTTCCATAGAGGCTAATCGTACCATGTCGCCAATCTTAAACAGCTCCCACTGCACGTAACCATGGTCTACCCAGTATAATAGGATATGCTCCCAACCCTGCTGGCATCACATGAAAATCAACCACAGCCTTTGCATCATATGCCTCCACTTCTAAGCTCTTTACAACACCCAAGAATTTTACTTTTTGATGGTTTTCCAATCTGATCTGAAAACCTGACACCCCAGCCACTGTGAGACCCATCTTCTCAACGCATGAGTGTGTTATGACGCATATTTGGGCTCCGCCATCCACATAACCTTGTCCCAAATTTTTCCTTTTATGCCACACATCTACTATTGGACAAATGTCTGGTAGCTCATCCATTGCCAACACCTTTACTGAACCTCTCTCTGGCTCTTTCTCCATTGGGTTAACCATCCTCTTCCACTATCGCTTTAGCTTAGGCACCATCTCTATAAGCTGCCCAAAAGTAACATCTGCCTTCCTGCTTGTCAGATCCTCCTTCAAGTCATACCTTAATTGCCCATCCCCTAGTGGAAAATTTGAAACATGAAACTTTCGAAATTTGAAAGATGGTCCATTTGACAACCCAAACGAAAGCACTGTGTAGAAATATCAACCCCATGGCGTAATGAAAGTTGTCTTTGTGGGGTCTTTAAGAGCAATCTTCAATTGAAAATAGCCTGAAAAACCATCACACACACTGTACCTCTCATAACCTGCCACTGAATCCAAGATCTGATCAATGAATGGAAGAGGATATGGGTTCTTCTTAGTGGATGCATTTAAGGGTTTAAAATCTACACAAAATCCTCCACTTCCCATCCTTCTTTGGACTGACTACTACTGGACTCACCCATTCTGTGGTCTCCACAGGGACTATGAACCCTGCCTTCAATAACTTTTCCACCTCTTCCCGCAAGGCTTCCATTTGGTCTTGACCCATCCTTCTTAGCCTTTGTCTCACTGGCTTAGCACCTTCTTTCAGCTCTATATGCATCTCTTCACCCTTGAACCCTCTGATCTCTTCATATGAAGTAATGAACAAATCAGGAAAACTAGCCAGCATGTGCAAATATATCTCCTTCTCCATAGCTGAGAGGTCTCCACTAATCATTTGCGTCATTAATTCATGCTTCTTTGACAACTCAACCTTGGTTTGCATCAGCCCTTCAATCACTTCATAAGTCCCTTCACTTTCATCTTCAACTTCATTCGCAAATGCGACTAAACCACACTCCTGGATTTCTTTATCCATCAAAAGAAATGCAACATCAGCATCCTCATCACTGCTGGTAGTGCTATCACTGTCCTCATCTGTCATCGTGGAAGAGTCTTCATCACTAGACTCATCCTCATCTTCATAAATCTCCTCTAATCGTTTCCTTGTGTCCATATTATAAAGCTTCTTGGTACCTGTTTTTCCATAGAGGCTAATCGTACCATGTCGCCAATCTTGAACAGCTCCCACTGCACGTAACCATGGTCGGCCCAGTATAATAGGATATGCTCCCAACCCTGCTGGCATCACATGAAAATCAACCACTACCTTTGCATCATATGCCTCCACATCTAAGCTCTTTACAACACCCAAGCATTTTACTTTTTGATGGTTTGCCAATCTGATCCGAAAACCTGACACCCCAGCCACTGTGAGACCCATCTTCTCAACGCATGAGTGTGTTATGAAGCATATTTGGGCTCCGCCATCCACATAACCTTGTCCCAAATTTTTCCTTTTATGCCACACATCTACTATTGGACAAATGTCTGGTAGCTCATCCATTGCCAACACCTTTACTGAACCTCTCTCTGGCTCTTTCTCCATTGGGTTAACCATCCTCTTCCACTGTCGCTTTAGCTTATGCACCATCTCTATAAGCTGCCCAAAAGTAACATCTGCCTTCCTGCTCGTCAGATCCTCCTTCAAGTCATAGCTTAATTGCCCATCCCCTAGTGGAAAATCTGAAACATGAAACTTTCGACGAGCTCTCCTTTTCCTCTTGGCCTTGAAATCCTCGCCTTCATGGCTCTTTCCTTTCTTCTTACTAGGACCCGGGGCACTTCTTCCTTCCTTTTCCTCTGTGGTCCTCTTCCCAATAGGCATCACTAATGTATCCTCTAGCTTTGATGCCTTCTCCAAGGTGACTACACTTAGCACTTTTGTCTTTCCTTTTTCCTCCTGGGTCAGTCCACTGGTTCCTTCGTCTCCCTTAATTTCGATGCCATAATCATTTGACCTAGTTAGCACCTGTCTTGGCAATGGATACATGTCTCCCCCCATCCTTGGTGGCTTATCACATTGCGGGCTGATGTGACCCAACTCTCCATAATTGTAACATGTGGGCGTCTGCCTCCAAAACCTACCATTGCTTTGTCCAACACCATTCCTAGGCCTTTCTTCACCTCCTTGCTGATTTGCAAACCTCCCTCGACCTCGATTATTTCCCACTTGACCTAGCATGTTTAGGCTGAGATTCTTCATCAAATCTACCACTTGCCTCATGTCTTGCCTTAGCCCATCATCTTGCACTGCTGTAGTGACCACTGCTGGCATAACCTGAGTAGTAACAGGAACCACTGGTTCATGATGAACCCCTGACATGCGACCTTGTAAAGACTCTATAGGCTGAAATTCAGACTTCATGGGCAAAGACTCCACCCCTAACTGGCTCATTGTCCTCAACTTCCACTCTTTGTTCCTTGATACCTCTAGTGCATCTTCATATGTCCTAGGCTTCTTTAGATCCACTCTCCAACGTATATTCTCCCAAAGACCCATCCAAGAACCTGTCCTTCTTCATCATGTCAGGCGGGGATACCTGTGGTGCTAAGGCCTTGCACATTCGCTCCCATGCCAATGAAACTCCACTTTGTCAGGATCTTCTATCTTCACAAACTCCACTTCCAACCCATGTCGTAGATTGTCCCAACTCAACCTTACAGGTGGATTAGCCACACGCAACTCCTCTTCAAATGCTTTAGACCAAACTCATGCATCACTCTTCAAACAAATTTGGAGAAGGCGTAACATTTGCGTAGGGTCATGAATCTGGTTGCTAATGTAGGCAACCTCCATCTTTTCCAAAAATTCTTCCACATCTTCATCACTTCTTCCATGAAACTCCGGATAAGAGAAAGCCATGGCTACCCAAATTATGATGCTTTGAGAACCCCTTCGAATACACGTGCAAGAACCCAAAACTTTTCACGACCCAATCCCCAGAAACTTCAATGGAGCTCAGCTTTAGATAAGGACAAACACATGCACATCAAATGAGTTTCATAGTTAATCATCGGAATGACAACAGGCAAAGGACATTCGAGGATCTCTCTCAATCTTCTTGGCCCAAACATAAAGACTATGCGCTGTTGGAAAAAGATCTTCCTGGACACATAAACATTAATCTGAATTCTTTGAGTTAAATGGAAAGGAGTGAACTGAGGGCCATTTTGATCATCCATTAAAGCCAACCATGAAGCTCCCACGAAGGCACACCTGACTCAACCTCTGATTTTGCCAAAATTTTAGCAGCATAACAGCATAAATGGCTCAAAATACCAAAAATCCATCCATCATAACTTGGGAAAATTTCGACAGAGTTTCCCCAGAAGTAGAGCAGTAGGAACCCAAAATATAGACTGTCTATGTATGCATAAACTGTCAACAATAGAACCCGAGCATCAAGTAGGACTCACTAGTACATAGCCTATGGCGAGGTCACAAAAAGGGTGCTCCAGTTACCTATATCACTGAAAGGATCTCCACATTTGAGAATCCCCCAGCTCAATAAAAACCTCACGCTATCGACCCTCACACGAAGGCTAATGCAAATCGCATATAGTCAAGTCTCAGAAATGACTATCTTCCAGACCAAGTCTCAGAAATGGCTGGGACTGCCAAATACAACTAAGTATGGCTCCACAAATGCGTACAATGGAAGTTTCCACAAGTAACGTACAATCCAGCAGACAATGCGCTCAAATAGGCGCCAAGTGATGCATATCCACAACAACTGCAAGTGACATCATTGCTAGTATATCATTGTACTCCAGCTACCTGTACCTGTGTGAATCACTTGTACCTGTACCTGTCCCTGTAACCTGTAACCTGTAACGTGTAATCCTGAATCTCGAAGCTTGAAGCTCGAAGAAGAAGGTACTCGAAGAAGATCCTCCGTGGGGGCGCCAAAAGAATGTGAGCGGGATGAAAACACACACAGCGCCTCTATAACGACCCGAAACACACTCTTGGGAAGATACACACACACACTATGGGGCACTACTCGGCTTACACAACACACCTAGCCGAGACAGGGAACACACCTCTAGAGTGAGAGGAGAGAGACTATCCACTTGCCCACTCCACACAGACACACACACACACACACACCCAAAAAACTCAGCTCAAAAGAGGATAATTTCTGATGTTTAGATACAAATGAGCTTGGGCCAACACCAATGGGGCAAACATCTCACACAATATGGGTAAAAGATACCAGATACAATCACAAACTGGAGCAGAAACTTCGCTCATAGGAGAAACTTACACAGCCAAAACAACAAAAAAAGAGGGAGGAATTTGGAAAAATGGACAGCGCCATCACGTCCGGAACGGCCCAAAACCCCAGTCTACAATGTCAAAGTGCTTAAATCCGACCTCGAATAAGCAGTTTACAGTCAAAACAGGCTCCAAAAACCCAAAAAACACACCTGCGGCTGTTCCTCCTCTCTTCTCCACGTTTTTTCTGGTCTTCTCTCAGTTTTTTCAGTTCCCACACTTAGCTTTTTTAGTTGGGCACCCTTGGCCTTTTAGATGACCTCAAACGGACCCCGAACAGGCCAAAAACTGACCTCGCAGTGCATAGTTGTCACCTTTTTGCATCATCCGCACACCTGGCACTCATTTCTTTTCAATAATGCGTCTCGCAACCACGTGAAGTGGCCCCAAAAAGTGGTCCTAATGATGAACTTTCTGCATAACTCTCACAAGAAAACACCCACGTTGTGTCCGTCCTCATCCGCGTGCAAATATTGACCTCGTTCGCCCTCCTGTCGCCACTAGATGCCATCTGACGCACTTGCTTACCTCATGTCGTCGGCCCGCGGATAGCTTCCTCGAGAAGTTTTACGCGCTACCAACTCCTCCTTATTGTACAAAAAACACAGTGGTACTGGTAATAGTGAAAATCGATGCACTATGTACACCCTGTCCTACCTGTACACATGTGGGCCCCACGTAACCACCTGGCTCTGAAAAATGGGCAATTCTTTATTTGATGCACCATGCATGTATATGTACATATGCGCAATCCCTTGCTCCAAAAAACTCCTGACAACGTGAAAATAAGATTTTTACAACATTGACCTATAGCTACCCCGGAACACGTAGGTTGAGAATCTGACCCTGCTTTTTGCAAAAAAACACCTAAAAGCATAAAAAAGCTAAAAATAATGAATTTTGTCAAAACAAAACCAAACGTTCGTTTAACCTACTCGAACATGGAAACAACCTTGTTTTTTACTTTAGAACCTTACAATACTATCAATCAAGCATCTTGAATCAAAATTTGACAAAACGGACATTAGAATCTATTTTTCTTATTTTCTTATAGTAAAAATTGACTAACAGGCTAGTATCCCTGCACTAATGGAACTGTGACTAAACTATGCCGCATCATGATGCCTCGACATAATTATGACTTTCCCGTACTGCCCTGTCGTATTTACAGTATTGCTTTTCATAAAACCTTTTTCGTAAAAATCTCGTTTAGTCTCGTTTTTTCTCAAGGTGGTCATTTTTAAATCCGATGGAGACTAAAATTAATATTTTTATGCTTAGATCATCCTAAAAAGCACATTGCTTTTTAAAAATTTCAAAAAAGACAAAAAGCTAAAAATAGCATAAAAGGCAACAAAAAGAAAATTATAAGTTACGTACACATGAGTTAAATTATCCTACACATGACTCGAAATTATTGGCCATTGTGCATGCTCTTAACGTATGGCGACATTATCTTCTTAGAAGGAGATTTGAACTACATACCGATCATAAAAACCTGAAATGAATCTACACCCAACCTGACCTTAATATGCGGCAACGAAGATGGATGTAGTTGTTATGCAAATATGATTTTGGAATCAAATATAAACCTGGGAAGGAAAATCTTGTGGCCAATCCCTTAAGCAGGAAGAGTATTGTAGCGGTTGTCACAACCTCTACTACCTCCTTAATTGACCTTATTCGAGAAGGTATGTCTCAGCACCCGTATTACTGTTACCATATATACATGTGGTAGTGATGTGTGTGGACATACTAGGACCATCGGGGCATTCTTTCCCTCTCTAAGAGGTTTTTCCCCCCGTGCATTGTATATATGCCCATCACTCTAGGGTATCTATCTTTCCATTGCACACTAATTAATACACTCTCTATTGTGTGCCTTGAGTTTCCTTCATCTTCAACAAGCTTTGTGTTTTCCAACAATTGGTATCAGAGCAGATTGCAGCCTCCCGGGCTTAGTCGATAGCAGCTCCAGCACACGCCTGCTCACTTTCTCCAATTTTATTGAGCTTTGGCGACCGTTCGCAGGTCGAAATTTTTTTTGGGTGTGCTCGTAGAGCTCATTGTGCTTAGATTTTTTATTCGGGCTCATTTCAGCCTCCATTTCCACTACAGCCAGGTCTGCACATGCAATTTTGTCATTTTGTGTAGATTTTTTTTCAATGTCAAATACTGCATAACAGGTCCCATACAGTCTAGTGTGGGTTGTGCTATATAGCACGTGCTAGTCTCACTCAGTTTTTCCTCATTTCGGGCAGTTTTTACATCAGGTGCATGCATTTTCCATGGCTGACAACAACACAGATGTGTTCAAGATGTTTGCTACTGAGGAGAGATTGGATGGGGACAATTACCCTATGTGGGCTTACATGATGCAACATGTTCTTGTGTCAAAGGGCATTTGGAATATTGTGTAGGGCATTGATGTACGTCATGGTTCTGAGGATGTGACAGTCTTACTGCCAGTAGAGTTGTTTTGCCTACGGTAGAACAAGATCATTGGGATGTAAAGGATGCGCAGGCTCATGCGTTGATTGCATTGTCTATGAAGCGCACCATTACTCCTCACTTTCGTTCAGTGAAATCTGCAAAACGGGCTTGGAATATTCTGGCTGGTCTTTATGCAAGCCGCAATGAGGCAAAAATTGCATTGCTGCATAAAGAGTTGGAGTCGAAGATTATGCATGAGGAAGATGATATGGACACTTTCCTTGCTGGTGTCAAGGATAATGAGCAACTTATTTCTACAAGTGAAGTCATTTCAGACAGTTTTCTTGTGCAGACTGTTCTTGATGCCTTGCCAGATTCCTACCAAACTTTTGCAAGTACTTGGAAACTCATGACCCAAGGAAATCCTAAAGTTGTCAAGTTTGATGCATTATGCACATTGCTATTGCAAGAGTTAGATTCCCAAAAAAACATTACTAGTTGAACAGGTTTTTATTGCTTCTTAAAGAAAGGGTGGTAACAGTAATGCAACCACTTCTTATGGTTCTTCTGCGAGTGGAAAATAATCTGTTCCTAATGATTCTGCTCGTAGCAATTCATCTGGAAATTTTGGTGAAAGGGGAAAAAAGAAGATGCGTTGCCATTATTGTAAAGCTAATGATCACTTGATCAAGCAGTGTCCTAAGTTGAAGGCCAAAGAGGATGAGAAGAAAGAGGGTGGTTCCACTGCAAATGCTGGTTCCACTACAAATACTGCCATTGTTGAGTCTTCTTGAAAGGAGACTATGATGCTGATGTTGATGCAGAATGGGCTTTTAGTGCAGAGTGTACCTATAACCCTGCTGTCCGTGATGCATGTATACCAGTTGTTGCAGATTCACATGTGTGGTATTTCGATACTAGTGCTATAGAGCACATTACCTCACATCGTGAATTTTTCACCTCTCTCGAGTTTGTCCCTCATGGGAATTTAGTCACTTGTGCCAACAATGCCTCTTATCCGGTTCAGGGAGTTGGAAAGATTGTGCTTACGGCTGCAAATGGTAGTGTGAAATTCACACTTGTTGATGCACTTTATGTACCTGGGATCAAGAAGAATATTTTGTTTATATCCGCACTTGCTAGACTTGGACTTGTAGTCAAATTTGTGGATGACAGATGTATAGTTCATGATCTTAGTTTTGGTGATGGAATTGCTGCATCTGGCCTTTTGTGCCGTGGACTGTATAAGCTCACTTTGTATCACAAGTGTGGACAAAATTTTGCAATTGCAGTTGCAGATCCACGTGTTGTTTCAGATGCAAAACTTTGGCATGCACATTTTGCTCATCTGAATTTTCTTGCCAGTTTGCTGCGTTTGCAGAAATCTGATATGGTTTCTTCTTTGCCGCCTCTTGAAGCACCTGTCAAACATGTTTGTGAAGGTTTTATTTTGGGTAAATGCAACGTTCTAAGTTTCCAAAGGATGGTTCATGCAGGTTGCAGCTTGTACATAGGGATGTTTGTGGGCCCATGCAAACTTCGTCCTTGGGAAATTACCTATACTTCGTGACTTTCATTGATGATTACTCCAGGCATGCATGGATATTTCCGCTTAAAGAGAAGTCCGAAGTTTTTATGTGCTTCAAACAATTTTTGGCTATGGCTGAAAATGTCTCGAAACGTACTATGGACACCCTCCGTTTCAATCGAGGGGGGGAGTATATGCCCCATGAATTTAATTTATTTTTGGCTAGTCGTGGGATAAAACACCAATGTACAGTGCCTTATACACCTTAGCAAAATGGTGTTGCTGAGAGGAAAAACATGTCACTTACTTAAATGGCATGATGTATGGTCGGAAGTCAAGCTTTGCCGCATTCTTTTTGGCTTGAGGCCATCATGTGTGCCACTTATGTACTTAACAGGTGTCCTATAAAAGCTTTGTAGTCTATTAGTCCATATGAAGCATGGCATGATAGAAAACCTTCTATTGAGCACATGCGTATTTTTGGTTGTTTGGCATATGCTTTGGTGCCACAAACACAACGCAGAAAATTGGATGATAAGACTCTCAAATGTATTTTTGTCGGTTATAGTGATTAAAGAAAAGGTTACAGGTTGTACCATCCGCAAACAAAGAACTATGTTACAAGGTGTTTAACATGTCAACATATTAAAGCTGAACAAGTTTGATACCCCATTAAGCTTCAACCTATTGATGCACCACAAATGAAATGGAAATGCATATCCATGGATTTTATCACAGAACTTCCTTTGGGATATGACTATTTTTGTGGTTGTTGATATGCTTACAAAAATGACACATTTGTTTCCAGTCAAGATAATGTTTATGGCTAAGGATATAGCTCAAGTATTCATGAAAGGTGTTTTCATGTATCATGGTTTATCTCAACGTATAATTTCTGATCGTGATGCGAAGTTCACCTCAAATTTTTGGAAAGCCTTATTCTCAGCTATAGGAACCCAATTGGCCTTTAATATTGCTTATCACCCTCAAACTGATGGGCAGACACAAAGGACCAATCAAATCATTAAAAACATGTTAAGAGCTTATTGTATGCATGAGCAGGGTAAATGGCTAGATATTTGTATTTGGTTGAATTTGCGTATTATTCCTCATTCCAATGCTCAATTGGGATGTCTCCTTTTCAAGCATTGTATGGACAAGAGTGTCTTACTCCACTCAAATGGACATACCCTCTCATACGAGTTCAAGCATCCAAAGAAATGTTGAATGAAATGCAACTAGAAATCGATATCGTAAATACACAGGGGCAATACGGGAATGTCATAATTATGTCGGGGCATCATGGTGCAGCATAGTCTAGTCACAGTTTCATTAGTGTTGGGATACTAGCCAGTTAGTCAATTTTTATTGTAAAAATTGAATGGTAAGTGGGAGAGTTGACTGCCAAAAGCTGTGCCATGTTTTTAGAAAATACTAGAGTCTTTTCTCAAAAGGTTGCAGCTAATCCAGGTTGAGAGGGGATGCTAATAGCTTGCCTTGGGCATCCCTCTTGCTTGCAACAGTGCCTATAAATTGACAGGGAGTGCTCAATTTTTAGTGTCGTCTGTTGCGTCTACTATTGTAAGGCAATACTTACCTACTATATGGAGTGGTGCAAGCTCTTCATCACCATCTCCATAAGCTCTTCTGTCTTGTTTACGGGAAGAAGAAGAAGAAGAAGAAGAAGGATACTCTCTCTCTACTTGCTTACTATCTCCTCTCTCGTTTCACGATGTACGTGCTCTCTAAAAGCTCTAGTGGTGAACACCTCTACGTAGCTCTTACCACCGCTCTCTTGCGACAAAGCTAAAAGCCTTTTGACAGCCTTAATAAATTCTAAAGCACGGTGAGAAGATCTAAACTCCATAGCCATCATCTGTTACCATATACATGTGGTAGTGATGTGTGTGAACACACTAGGACCGCCTGGGCGTTTTTTCCCCTCTTTAGGAGGTTTTTCCCCCCGAGCATTGTATATACGCCCATCACTCTAGGGCTATCTATCTTTCCATTGCACACTACGTAACACACTCTCTATTGTGTGCCTTGAGCTTCCTTCATCTTCTCCAAGCTGTGTGCGTTTCTCTGCAACCCTAATTCCAACAATTGATATCAGAGTAGGTTGTGTCCTCCCCGGCTTAGTTGCCAGCTGCTCCAGCACACGCCTGCTCACTTTCTCTGATTTCAGTGAGCGTTGGAAAGCTATTTCACCATTTTGTGTAGAATTTTTGTCAGTGCCGTTTTCTGCATAACAGATGCCTCATAGTCTTCTACGGTTTGTGCTATATAGCATGTGTTGTTCCCGCTTCGTTTCTTCTATTTTCGAGAGTTCCCACATCAGGTGCAACATTTACCATGGCTGACTACAACACAGATGTGTTCAAGATGTTTGCTGCTGAGGATAGGTTGGATGGGGACAACTACCCTATGTGGGCTTATATGATGCAACATGTTCTTGTGTCAAAGGGCATCTAGAACATTGTGCAGGGCATTGATGTACGTCCTGGTTCTGAGGATGTAGGCAATGTTGAGGATGTTGCAGGTCTTGCTGCAAGGATTGCTGCTATTAGAGTTGTTTTGTCGACGGCAGAACAAGCTCATTGGGATGTAAAGGATGCACAGGATCATGCATTGATTGCATTGTCTGTGAAGCGCACCATTGTTCCTCACAGTCGTTCAGCAAAATCTACAGAACAGGCTTGGGATATTCTAGCAGGGCTTTATGCAAGCCTCAATGAGGCTAAAATTGTTTTGCTGCATAAAGAGCTGGAGTCAAAGATTATGCATGAGGGAGATGATATGGATACTTTCCTTGTTGGTGTCAAGGATATCAATGAGCAACTTATTTTTACAGGTGAAGTCATTTCAGGTAGTTCCCTTGTGCAGAATATTCTTGATGCCTTACTAGATTCCTACCAGACTTTTGCTAGTACTTGGAGACTGATGACCTAAGGAAATCCTGAAGTTGTCAAGTTTGATGCACTATGCACATTGCAGTTGCAAGAGTCACTTTCTAGAAAAAATAGAACTAGGCAGTGTGCAGTTGAACATGCTTTTATTGCTTCTCAAATAAAGGGTGTTAAATTAGCAATGCAGCCACTTCTTATGGTTCTGCTGCGAGTGGAAAAACTTCTTTTCCTAATGATTTTGCTGGTAGCAATTTGTTTGGAAATTCTGGTGATAAGGGCAAAAAGAAGATGCGTTGCCATTATTGTAAAGCTAATGATCACTTGATCAAGTCGTGTCCTAATTTGAAGGCCAAAGAGGCTAAGAAGAAAGAGGGTGGTTCCACTGATATTGCTAGTTCCACTACAAATGCAACCATTGTTGAATCTTCTGTGAAAGGAGACTGTGTTGCTTATGTTGATGCAGAATGGGCTTTTAGCGCCGAGTGCACTTAAAATCCTACTGTCCATGATGCATGCTTGTTAGTTGCTGCAGATTCACATGTGAATTACCTCACATCGTGAATTCTTTACCCCTCTCGAGTCTGTCCCTTATGGGAATTCAAGCACTTGTGCCAACAATGCCTCTTATCCGGTTCAGGGAGTTGGAAAGATTTTGCTTACTGCTGCAAATGGCAGTTCCTTTACTCTTGTTGATGCACTTTATATACCTGGGATCAAGAAGAATCTATTGTCTGTATCCGCACTTGCTAGACTTGGACTTGTAGTCAAATTTGTGGATGACAAATGTACAGTTCATGATATCAGTTTTGGTGATGAAATTGTTGCATCTGGCCTTTTGTGCCGTGGGTTGTATAAGCTCACTTTGTATGACAAGTGTGGATAAAATTTTGCAAATGCTGTTGCAGATTCAAGGACTATTTCAGATGCAAAACTTTGGCATGCACGTTTTGGTCATCTGAATTTTGCCAGTTTGCTGCGTTTGCAGAAATCTGATATGGTTTCTTCTTTGCCGCCTCTTGAAGCACCTGTCAAACATGTTTGTGAAGTCTATATTTTGGGTAAGATGCAATGTTCTAAGTTTCCAAAGGATGGTTCAGTTCGGGCCACATGCAGGTTGCAGCTTGTGCATAGTGATGTTTGTGGGCCCATGCAAACTCCGTCGTTGGGCAATTACCTTTACTTCATGACTTTCATTGATGATTACTCTAGGCATGCATGGGTATTTCCTCTTAAAGTGAAGTCCGAAGTTTTTATGTGCTTCAAACAATTTCTGGCTATGGCTAAAAATGTCTCGACATGTACTATGGACACCCTCCATTCTAATCGAGGGGGGGGGATATATGTCTCGTGAATTTAATGCATTTCTAGCTAGTCGTTTGATAAAACACCAATGTACAGTGCCTTATACACCTCAGCAAAATGGTGTTGCTGAGAGGAAAAACAGGTCACTGACGGAAATGGCACGATGTATGGTCAAAAGTCAAGCTTTGCCGCATTCTTTTTGGCTTGAGGCCATCATGTGTGCCACTTATGTACTTAATAGGTGTCCTATGAAAGCTTTGCAGTCTATTACTCCATATGAAGCATGGCATGATAGAAAGCCTTCTATTGAGCACATGCGTGTTTTCGGCTGTTTGGCATATGCTTTGGTGCCACAAACACATTGTAAAAAATTGGATGATAGGGCTATCAAATGTATTTTTGTTGGTTATAGTGCTGAAAGCAAAGGCTACAGGTTATATCATCCGCAAACAAAGCGTATTCTGGTTTCACCGGATGTAGTGTTTGGGGAAGATTCTGTTTAGACCTTGTTGTCATGTACTAGAGATAGTAATGTAAGCTCACAGGACATTTATGACACTTTGTTGCCTCTTTTTAGCGGTGGAATTTTGAATGTAATTTCCAATGAGGCAAATCTGCAGCCTATGGGGGTTTCTGAAAATGTTACAGATCAGCCTATTACTGATGCAGATGTACATGATGTACTTGATGAGGAAAGGGCTGAAAATGAGCAGGCTAGAGTTATGCCAAAATGGCTCGTGCACACTTTGCGTGACAGTAAATTGGATGCATCTTTGTCTAGTCGTACTTGTTTAGGCTCTCACCATGCATCTTATGCATCAGATTGTTATGCTTTGGCTGTGTCTAGCTTACATGATGTTGAGGAGCCTCTATCTTTTGATGAAGCACATAATTTAGAAAATTGGATGGCTGCATGCAATCAGAATATGATGCACTTATAGAAAATGACACATGGACTTTATGTGATTTGCGTCTTGGCAAAAAGGCCATTGGTATGAAGTGGGTTTACAAGTTGAACCGCAAGCCGGATGGTGAGATCGATCACCATAAGGCTCGACTTGTTGCAAAGGGTTATGCACATCAAAAAGGCATAGATTATGAAGAGGCTTTTACTCCCACCTGTCGTATGACTACTGTGCATTTTCTATGTCCATTGCCAACTCATTTTGGTTGGGATGTACATTAATCAGACATTGTTACTGCTTTCTTGAATGGTGACATATTTGAGGAAGTTTATGTAACACAGCCTCGCGGTTTTGTCATAAAAGGACAAGAGGACAAAGTGTGTAGATGTAAGAAAGCTTTGTATGGGTTGAAGCAATCTCCTCGTGCTTGTTATAAGAAGGCTGAAGCCTGACACTCATTTGGTTAAACGAGGCTTTTGTAACAGTCCAACAGAAAGCACATTGTATGTAAAGCGTGAGGGTGTTGTACTTCTCATTGTGGTTCTTTATGTTGATGATTTGATGATCATTGGACCAAATGAGAGACATATTGATGAATTTAAGGCTGATTTGAATTCTACTTTCAAGATGAAAGATTTGGGGCTGTTGCATCATTACTTGGGTATACAGTTTAAGCATTGTGATGGTGGTATTGACTTGTGTTAGAAAAGTTACATAGAGACATTGCTATGTAAGTTGGACTTGAGGATTGCAAACCTATTGCCACTCCCATGGAAACAGGTTTGAAGTTGAGTCTACATGATGTTGGCGATCCTGATGATGTCACTCTTTATCAAACTGCTGTTGGCTGCCTCATTTACGTATGCAACACGAGGCCGGATATTCAATTTGCAGTCTCACAGGTCAGCAGATTTATGCATAGCCCAGGGTCTAGGCATTGGCAGGCTGTCAAGAGGATTTTTTGCTACCTTAGTGGCACTTTACATCTTGGCTTGTTTTATCCCAAGGGGGGATCATTGCCGCCAGACTTACATGCTTTTTCGAACTCACATTGGGCTAGTGGTTTTGACACACGAGTGTCCACAAGTGGTTTTTGTTTCATGCTTGGCAGTTCATGTATATCATGGTTGAGCAAGAAGCAACCTACTATGGTCACTTCGAGTAGTGAGGCAGAGTACAGGGAAGTCTTCACAGCTACGGTTGAGTGTGTATGGCTCAAACGCCTTATGGCTGATTTGGGTGTTGGACAGGACACTGCCAACACTATCTACACTAACAGTCAGAGCACATTGGTAGTTGCGAGGAACACAATTTTTTATGCTCGCACAAAGCACATTGAGGTGCATTACCACTATGTCAGGGAGAGGCTCTCAGCAGGAGAGATCAGCTTGGCTTATGTGCCAACACAGGACAACCTTGCAGATCTTTTCACAAAGGCATTGTCTCGTGAGAAGCTTGAAGCTTTCTGCAAAGCTTTGGGCTTACTCCCCTTTGTGGACTGATCATGTCCTCAGGGCATGGCACTTCCTTTTACTCATGTGCCAGCTCTCGTTCACCATGTCACTCCAGGGGGGATTTGTTACCATATACATGTGGTTGTGATGTGTGTGAACACACTAGGACCGCCGGGGCATTTTTTCCCTCTTTAGGAGGTTTTTTCCCCCGAGCATTGTATATACGCCCATCACTCTAGGGCTATCTATCTTTCCATTTCACACTAAGTAACACACTCTCTATTGTGTGCCTTGAGATTCCTTCGTCTTCTCCAAGCTGTGTGTGTTTCTTTGCAACCCTAATTCCAACATCATCATCTCTCTCTTTATGTCGTTTTTCTGAGTAGACACCCTCTCGGTGATTTTTTTTCATATATGAGTGTATGTATGGATTTGCTGAATGCATATGAAGTTTCTCCACGATTATATCATGTTTAACACGTTGATTAATGCACACGATGTGTTTATGATCACGTCCGTGCATAGAAAACGCTTTTCGTTTCACGTCATAGAAGCGATAGGAACACTGTTTTGGTCGTAACTCATAAACTGTTATTAATCATCCCAAACCCTTTAAATCAAAGATAAAACACATCATTTAGAACATTTTATCTCTTGGGTTTCATGTGAAAATCACGCACGAGCTAAGAGATATGGTAAAAAACAGCTTGCTGCCCACTGCAGTTAGTCAAAATTTTGGACCCCAGGCTCCTTAAAGAACCACTATATAGACTAATCGGATGGGAAAACCCACTTAGCCAATTGAAAATTTTGATTAAAATTTATGATAGATGTATTTAGGTCTCCGTTATCACCTTGGATATGCGAGTTATTAATCCTTCCATAACCGGGTTTACCTACTTGTGTAGGGCTGCTACCAAGGGGGAGTATCATATGATATCGTGAGTTAACCGAGCCCTTTATGTATGATTTATGGTTTATTTTGGTGAGTTGATTTCAAGTATGAGATGTCCATAAACTCATGTGAGGGTATATGGTTAGTCAATCCGAATCGTCATAGACAGATATGAATAAAGTGGCTTTCTTTCTGTGTTACCGTTTGTTGTGTGAGTGTCAAATGGTCAAAGTGATGTGATAGAGTATTATTCTATATTATGGAGCTGAGCTTGATGCATTGATTTGAGTTCAAACACTTTTATTTGCATGTTATGTATGCTCTCGAATATGGCAAAAAGTTGTTTTTCTCATATGTGTGAAGTTATGGTTTATGGTCGACCTAAGGGTCATAGCTGTTTTGTATCATGTTTATGGTGATGGAATTATATCATATGATGTATGGAACCTTATGGATAGATTTGGATGCCTCATGTGCATGGGTATGTTTGCTTTCCACCTTTCTAGGTCAAAACTAGCTCTATGTGCTAGAGAGGTGAAGTGCAGATATGATGCATCAACTTTGCATGATTAGATGTTGTCAAAATTCGATTCTTATATCATGTTTAGTTGTAGTCAGACTTATATTATGCATGAAAAGCTCATGTCTTAAGAGCCATGTGTGTGGACTCCGATTGACTGCAGTGGATATGTCAAACTCCAAGTGTGGGAGTTGGTTCAATGAGAATATGATTTGCAAATAAGGGCTAAGATCCCTCATGGATTATGGTTGTCATTTTGTGGTGGAAGCCGATGTGGCTCTTGGTTTTTTTTTTGGACATGGTTATGTTGTCAAAATTTTTGCAACCATGATTATGTTGTAAAGTGGTTATGCAGGTTGGTTGTGCCTCTCCCGAGTTGGGTGGAGTGTTCACCCGTGTGATGTGATTGGGTCATGGTTTACGGTTTTCGAATTAGATCATGAAGTGATTTGGATGGTTTATAGTAGACGTGTAAGGGTAGAGACCCTGTACAATCTAACTGCTTGGAAAAGATTATTTGTGCATATGGAAGGTGTTACTGTGACTGGACTTACGTATTATGTTTCTCATGGAAGCGTTGCTAAAATACTATGATCACTTACATCGCTTAGCCTTAGATAAAAGGGTTGTTGACTTGGGGGCTTTGTTGGATCGGGGGTGTTGCCTAGGTCTTCTATATGATGTTGGGCATCAAAGAGACGTGGTGCCTAAACCGGTATGGTTGGTGTTGATACCCTACCACCTACTAGTACTTGGGATCCTTTCAAAGCTCAGTTTCATGGAGGGAGGCGAAGCGGCCTCAGCTTATGTTTGGCTCAAGTAGGTTGGAGGTGTTCTGGCTCACTCCCGACAAAGTAAAATTATCTATGTCTGTAGTAGAGTAGAAGTGGATGGGTGGATTGGTCGATCCCTACATAGGGTCCGGTGCTCTGCTAGTTATTTTGTCATATTCTTTTATTTATGTTATGATATTTTGTCATATTCTTTTTTTTTAATGTTATGATATACCCAGATTTTTGTCATTGCATTAATATATGGTTGCCTAGTTCATTTAGATGGGGCATTTAAAGATTCTCTATCGTCATTCTCTCATGTCTTTGTGCACTCTATTTCACCCTCCACTACTCTCTCTCTCTCTCTCTCTCTCTCTCTCTCTCTCTTCCCACAATGCGGTATACACATATATTCACCCTCCACAATGTTATATTTTTCCTTGAGTACGCTTTCATTCATAACACCCATTCAGGAGAAAACCACCTTAGAAATTGAGCTATAGCAAACCAAAGAGCAAATCCAACAAGAAAAAGAAAACAGAGAACGAACAAAAAAAAGAGAAATCATGTTTCATCGAGAGGTTTTGTTCTTGGTAGAAAAATTTAATGAGCAATCAGATGCCATGTTGAAAGCTTACAAGGCTAGACTAAAACCCAATTAGACATTAGAACAAACATTGTTGACGTATTCACATCTATAAATTGAAACCAAACGAATAGAAATGTGCAAAAGGCTCATAGAGACAGCCCAAGCTCTAATGCAGCAAGAAACATTGAAAATCCCTGATTAAGTAGTGTTTGTGTCAAAAAAAGAGGATGAGAGCACTAAGAAAACAAAACGGGTGAACCAACTAAACCAGGGAATGAAATTCCATTGGATACGTGGGTAGTGGCAAAAACTACAGACGAGGAAAAGTCTCATGAGGTGTAGCCAATTCCTGAAGTGGATGAGCCGTGGCCACAATCCTTATGGGAGACAATCAGAAATAAAAAAGATGATAGTGCTACGTTGCAATCAACAACAATTTTTCAGATCAATATGTCACGAGTTCTATCCTAGAAATACACAATTTCTATATGAAGATGCCGGGCCTATCATATCTAAAGAGAAGACCACACTCTCTACAGACTTTGCCATCTTTCATAGGAGAACATGAAACAAAATCTGAGGTGAGAGTGGTACCTTCTCAATGGAAAGACACATAAAAAATGATGGATACCAAAAGCTTGCACAAATTGATGTTTTCTCGTATACAATGCATAATTACTCTCTCAGAATTGCTTAAAAATAGATTGTATCCATGGGGCCAAATTGGCAAAAACTTGGAAAGAACGGTAGTGAAAATTCCTCATCAAGACATCCCCTAAGATGAAAACATGGGTAAAACTCAATCTGAGAGACCAAAGCAAAGCCTCTATCGTGAATAAGGCAGGTGACTATTGCAAAGGAAAAAAAGGGAACACAACTTTACTGTTACAGTACAAGGGAGTGAAGATTATAGCAATACTTGATAGTGGGGCTGGAATAGCCATTGCTACAAAGTGAATCTGGGAGAAATAGGGAAGACCACCTCTAAGAAAAATGCACATGAATTTGCAACTAGAAGATGGATATGTACAGAGATCCTTAGAGATGTTGGAACAAATTATTGTATCCTCTTGCAAACTAGAGTACAAGCACACTTGCGATGTAGTTGACTTTGGAAGAGGCAACAATTTTGAGGTTATTTTGAGACGATCATTCGTGCATCAACTCAAAATGGTTCAAGATTGGGGTAGTATGACCATCTTTGCTTGCATCATTAGGGTGTCACAACAAGAGTAAGCACAAAGGACCATAGTTACAAGATATAAATTGAACCCAAGTGGAAGATTTTGGTGTACCTACAGTTTCCAAAACACAATTTCCTACTTGGTTGATGAAGGGAGCTCATGTGTGGATGTATGGAGTGTTGGAGTGTGGAAGCTTGAAAGGGAGGATTGCATCCTTGAGCACTCAATAGAAGATAACTGCTACATAAAAGAGCCGTTTCCAAAGGAATTATTTAAACCCTTTGGATGGGAATAGATACTGGCGACTCTAGATGTGTGCATAAATTAAATAACGCCGTTCTCAAAGGTATTATTTGAACCCTTTGGATAAGAGTAGATACTGGTGACTCTAGATGTGTACCTAAACAAAATAATGCCTACAAAGTTTTGTGATGAGAATGGCTATGACATAACTCCCTGTTTTACGATAAAGGTATTGAAAGAAGCTAATGAAAATTGTGAGTATGAAAGCAAAATAGGTAAGGTGAGAAAATTCATGAACCATGATGCAAAAGCACAAATGGAGGAAGCAACACCACCACAAGAATATGTCATCATTGACATACCTAAAGAATCGGCAAAGTTGTTGCAAAGAAGCTGACTCCAAAAAAGGTACAACTAAAAGCAGAGGAAGAAGGAGTGTCGCCAAGTTCCACATCAAATGTTCAACAAACGCAGGCTCAAGAGAAGAGAAAGTATAAGACAAAAGATCGATTGTCACCTACAATGATCAAATTCAACATATGTAGAGATACAAGACTCAAAATCACATGTTCATCTGCGATAGATCCAGATGCAAAAAAGAATCTAATGTCTTATGGAGCATGGATAATTATGGGGAAGCTGCCAATTAGAGATCTAGAAGAAATAACATACACAAGTTATAAAATGGAAATTCCTAGCTTTACTATAGCAGAAGCCGTACTCAAGTTGAGTACTGGGGGGGTTCAAGGACACTTTCTACATAATTGACTCCCATCATATAAAAAAGAGTCTAGTCCTGCTGGAATTTTGTATGAACATATTCTTTCAAAAACAACCAAAAGCTTCAACAACAATAACAACGGTAAGAGTCCCAAAGGCATCTCAAGCCTATGCAAAGAAGAAACAACCAACCATCATGGGGAAAGGTAAAGCAAAAGCAAACATTGAAGTAGATCAACCTCGCAAGTCGACTTTACCTTCAACGAGACTCCACCAAACTTCCTGTGAAGCCTCTACATCAAGAGCCACACCATTGACAAAGTGATGGAAACCCAAGCAAAAGGTCTATCAACCAAAGCTTCCATTATAAAAAAGTTCCAAAAGAAGCCAAAGAAAATCAAACAAGTGTTACTATCCAAAGAGTACATCACAGTAGATCAACGACCCAGGAATCAATGTCATCGCTACACGAATAAAGTGTATCAAAAGTGGATTCCAAAGTCCTCGCTGAAGACACAGCCACCACAAGCATCCTCATACAAGGTTCCTAATAAGGATGCAAAGACTCAGCTAGGAGGAATGCGACCAGAGCAACGAGCTAACAATGCTCTAATCAATGGGCTATAAAAGTCCTCCACGAAACTACCACCCACGAGCAAACAGACAGTAACTTTCCACTACTAGCCAAAAAATCAAGGGAAAGTACAAGAAGTCAACCTTGCTGAGGATAGTAGCGACAGTGATGAATCTTATGACATCCCCTATTATCAACTTAGGCCATCACTATCACCAACCCCTTCAACAACAACCATGACAGGTCAAAAGAATAGGACAACAAGTCAAAGCCAAAAAGCTCGACAAATCTGGATACCAAAAAGCCAGATCGGCCAAAAACAGATATGGATCAAGAAGACAAAGATATCTAATGACAAATCACAAGATCCAACACCAAAACAAAAACAAGGAAAGCGTGCACGAATGGGTAAGAATATCACAAAGTCGCAAGCTTTCACAACTCAGGTTTGGGCTCCAAAGAAGTTGATTCAAGCACAAAACAGTCAAGAATTCATTTGGATTCCAAAACAACCATAGTATTAACTTTCAAATCCTAAATCCCGTCCCCAACCAAGCGTACAAGGGCTGAAGCAAAGACCACTGTCGACTCACACAACAAAAAGGTGGATCCCAAAGAAGTCTCTTCAAACACAAACGAAGCACGGGCAAGTATGGGTTCCCAAACGAGAGCCAACAACAAAACAGCCAATAATCGCAAAGAAATGGGTCCCAAAGAAGAACAACAAAACTGTTGTCAGTGCATCGTCGCTTGAATTCTTACAATTCTTCCTACGATTACAGTACAGTTAGAAGAGAGCAAGTCGCTTCAATCAAGTAATGATACAGGAGCTTCAAAGACCATTACATTTCTTAGAATAGGAAGCCTCACCAACAAATGCCAGTAAGCAAATTGCTTATACCCACATCTTGCACAACATAAATCTTTTCCATGCATTGACTGTGTATGCATAATAGGGCTACATTACAGGGCCTGTCTAGGCACAACTTTTAATTGCCCAAGCACAACACATACCCTTTGCGATACCCTGTCGTAAAGGATGACTCCAAATAGGAAGGGGGGAGGCATTCTGAATGCGGACCTAACATTATGACTATTAGAGGGCAATGTTTTGTGAGATGCATTGAATTTTTGCGTTTTATTGTGATAATTTTTTGACGAAATTTAGAATATATGCCCTCATAGTAGTGTTAAAGAGGAGTATGGGGACAAAATCCATATATGAGCCCCTAGGGACATGTGTATAGTGTACATAGCATTTAGATTTCTGTTTGAATGATTTTTCTTTTGTTGAGTTGTTTTAAAGATTTTCTTTGTTTATTATTAAGAAACAATTAAAAAATCCATAATCCACATGAAGAGAAGACTGACGAGAGGCCTGAGCACTACAAAGAGAAGAAGGTACAGGCAAACGATGAAACTTCACGAAGTATGTCTCAGTAGCCACTACAACAGTCGAAGAACTTGTCACAAAGCAGTGTCAACATACAATCGATAAGTCATACAAGTCAGAGTCGAGTAGCTAAGCCATAAAATGAGTGAGGTGTTAGTCCCAAAGCTTCAAGTAATATTCTCTGTGGTCTAAGAGTCTTAACTATTCTAGGTACTGCTCAAGTTGGAAGAGTTGAGCATATTTACGTTGTGTCGCTCATGCTGGTATAGGTGAGCAAAAGAGTCGAAGTCTAAGTACTTAAGTCTGGTGAAGTGAAGGAGAAGGTCCAAAAGACACTCACGTACTGAGCACAGTGAGATACGAGTGGAGAAACTTCTACATCGAAAACCCTTCTTGGAAAGGTGGAAGCTATTGAGACATCTTTTGATGTCACATGTGCTACATTTATTCCTCGAAACACCCATCATCTCCTTCTTTCACATTGCATGCGTTTGTTGACAAATTTCTCATATGCATATAGAGTGTCCCATAATTGGCACTTGCATCAGGCACTCTTTCCGTGTTTCACCCAAGGACTCACCTTTCATGAACATGAACATCCCACCGGGTTTTTTCCCTTTGGTCATCCAGGTTTTAGACCCTAATCTAAAGACACCTATCACCATCCTCTTGTACATATTCCTTCTACATCAACAATAATGAAATGCTACTCAAATCAATTGACAAATGAATTGGAGCACCAATTTCTGATCATAGCATACTTCTCCTCAATGGCTAGTCGAAGAATGGACTACAATGAAGAAGCTGCAGACAACACTAACAACATGATTGCACAGGAACAAAGAAGTCCCCATTGAAGAAGAGCAGACATAAAAGTAATCAGAGGATCTCAAAATATGAATCATTATGATGATAGATGTCAGCTCTAATGGATCATAGTTCTTGTTGTGGTTCGACAAAGATACAAGTAGTGCAATAGATGAAACCAAAACAACAGCAAAGTGCTGACCGCTGGGTCAACAACACAACATAACTCAAGAACAAAGAAGTCCTCAATGAGAAAGAGCAGACATAAGGGTAATCAGAGGATCTCAAAAGCTTGTCCTTGATAATGCGCATCAAATGCTCGGCAGGGTTTTGAACCTCAAATTAGAATAATTAAGCCCTGGATTCGGCCTGACAGATAGACTTTGCATTGGAGTGCAACTTGGCCTAAAGAAGTTAAGGGTTTAGCCATACAATTTCTACAAAATCCTTACAAAGTTGTCATTGGCTCACAAGATCAGAAAGCCAATCACTCAATTCTATAGATTGTAGAAGTTGTTTCTGAGAATCACAAATACTCCGAATTCATAGATTTGCTGGAGCAAATGATGGATGGAGCTTTCTCTATCCATGATGATAATAGTCAAGCTAAACGATGTTGGGAAACAAACAAACTGAAACACCTCTATAGCGATGTCACCCAAGAGAGTTGAAAGAGAAATACAATACACCAAAAGCTTTGAAAAGTCCCTTTGAAACACCACAAGCCCAATAGGAGTAGACCCTTGGGAATTTACTAGCCGTCACCCACCCAAGAGACTATGTCACATAGGAGCAAAACCCTGCCAAAGCATGGATTTACAACACACTCCGACCAATGCATATGAAGACAAGAGCCTCTCCTTTCACAATTAAACATCACAAACCCAAAAATTCAACATCAATTCCACAATTCATACATACATGCCCTCCGAATCTGTCTACACACAATTTGTCAATAGGCTGCCATAGCCATAACCCTGCAGAGAACTAGTCGTAACCTGATGAGCACAACTCCAATTGGGGCACTTTAAAGCTTGAGAGAAAGCTTGAAAAATGACTAGCGAGAAAGCTAAAGATGATCAAATTTTATTCCATACTCCGCCATGAGCAAAATTGACGCGAACAGAAAGCTGTCCCAGCACGACTACACGTAGAGAAAGCTAGTCGGGGCAAAAAACTGCATCCAAAGGCATCAAGAAGCCACAACGACCCAAAACCTGCAAATTTTTTATTTTTGGCTGAAATTTTTTAAGTTTGTACATGAGTTTTAGTTATATATAAGGCTCACTTCAAAAAACTCACTCACGGGCACTTACAGTAGCCCGACAACTGTCACTGGAGTAGCGACTTTCAGTGCATGTACATGTGCTTGCTAAAGCAAGCTAAAAAAACCGCAAAAAGAAATCCCCCACACACACTTTTGACATCGAGCTTCATGTCCGTATGTACAAATTTACAAAAAAAGGGGTGTCAGAAATGCGCCCAACATAGTTTGCCAACCCGCCAGTCTGCTATAGCATTCATGCTCAGCAGTAGCATAAGCATATTGTCCACCCGGATCAAAGGGCCATACAACATAAGCAAAAATTGCATGAAGAAACACCAACCATATCAATTGCGTCACTCCCAATATCAAAGCATAAACGATATGTAGAATCAAAATCTTGTTTAGGCATAAAGTACTCTCAATAGATACCACATAGAGAGACCTTTTCATTACTAAAGCATGCAAATAAGCCTTTAACATCTCATCCAAAATGCCTTCAATATTTACCTCAGCCATTTGCATATCCTCATGGGTATCCATCTCATTCTCCCCACACTCCATTAACCATTCATCCAATTCAACCATACCATGCTTGATAGGTAAGACATCTTCTACACATAGCTTCCTATACTTAGCATAAGGATCAAGCAAGGAAGCATCAACCATCTCCACATGAGTCATAGAAAGAGCATCTTCATCACTTTCCATATCCACTAACTCCTCAATATTCTCTTTATCAATCAAGGGATGGCCACATATATCACTACAAATGCAATCACAAGAGTCCTCATGGACAATCTCCTCATTAGCAAGGTCCACTACATGCCCAATAGCGTCATCATTTATTGGAAAAGACTCAACAATAGCATGCATTTGAGAGATCTCTTCATTCACATCATTCACTTCTACATAAGTATCCTCATTGACTTGCAAATCATTCTCAACTACTTCACATAAAGGAGAGGGATACCCAACATCCACTTTCACATCACCCACATGCTCATCTTTCACATTGGACACATCAACAATGTCATCTACAACTTGATTCTCATCATGATCATTCTTTAAGACTTCACTAATTGCATCCTTTTTCTTCTCATTAACTTTCACATTGGTAGAAACATCATATTTTGCATGTGAAACACCATTGAGAGGCATAAACAGTAAGGATGGCATCATATGTACATTCTTCTCAATATCTTTCTCCTCATTAAATGCGTTTTTCTCTTTCCCAAGAGAACCATCATGATATGATATTACATTAGAGGCTTTCTTTGTATCCACATCAATCCATATAGTAACATTTGGCTCCATATCACCTTGCAATCCAAACTACCTCACTCTCTCTAGCTTCCATTCCTTATGCTTTGCAATCGATACTGCATCCTCAAATGTAAGTGACCTCTTAAGCTCAACCTTTACCTTCAAATCAGCCCTCAAACTTTGCATAAACATACACTTTTTAAGAATAAGAGGAGGCGCATCACTTCCCAAAGAAACACACCATCTTTTCCACAAGGCATTGAACTCCTTGACAAAGGCATTTACACTTTGACCATCACATTGCACAAGTCTTTCAATGGAGTGCCATACATCCGTTGGGTCCTCTACCTTCTTGAAATTCTCAAGAAAAGCCTTCTTTAATGCATCATAAGTCATCACCAATGGAGGTTGAGATGATTTCAACCAAAACTCATACTCATCATACCATATTCTTGCATCCTCTTTCAAGCAAAAGAACAAAATCTTGAGCATAATCATTGGATCTTCCTTATTTTGCAATCAAGCAACAAAACTCCATCTTCTCAATGAATGCATCAGCATCCTCACCTACATGACCATAGAACCTTGGAAACTCTGTCGTCATAGCCATCAAAGTTGTCAATTGAAGGTCACTTGAAGAAGATCCTCGGTGGCGGGCACCAAAACACTGTTGGGAAACAAACAAACTGAAACACCTCTATAGCGATGTCACCCAAGAGAGTTGAAAGAGAACTACAAGACACCAAAAGCTTTGAAAAATCCCTTTGAAACACCACAAGACCAATAGGAGTAGATCCTTGGGAATTTACTAGACGTCGCCCACCCAGTAAACACAACACTGAAACGGCCTAGACCGTATTTGAGCAAGAGAGGTAAGCTCGATTAACAAACCCCAGAGGCACATCATCAATAGAATAACTACCATGGCAGCCTCAACAAAATATACCAGGCCACTTGTCTTACATCCCACATGTAGGCCAATCCTACCATATAGGGTCATTCACAAAGTATTTAAAAAAACTTATATCATTACTATTTAACTAAAAGAGAAAATCAAGGCAACCACTATCAAGTATTGAAAGAGGGTACAATCCAAATCACCCTCAAAGGTAATTACAATGTGAAATCTCAAGGTGTAACCCCATGAGTTAAAATAAATTAGCAGGATTTAGTCTAAGCATAAAGGCTTATGAGTCATTACATCCATATAGGAGTTTATAGGGTAAAGGTTTATGGTGAACAACAGAAGACACAATCTTCAACAACTCCAATATACATATCATAAGCCAAAATCCTCCATTGAGGAAAAGTACTTATCCCAATTATTTACCCAACATACAATAAAGCCATCAACTTTGTCAATAGCCAAATATAAATGTGAGTGTAGCTAGATGTAGCCATCATAGTCAGATGAAGTGACCAAGTGTGTGTGTGTGCGCCCACCCTTACCCAAGAACCATACTCAATGTTAAGGTAGTAGGTCCATTGAGTATGGGCCTACCACCCCATCATGTCAATGAGAGTAAAATAGTAGAGTATGAAGCATAGCGGATATGTAGCATATCAAAGTGTCTCTCAAGAAATTAAACCCGATCTTATCAACAGAATATCTGATAATATCTTCAAGGAAGATTGTGCTCCAGTAGAAGTTTTAAGGCTTTGACAGCCATTAAAAAAACATGGTTGTCATTTATAGTCTTTAAGATGATGTATTTCATGATTTTTACTCAGGATTACAAAAAACCCTCATGTGTGCAATCTGTTTAATAGTAACATGTCCTTGAAAACAAAAAAATTAAGTTAATTAAACATGGGTGAGTGATTAACCTGCATCTTAAATCCATTTGAGCCACAAGACTACAATAGCCGTAAGCAAGAACTCCATCTATAGTCAAGGAAAGACCACATAACACATGTCAACCTAACCACAATTATTAGACAGTGGATCCATCGAAGCATATAGACAAGAATAATATAAATCCAGCATCCCAGTCCACCCAAATGTATGGGAGGGCTTGTGTTTAGGACTTGTGTGTGGCAGTATTAAATTAGATACAGTTACACAACAGATATGATGTTCAAAAGATGCTTAGATTTAGATGTCTAGGATTTGTACAAAAATGACTCAGTCTTTGATTCATTAATGGACTAAAATGACTCAATCTTTGATTCATTAATATAAAATATAATAAGAATGAGATATCATTCTAATGATTTTATACAAAAGTAGCAGAACTATTGAGGTCATCCTGATTGAGTCATTAAGGGTCTTTAGAGTTGGATTGCAACACGCTACACCTTTTTAAGTCAAGATAGAATTCTCACCTACATCCATATAGTTAAGACAATTTGTTAGACTTGGCTACGTACGATAGACTTCAAAGAACCTATCAGTTGTTATCCATGTCAAAACTAATAATTATTAGACTAGCTATTGTCCTAAATATTAAAATTTTGTCAAATCTCAAGTTTTTTCCACATTTTGTTTTAAGTAGTCATGTCAAAATTATACATATAAATTTCTTTTTATAGTAACCATTTATCGTACAAAAATTTAATCAATCCATGAGTTAATCAAAAAATTTGTATGCAATGTTTTGTTTTATAACTAAAACATAACTTTTGTACGCAATGCTATGATTTTTAATTACACTATAATGTATGGACACAATATAATGTATGGACCAAAGTCAAGCCATTCATATATTTGGAAACTTCTCAGATGGAGAGAGTATTTCAAAAGTCAACCAAGGAGAGCTCATAGAGAGACTACAATAATAACTAAGGAAAGCCCAAGCAAAGTATTGTAAACAGATGAGCTAAAACCTAAGTCGACCATATCCGAGTTATTAGAGCCAAATCCGAGCTAGCAAATCATAGAGGCAACAACCACATCTTAAGTGCGAGTGCCAAAAAACTTAACCATAACGCATCTACCTCCCACCTTTGGGTAGTTTAAAGAGAAGTTAGTGTCCATCCATCAAAAACTTTCCTTTATGAGTAGACTGGTAGCTAAATAGTATCAAAACTTTATCACAAAAGTTTCCTCAGAGTAAATGATGATATGCAACAAACTAATAAACGAGAGAAACCTGTCAAAATCTAGGTAAAAATAATTTCCTTGATACAAGAGTTAGAATTGGCAAACAACAAGAAAAAGCTCCACATATCTAATCATACAGTCAATTAATTTTGAGAGTTAGGACTACTGCTCTAAAATTAATAAATGTAGTGAGCACCTGAGAATATGAACCATGTTAGTAGGTCTTAAACAATTCATACCAAGGCCAAGCATAACTCAAGACAAGTAGAATAGTAGGCTTGGTATATGTTTTAAGCTCAATAATCTAACTTTTTAAAAGTGGTATAACCTCAGCTTAGTAAAGAAAGATTAGAAGAGCAACCAAACTTAAGCCTATGCTAGCTTGCCTTTAGTAATCTAAGAAGCAAGATAAAATAAATGCCTTGTTTTAAAGAAAAAGTTACTAAGCTTGTAAAAATTCATGCAAAATGAGTAGATGGAATGCCTCAATAGTTAGAGAAGTAAGAAAATTATGAAATAGTCCAACATAGGGCAGAAACCCGAGAGCAAGAACCAGGCTAATAATTATGCGCAAGCAAAAGGCCAGTGGGGCAGAACCCACCAAGCAAAACAAAATAACTAATGATTATATAAGCACCAGGTAACAATGAGATAGCACATCATTTATTGCTAAGATTGGTACAATACCCCCAGTAATGAACAAGAAACCCATAATGTTAGCCAAAGCAAGTAAAAATGCCAATACTAGTTTTAGTGGCAACCAAAAATGAGAAGAGGAACTCTGCACAGCACGCTTAAAAATGCCCTAATTAATAGAAAGTTAATAAACACTATTGTCCAGCTAAAAAAATTATCCCCCAGGCAATGGGTAGTAGGTATGTAAAGATCCAATGAAGCCATCCATAACACCAGAGTTTAGTAACCAGGTGTCCAAAGTACAACAAGCCAGTATATATAACCACAAACTCATGACTACAAATTTCAAATGTTAAAGTTTTTTTTTTAATATCCAATCCTTTCCAAACTACCCAAAGTTATCAACTAGGAAAGAGAAGGTCAAACTACAGGGTCACATGTTTTAAAATCTAAAAAAGCTGCTCCGAAGCACTATCAACCACTTATTCTAGTTATTAGTAAGCAAAATCAATAAAAACCAGTTAGCATAGCAGCCAACCAATACCCAATCAACAAATCTAGATAATTCTAAGTCAAAAGAGCTTTTTTTAAAAACCTCAAAGTAAAAAAATCCGGTAATTTTGATGATAAAGAGAGACAGAGAGGTTGTAGTCTCATGACGAGGGCGGGGTGAAATGAAGAAAAAATTTAGTGAGGGTCTTTAGGAAGGGGAATACATTAATGTACAAAAATGACTCACTCTTTGATTCATTAATATATAATATAATAAGAGTGAGATATCATTCTAATGATTTTATACAAAAGTAATAGAACTATTGACATCATTTGGATTGAGTCATCAAGGGTCTTCACGGTCGAGCTGCACGCTACACCTTTTTAAGTCAAGATAAAATTCTCACTTGCATCCATATAGTCAAGACAACAGATTTGTTAGACTTGGCTATGTACGGCAAGCTTCATAGAACATATAAGTTATCCATGTCAAAAGTTATTGGACTAGCTACTGTCGTAAATACTAAAATTTTCTCAAATCTCAAGTTTTATCCACATTTTCTTTAAACTAGTCCTACCAAAATTGTACTTATGATCTTAAAAGCTGCTTCTTATAATAACCATTTACTGTAAAAAATCTCAATCCATCCATGAGTTATTAAAAAAATTTGCATGCAATGTTTTGTGTTATAACTAAAACATAACTTTGTATGCAATGCTATTATTTTGAATTACAGTATAATGTATGAACCTAAGTTGATCCATTCACATATTTGGAAACTTCTCAGATGGAGAGAGTATTTGAAAAGTCAACTAAGGAGAGCTCATAGAGAGACTACAATAATAACTAAGGAAAGCCCAAGCAAAGTATTGTAAACAGATCTGAGATGAGCTAAAACCTAAGTCAACCATATACAATTTATTAGACCCAAATCCAAGCTAGCATATCATAGCCAACAACCACATCTTAAGTTCGAGTGCCAAAAAACTTAACCATAACCCAACTACCTCCCACTTTTGGGTAGTTTAAAGAGAAGTTAGTGTCAATCCATCAAAAAACTTCCTTTATGAGTAAATTGGTAGCTAAATAGTATCAAAACTTTATCATAAAAGTTTCCTCAGAGCTAATAATGACATGCAACAAACTAACAAACAAGAGAAACCCATCAAAAGCTAGGTTGGGAAGAATCCTTGATACAAGAGTTAGAATCAATAAACAGTAAGCAAAGCCCGGATCCACATATCTAATCATATGCTCAGTCAATTTTGAGAGTTAGGACTACTACTTAGAAATTAAAAAATGCCAGTAACCAGTTGAGAGTATGAACCATGTTAGTAGGTCTTAGTAATTCATACAAAGGCCAAGCATAACTCAAGACCAATAGTATAGTATGCTTGGTATATGTTTTAAGCTTAGTAATCTAGCTTTTAAAAAAGAGGTATAACCTCCGCTTGGTAAGGAAAGATCAGAAGGTTAACCATACTTAAGCTCAATCCAACTTCCCTGTAGTAACCTAAGAAGCAAGATAAAATAAATGGCCTGTTTTAAATCAAAAGTTACTAAGCTTGTAAAAAGTCATGCAAAACCAGCAGAAGGAATTCCTTATTAGTTAGAGAGGCAAGAAAAGCATGACACAGTCTAGCATGGGGCAAAAACCTGAGAGCAATAACCAGGAGAAAAAATCAGGCTAATAATTATATGCAGGCAAAAGGCCAGTGGGGCAGAATCCACCATCACTTCTCCAAAAGCACCCACATAAGCAAAACAAAACAAATAATGATAATATAAGTACCAGGTAACAATGAGAGAGCATGGCATCCAATGCTTAGATCTATACAATATCCTCAGTTAGGAACAAGTAACCCATAGTGTTAGCCAAAGAAAGTAAAAAAGCTAGTACCGATTTTAGTGTCAACCAAAAATGAGAAGAGGAACCAATAATTTAATTTAGCACAGCCATCTTAAAATGCATGAAGTAATCAAAAGTTAATAAAAACTACTGTCCAACTAAAAGTGTTATCCCTCGGTTAATGGTAATAGGTATGTAAAGATCCAATGAAGCCAACCATAGCACTAAAGTTTGGTATAACCAGTTGTCTAAAGTACAACAAGCTAGCAAACATAACCATAAGCTCATGATTACAATGTTCAAATGGTAGATTTTTCTTATATCCAATCCCTCCAAACTAGCCAAAGTTATCAACTAGGCAAGAGAAGATCAAACTTTAGAGTCACATGTTTTAAAATCTGAAAAAACTGCTCGAGAGAACTTCCAACCACCTCTTCCAGTTATCAGTAAACAGAATCAGTAAAAACCAGCTAGCATAGAAGCCAACCAATACCCATTCAACAAATCAAAGTAATTTTGAGTAAAAGGAGCTTTTATAAAAACCTTAAAGTAAAAATTCGAGGGAATTCTAATCATAAAGAGCCATTAAAAAAACCTGGGATGAAGAGGCCTTGTCTACTAGTTTATATCCAACAGATTTTAATGCTTCAACCATCGATGTAGTATTGCCACAGGAAGGTTAATCACCATATTTAATTACCATCACTCTTAATCCTCTCTAAACACAACCCATGCCAAAACACCAAGTCAATGAGGCCTAACAAAAAAGTGAACATTGGAAGCAGTATACAAAACACTTTATTTATCCTTTTTAAATAGAAAGAAACGAAAGGCAACAAGTTCCCAACTCTAATGGAGGATAAAGGACCCATACCTTGGTAATGGAAAATATTTGAGAAGCTCGGCATCGGGGGATTTGTCGGTGTAGAAAAGCCACCATAAAGCACAACATGTGTACCAGAAGTGTAAGTGTGTGTGTGTGTGTGTGTTCAAGTTACTTATGATAACTATGTCGCAAATGAACATTACACGTTCAGAGACCATCATACACCAGCATAGTACAAAAGATGTGTACAAAAACCATACAATGTTTAGACAATACAGTACAACAAAATCTAAGGGAAAATGGGCTATAATGCTCCGCTCAACAAACCAATGAACACATGGCATGTATTCTAATCATTATATCATCATGACCTAAGTGAGTCAAAGCAAAAGGTAGACATAAATTTTTAAGCATATGCGTCCCCATTTGAACCTCTCTGATTCAACATTTTTCCCTTGAAACTAGTAACAAACCATATTAGAAATCACCTTGCAAACCTCTTTTGAATCATCTATAGTATACTCGCTCAAGTAGTGATTTCTTCACCTGATTAGTAGAGCATAATTCAACACTAAATTCTCTACTATTAGCAAAGTAAAGTCTTGAATAATCACTATATCTGATAGGGTTTACGGCCATGAGAAGTCACCTAAATAACCATGGTAGATTCATATCTAAGAATAGTGAAGCTTTAGTCAAGAAAAAGGTAGAGCGCCAGCCAGAAGATCCCATACTATACTCAGATATTTCGAAAATCTTGTAGTCACCACTTGTACCTCTATAGCTTGATTGAGAAGTCAATCCCACACAACCAGTTATGGGTTAGTTCATGCAATCTCAAGAGGACAAAAAATCAAATACGCGTGATTGTATCCTTCATTTGCAATCACTTTAGGATCTTTGTGTGTAATAAAAACTACAATACTCTCAGTCCCAATGGGTCGGTAGTCAGCCCTTAAACTGTTATATAACCCTCTTCAATACGGTGATTATCAAAGCCCAACATCACCATATCCAATATCTTTTTGACTCACATAAGCAAATTTTCATAGCCAGTCAGGACAAAAACACCTCAATTTTCAAACCTCCAACTATAGACAGATAGCTATTTCAACACATATAACAAATCACATTTCAAAACTCTTGTGAACCATTTGTAGTGTATTAGAATCAGATGATCTTTCAGCCACATTAATGCCCCCGACCAGTAGACCTGCCAAATTCCAGGTGCCTATTTTCGACAAAGATAAATCCCATATTGCTGACATCGTAGACTCGATTCACCAAAATACATGTAAGCTCTAGCCTAGAAAAACCAAGTAGGCATCATTGCTATGTACATTGAGTAGATATATATCCACACACACACGATCAGTTTGGGCTTAGTTCAACTAATCTTAAGAGAACATAAAAGTGCATAGAAGTCATACATAGGTGAGTGCACCCTTCACACATAATCACTTCATATCTTGTGTGAGCAACAAGTTCATCACACCCCCATCCCTCCTAGGCTAGCAATCAACCCTTAATTTGTCAGATAAGACTAATTTTCTCAAAACATAACAAATCCCAAAAAAAACCATTTTCAGCATTCTCTTTGAACCAACAGTGATCAGCGTTTCATCCCCAGTATAACAAAACCACCTCAGTTTATAAACCCACATATACTAGACATATAAATGTTAATTGCCATTACCACACTTGGAGTGTTTTTCATACTTGTATACCTATTGAGAAGTTACAGAAGTATGTTCTATCACAACGAGCTTGTCCTTGCCTTTTTCCATAGCCCCCCTTCAGAGAAAATCAATACGTATTGCACACACGAATTGAAAAGAACAATAGTCACAAGCTAAGTGAGTCTCTCCAAGAGTACTCGCCTGTTAAAATAGGCTTCAATGGTCTATATTCCGGCGCATCTCCATCTACTGCTCTATATTTGGTAGTCGCATCTACTGCTAGTGTTCCCATCTCACAACCAGTCCTGATGACTCCACTTATCTAGTATCAATTGGGAATCAGTAACCGCCATTCCTATTTGAACTTTGCAGTATGAGCCATAACGCACCGCCATCTTGATGGATCACAACCCCCCCCCCCCCGGCCCCACACACACACACACAAACGATCTCATGCACTACTATCAATGCAAAGCGTGGGCATCTTCAACATCAATCACACAGGTTTGATATAATCCCCATATGTTTTTTACCTAGCATTGAACATAGTCAAAAAATGTATCTACAAGATTTAGTTTAAATATTGGTAATATCAACTAAGAGTATTTTAAGTTTTCCCTTATTTTCTTCACAATATATTTTTTACCCTGGGAAGCTCTCTACTAACCTAGCTTAGGTTATGAGTTCAGAGAAGCGTTATATGAATGTCTTCAAAGGCCAAAATGACCCATGAGACCTAGCAGTTACACTCCGGTGAATCTAATATAATGTCTGAATACAAAAAAAAAGATAAAAGATATTGAAAACAAAATTACTATAGAATCCAAAATAGCTAAGTAGCTAGCTAGAATTGTGTAAAAAATGAGTAGGATTTTGACAATAGTGAATGAGTGCCCAATACACCATGATGTAGGGGGAAACAAGTAACAACTGATATAAAGAAGAAAGATCTGGTATTTCACTTGCTAACGGAACCATTTGAAAGTCCAGCATTGACCGACATTTTTCTCAATGATCTGTATGCATGCAATACAGATGTACCATGACGTCAAACTTTAGCACATGGTGATGCACATCCTTCCCTGAAAAAACCATCGATGACGGATAGCTACCCCATCTGCGAATTATGGCCATGTATTTGTGATATAGCAAGAATAACAAAAAAATAACACTTGGCATACCATAAAAACAAATAGAAATATCTCGAGCCCAAAGTCTTCCAAAAACTGGCCCTATTTTCTAGCAAAACAAAATCATTAGTCGCCTTTCTATAAACCCATCGACGACAAAGCACCTTTAAAAAAAAACCAATTCCTATAAATATAGATATATCATAAGGTCTGAGTTAGAGACCTAGTGAGTGTGTGTGTGTGTGTGTGTGTGTGAGTGAGAGAGAGAGAGAGAGAGAGAGAGAGAGAATCACTCATTATAGTCGAGATGTCCCCGTATTGCAAAAGATTAAGGATGATAGAGAGATTGCAGAGTCTTACGAGGAGGGGGGGGGTGAAATGAAGTGAAAATTTAGTGAAGGTCTTTAGGCAAGGGGAATACCCCATCATGTATGCACCCTTTATGGGTTAAATTGTCAAGAGATTGTTCCTATTGAGCCTCACTCACTAGTAACGTGGCAAAAGTAGTAGGAGGTATCTAGAGCACAATTGAAATCACCCTAAAATGTAATTACAATGTAAAAGCTCAAGGTGCAACCCCATGAGTTAAAATAAATTGGCAGGATTTAGTCTAAGCATAAAGGCTTATGAGTTTATAGAGTAAAGGTTTATGGTGAACACCAGAAAACACAATCTTCAACAACTCCAATATACATATCATGAGCCAAAATCCTTGTCTTTAAATCCAAAATTGAGTACGTTTCAATACATGAAGTGCGTGTTGACCCTAAGAAATTTCAAAACATCCAAGGCCAAAACCTAATTATGTGTATGAGGTTAGATATTTTTTAGGTGTAGCTAGAGTCTATAGAAAGTTTGTCAAGAATTTTTCTTGCTTGCTTTTCCACCTTTCCCTGTGGATTCCAAAGGACTACCTTGGCTTTGCTGCCTTTGCAGGATGCCACCTACCTTCACGTTTCAGGGGTTCATCCCACAATGGGTAAGGGAGTAATATGTGTACTAGCAATAGTAGAAGAAGTTTACCTCGTGCTAGCAATATATTGCTAAGTACGAATATAATTTTTCGGATGAATGTTGGCCCCAAACCAAGAGGTCTGCGTCAAGATAAGGAGGAGCATATTGAAATTTCCCCTTCTTACCAGGCCGACTTGGTCTCATACTTCTAGGCTTACCCCACCCATGCAGTTAACCATGCAAGACAATTAGCTATTCAATTATTTTGAGAGATACTCACAATATGTTTCATTGGGGAGAAATCAATTTTTTTTTTTGACACACTTATGCTCCTGTTTTGCAATTAGGTAACTTTTCCCAATGATTCTTTGTTGTTGTAATAACTAATGCTAGTGGTTTGGGTATAGGTGCAATTTTGATGCAACATAATTACTCTATTTCTTTTTAAATTAGAAAACACAAACTATCTAAGCTAAGTATAGTACATATGATTAAAAAACTTTTTGTCGTAGCTTTTGAAAGTAGAAAATTGAAACCATTTGAAACTAAATATAATACATATGATAAAGAACTTTTATTTATAGTTCATGCTTTAGATATTTGGAAGCGTTACCTCATAAGGTTGAATCCACAAGCTATAAAACATTTATTAACTCAATCTACAATTTTTAATCGCCATATTAAATGGGCTACTTTTATTCAAAACTTTCATCCAATGATTCAATCTCAATTAGGTAAAGGTAATGTGGTTTTGCATATGCTTTAGGTCACAAGCCTCGCATTAATGAGATTTATATATGCCGCTCTTATGCTTTTGATACAAATTACAATTAAGGATCCTTATTTGAATCATGTCTCAATTGTTCATGTTCAATCTTTTAATGCAATGTTTGACATATATGCTAGTGATCGTCACTTTGCACATGCTTGGAGTGGTATTCGTGAAAAAAACTGGTTGCAAATGGCTTTTTATTTTTCCAAAGAAATCTTTGCATTACCATACCATTTAGGGAATTAGCCATCAATGAAATGCATGCTCTTGCATATATGGATCATAGAGGAATTCAATCCACACTAGCTGTATGCAATGAACACATATGTTAGTCTGACATGAAGCATGATATTACAAAGTTTGTATTTGAATGTATTGTATGTCAAAAGAGTGAAGATACATCATGGCAAGTATTTTGGTCTTCTAACATCCTTACCTATACCAAAGGTGAAAGGGACTATGCGGCGCCTCATTATGTTTGCACATCCTTGCCTTGTTTGCATGGCTCCCAAAATAGGGGTGAGAACTCTTACTCTAAGTGCTCTTTCTCAATGTTGTGATAAAGTCCTAGCCTGTGCTCACACTCAACCATTCAGCCACCCTACGATCCCTTGATCCCATACCTAGTGTGCTAACACCTTAGGTGCAACACTCGCCTCATTCTTGACCACTAAACCTTGTAAATGCCTAAGCATCATGGTCATGCCCCACTATTGGAATTACGATTGAGCTCTTGATTAGTCGAATTTTTCTCCCACAATTGATCTTGACATTACTCTCCCCTATTGAAAGAGTTTTTGTCCTAAAAAAAAGTATATTATTTCTTCTTTAGCTTACTAATATTTTCCCAAGTGGATCCTTTGTCAGGACTATCCTTCCACTTGATCAATACTTGTCACTAGTGTACATGATGTGGAGTACATAAATCACGATGATCCAATATCTCCTCAAGTTCATGTGGCATAACTGGAGATTAGGTATACTAAACCAATACTCCAGTATCAAACACCAAAATATTCATTGTAAAGTACTTTCCTTGAATGGCTTACAAGAACAAGATGAACCTTCAAAGTTATTGGAAGCTCAAGCTTGTAGGAAACTGGCCCTACCTTCTTGAGAATCTTAAATGGACCACAAAACCAAGGTGATACTTTGATACTGGCCCTATCCTTAAACTTTGCAAATCCTGAGGGTCTTATCACGATCACTTATTATGTTGGTTTGTAGCCTATACAACCAACAAACACTTTCCACAAATAGTCATGCTAATTTGGGGTCTTAACCATAGTTTATAAATCAACACATCTTGCAAGTCGATCAACCACTACCCAAACGGCATCATGTCCACAATTAGTAATCAGTAATCCAACAATGTAATCCATAGAGATACTCTCCCACTTTCCATTGGGAATCTCTAAAGGATGCAAAATTCTACTGCCTTTAGGTGCTCAACTGTATTAACTTGACACTTTTGGCAATGCATGCCATATTATTGTACATAATTATGAATTCCAAGCCAATAAAAGTGTCGGCGTATGTGTGCATAGGTCTTATGTATCCCTGGATGATCCACACTAGGACTATTATGACACTCATAAAGTAATTGGCATCATGTGTCAGAGTCCTGGGCTACATATATTCTACCCATGTAGAGCAAGTACCCATTATCAATGGTGAAATTCTTCCATTAATTTAACTCATCACTCGTGAGAGTAACTTGGTCATGCTCACAATTTCTTTTGAGAGATTCCAAAAAGTCACTTCTCAATTTTGTAAAGAGAGACTTTTGACCTCGCGCATACAACTAAGAGCATTTGTGACCACATTGTATCATCCCTTGTGATTCCATAACGTATAGTCAAAGTCTTAAAGAAATTCAACCCATCTGGACTTGCGTCCCTTCAAGTAGCTTTGATTTGTGAACCATTTGGTATTCTCATGATCAAACATTAACTCAAAGGAGGCACCATAAAATTAATGATGCCACTTCTTAAGAGCATGGACAATAGCAAAAAGCTCATGCTCATAAGCATAATAATTTTATTGAGCCCGATTAAGCGTTTTACTTTCAAAAGCAGTTGGTCAATACTCTTGGAGTACGACTGCACCAATAGCTATAGCATATGTCATCACAACAAACGGTGGTGAAACCAAAGTTGGACTGAGCCAAAAAGTGTGATATGCAAGGCTATGTGTACCTACACATGTGGGGCCAGATGCTAAAGCTGGTATGTAAGGCCTGTGTAGGCAAAGGCTGGTGGAAATGCATGCAAAATGTGGTTTTTTGGGGCAAGAAGGCTTCAAGAAAGGTCAATTGTGGTGGTAGGTTCAAGTGCCCAAAGTGTTGTGCTAGTGCCTTGGAATATAGTGTTCAAAGTGCTCTAGAAATTGGTCCAAATGACTCCTCAAACGGGGCCACGATGTGAAAGGTATTGAAGCTCAAATTTAGAAGGCTTTGCAAATCCCGGATGGGCAAGGCAAATGGGGACATATGGCCACGAATGGTTTTAGTAGGCAAACATGAAGTACTTAAGTTGTGGGCCATGTTCGTCCTTTTAGATTGAGAATCGGATTCTGGATCAAAAAGTTATGGGCAATTGCATGTTTGTCGAGAGCCAATTATGGGCCAGCTTATTCACATTGGGAAGCACACCTGCTAAGGGATTTTGAGCCTTGACTAGGTTCTAGAATGTCATGTGCATTGTATGGGGTTAGCTAGAATTGACGGCTTGTCAAATGAAATCATGAGCGCCAAGATGTTGCAATTGGAACTTTGGGCCAAAAGACGGCGAGGAGATGCCAGGTGTTTTTTCCCAATAATTAGCGGTCTCGATTGGCGGTCTCAACAAGATTAAAGTGTGGCAGTGTTAATGTGGACGGTATCCAAGGACCATGTCTACAAGCAATGCCTTACGACTTGGGAATAGGATCACCATGCACCAAATGGTAGCGCACGAGAGCAAGGGAAAAAAAGTCCTAAAAAAAGGGTTTTTAAAAAAAAGTCTATGGGAGTTTGGAGGCCCTTGAAGGGGGGCTATCAAGAGCACGTTGGCAGGGTCAAAACCCATAGACGAAGAGGAGGGCTAGGCCCTTGGGATATTTATATAGAACCGTATACTCACTCAAAGCATCACAAGGCAAGGAGAGAGGGGAGCTCCCTAGCGCGTGGCTATGCCATTTGATGTTGGCAGCCCTTGGGATGTTGCGTGCGTGCAGATGCACCGACATTTGGTGGCGCTGTTGGCGTTGCTTCGAGTCGCGGTTGCCCGGGAGGCGGGTAATGATGTGGTAGCTTCTTTGGGGGTCCGAGCCTACGGGCTTCAAAATGGCCAATGATTTTCATTGAGGGGAATGTGACCCATAAGGGCTGTCATGGCACCATGACAACCAAAATGGACTCAAGTGAGGGATTCTCAAGTGGTGAAGAAAGAGAAAGGTGCTGAGGTGTTGACGCCCCATCAAATGTGCTAAAGTGGTATGCCCAAGTAAGTCAAATGAGCCCCAATTCAAAAAAGAGACTGCCTTGAGTTGAACGCGCAAATAAACCCACCTTTTTTTTGTTGGTAAGTGAAGCCTCCCCATAAGAGGGATTATTGTAAAGTGAAGAGAGCTTTTTTTCATAAGAGAGGTTTTGGAAGCAAGGAAAGAAGAGAACTGCTTTGTGTAAGCTATGGCATCTTTGTTTTTCAAGGAGAAGTTCACCTTCCCCCCCTCTCGGTTTCAATTCTTCGCTCCCCCTTCCTTCTTTTTCTCTTGTACTTTGCTTGTGTTGTTGGTTGTTGTGTGGTTCAGTGTAATCCCAAACCGAGCTTCATGTATGCAAAGTGAGAGAGAGAGAGAGAGAGAGAGAGAGAGAGAGGTTTGTGTGAGTCTACAATGTGGAATTGGGGTGTTGGGTGGGTGATATGTGTTGGATCATCCCGTGGAGTGTGTGTGTTCATTGGTGTGTCAAAACGTGCGTGTTTGTGTGGATTTTGAAGGTGAATCCTAGTGCATTGGGGTGTTGTGTCCACCTTGGGCTAGAGAGAAGCGCACATTTTTGTTCCGAGTGTGCACCCCCTTCCCCCTTTGCATCTTCTGGTACCCCCATGCAGGAGCACGCTAATTGCTCCTGATTTGGTGAAGAAAAACAGGTTTTTTCATTGGTAAAGATGGTGTCTCAGAGCTATGGTCCAATTTTCACAGGTAAAGAGAGTCCAAATGAGTGGATTGCAGATTTCCTGTTGTATATGCTATCACTGCCTATGTCAAATGAGGACAACAAGATGCAAAATTTTCCATTGGTGATGTGTGGTAAGGCAAAAGTGTGGTATGAAGCATTGAAAGGTGAGTCGAGGCTTGCTTGGTTGTCTCTACGGGCACGTTTCTTACATGTCTTTTGTAAAGAAGCATCCCCAATTGAGATGGATGCTAAATTGAAGGCACTCAAACAAGATGTGAAGAATTTGAGTTGTTTTTGGATCTTTTTGAACAATTGAAGGAAGATCATGCTCTCTTCAAAGCTCATCATTTTCTATCTCTCCCTTCGACACAGTCTCTATGGCTATGGCTACTCAAGTTTATACTATTTAACTATGCAGGTTTCCACTTCTTAATGCTTACATATTCCAACCTGATTCTTGCATAATCCCGATAGATCCTACCACCCGCGAGGTGTTTAGGGCCTTGGGATTGAGTTCAACAAGGTGTTTTGAGTGAAAATTATAATCACAAACTCTACTAAATTTAAAATCTTTCATCTCTTCAATTTGTGCAAATAAAAGTGCAATTAGACAGTTGTATTGATCAAAAGTTTCTGAAGAGGAAGAATTTATTAATACAAAGTCTTTTCAGAGAGGGGTCGGCTCGAAAAAGTTTGGCCCTCAAAACTTGTGAGATCCCCAACCCGCCGTCACCAAGATCGGGATGGGATCCTTGACAGGTCTCTAGGCCTATTGAAAGTCAGAGTCTCTAAACAATAAAAATCCAGGGAATAGACCTTTACCATTGACAACGGCTTGGGTCTATAGCCCTAGAAGAAGACCTAGTCCTGTCTCGCAGCGGAAACGAGACAACATATTAAAAGTCCAAAACTATTTTGGCCCTATAACTTCCACAAGTTGGGCTATGTGCGCGTATGTCGCACGTGTCAATGCAAGGAACTTTCCGATACACCGTGTGCGAACCACAAATGGCTCCAAGCACACAACAAGCCTAAACTAGTAAGCTCAAAGAAAGCGATCGTGTGTCACTCACCGCTCTACGCTTGCTTCGTGGAGGATTCCTCGCCGCGAAGAAGAAGGATCCATCGCTTCGCCGTGCTCAACTGCTTCGCCGCCGCCATGCCGTCGTCGCAATGCTCGATCGCACTCTCTCTCTCTCTCTCTCACGCATACACACACACAAGGGGGTGAAGAAGAAGATGGAGATGGAGATGGAGCAAGAGAACTCTTCTATTGCACAAATGAAAGAATGAGTGAATTTTCGGTTTAGTTGACTTTTATATGAGCTCGCCCCATTCACACTTGGGCGCCCATGCTTAGCCAACTAATCCCTTGAATGTTCCAGTTAGAGTGCGCCTCTCATCGGCGATCACTCTTACATTGGACCGACAAGCCCGGTACCTGACTCTACCAAATAAATAATACAATGTCCGCCGTAGGTTACAATGTCCGTCGTAGGTGATAGGGTTTCCATGAGCCGTGAAGGTTAACATGCCCCCCTTCCTAATGTAGATTCCGTCCTCGGAAGCTATTGAGTTGCAGCACGTTCGTCGAGGTGGAAGATCATTTGAGATGAATGTCCGTAGCCTTCTTCAGTCACTGCAAAATCAAACAACATTGGCACATTAATTGCATTCTCATAAGCAATTAAAAAGCATATGCAGTTGTAGGCAGACAATTTGATTGGTAACAAAATTTTAAACCATTTGTCAGCAATAAACATTAAATTTCAATATAATCAAACGCATAAACAATTGTAAAGATAAAAATTAAACAAGTTTAGGGTCGCTAATTTAACGCGGTCGAAAGGTACTAAAGACCGACTATTAATACCATGGGTAAGCTTCTCAATTTTCTATGGTCAATTAAGTTGTTTAATCGCGAGAGCCAAGTATGTCATGTTTGAGGGCTGACTAGAGGCTATACCTAGAAGACCTTGTAGTTAAGCTACGATAAAAGGAATTTCTCATGAAATCATCGCCTGACTGATTACCTTTTCTTTGACCCCCCAAAAGTCTTTTCTCATTGATTTACTTTTGATGTGTGTGCTTATTTTGTATGCCTTGGGTTTTTTGCTTTTCAAGGAAAAGCGGCCACACTGGGAACCTCTAGGGCTCTAGTACCATAGGCGATACATGTGAGTGAAGTACCCAATCAAGCTGAGATTTCTCTTCCAGCTTAAGATTTTACATTGAGGCACTTTGATTTTTTGTTTGTTCGTTTTTAGCATTTTAATTTTGTAACTTTGGGGGGTCATATAACACTGTTACACCTCCCCAGGCTCATCACACTAGTAAACTCCCTTTATAATACATAAGCTAAAGGACAATAGGGTCAAGCCCACTAGAAAGCCCTAGTACATTTCACACAATGCTGCCTAAATCGGATTAAGAACCTAAGTAACCATTGATTATTAGGAAGGCATTCCACATGGTATTAAGAGAAGATCTCTAACACCTAACTTGGTCAAACTAGCTTAGTCGGACTGCTTGATTTTTAAATCTAGACAAGTGATTATGACAAAAAATTCATTGAATTTAATGTTTGGTACTAAGTAAATGCGCTGAATATTATGCTACCAATCACAATCAAAGCAGACAAACATGGATGCAAAAAGATAAGGGACAATGCTAATGGACAAGAAACACCTGTTTGTGTCGATGTTCGCGCTTGATCTGAAGTGTGAACGAGAGAAAGATTCCATGAAGGTCCAAATCCTAACCACAGCAACACGTTCCTGTACACACTAAGAAACACAAAGAATACCTCTAGGAGGCACATCAGTGGGAAAAAAAAACTTTGCTAATCACTCAACTATAAAACAGAAACACTCCTATCATACTAATTCTACCTACCCTCCATCACTCAAGTGATGAGGATCAAAGGTGTTTTATGACATAGGTTTCTGTTTCAATGTATCGGATGTGAATGTGTAGGTCTAGGTCAATGTTTTGACTTTTACTCGCTCGCTAATTGCTCTTGCTCTTTATTATTTTTGTTTTTTGTGATTATAAGGCTTTATATATACATTCCCTAAGATTGGGAGATTAAGAGGTCAGGGAGGAAGGTTGAGAGGGAAGCAAGTGAATGATGGATGTCAACAAACACTCCCCCCTTCCTTGGGTAGATCATACCTTTTGGAATGATGCCATCACCATTTGAAACCAATTGTTCCAGTTGATAATAGGTGGGGATTTTTGCCAGTAGTTTCCTATTACCTTAGGTGCCTCGTCGAGTTGCAAGGGTGGTAAGGTACTCTCCCAGGATCGAACTTGAAGTGGTTCATCAAGTGATTCTTGAACACTAGGAGGTGTGGATTCCTTTGTAGCTTTATGGAGGTCCCCTATTGTAGGTGGAGGCTGTGGAGAAGCTTTTACCTCTATGGATGCATTACATGAGGAGCTTGAAGCTTCATGGGACTCCCCCCTTCTTGAGCTAGGTGGAACAATCGTTCTTTCTTTGGTACCCAAACTAGCTCTGGAGCGGGTGTGTAGCATTCAATGATTTTTTTCTTTCCGCGATTATCGATTTGTTTTGGAGCTATGGGATTGGGCTCACATGGGTCAAGTGACAGGTAAGAACACAATCTACATTTTGGCACCTAGATTTGATCATTTCCTTGATAGTAGCCTTTTAGGAATGAGTCCAATAGTCATTTAGGAATCCAACGCCACATTTTCTTACTTTTCTTGGAGCGAGTGGGACATTTCTTACAAGGCTTCTGTTTTTTAGCACTAGCTATGGTCGCTAAAGAAGCTTTAGGGACCCACTTGTATGTTTTCTTCGTTACATTAGGATGAGTCTTGTCGGAAGCTATATGCATTGCTTCTAGCATATTTAGGGGTACGGGCATTTCATCCCCCTCAGGTGTTACCCAGGTTGTCCCCCTATTTCCCCAAGTGTCTATGGTTGCTGCTAGGTGGACCCAATCCACATTGTCTGACTCAGTCATCCTAGGTAGTACATCCATATAAGGAGAATCTTCCCCAACATCAATGTCCGCTTTACACGTATAACAATACTACAATGGGGCCGAGTGAACTGTGGTGTCAAATCTATGATCAATTATACACGTGTTTCCTAGAGGATGTGCTCGACCCGTCATAAGATCCACTCGAATGACAGAATCTTGGAACTGCAAGTAGACATGGTTTTTAGACCAGTCATGCACCATTTTTGCTTCCCTCATGAAAGGACATCCTAAGATCATCTCCGATGCCATAGTGTGCTTGGAGAAATCCATAACAATGAAGGAAACTCTTATTTTATGTCCAAAGACCTTGATCTTGAGGTATTCTAGCATCCCAATAGGTTTAACAATAGACCCATTGGTCATCTTCACTACTATAGTTGTGGTCGCAAGGTGAGGTCTTCCCATAGTTTCCTAGCAATTTTTAGTCACAATGCTAACCCCAGCACCACCATCAAGGATTCCCTTCATAGTTAATCCCTTAGTAGTGATTGGTATAGTCGCATTGGATTCATCAACCTGAAAGTATTGTCCCAACTTGTTAACAGGTATTTCTATAACAAGGTTCTCATCTAGGTTGGGTTGTGGATCTATGTATTCCTCCTGTATTGGCATCTCCCCAGCTCCATCCATCTGTGCAAATTGTGGTAGCCCAAACTTTAGTTCTCCATTGAGGAAGGCTCGAAGAGCTGAGACTAGCTCAGGGTCTTTATATAGTTTGGACATGATGGTGGTTCTAACTTCTGAAGACATGAAATCCATCAATTTGACAATGTTTAACGGCACCTTTTGGACTTCAGTCCCTTGACGTGGGGAAGATGGGATCTCCATTTATTCGATAGGATCAGGTAGTCCCTCTCTAAACATTCTTTCCATCAAGAAGTGAGTACGTCCACTTTCCCATGACTTTAAGTCACTTTCTTCTTGGATGACACTAGGTATGTCCAAGGGTCTATGGACTTGGTGAGGTTGTTGTTGCGTAGGGAACACGGTGTCTGTAATGTGGATCTTCCTAGGTGCTGGTTCTAGATCCCTTTAGGTATCTTCTACCAAACTCCTTAATTGCTTGACTCGCTCAATCTCCTCTGTAGGGTTTGGGTAAGTTCCTATCTTCTTTTTGGATCCTGGCCATTGTGGCTCATGAAGATCTTCCTTGTTGGTTTCTATGTTAGTGGTCGTTTTGGTCTCCATGGTTTCACCTGAATCAGAATCTTCTTCTGCGTCGTTCATATATATGGAGTCATCACCAGTCCCTTTTTTTCTTTGTGTTTTCTTCTTTTTCTGAGATTGGGCAATTGATGCCGTGTCTCTTTTCTCAAGAATATAATTTTGTTTTTGGAGCATCGATCGTGTGAGTACGTTTACTGGTACCACGGGTGTACTTGGTGATGGCTCCTCGGTAACTTCAATCAAATTTAATGGCGTGATCTTCGATGCATTTGGATTATTTGGACATTGGGCAATCAAATGATCTATGCCACATCGATTACACATGAGTATCGGCATTGTAGACGTGCTTGCTTGATTGGTTTGCATTAGTGTGGCGTTATTTTGTAGCCTAATAGGACACTCGGCTACACGATGTGGACCTCCACACTCATAGCATTGAAGAGGTGGTATCTTAGCAGTGTAATTGATATTTTGGCCTCTTGCCGCAAGAGCAGCTACTTGATATACAGGTTTGACATGTCCCCAATAGTCCTCCATGTAGTATTGTGGACTTTCTTCAAGCACATCCATCCCATAGGCAATATTAGGATCTATATCTTCCTCACAGCCTTCCAAACAAGAAATAGATGACTCACAACCCACTTGATTCACAGAAGTGATTCTCGGATGTGCTGGTTGCGGTCCTAGCACTGGAGGTGGTAAGGGTGTTGTTTGAACAACATTTTGGGCCCTAGGGACCATGTGTTGTGATGTTTGTTCAAGAGGTGGGGCCGGCATCAATGCAGGAACTCGAGGTGTGTCTATCCATGATAAGGTTGGTCTATTGGCCATCGCACGCTTAAATACTATGCAACCTTAGCTTGATGACCATACCTCCCACATGCATTGCAGTTCCCATTGAATTTTATTCTAAAAGTAGGGCATTCACTGGTACTATGCGGTCCATAGCATATTGAGCACCATTGTTGCTCCCTTCTTGGATACATATGATTGTTTTGCGGAGCACGATTGTCTCTAAGACTTTCTTGAATAGCCTTGGTGAGATCTGCTAAAGTCATCTCAGATATCTTTGGCTCCTTAGCAATAGGCTTTAGGGTCATTGGCTGATGCCCTGATGCTTGCGAGCTAATAGACTTAGTCTCAACAGACACTCTTTTTCCTAGAATTTTTAAATTATTCTCCAATTGGATCGCATTGGCGGAGACTGCTCCCAAGTGTTGATACCTCTAATGACTAGGCCATTGTAGATATCCTCATGTCGTAATCCCCTAATGAATCTATCAAGCAATTGGTTATTGTTGAAACGCTCATTTGGATTACAACGAGAATTCAAATGCTTCAAGCAACTTGTAAAGTCTCTCACCGACTCTCGTTCCTCTCGTTGGGCTTTCTGGAGCTGAGAGGCTACACCCCAAAGCACTCCCTCTCGTATGTATTCTTTTAAGAACAGTCTCCTAAGAGTAGGGTAAATCGTTTTTTCTTCCACCCTTAGGGTTCTATACCAATCCCCATCCTTTCCACTTAAGGTTAGGCTTAAAGAATTTCTCTTATGTAGGTCATTGTGTTCTCCTAGAGAATCGCATATTTGTTCAAACACTTCAATATCCTTTCTCACATCCCCGTCTCCACTAAATTTTTGTGTGACCTTGGCTATTTGTACTGCCTTACTTCTAGGCTCTCTATCAGGCGTGTTACGCATATTCTCAGCAATAGATCGACCAATAGCTTGAGCAAATGTTGCCAAGTCACCTAAATGAGCAGGCACCGTGGGTGAAGGTGCTCTAGAGACCACATTGTAGACATGTAGTAGTGTTAGTGTGTATACGCGCTTCACCAGGGGCACTTTTCTCCCACTGGGTTTTTCCCCCTGGACATCCGGTGTGAAAGGACACCTTATCTCTTAGGGTTTCATATAAGCTTTGTAGCTCTGAGTTTGTACACATACAATTATTCCAATACAGAGAGAGAGACTACAGAGATCTCGTACACAAGCTCTGTGTCTTCTCCTTCTCCATCTTCTTCCTACTCTGAGTTGCTGTCTTCCTTCTGTTTCCTGTTTCATCATCTTCAACAATTGGTATCAGAGCGAGGTGATTTCCAGAGCCTCTACTTGCGTTTTCGCGTCCGCGCGCGCAATCGCAGTTTTCAGGCAGTTTTCGGAAAATTTGTTCGTGGGAGCATCCTCGACGTTCCGGGAGTATTCTGCGAAGGTGACCTGGGGTTTTACCCCCCTTTCGAAGCCGTTCGAGCCCTCAGAATTTCGTTCTGAGCAGCGTAGCAGAAGTTACATTTCCGAGGTATTTAGATCAAGAGGGTGTGCTTTTTGACAGATTTTCTTCAGGTAAACAGTTCTTTTGGGAAGCAGCTTGTCTTAGCTTTGTGCTGAGATTTTGTGTAGAGTTTTTCTTGGATTGGAGAGGAGATTTGTGAATCTCTTGGAGGTTCTTTTGCTCTCTTGTGTGCATCTACAGTATGGCTCAATCTACGGAGAAAGAGATTTTTGGTGCGTTTACATCCGAAGACAAATTGGATGGTACCAACTATTCTCTTTGGTCTTTTATGGCCAAAAATGTTTTGGTTGGTAAAGGATTGTGGGATTATGTATCTGGAGATGAAGTTCGTCCAGGTAGCATTGCACCTGCCACGCCTGGTCGTGGTGCAGCTGTTGGTGCAGGACCCTCACAAGTCACTCCAGAGCAAAAGAGATGGGATACTAAAGATGCACAGGCTATGGCTGTGATTGCCTTAACCATAAAGAGGACAATCACACCACATATCAGATCTTGCAGAACTTCTGAGGATGCTTGGAACACTCTGCAAGCTATGTTTGGAGGAAGAAACGCTGCCAGAATAGAGTTTTTGAAGAAACAACTTGACAAAATACAGATGGACGAAGGTGACGATATTGTCGAGCATCTTACAAAAATAAGGGATCTTAAAGAGCAATTGCTTAGCATTGATGAAGTGATTCCAGAGAAGGACTTGGTTTCCAAAACACTCAATTCACTACCACCATCTTATTTGACTTTTCAGACTTCTTTGACTCTGTCTTTGCGAGCTAATCCTGATCCTCTTCATTTTGAAGAGTTAGTGGCTTTGCTATTGCAGGAGGATCAATCACGTAAGAACAAGTCTTTACAGGTGGATGGTATGGATCATGCTCTTGTTGTACAGAACAAAAACAGGGGTAAAGAGAGTGCTCATTACTCCAAGTCTAGTGCAGGACAATCTTCAGAGAAGTCTAAAGGTGATTCCGACAAGTCCAAGAAGAAAGGTAAATGTCACTACTGCAAGAAACCTGGTCACTACATTAGTGAGTGTAAAAAGCGAATTGCTAAAGAAAAGAAGAAAGAGTCAAGTTTGGTTGTTTCAGCTTCTGGTGATTCTTCTACAGCTAAAGAAGAGTCTGCAAACTTTGTGCAGGATTCTTATGCTTTCGTAGTATGTTCAGATTTTTCTGCTTACAGTGTTGACAAGACACAAATGATTTGGTACTTTGATAGTGGTGCATCCAGGCATATTACTTCAAGGAAGGATTTGTTTTGTTCATTGGATGCAGCTCCAGCAGGAAAGAAGGTGACATGTGCAAATAATGCTTCTTATCCAATCAAAGGCGTTGGTAAGATTTTGATTACCATTTCAGATGGTTCAGATTTATGCTTGCCAGATGTCTTATATGTTCCAGGGATCAAGAAGAATTTGTTGTCTGTATCCTCTCTTGCAAAAAATGGTCTTCGGGTCATTTTTGAGGATGACAGATGTGTTGTACGAGATCGAGAGAATGGTTATTCTCTTATCACTACAGGTACGCTGGACAATGGACTATTTGTGCTAGATCGTTATGAAAAGCAGATTCAGGTATGTATTGCAGAAACAAAGACTCAGGCCATGCAGGATGCTGAGTTGTGGCATGCTAGATTTGGGCATGTTGGTTATGGCAGTTTGATGACTTTACAACGTCATAATATGGTGCATGATTTGTCTTTATTGGAGATGCCACCAAGACATGTATGTGAAGGTTGCGTTCTTGGAAAGATGCACAGATTTGCATTTTCGCAGGATGGTTCAGTTAGAGCGACAAGAAAGTTGCAGCTTGTACACAGTGATGTATGTGGTCCTATGAGGATGCCATCTATAGGAAACAGCCTTTATTTTGTGACCTTCATTGATGACTTTTCTAGGTTTTGTTGGGTGTATCCACTCAAAGCAAAGTCAGATGTGTTTGCAGTTTTTCAACATTATGTCTCCATGGTTGAAAATGAAACAGGTTGCAAAGTACAGACTCTTCGTACCGATCGAGGAGGTGAATACATGTCAGGTGCATTTAAGGATTTTTTGGGAAAGAAAGGCATTAAACACCAATGCACTATGCCATACACACCACAACAGAATGGTGTTGCAGAAAGGAAGAACAGGTCTTTAATGGAGACAGCTAGATGTATGCTCAAGGCTAAGAGTTTGCCTCATAAGCTATGGATGGAGGCAGTTGCTTGTGCAGCACATGTTTTGAACAGGTGTCCTACTCGTGCCTTGAAGACCATTACTGCATATGAAGCTTGGTATGACAAAAAACCTTCAGTCAGTTATCTTCGTGTTTTTGGTTGTCTTGCTTATGCTCACATCCCTCAGCAGTTACGTGGGAAGCTTGATGATAAGGCAATCAAATGTATATTTGTGGGGTACAGTAGTGGAAGTAAAGGTTATAGACTTTACAATCCTGCTACAAACAAGATTTTTGAAAGTCGTGATGTAATTTTTGCAGAAACTACTGCTCAACCTATGGTTGCTTTTGATGTACCTCATATGCAGACACATGATGTATTTGAAGGTTTGCTTCCTTCTTTTGTGGAGAATCAAGAATCACAACAGGTTGATAATCTTGATCAATCTTTTGATCAACATGTGACACCTCATGATGTAGAGGAAATTGTGCGTGAAGAGCAAGAAGTTCTCAGGGAAGAAAGAACCTTGCCTAAATGGGTTCAGAAAACTTTGCAGGATAGCAAGTTGGATGCACCGTTGCCACGAAAAACACGTGCTGGTACTACTTTTGGCAGAGAGCAAGTAGATTTGGCTTGCTTTAGCACTCTTTGTGATGCAGATGAGCCTGATTCATTTGAACAAGCTTTAGAGTGTGTTCAGTGGAAAGATGCTATGCAGCAAGAAATTGATTCTATTCATAAGAATCATACATGGGATCTAGTGGACTTGCCTACACGTAAAAAGCCTATTGGTACAAAGTGGGTTTTTAAGGTAAAAAGGAAACAAGATGGTACTGTTGACAGGTACAAAGCAAGGCTTGTGGCAAAAGGCTATGCGCAACAGAAAGGCATAGATTATGATGAAACCTTTGCTCCTACTTCTCGTGCGTCCACAGTTAGATCACTAGTTGCAATTGCTGCTCATCATGGTTGGAAAGTGCATCAGTTGGATATCAAGACTGCTTTTTTGAATGGTGATTTGCAGGAAGAAGTTTATGTAATTCAACCAAGTGGTTTTGTTGTAAAAGGTCAAGAGAAAAAGGTATGTAGATTGCGTAAAGCTTTGTATGGTCTCAAACAGGCTCCAAGAGCATGGTATGAGAAGATACATACTTATTTGATTGGCCAGGGATTTCAAAATAGTCCAACAGAAAGTACTTTGTATGTCAAAAAGAGAGATGGAGTTCTCATTATGCTAACACTTTATGTGGATGATATGCTTCTTACAGGCAATAATGCAAATAAAATTGAAGCGTTTAAAGATGCTTTGAGAAAAACCTTTGAGATGTCTGATCTTGGTTTGCTACATTATTACTTGGGTATTCAGTTTGTGCAATCAGAAGATGGCATATACATGTTGCAGACAAAATATTTGCATAAAATTTTGGACAAGTTTGGTATGCAAAATTGTAAGCCAATCTCTACACCCGTAGAAACTGGATCAAAGTTGAGCATGCATGATGCTGGAGAACCTTTTGATGTACATACTTATGCAGCAGCCGTTGGTTGCTTGATATATTTGGCAGGCAACACTCGTCCAGACATTCAATTTGGGGTTTCACAAGCAAGCAGATTTATGCACAGCCCAGGTATGCATCATTGGCAAGCTGTGAAGCGCATACTTCGTTACCTTTCAGGTACCCCTAATCTTGCCATGTTCTTTCCAAGGGGGGATATGTATGGAAAGCACAGTTCTATGCAGCTTCTTGGTTACAGCGATTCAGATTGGGCTGGTGATTTTGACACACGACATTCCACAAGTGGCAATTGTTTTTTCTTGGGAAATGCATGTATATCTTGGCTAAGCAAGAAGCAACCCACAGTGGCTACATCAACTTGTGAAGCTGAGTACAGGGCAGCTTTCACGGCAATAGTTGATTGTGTATGGATACGCAGGTTATTGGCAGATCTTTGTGAGTGTCAACAGGCACCCACTACCATTTTCACTGACAGTCAGAGTGCTATGGCAGTTGCAAGGAATCCAGTATTTCATGCAAGAACAAAGCACATAGAGGTTCACTACCACTATGTCAGGGAAAGGCTACATGCAGGGGAGATCACACTAACTTACTGTCCTACACAGGATAACATTGCAGATCTATTTACGAAGGCATTATCACGAGAAAAGTTTGAAGCTTTCCGAAAAGCTTTGGGCTTACTCTCATACACATGATGATCTGCTACCTTGTACGGATTCACACTATCACTACAAGGGGGATTTGTAGACATGTAGTAGTGTTAGTGTGTATACGCGCTTCACCAGGGGCACTTTTCTCCCACTGGGTTTTTCCCCCTGGACATCCGGTGTGAAAGGACACCTTATCTCTTAGGGTTTCATATAAGCTTTGTAGCTCTGAGTTTGTACACATACAATTATTCCAATACAGAGAGAGAGACTACAGAGATCTCGTACACAAGCTCTGTGTCTTCTCCTTCTCCATCTTCTTCCTACTCTGAGTTGCTGTCTTCCTTCTGTTTCCTGTTTCATCATCTTCAACACACATGTGGAGTAGGTATTGGCATTGGGCTTTGCGCATTGGAAGCCCTTGGATTCCACGTTGGGTACGATGTTGTGCCATGTGGTGGTCCATAGTTCATATGGGTGGCCCTAGGCATAGCAAACGTCGGATGTGACATGCTAATGCTAGCCGGTATAGTCCCATGGAAATAAGAATTGGTGTATTGTGGTTGTGGAGCATAGGTAGTTGAAACAATGGGAGGGGTAGGGACTACATGAGTGTGATGACCCATAGGTGCATACGATTGGTACACACTTGTAGGTGCTATTGCAGGCATTGAGCTACCATGTAGCGGTGCTTTACTAACAAATGAGGTCCATTGCATGTTTCTTGGCATGCCCATCATTGGGGTAGGCATGGTAGTCGTGGTGTCATCAAGGGAAAGATAAGCTAGACTTGGAAAGGTGAAGCTATCACTTGTGGGCTCAGATTGTACTGAGAACCCTGGAGAAACAACATATGGGGGATCCATCGGACTTACCGAGGGAGTCTCCATTTGCGATAAGGTCGGTTGTTTAGCCTTCCCTGTATCCAAGAATCTCATGAGACCCATTGAAGGCATGTTGATCCCCTTGTTCTGTCTCTCTAACTCAATGACCCTATGGATGACCTCACAAACTCTTTGTTGTTGATCCTCTACACTAGTAGCACCCCTTGTGGATTGTAGGACATCTAACCAACCCACGTGATAGGTGTGACCTGTGTATAGGTCGGTGAGAGTATCTGTTTGTAATTCGTACTCCCAGTTCTCATTTAAGAACACTCCATCTAAGATTGAGGTGCTAGGGGTGTCCTTTGAGCAAGATGCAATGTTGCTTTCTAGGGGTTGGCCCTTAGCGGTTGCTAAATCAGGAGCACTTGATTGCTCTCTTAGCAAGGATATTGACATAGGAGCTTTCGCTTTTAACTCTCTTCATTGCTCCGCCTTGCGTAAGCTCTTGATTTCCTTTTTCCACACTGCAAGGATATATCGCTCAACCTCTTGCACTTCGGCAAGGCTTCTACCATCGGGTAATATGACCTCGGAGGGAAATAACTCTGAAGAGTCAGGCGGTGCAGTGAATGAAGTATTCACGTGCACATTCTCTAACGGTATAGGGTCTACGTTTGTCACAAATGGAGATTACTTCCCCACCCCCTCATTTACATCATTAGCTCCATGTTCGGAGCGAGTAGCTCTACTAAAGGTTTCCTTCAGGCAGCTAAGCACACTCGGCTCGGACCGAGGACCCATGGCATGCATGTCTTGGCTCGAGCTATCTGGATTAGGCATTGGGAAACCCTCCATGACGTCATAGTCAGAGGAAGAGTCACTAGCCGCTATGTTCGGGTCTTGGTTTGTACTACCTTGGGTCCCCACAGAGGGTCCATAACCTAAAGTAGGTGGATATTGAGAACTTGCGTAAAAGTCGAAATTCTCTCTAGTTGCTCTATCTCTAGCACATGACCAGAGCGCAGATGCATGTGCCTTTGGCACCCTACAAACTTCGGCGAATAACCTCGAAGGTTAACCGCTTATCTTTTTTAAGCGTCCGTTTTCACTCGTATTTTTTATGTTTTTTATTTTTTTAAAATATTTTTTAATGTTTGATTTTTTTGATTAAAGTGTGTGATAGCCCAAAATGAGCGTATCACTTAGAGGGCCGCTGTGTGCTTTACAACACAATTTTCAGGCATCTGACGTTCCGTTGGTCCTCAAAAAATCGATTTTTAGCTACGTGTGAAGCTAAAATTCGTTTTTTTAAAAGGCGACTGAGGCCTAGGCCTGAGCGTGAGCTTGGGCTTGGGTTTGGGCTAGGGTCTGGGAGATATTCCCGATCCCGTCCTACCTTTAAATTTTTTATTTTTATTTTTGTATTTTTTAATATATTTTTTTAAATATAAAAACGATAAGGTCGCCGCGGTCTGCGCGAGAACACACACACACTCTACCTACCTACTTCTAACTAATACACCTACTGTTACACACTAACACTCTATTAACTCTCACTAATCTACTTCCTACTTAGTGTACACAGAAAACTAACTACCTTAATACACAGAGAATAAACACATTACCTTTGAAATATCCATTAACAAAGAAAACTAACAACCTTAATACATAGAGAATAAACAGAGTACCTTTGAAAACTCCATTAACAAAAAAAAAACCACAGCATAACACCAAATCATTCTTCTCAACACACACACCCTCCTTCCTTACCTTTCCTACAATAGAAATTGCACCACGGAGAAGCACAGAGCGCTACTCGAGCTTAATGTATGGCATTCCGCGACAGTGGCGCCAAAAATGTGCGCGTATGTCGCAGGTGTCAATGCAAGGAACTTGCCGATACACCATGTGCGAGCCACAAATGGCTCCAAGCACACAACAAGCTTAAACTAGTAAGCTCAAAGAAGGCGATGGTGTGTCACTCACCGCTCTACGCTTGCTTCATGGAGGATTCCTCGCCGTGAAGAAGAAGGAGCCGCCGCTTCGCCGCGCTCAACCGCTTTGCCGCCGCCGTGCCGTTGTCACAATGCTCGATCGCACACACACACACACACTCTCTCTCTCTCACGCATACACACACACAAGGGGGTGAAGAAGAAGATGGAGATGGAGATGGAGCAAGAGCACTCTTCTATTGCACAAATGAAAGAATGAGTGAATTTTAGGTTTAGTTGACTTTTATATGAGCTCACCCCATTCACACTTGGGCGCCCATGCTTAGCCAACTAATCCCTTGAATGTTCTAGTTAGAGTGCACCTCTCATCGGCGATCACTCTTACATTGGACCGACAAGCCCGGTACCTGACTCTACCAAATAAATAATACAATGTCTGCCGTAGGTTACAATGTCCGTCATAGGTGATAGGGTGTCCATGAGCCGTGAGGGTTAATAGGCTAAGGTATCCTCAACCAACGCTTTTTCCCCCCTAACATATGTGAGGGCACAACCGCTGGTAGACTCCTCTTCCATGTGGAGAAGTTTTCTAAACGTTTTTAGTGCGCGGGAATGGATAGTCACCTGACTAATCAGGTCCACCCATCCATGATTGACAATCTTAGTCAATCCCCACTTACCACCCCGCACTCACACATGATTTCTTTGTTTTCTAATTACTACCACGTTCTTATCATAATTAAAATAATGATTACTTTTATCTTTCATAACATAAATTCATTAAAAGAATCCTTGAAAGAAGTATTGAAAACATTTTTTTAGCAAACAGAAAACTTTAAACTTAAGACATGGTACTGTCAATCAAAAACATTGACCATAATGTTTCTAGCAATATTTTCTAACTGTGACAATTAACTTAAGAATTTTGGAGCTAATTAAGTAGGTTTTCCATCAGTGTTTTATTAAAAACAGCTGGTTTTTGCCTAATTAATTACAGAAACTAGTCAAAAAATTAAGAGATAATTTTCTTAGCTTCTTGACAGTCTAATCGATATTTGGTAATTATCTTATACTAATCTAAGTTAATTAATATAATTACCCTAAATTTAAGACCAAAAAGATTAATCACAGTCTTAACATGGCTTAATAATTAATTAGCTTAATATTCCTAATCTTCATCTAAGTAATCAACAAAATATTAAGAATTAAGAGAGTAAGTAAGAGTGTAAATAAGTTTAATTTTATTAATAAATTGGATTAATCAAGAAAATATAAGTAAGTTAGCATAATTTTGTTAATTAAAAAGGGATTAAGCTAATTACTGTGGATAATCAACTAGAGTTTTTCTCTCTAGTGATTTTTGAGTAGAGTTCTCTCTAGGTGAGAGAGAAATGGCTAGAACTTCGAGTCTGCCAAAAAGTGTGAAGCAAAGGGTCATATTTATAGGTTTCTGGGTACTCACAGGCTAAAAATGGCAATAACTTGCATCCCAAGGCAGCCCTATAGCTCCAGAATCGCCCCTTGCTGCTAATTCCAGTTTGGGCAAGCTCATTACTGCCCCAAGGCCCCCAAATACACAAAATCAATTTTTTGCTATTATCTGACCCTTTTCATGATTAATTTTGAAAGTATCTGCAAATATCTAGGGATTTTATGATAAAAGTATTTTATAGTAATGATTACCAAAACCTTACAATTTATTTAATCAATATAATCAATATGTAAACTTCCAGGGGCCATAACTATGCCAATTTTTATCGGAATTCAGTTCTAAAAATTTTTAGCCAGGGGTTTGTTGTGCTTAAGATTCCAAAAATACCATTTTTTATTGCTTTTGAGATAGTTTTTTTACCTAATTGAATGATCAATGCTTTCTCCCAAAGCTTTGAATCCATTCTTGACAGCTTTGAATTCATTCTTGACAACTATTCTCTCTCTCTTTCTTGTAGTTTTGGTGCATGTCTGTGATGTGTGATTAAATCTAAGTTAATGCATGCTCTACAATTGTCATGCTCAAATATGTTCAATGTTACATAATTGATTGATTACTTTAGTTAATCTATAATTTCCTTGCACCTTAATCCTAATTCCTTGACAAACCGAGTCTCAACCCATGCACTCTTTGAGTGTGCCTCATGTTGTCTCTAAAGGGATGCAAGTCCCTGTCTCAAGCCTCTCTTAGTCTCTCAGAACTGCTCAACTCGATTCCTAGCCTCCTCTCTCAATAGTGCACTAATATCTTGTAAACCTCTCACTACTAATAGCGGCACTATCTCTCTGCCACAGTGCAATCCTTTCCAGTTCCTCGCCACACACTCCACTGTACTCTCATCCTCAATCAAGCTAGAATGGATCTAAAGGCTCTATGATTACCTCCAATTTCCTATTGCATTTGTATGAAAAATAATTGAAGCATGATCTGAAAGGCTAGTGCTGGCAAGGATCCCAACCATCTTGCTACATTTGTATGCAAAATCACTGGAGCATGATTTGAAAAGGTGACACAGGCAAGGATCCCAATCGTCCCTCCTCTACTACAAGCCCACTCATCCACGTACCATCTGTCAATGCATGAGAGGTTGGTGCCACCCACCCTCCTGTCAGATTGTGAGAATGAAAGGCTCCCATTGGTTTCATCAGGTGTGTCCACATGCCATGCATTAGTCAATCTATGATTAAAGCATGATCTTTCCCATGTTGCAAGCTCAGCCCCCTATATTTCTGCTCAGCTACCCCCACATCTATCCTCAAGCATGTTGAAGTCCCCACACACACACTAGTGATCAATTGGGGGAAGGGAGTCTCCAAATGTCCAAAAATCAACCCTGCCACTAGCCACATTTAGCACATATACATTCAATAATCCAACTTTGTCCTCCCCTATGCGCATAATCACCCAATATGCCCTCCTTGGCACTATGATGCCTCTATCCAAGAATGAATTACATAGTGGCTCTGTAATAGCAATACATACACCTCCCTAGGTGCCTACTGTACCAAACCTTGTTGACCAAAAAGTCTCACTCTATCTAGGGAACAACCTGTCATATCTCCTCGTCCAACTCTTCCATAATTATTTCTCATGAAGAATGAGTATGTATATCAATCCTCCCATAATAGCTCTCCGCAACTCCTAGCATAGCCTGCCTCTGAAGTGCATGAACCGTGGTCCTCCCAAGCCTTGCACATTCTAGGAGATCACTCTCATGGGGAAGGCAAGGAGGAGGAGGCAAATGTAAAGACAATGTGAGCTACCTTTGAGGATAGCTTTGAAGGAGATTAGTCCGTGTCTCCTTTATAAGGAGCCCAAGAATCAATCAAAGTTAGGCCATAGAGTATCTTTCCCCATAAGTTTTTTCTAGGATCTCATTCTCCTCATCCTCATGAATGTATACATAAATTGGTGGGTCTCTGGCCTTTGTAATCACGTGTAGAATTAGATACATATCCTTGTATAACTCAGATGGAGGAGCCACAAAAATCTTGGCCAACTTCCAAAAATGCATAAGTAGGTCTGACACATCCAAGTTGCTAGTGTGTTTTGACTTTCCAAACCAGAAACTGAGAAGACAGAAATGGTATAGACGAAAAAGAGACACCAAAAACGTGAAAGCTAGACCTATGCCATCGGTCTCTAGTAGAACACAGTTCCTGATGCAGATAGATGCACATGATTATGTCAAGGACAAAATCATTGGCAGATATCCTTCAAACGAAAATCCACAAATGTCAAAAACATCCAGAAAAACAAAAAAGAATACTCAAGCAAAGCCAAAAAAACAGGACAAGGAGTCCACCATGACACGAGTTGAGTGAAAAAAGAAGTATCAAGAGTTCATAAAAGCTCTAAAGGAGATATATACAATCAAAATGGAAACCACAAAAGAGGATGGTAAATATGTAATGAGTGTTCCATCCCATTACAAGAAATATACTCTCCAAGATCAAAAAATCATAGTCGAACAACCTGTTAGAGAACTACAAAAGCAGGACGAGTCCTACGAAGGGCCTGAAAACGCGAAAAGATAGATTTGGCTGAACCAAGAGAAGAGCCTAGGCCTACCTACATTGCAAATGTCCTAACAAAAGAAGAAGAAGAGCTGTTAATAAGACTAATAAAACAATACCGAGACATCTTTTCTTGGTCTTACAAGGATCTCAAGGGTGTTAATCCAAAAATCTGTCAACATACATACCCATGAGAGATGATGCGAAACCAAGTAGACAAAGGCCATACACATACAATGAAACATTTGCCAGGAAGATCAAAGAAGAGATTGAAAAACTAAAGGAAGTTGAGTTCATTTATGAAATCGAACACACAGATTGGGTGTCTCCAATTGTGGTAGTACCCAAGAAGAATGGAAAATTATGAGTGTGTGTCGATCTCATGAAAGTGAATGCAACTACCATTAGAGATAACTTTCCATTCCAATCACTAAGCATGTTTTAGAACGAGCTGCATGGAAAGAAGCTTACAGCTTCTTAGATGGCTTTTTGGGATACTATCATCTTTTGGTTGATCCAAAATGTCAGCATAAAACTGCTTTTGCAACAAAATGGGGTATTTTGGCCTATCGGGTTATGCCTTTGGGGTTAGCTAATGCTCCTGCCACCTTTCAAATATTGATGAGCCATGATTTTAAAGAATATCTTAATAAATTCTTGGAAGTTTATATGGAAGATCTATGCGTACATTCATCAATCCGGGCTGATCATTTTGAACACCTCAAAAAGGTATTCAAAAAATGTAGACTTTATAGGATTTTCTTAAATCCTAAAAAGTGATGGGTAGACAATGAAAATTCTTGGATATATTTGTCTAAAAATGGCATAGCTACTAATATGGACAAAATTCATGTCATTGCTGATTTGCCTAGACCAACAACAATCAAGGGGGTTCAAGCCTTCATGGGACGTTGTGGATATTACAGATGGTTCATTTACATGTACGCTATAATTGCAAAACCCATGTATAGCTTGATTACACACTTTGAGTGGACTGAGGCATGTGAAGAATCCTTCATGAAGCTTAAGTAATCTCTCACTTCAACTCCAATATTGAAAGCACCAGATTGAAATAAGATATTCCACATACATGTAGATGATTCCAATTTTGCCATAGGGTGTATACTAGCTAAATCGAGCGACGGGAAGATTGATTTTCCTATTTCTTATGCTAGCCGACAGTTGAACATGGCAGAAAATAATTATAACACCACCAAAAGGGAAGGATTAGAAATGATCTATGCCGTAAAAAAGTATAGACATTACCTATTAGCAAACAAATTTGTGTTTTTTGTGGACCACCAAGCCTTATTGTACTTGGTCAACAAGCCATGCAACACAAGAAGAATAGTGAGGTGGTTCATCATTCTTCTAGAATTTGATTTCATTGTAGTTGTGAAAAAGGACACTACTCATCCAAGAGTAGATCATTTGTCAAGGATTGTTTCAGGGGAACCACCTAAAGGAGTAGACGATGATCTACCAGATGCCTATCTGTTCTCCGTGGAAATGATACCTCGATGGTCAAAAAATATGGTATCATTGATGACCATAGCTCAAGTGGATTCGCAAATACCACTTCCTATTACAATTGGATTAATTGAGCAATTGGCTATGTATTAATTACTAGCTGGTAGGCTATACAAAAGAAACCGAGATGGAATATTGCTCTTATGTATTAATCCTGAAGAGAAAACCCAATACCTAAGTCAAGCACATATTACCATAGTAGGACTTCACTTTGCGGAAGACCAGACTATGCAAAGGATCTTGAGACTTGGAGTATTTTGGCCAACTATGAGGAGTGATGTTCGCTCTTTTGTAAAGGATTATCCTCAATGTCAAAAAAAACACCCATACCTCATGTAATATTGTTCCAAATGTCACCTATTCCTAAGTGGAGTAACTATCTAGTTACCTACTTATCAAGCTGAACATTTCCTGAGGATGTGAGTAACACCGTCAGAGCAATTGAAACTGAAGTAAGAGACTATGCTCTTATTGGAAACCAATTGTATCGGAGAGGTAAAGATCAACATTTGCATCTTTGTGCAAATGAAGATGAATATATTCCAATTATAGAACAAGTACATGCTGGATTAGCTGGAGGTCACTTTTCTAGTGAGACCACCACAAGAGCAATCTTAATGGCAGGCATATGGTGGCCAACACTTTTTGCATATGCCAAAGAATATGTCGAAGGTGTGATGCTTGTCAACGAGCAAAAATGCCAACAAGTGTAGATAGCATGCCCTTAAGACCAATGATGGGAGTTAGAGATTTTGCAAAATCGGGTATAGATTTTGTTGGGCCAATACAGCCACCTGATTATAGAACCCAAGCTCAATATATCATTGTAGCTACAGACTATTTGACCAAGTGGGATGAGGCTAAATCAACTCAAAAGAATGATGCCAGAACCACTACTGCATTCTTATATCAGTATGTGTTCACAAGATATGGACTAACAATAAAAATTGTCAATGATAGAGGAACTCATTTCATCAATGAGATAATTGAGTATCTGGTTAATGAATTTATGGTCATCCATAACAAATCAGCACCCTATCACCCACAAGCAAACAAACAAGCTGAGCATACAAATAAAATTCTTAGCTCGGTATTGACTAAAGTGGTTAGTTCAGAAAGGATAGACTGGGAAATGAATCTCCATGCTGCTCTATGGGCTTATCGAGTTTCATTCAAAACAGCTTTAAATGCTACACCCTTTAATCTTGTTTATGGTCTTGATGCCCCAATAGAATTCCTATTGCCGACACTAAGGGTAGCTAAAGATCTTGAGTGGACTCGACACAAATTTTCAGAAAGACTTGAAGATTTAGAGAAGCTAGATGAGCAAAGGCTAACAGCTGTAGCTCACATCTATGCACAAAAGCGGAAACATTTTTTTTTTTGATTCCCATCTAATTACAAAAAACTTCAAAAAAGGGAACTTAATTCTGGTCTATTCCCTTAAGCAAAACATTCCCAAGTTTAAGAAAAAGGGAAACGGATTATCATTGAAGATGTATCTTCAATTAAGATGTCCACCCTAGATGGTGAACCAATGGCTACTTGGATTAGTGGATGTCGTTTAAAGAAGTACAATCTGCCACTAACCAATAAATTGCTAGAAAGAATGCATGCATCCAAGCAAAGAAAGATAAAATGACAGCAGGTTATTGATGAAACCCAAGAGGAAGCTTGGCTTTGGGTACTCAAAAGGAAAGCTGCCCTCAAGAATCAACAAATACCTATTTCCATCAACTCGAAGACCAAGAAGAGGTGCTACAGCCCGGAGCTATCCTTCGGCATGAAGATAAGGTAATACGACATGGTAATATTATCTGTTGGTATCTTGTTAAGTTCAAAAATTATCCTTTTGAAGATTCTAGATGGATGCAAGGAATACAACTGAAGGATAGTATGAACCTTGTCAATGCTTACAATGCTACATTAGAGTAAGCAAATGTACATGTTTCTTTTAAATGATCAATGATTTTTTCTTTTAAGACTAAGTTCTCTTTCTACTGTGCACAAATTTAAATAGTATTCATACTTAGAATCATGTTTGTGATGACAACATCTCTCAAACACCAAGTATGATTTTTCACTCTACTTGGGAGAATGAAATGGACTAAAGAGCAGACATGTTTGCGGTAGCTACATCTCCCAAGCATCAAATAGATTAGTCATCCAACTTGGAATGATGTTGTAGGGTAAAAAGGGATCCTCTATCCACTAAGAAACATTGACTAATGACTAAGGCTTTATCTTTTCTACTTCATAGTGGAGACCGACTATGATTTCAAGAGAGAGTTAATGTCATAAAATATAATATCTAACCAACCCACTAGCTAATGGAGCTCAAAGACCTTAGGGTTAGCTTCATTAAATACCTACAATGTTTAGTGTTAAAATTCCTTTGACCTTAGGCAATCTCGGTATGTGCTTGAGGTGGGAACCTGGGAGGTGCTTGTCATGCTTGCTGACTAAGGTGCTTGAGGTGCTTGTCATGCTTGCTGGCTAAGGTGCTTGAGATGCTTGTTGTGCTTGCTGACTAATATTCTTGAGGTGCTTAATGACTAAGGGACTAAGGTAATCCATGATTAAGGTTCTTGAGCGGGTAAGGTGTTCAAAAAGTCAATGCATGATCCCTACTTATAAGGGAGCGAGCCTCTTTGTAGGAGCTAGAGAGAGAACACACACACCTCACACAAGGCAAGCTTGGTACAAAGAAAGAAAATAGAACACTTGTCAAGCTCCTCCTCATGTTGCCCTCATAGTGTGCCTAAAGCCTATTGTTTAGCCTCCCAAGGGGTCCAATGATAATTTAGCTAATTTAAATAACAGTGTATGCACCTCTCTCTCAAAGGGGAAAGGGGAGACTTGTCCCAGGGCTACCCTTGTTTCTTGATATGCACTAAGCATGTGATTGGCCACGATTGAGTAGGTCATCAAGAGCAAGATAGTGCTAGCAGAGGGGCTCAACCAAAGCAAGGAGGGGACTAGCTTGGGGGTGTGAGTTCGCAAGTGCAAGAGCTCCATCTCCTTGTCCAAGCTAGTAGAGAAGTTGAGAGCCTACACAAACACTCTTGAATATGGAATGCAAATCCAACCAAGAGCCATGCTTCAATGCTTAAGCTTTCCATCTTCTCCATCTTCATTACTATGCTATTATGTATGCTAGCAAGAAGAGTGATGATAAGTGAGGAACTATTTCTTTCTCCTATGAACTTCTTCCTCTACCCTACACTCATTCCCCGCTATCTCTCTCCATCTTTGAAGGGTGTTTTTTGAGGCCTTGGGACTGAGGTTGGGGATGGTTAATGCTTTTTACAAAGTCTATGTTATGCTAGTGATGCATGAAGCTTTACATTGTCATTGCATCACCTAGGTCACAAGGAACACAAAGATTTTATTGTACCAAGTCTCTCTTGATGGAAGAATCTATAATACAAAAGCCTATTGGAGGGAGGACCGGCTCCACATAAATCCGGTCCTCAATTGTGATCAAGTTCTCTAAACTCTCTCTCTTGCAAAAGTATTGTTCATGCTAAGTTAATTAAGTACTATGGTTATGTTGCTACCGTTAATTAAGTTCACCCTCTATGTTCTCAAAGTAGTCTCACAAAAATGCTCACTCATAGACCATTTCCATTACATTGGTATCAGAGCAATTGGTTTCTCTTTTCTTGATTAAGAAGAGAGGTTTTAAGTTTTCCATGAAAGGTTGGGCTTGTGGGACAAAGATATATTATCTTGGTTGAGAAGGCCTTAGTTCGAGGTACACCGTTGGGAACTATAGTCTTAATAATGGAGCCTCTCGAGGTTGGGCCTTTGTAATTTACATCTCAAGTAAAAGCAACAATTTTGTGATGGATTACTTGAAGAGATGGTCATGTACTTTAACTCCCAACATCCTAGTTCTATCACCAAAGTAATCCTCCACACTATGGCTGCTTTGCACATCAATTTCCAACAAGGGGATAGAAGGAATTTCAAGCCCATGGAAAGCAAAGACAAAAGTGATGCAAAGGAAAAACCAATGCCCAAAATTCTTCCCAAGGAAATTCCAACAATAACAACGACAACAACAAAAATTGGTCCAAGGAAGAGGGAGTTTACAAAGGTAAAAATAAACTCCCTCATGAAGAACTTGAAGATTTTCGCAAGGACCACAAATGTTTTAAGTGTGGGGAGCAAGGAATGGCTATTGTTCTTGCCCCAAGAGAAATGCCCGCAATGAGACTCCTAGAGCTTCCACCATCAAAGCGCCGAGGATGCTCATTGCAAAGGATATCCTCTCTCCTATGCTTGGGGAAAGGTAAAGAGACATGATGCCTTCATCTTGTTTGACCTTGGATCTACTCACAACTTCATATCAACGAAGTTGGACATTTAATCTCTCAAGATGGAAGATACTGTAATTGTCGCTACCGCTTTCAAGAAACAACAAGCCTCCATTACTCCCTTGATTGGGAAGTTGAGGCTTCATGTCCAAATCTATGTCAACAAAGAAGACTTTTTTATCTCTCCTCTCCAACGTGAGGATGCTATCCTAGGGGCACCATGGTTCAACCGCATGGCTGCCAACATGAAGTTCCATGAAAGGAGAATCTACTTCACCTAGAGAGAAAAGAGCATGTATATAGATGCTAGTGAGTCCGATCGTACTATACCACTTGTAAATCCTCTTGCTTTTGATAATTCAATGAAAATCTCAGTTTTTGCGTACATGGTTTTTGTCAAAGAGTCCCTAAAAAGTCCTAATGTTTTATGAAATGTAAATGGTAGGGATCAAGAAGAGTTAGACTTGTCTAATTTTCTAAATGGATCCCAAGATGTTTTCATCGATGATATCCCTATGGACTTACCTCCAAAATGAGGGGATGATGACCATCAAATTGAGCGTTTACCAGGAAGCTCACCGCCTAACAAGCATCCTAATTGAGTTTACCAAGCTCAAAAAGAAGAGATCATGATGGAAATAGAAGAATTGGTAGACAATGGGATGGTGAGGCCTAGCTCCTCTACCTTTTGTTCTGTAGTCTTTTTAGTGAAATAGAAAGATGGTACATACCACATGTGTGTGGACTATCGAGCACTTAACCATATCACTATCAAAATAGATTAGTCCTTGGAGGAACACAAGAAACATCTCCAAGTGATTTTTCAAGCATTGAGGGAGAACACACTTTTTCTCAATTAAAAAAAAGTGAATTTTTCCTTCACGAGATTCAATACTAAGGTCATATTATCTCTCAAGATGGTATCTATATGGATCCATCAAAGTTGGAGGTAATAAAAGCATGGCCTAATCCAAGGAATCTACATGAGCTAAAAAGCTTTGTTGGTATGTGTGCATATTATAGACGCTTCATAGCAAAATTCTCTCAAATAGCAGGACCATTAAATGACTTAACAAAGAAGAACGTTAAGTACTCATGGACTGCTAAGGAGCATAATACTTTTGACAAGCTCAAAGAGAAGCTTACCTTCCAACCAGTTCTTATGCTTTTGGATATCTCAAAGTCATTTGAGGTCCAATGTGATGCTTGTGGTGATTGCCTTGGAGAAGTCTTGCTTCAAGAAGGGCATGCCATAGCATTTGAGAGCCGAAGGGTCAATACATATGAATGGGTCTTGGGCATTTATGAGAAAGATCTTTTAGCTGTTCTACATGCCCTAGACACATAGAAGCACTATCTATTGGGGACTCCATTTATTTTACGAAAAAACCACCAAAGTCTCACGTATTTCATGACACAAACCAAGCTTTTTGACAAACAAATGAGGTGGGCAAATTTTCTTTCGCAATTTTACTTTCATATTGCTTACAATCAAGTGTGGCCGATGCACTTTCACGACAAGCAAAAGTTAATGCAATGTTTATAGCAACTCACAATGATCTATCTTCTATGATAGATGAGTATGCTATTGACCCTGACTTCAAAGACATAATGTCAGCCCTTGCTTTGGGGAAGAAAGAGGGACCATTCACCTTGCATGACGGTTATCTTCTCCATGGCAATAGGATATGTGTTACCCACTCCCTTCATGAGAAAATTATGTATGAATCCCATGATCCTCCCTATGCAGGGCATAGAGGCATTCAACCTACTCTTCAAGGAGAAGAGACATACTTCTATTGGCCTACCATGAAAGTGGACATAGAAGAGTATGCTTCAAAATGTGTGGTATGCAAAAAGACTAAGTGTGATAGAGGGAAGCAACCTTGATTACTCCAGCCATTGCCAATCTCTAATTCACCATGGGAGAGTATATCCATGGATTTTATCTTTGGATTACCCAATTCTATCCATGGGAATACAAGAATATGGACAATAGTCAACTGGTTTAGCAAGCAAGCACACTTTATTCCTGAAAAGACTATTAAGGCACATCAAATGGCAACTCCCTTCATATCCCAGATTTTCAAACACCATGGATTGACAACATCCATCATGTCAGATAAAGATCCTAGAATGACCAGTAATTTTTAAAATTTTCTTTTTGAAAATCCAAGTACAAGATTGATTTTCTCTTTGGCCTATAACCCACAAAATGATAGCCAAAGTGAGATAGCAAATCTTACGATTCTTGATCTACTAAAGACCTATGTTACAGTAGATCAATGCTCACAATGAGAAAAGTACTTACCTCTTGTAGAGTATGCGTATCCATACTTCTATGGGAAAAGCACCTTTTGAAATCATTGAGGGAACACCTAAAAGTACCTTGCTACTTAAAGTACATGGGAAGATCTTCGTTGATGCCGATGAGTATAGCCGTGACCTACAAGAATTTTTCAAACGATTAAGGAGGATATATCCATCTCTCAACAAAGTCAAAAGGATGCTACTGACAAGCACATAAGAGCCTTTACGTTTAAAGAAAATGATTGTTCTTACTTAAGTTTCCTAAGGGTCAATTGAGGCAAACGATGAGCAAAACTCCTATGGCCCATCAAAAGTATTATGTTAAACTAGAAAAAAGACACTATGGTCCTTTCCAAATTTTGAATTTAATTAATGAGACGGCTTATGAACTCAAGTTGCATTGGCTCATACACAATGTTTTTCATGTGAGCCTACTTAAGCCCCACAAAGGAGATCCACCAAGTGAACCAATTATTGAAGACCCCTAAGCTATCAGTCGGCATGAAGACAAGGTACTATGACATGGTAAGATTACATGATGGTATCTTATTAAGTTCAAAAATTATCCTTTTGAAGATGCTAGATGGATGCAAGGAATACATCTTAAGGATAGTATGAACCTTGTAAATGCTTACAATGCTACTTTAGAGTAAGAAAATGTACATGTTTCTTTTAAATGATCAATGTTTTTGTCTTGTAAGACTAAGTTATTTTTGTATTGTGCACAATTTAAGTAGTATGCATACTTAGAATCATGTTTGTGATGACGACATCTCTCAAACACCAATTATAATATGTCATCCTACTTGGGAGAATAAAATGGACTAAAGAGCAGATGCTTGCGGCATCTACGTCTCCAAAGAACCAAGTGGATTAGCCATCCATCTTGGAATGATGTAGTAGGGTAAAAAGGAATCCTCTACCCACTAAGAAACATTGACTATTGACTAAGGCTTTATCTCTTCTACCTCATAGTCGAGGAGGACTATGATTTCAAGAGAGAGTTAAATGTCATAAAATCTAATATCTAGCCAACCCAAATGATTTTCTCCTATTAAATTGATCATTTAATGTGGGAGAATAAACGGGAACAAGGTTTAGAATATAGACATGTTCTTATAGGTCTATCTCAACATGAAGGCAATGGTAAAGGGGTCCAAATGAGAGATGATCTGTCAAAGAGAAAGGCTAGTTAATGGATCTTAAATACCTTAGGGTTAGCTTAATTAAAGACCTCTGTTTGAGTACAGATCAAATGGGCATCCACCTGGCCAGACACGTAGCCGGATACCACATTTGTACTCTATTAGTTTTCCGAGCTAGTGTAGTAATACTCTGTGTAAATCCTGATTACAAAGTAGAGGATCAATCCCCTGAGTTGTAATGCTATCATGACATTTGTAAAAGTCCATGTGAACTGGCCACTGGCCATTAAGAATGCCCTAGGTATAAATGTCAATAACCTTAATGTGAAAGAAGTCTTATCTTTAGAAGAAGAAGAGAGCTCTGAAAACGTACGCTCAAGCTACGAGCTGCTCCAACTTGTAATCATCGCAGTCAATGAATGGGTAATTAGTTTTCAATTCAGAAACTTGCATTGTGTTCCTCTTTCTTTGATCTTTCATTCTAGTGTAAGCATTGTCATTTTTGTTGTGGTTTGTGACTACATGCTGGCGAGCCTTAATTGTAGGTTTGAGTGCTTAAATCACTATTTTTAGTCGTTTTGACCATAAGAGAGTGTTCTTAGACCATAGGACGACATTTGTGGCATGTTCTATTACAATTTTTAGAACCTTTTTCATGATGGATCGCGGTTTTGGAACCTTGTCGAATTGTGACCAGACTTGCTAGGATAGTGACCCTAGGTGTCCTAGACCTCCTCGTAAAGTTTCATTGCATTTCGAGTCCGTTCGAGTGCCGAAATGGCGTGATGACATAGAGCTATGAGAAAGGACATAAGCAGATTTCCCTGATCATTGACTATTGGTTTTCTTGTAGAGTTGTTGTGTTTTCTTGTTAAGATTCACTTCTTGAGACTGACGATCTCAAAGAGTCTCCATGCCTCATCCGAGTCACTTTCCTAAGTATTGACATTATGTTAGTATCAAAAAGCTATGTTGTAGACTCCGTCACAACGACCCGCTAACATTCGCGTCGTTGCTGGGGATATTATCCTTAGATGGTGAGTGACCTAGTGCTTATTTACAACGTTCTTTTGTGAAGATTTGCCTTCCATTTCATTTACACTTTAGCAGTGAAGCAGCTAGACACGAGGCTTAGTGTTTGATAGAGTCTAGAAGTTGAGGACTTGCTAGATCTAATCTCGAGAAGTAAAGAAGGTTGTGAGTGAGATAACCAAAAGCATTTCATTCTTCGATTTTCTCTATGCTTTCAGAGTGTTGTTTTGTTTTTCGTTTCGACTTTATTTTGTACCGTTCAGTTTGTTTTTGTTTCATGTTTCATTTTAGGAGTAGGGTAAGTAAAAACTACCACCATCAAATTTGGGCTAAAAGATTGAGGGAAAAAAAGGATGAAACCATATTTTGGCTGAAATGGACATAACTCTAAAATCATGAAAATTTGATGGTAGAGACCCCAAAACCCCAAAAGTGATCCAAATTCAAAAATTTGTGGATCAAAGGCATCAATAGACTCTCTAGAAGCAATCTGAGAAGTTTGTCCAGAATTTGTGGAGGAACATAGATCGCGCTCCATGTATCCCAGAGACCATTTTTGGAAAAAAGTGATCAATGACATTGTGCATCAGTGGGATATTGCTCTGATCAAGTTTGCTTGAAAGAAAAACTCAAAAATCACATCAAAATTGACTGTTAGGGCAAAACTAGCAAACAGGCATTACATACACAAAATTGTAGACGTTTTCAACTTTTTGGGATCCAAATTCAAAAAGGGGTGAGATTTGGCTTCTACAGGGCATAGAGAACCAACATAACAAAATTCATTAAAAAAATGCTCCCAAACATGGATCGCAATCCATGTACCTTTTTGACAAACGGGGCTTATATTTGACAAGTACATTCTTGATAACTAGTGGAACAACTTTGCCAAAAGGGAGCATGTCAAAAAATTGAAAAAACTTGGTCAAAATAGCCAAATATAGAAACTAGTCAAACACCGCAGGATAGACATAGAAACTTGCTTTTGAATGACAAAAACTGGTCCAAATCCAAAACTTTTGATACCATAGCATCTAGTAAACATGCTAATTCTGATGGTACTAAAAAAATTGAAATCTTTTTGGCTAAGATTTAAGCAATAGCCAGCTGGTACCATTTGGAACAACTTTCCCAAAAGAACCATATGCAAAAAAGTTGCAAAAAGTGGTCAAAAGAGCCAAAAACATAACATTGTCAAAATTGTCATAGTAGACTGTAGAAGTCAGATTTGGTAGGGCAAAATTGATACAAATTCAAAAACCATTTGTGAGAAATCTACAAACATCATAAGCTACGAGCACACCAAAAATTTAGATCCAAAAGTGGTGGAACATTGATCGCGATCCATGTACCCTTGATAAATTTTTGGATAGAAAATTTCCCAGCCTCTAGCATAGACCATTGTGAACAAAAGTCCCCAAAGCAATTTTGTCAAAAAAGTCCAAAAAAGTAATCAAAAGTGCCATAAATTGTTCAAGGTGAAAACCCTAAAACAGACCTAGGGATTGACTTTTGCTTGACCTAAAGTGATCCAAATCACATTAAAAACTTATAGCAGGGATCAATGGGCCAAGGGGAAGCTGTGTGCCAAGTTTCATTACCATTTGATAGATAGGTACATGGATCGTGATCCATGTTCCTTTGTCACAGACTGATACCAAATTTGCACCATAGCAAGAGCCCATCATAAGGAGTCTAATGGTCTTTTTAAAAGTGAATTTGGATATCAAAAACAAAAGCAAAAGCCTTGAATTGCCAAGTACTCTAACAAAGTGCCAAAATTGACCTAACTTTCAATCTAGAGGTCCATTTTCAAAAAAATGATACCATAGGACCTACTAGTCATGCTGGTTCTGATGGTACCAAAAAATGTTAATTTGGGCTCCAAACATGGATCGCGATCCATGTACCCATAGTGACAACTTGACTTGAATTTTTTCAAATCAATAGGGAAGACATAAGGAAGCATATCCTCAAGTCCAGTTTTGGAAAAAATTGAGCAAATTTGGGTCAAAAAGGAGCAAAACAGGTGACAGACAAAAAATCGTTGTGCAGACCTAGTGTGGGCTATTTGACTTGTCAAAACCAGTCCAAATCCAAAAAGATTTGAGATCCAGTTTGTGGACATAGTCAGCAACAAACTCCTAAGAGGACAAGTCAACCACATGGATCGCGATCCATGTACCTCAACCTCAGAATTTGTTGAAAATTGGTATATAGTCTGCATATGACCTTGTCTACACTCTGTCAAAGTTTGGAGAAAATAATTTGACGGAGGAACATGGATCGCAATCCATATACCTCAGCATAGTGGAGGTATCTTGAGTTGGTAATCTTGTAGACATACTTTCTCAAGTTTGAATCAAAAATACCTTCTGGAGGTCAAGATACAAGCCAATGTTCCTGTGTTCTAGTCCTGAGATTGTTTGAGTGTTGTTTCAAGTGCGGTTCACTATAATTGCTCTAACTTTTGATTTACAACTCCAAATTGAGTCACATATAGCTAGGAAGGTAGCTTGCAAACAATAGAACACACCTAAATCCAAAATTTTAGGGTACCCCAAGACCAGTTTCTAGAGACCAAAAAGTCACAAATTCCTAACTTTTGAGAGACCTTACTAGGGGCAAAAAGGGATAAGTTGCACTAAGCCAAAGTGAGATTGTGAAGGACTATCTTGAGAGCCTTAACCATGACAAATCATCCACCACCAGGGTTCTCTACTCCACTCAGAGACATGAAAAATGTTGCAATGCTGAAAACAGGGGGATTGGGAGAATACATAGAGGAGAGGCATCCTCTGATCAACAACTCGAACGTAAGATTCATTAGAACCAATGAAGCCATGCAAGTTCTAACAGATTATGCTCATGATGGCTTATATAGAATCACAAACGGGGATCCATATATCTTCTACAAGTGTGTAGAGCCCTATGATGGAGAGTTGACCACCCATAAGAACCTGTATTCCTTCACATATACAAATGCCAACGGAGTGCAAGTTTTTATGGTAGATAATAATGGATGTGAGTACAATCTTGTTGATCCAAATGACCTGGAGACATACGCGTACAAGGGTACTCCAATCTCTACTTACTTCCAGCAAAAAACAATGCCAGAGTACACATCAGAGAGGATTCCACCAGGATTTTCTCCAAAACAAGAGGAGAGAATGAGAGACGTCTTTCCGGGAGACCACAAATTGGTTAGATTAGTGAATGAACCACAACGATTAAGACCATATCAAGTGGCTCAATGTGTTAAAACAAAATATGATGGGTTGAAGGATCCATATGCTCATGTCTCACTCTTCAAACAAGTGTTGAGAGCTGAAAAAATTGTAGATTTCCATACTCAATATGAGGGATTTGGGTTGACATTGGAAGGAACAGCCTTGAGTTGGTTCCAACCACTAAATAGAGATGATTTTCCCAACATAGCACAATTCTTATAAGAATTTGTAGATGAGTTCTCAAAGAGGGGAATCAAACACAACACGGTGTCCCAAATCTATGCTTTCAAACAGAAAAAGAACAAGAGAGTGAAGGAAGCTTTACTTCGCTTCAAACAGTACATGGAAAGATGTCTTGTGAGAGAGATACCGCAAGATGGGAGATTGATAGTTCTCTTCATAGAGGGCTTGAGTAATGAAACTCTCAAAAAGTACCTACATTTGAAGGGATGCACGACATTTGATCAAGTCACTAAAGAAGCTCTATATCTAGTTGACAATTGTAAGGCCTATGGAGAGTTGAATGGAGATATAGACAACACGACTAGAGTGCCTCATCCCCGAAGAGAAAATCAACAACAAAGAGATATGTTCAAACTCCTTGGGAGCCAATCATTGATCAAGTGGTTGAGGGGGTGATTACAAGAATAAACAAAGGCTAGAAACAAAACCTGAATGTACGCAGCCTCAATTGAGGATATGTAATATTTGTGGAGGGGATCATCCCAGTCCATGGCGTAGCACTCAACCGAAGCTGCAACAAATGCTAGGGCAAAAACCACATATTCTGAATGATGGGAGAGTGATAGTCAACTACACTCAACCAATGCATGTGCCACACCCATGAAAAACCAGTACTCCATGGATGCGAATACCAATACTCCATGTTCATAGCTAATCATCAAGAGTATGGTTCAAAGAACATCCTCACAAGGCAAAAACAACTATCGGTTGGATCACCAACTATGAAACAAGAAGGTCCATGCTATGAATGTGGATGTGATCATTGGGCACGAAGTTGTCCAAACAAGGGTCCACAAATTGAAGTATTTGTAATTTGTGAACGTTGTGGGATAGACCACCTATGCCAACACTGTGCTTAAAATCCAAACTACAGGGGGAAAGCAACAATGAACGTGGTAGGCGTAATTCCTTCTTCAAGCGGATCTGAGGTAGAACCTGCAATGTCTTTAAAGGTGATGACTCGAGCTCAAGAAGTTGCCAAAAACAAACCAGCTGAGGAAGCCACATTGCCTATTCAAACAGAAATTGAAAACTTATCGGTGAGAACAGGAAGAAAATCATGGAAAGCCAAACGAGACAAAATGAAAAGAAAGAGGCTGCAAGAGAAAGCTGCTTTGAGAACTAAACTAAATCAAACAAAAGAACAGCTTAGATGAGAGCAACAAAGCAAGAAAAATGCAAAGGGACCTAAAGAGTCAAAGACTAACTCAAAGGTTCAGTCTTGGTCGACAAAGTCTTTGAACCTTTGGATGCGATCTTGAAAGCTTATGAGGCTAGGTTAAAAAACAATCAAACCAAGGAGGATAGATGGCTAACGTACCCTCACCCGAGGTATGAAAAAGAGAGGTTGCAAATATGCAAGGAACTCATGTAGAAGGCCAAGCTCTTAAGGAACCAGTTCCAGATGCTCCAAAAATGGAGGTGCTAATCCGTGAAAAAGTCTAGGAATTGGAAAGTTGTGGTATTGTAACCAAAGAGGAAGAGCCAAGAATTGAGGCACCTTTAGATACAAGGGAAATAGCCAATACAACAGATGGGGTGGGATCACATGCAGCGATGCATATTCCAAAGGTAGAAGAACCATGGCCACAATCCTTATGGGAATCAATCAGAAACCAAAAAGATGGTAGTGCTACTTTACAATCAGCACCTATCTAGGAGATAATCATGGATCACAAATTTTTCCCAGGGATATACGATCTCTATACGGGGATGTCGGGTCTATCGCATCCAAAGAGAGTAAACCACGCTCTCTACAAACTTTTCCATCTTTCACAGGAGAACTCGAAACAAAATCGGAGGTTAAAATGGTACCTTCTGAGTGGAAAGCCACACCAAAAATGATGGATACCAAGAGCTTGCATGAATTGATTTCTTCTCCTATACAATGCACACTTTATCTCTCAGATATAATATCAATTTTGTTTTGCAACTACGAAGAAGAGGGGAGTAAACAGATAGATTCACAGAAGTAACGACCGTGTTTCTTGCATAAAACTCGCATCCCTTCTATTAGCGGGTCGCCACGACAGACGTCTGCAGCATAGCTCTTTTGTACTAACATAATGTCAATATCCAAGGAAGTGACTCGGGATGGGGCACGGAGACTTAATGAGAGTTTCAATCTCACCAAAGTGAACTCAAGGGCTACTCGTTCTACAACAAAAGCAAATCGACCACTTCCTAGTCAGACAATTAGTATGCGTCCAATCTCACCACTCAACGTCATTACGCCTTTTTGGTATCCAAACAAATCGGGAATGCCACGAAACTTAAGGAGAGGTATCACAACACTTATAGGCTCAATCCTACCAAGTTCTGTCACCATCTGGGAAGGTACATAAATCACGATCCATCACAAAAAATGTGCAGAAAACTGAAACAGAAGTACTTGGAAAGATCTTCCTTAAGCATAGAAACACTTATCCATAGTCAAAACATCAAAAAACAACCATTTTAACCCCCAAATCAATGCATTTAGTCACAAACAATACGTCGCGAACCACAGCAGAATTGGAAATGATTACACTTAGATTGTAGAGCAAGAGACAAGGAACGCAATGTGCTATTCGGAATAGAATTTTGATTACCAGCTCAGGAGAAAAGAAGATTACAAGTTGTAGTCACAAGAAGCCTCCATAGTGCATGTTTCTTACTTCCTTCAGCTAATGAAATTTCTTTGTTCAAAACTAAGGGTTTTGACTTTAAAAGTTAGGGGGCTTTCCCATGGCCATCGGGCCTCTTACAAGGGTGTAGACTCAGAGAAATAAAAAGGGTGCGGTCTAATCTCATCATGATTACAACTCATCTTAGGCTGAATTACAAGGTTTTTTTCTTTAAAATAGAGTGTCCATAGGGTTTGGTGTGCATACACCTGTATGCGCTTGTATCCACCAAACATTCCCCCCTTCCTATTCATTGCACGTCCTCATGCAAGCTGTCTCTTAGTGACTTTACTTTACTGTCTTCTTTAGAGTGTTGCAGTGAGATTTTTGAATTTCTGAGATCTTGCTTCAATCTCGACTTTGGTTGCCAGCTCTCTGAAGGGATTATTGCTGATGGTACTTTGGTAGGCAATGTGGTGGGCTGGCAGATCTTTCGTCATTGGATTGAATATGGAAGAGTCCACTTCGAAGAAACCTGTCATGAAAACTTCTTCGAAGGTCTGCATGTAATGAGAGGGTAGAAACATGACTCTTGCATATAATCCCATGATAACATTTCTGCTGGGTATTTATGTCTCCATATTCCAACAAATACCTTGCGTACCCTTGACAAAAACTTGCCATGGATGCTCTGCTGCTTCAATGTCTCTGAAAACTGTAATGCACGTGATGAGCATTTTGGCAATCTTTACAAGCATCTGAAAAGTGAGATCTGGGATCTCTTTCATCATATTGATTACTCCTTTGAGAGTTTGCACCATGTAATGCTTTGATGGGGGGTTGTTATTAAGCGGTTTTGTGATTACCGGGTAGTTCAACACTGCTGATCTTTTGCTTTGCCAACTATAAAAAATATCCCAGGATTGTCATCTATTGATGGGACAGTAAGTGGGGTCAATCCTGAGATGCTGGGGGGCGTTCCTGTAATATGTTTCATCAATTGGTCCCTGATCAAACCATTTTTTCCTCCAGAGTGGTTGATTGTCGAGGATGGCTTCAATTTGAAGGGCCATAATCGGAACCTCTCTGTAGTCCCCTATGTTGTTTGGTTTAAGTTCGGGGAGCATCTTTTGCTACCATAATCGAACTTCTTGCCGCATCAATGGTAGTGCAATCATCTTGTGCCCATGATTTTTCCCTACCTCATCTGGAGTGATCATGAGGAGGGCAGCCGATTCCAACACTTTTAGTTCATATTGCATATACTCCTTGTGTGAAGGGTCCTTTACTTCTGAGATCCAGTGCTGAATTTTATCTTTTGCCAACTCCGAGATGGATCGTGGCTGAATATGCAGATTTCTGCGTGCCTTTTCCAGTGCTCGTAGTGGGCATCTCTGTTTGATGAGTTTTGAATACTGATTGTTCGAATCCTTCTCCCTACTCAAATTCCCCTGGGTCCTGTTGATACTTTGTTTGATTGTCTTGAAGAGCTGTTACTTCCCCTCTTGCCTCAGCTAGTTCCCTCTTTAAGTCATCGATTTCCTCATCCTTGGCCCGTTGTAGGGCCCTATGACCTACCATCATGATCTGTCTGTCATATTTCTTTTGTTTTAGGGCCTCTTTTAACTCTTTAATTTGCTGGCTCAAGGAAGTAGATCTTGCAGTCATCGTTGAAGAGGCGGGTGTCTCCTGTATGGCCAGGATCTCAGTGAGAGATCTGCTAACCACTACATACGAGCCTTGTAGCTTCTCATTTTGTTCCTTTTCTCTGGTTAGCTCCTCCTCGAGGCGTTGCTGTTCGATCTGAAATGCGGAGTTTGCCTTGTTGAATTGTTGCACTTCTTTGTATTAGTATGTTGCATTCTCTTGTTCTCTTTGCAACTCCGATTGTGCCTGGACTTGTGCATTGTTTAGTGCTTCGATTTGCTGCTTTAACTACGAGGATTCTGCTACTGCTCTGGATGCCTCTTTTTTGTTGTCTTCTAACTCCAGCTCCTTGAGGTTGTAAAGAGCTCTTTGACATTGGAACTGTAGTTTGATATGTTCTAAGTGATCGTCAATGTCAAATGACCTAACTATCTTTGCTCCTTCTTTTATGGCCGCTTGTGTGCGTGGTTATCTTGGTCCATGCTGGTCTTTTTGGCTCTGATCCGATTGCTCAGCCACCTCAGCTTGATTTTCCTTTTGTTTCAAATCTTTTAAGGCATCAGAGGTTGTGGTAGGCTTTGTTTGTGACTCTATTTTTTGATCCATTTGCTGTTCCGTCTGCTTTTCTTCAACCCCTTGCTTTGATCGTCCTGCACTTTCTCCTTTCTCTTTTTCTGACGTCTTTGAAAGTGTCTCAGCATCCTTGGAGGAACCAAGGTCTTTGTTGGAATTAGGGTTGTAGAGAAACACACACAGCTTGGAGAAGACGAAGGAAGCTTTGGAATTAGGGTTGTAGAGAAATACACACAGCTTGGAGAAGACGAAGGAAGCTGAAGGAACACAATAGAGAGTGTGTTACTTAGTGTGCAATGGAAAGATAGATAGCCCTAGAGTGATGGGCGTATATACAATGCTCGGGGGAAAAAACCTCCTAAAGAGGGAAAAAATGTCGTGGCGGTCCTAGTGTGTTCACACACATCACTACCACATGTATATGGTAACAAATCCCCCCTGGAGTGATGCGGTGAACGAGAGCTGGCACATGAGTAAAGGGAAGTGCCATGCCCTAAGGACATGATCAATCAACAAAGGGGAGTAAGCCCAAAGCTTTGCGAAAAGCTTCAAGCTTCTCACGAGACAATGCCTTTGTGAAAAGATCTGCAAGGTTGTCCTGTGTTGGCACATAAGCCAAGCTAATCTCTCCTACTGAGAGCCTCTCCCTAGTAATGCACCTCAATGTGCTTTGTGCGAGCATGAAAAACTGGGTTCCTCGCAACTGCCAATGCGCTCTGACTGTTAGTGTAGATAGTGTTGGCAGTGTCCTGTCCAACACCCAAATCAGCCATAAGGCGTCTGAACCATACACACTCAACCGTAGCTGTGAAGACTGCCCTGTACTCAGCCTCACAACTCAAAGTGGCCACAGTAGGTTGCTTCTTTCTCAACCATGATATACATGAACTGCCAAGCATGAAACAAAAACCACTGTGGTCACTCTCATGTCAAAACAACCAGCCCAATCTAAGTCCGAAAAAGCATGTCAATCTAGCGGCAATGATCCCCCCTTGGGATAAAACAAGCCAAGATTTAAAGTGCCACTACGGTAGTGGAAAATCCTCTTGACAGCCTGCCAATGCTTATACCCTGGGCTATGCATAAATCTGCTGACCTGTGAGACTACAAACTGAATATCTGGACTCGTGTTGCATACATAAATGAGGCAGCCAACAACAGTTTGGTAAAAAGTGACATCAGCAGGATCACCAGCATCATGTAGACTCAACTTCAAACCTATTTCCATGGGAGTGACTATAGGTTTGCAATCCTCAAGTACAAACTTACATAGCAATGTCTCTATGTAACTTTTCTGACACAAGGCAATACCACCATCACACTGCTTAAACTGTATACCCAAGTACTGATGCAACAGCCCCAAATCTTTCATCTTGAAAGTAGCATTCAAATCAGCCTTAAATTCAGCAATATGTCTCTCATTTGGTCCAATGATCAACAAATCATCAACATAAAGAACCACAATGAGAAGTACATCACCCTCATGCTTTACATACAATGTGCTTTCTGTTGGACTGTTACGAAAGCCTTGTCTGACCAAATGAGTGTCAGCTTTCTCATACCAAGCACGAGGAGATTGCTTCAACCCATACAAAGCCTTGTTACATTTGCACACGTTGTCCTCTTGTCCTTTTATGACAAAACCGCGAGGCTGCGTTACATAAACTTCCTCAAATATGTCACCATTCAAGAAAGCAGTAACAATGTCTGATCGATGTACATCCCAACCAAAATGAGCTGCCAATGCACATAGAAAATTCACATTAGTCATACGACAAGTGGGAGCAAAGGTCTCTTCATAATCTATGCCTTTTTGCTGTGCATAACCCTTTGCAACAAGTCGAGCCTTATGGCGATCAATTTCACCATCCTTCTTGCGTTTCAACTTGTAAACCCACTTCATACCAATGGCCTTTTTGCCAGGAGGCAAATCCTCGGGGGGTTCATTATGTGTAAAACTACCATATCACGTGCGTTCAAGACATGTTTGTAAAACCCCTTATCTGTGAATTTTGTTAAGAATATAATGTACCCTTTTCTTTTCAAATCTGTAAGTTTTCTTCAAATATGAAAAAATAATGCCCTTGTGTATCTATATTTCTGTAAGTTTCAAGAACTTTAAATACCCTTCTGTTGAACTCACGTGATAGGTTAGAGTTTTATTAGGTGACCTCCCCGGGGGCAAATCACATAAAGTCCATGTGTTATTTTCTATGAGTGCATCATATTTTGATTGCATGGCAGCCATCCAATTTTTTGAATTCTGTGTTTCATCAAAAGATAGAGGCTCCTCAACATCATGTAAGCTAGACAGAGCCAAAGCATAACAATCTGATGCATAAAATGCATGGCAAGAGCCTGAACGAGTACGACTAGACAAAGGTGCATCCAATTTACTATCACTCTAGCCTGCTCATTTTCAGCCCTTTCCTCATCAAGTACATCATGTACATTTGCATCAGTAATAGGCTGATTTCAAACATTTTCAGAAACCCCCATAGGCTGTACATTTTCCTCATTGGAACTTACATTCGTATTTCCACCACTGAAAAGAGGCAACAAAGTGTCATAAATGTCTCGTGAGCTTACATTATTGTCTCTAGTACATGACAACAAGGGCTGAACAGAATCTTCCACAAAGACTACATCCCGAGAAACCAGAATACGTTTTGTTTGCGGATGATACAACCTGTAACCTTTGCTTTCAGCACTATAACCAACAAAAATACATTTGACAACCTTATCATCCAATTTTCTGCGCTACACTTGTGGCACCAAAGCATATGCCAAACAGCCAAAAACACGCATGTGCTCAATAGAAGGCTTTCTATCATGCCATGCTTCATATGGAGTAATAGACTGCAAAGATTTCTAGGACACCTGTTAAGTAGATAAGTGGCACACATGATGACATCAAGCCAAAAAGAATGCGGCAAAGCTTGAATTTTGACCATACATCATGCCATTTCTTTCAGTGACCTGTTTTTCCTCTCAGCAACACCATTTTGCTGAGGTGTATAAGGCACTGTACATTGGTGTTTTATCCCACTACTAGCCAGAAATGCATTAAATTCATGAGACATATACTCCCCCCCTCGATCGGAACGGAGGGTGCCCATAGTACATTTCGAGACATTTTCAGCCATAGCCAGAAATTGTTTGAAGCACATAAAAACTTCGGACTTCGCTTTAAGCGGAAATACCCATGCATGCCTGGAGTAATCATCAATGAAAGTCACGAAGTACAGGTAATTGCCCAAGGACGGAGTTTGCATGGGCCCACAAACATCACTATTCACAAGCTGCAACCTGCATGTGGCCCGAACTGAATCATCCTTTGGAAACTTAGAACGCTGCATCTTACCCAAAATACAACCTTCACAAACAAGTTTCACAGGTGCTTCAAGAGGTGGCAAAGAAGCAACCATATCAGATTTTTGCAAACACAGCAAACTGGCAAAATTCAGATGACCAAAACGTGCATGCCAAAGCTTTGCATCTGAAATAGCCCTTGAATCTGCAACAGCATTTGCAAAATTTTGTCCACACTTTTCATACAAAGTGAGCTTATATAGCCCATGACACAAAAGGCCAGATGCAACAATTTCATCACCAAAACTGAGATCATGAACTGTACATCTGTCATCCACAAATTTGACTATAAATCCAAGTCTAGCAAGTGCGGATACAGACAAGAGATTCTTCTTGATCCTAGGTACATAAAGTGCATCAACAAGTGTGAAATAACTGCCATTACCAGCACTAAGCACAATCTTTCCAACTCCCTGAACTAGAGAAGAGGCATTGTTGGCACAAGTGACTGAATTCCCCTGAGGGATAGACTCGAGAGAGGTAAACAATTCACGATGTGAGGTAATGTGCTTTGTAGCACCACTGTCGAAATACCACCCATGTGAATTTGCAGCACAACTGACAAGCATGCATCATGGATAGCAGGATTGTAAGTGCACTCTGTGCTAAAAGCCCATTCTGCATCAACATCAGCATTATAGTCTCCTTGCACAGAAGACTCAACAATGGCTGCATTTGTAGTGGAACCAGCATTTACAGTGGAACCACCCTCTTTCTTGTTATCTTCTTTGGCCTGCAACTTAGGACAAGACTTGATCAAGTGATCATTAGCTTTACAATAATGGAAACACATCTTCTTTTTGCCCTTATCACCAGAATTTCCAGACGAATTGCTGCTAGCAGAAGCATTAGGAAGAGAAATTTTTCCACTCGCAGCAGAACCATAAGAAGTGGCTGCATTACTGTTACCACCCTTTCTTTGAGAATCAATAAAAGCCTGTTTAACTGCATGCTGCCTAGTCATGTTTTTTCTGGAAAGTGACTCTTGCAATAGCAATGTGCATAATGTATCAAACTTGACAACTTCTGGATTTCCTTGGGTCATAAGTCTCCAAGTACTAGCAAAGGTCTGGTAGGAATCTGGTAAGGCATCAAGAACAATCTGCACAAGGGAACTGTCTAAAATGACTTCACCTGCAAAAATAAGTTGCTCATTGATATCCTTGACACTAGCAAGGAAAGTGTCCATATCATCTTCCTCATGCATAATCTTTGACTCCAGCTCTTTACATCGCAAATCAATTTTAGCCTCATTGCGACTTGCATAAAGACCTGCTAGAATATCCCAAGCCTATTTTGCAGATTTTGCTGAACGGATGTGAGGAAGAATGGTGCGCTTCACAGACAACACAATCAATGCATGAGCCTGCGCATCCTTTACATCCCAACGAGCTTGTTCTGTCGTAGGCAAAGCAACTCTAACAGCAACAATCCTTGCAGCAAGACCTGCAACATCCTCAACATCACCTACATCCTCAGAACCAGGATGTACATCAATGCCCTGCACAATGTTCCATACGCCCTTTGACACAAGAACATGTTGCATCATATAAGCCCACATAGGGTAGTTGTCCCCATCCAACCTGTCCTCAATAGCAAACATCTTGAACACATCTGTGTTGTTGTTGTCAGCCATGGTAAATGTTGCACCTGATGTGAAAACTGCCTGAAAATAGGAGAAACGGAGCAGGAACAACACGTGCTATATAGCACAAACCGTAGAAGACTATAAGGCACCTATTATGCAAAAAACGGCACTGACAGAAACTCTGCACAAAATGACAAAATAGCCTGTGCAACACTGCCTGTAGTGGAAACTGAAGGGGATCCGGGAGCACCACAGACAGAGAGTGAGAGAGAGAGAAGGAGACACACACAATGTGGGTGGGGAGACTCCAAAGAGTGAGCAGCCCCCTATACAGTATACTCATTATAAGTATAGGGTAACAGTGGGCGGGCGTCCATGATCTGGGCGACCGGTCAAGGCACATAGGACTTAACCCCAACAACCTCCCACTTAAAGGCCAATGTGCCTTTAAGCAAGATCTAGTAGTGTACAACTAATAGAAGGTGAGATATTCTCTCAACCTATGCCCACTGACTCTCGATGAGCTAGTGCATCCGGCTCTACTGATAGACAAACATCCCACTGCGGAAGCCACACAGAGCTAGCTCCAAGCTCTGCAAAGAGTCTACAAGAGCTCATGCACTCCTGCAAGTATCGGTCCAATACCTGCAAACCTCCCCTATGCTCTATGCCGAGATCAGTCATCGAACAACTAATCAACCCTGCTGCAAATGCTCCCACTGCAGTTGCTATGTCGAGCCTCGAGATCAGCATCTCGTACATGAGGACACCGAACGTTGATGCAACCCTGGCAACCTCTGCCACCTCCAACTCAGAACTCAACTCATGGCAATCCTGTCCCCTATCATAGAGACCATGGCACTCTGACTCCAAGCTCTGGAGTGACTCCTCGTGCCCACCACATATCACATGTGTACCAAGAGTATCCATCTGTCCTGAATCTACATCAAGCTATGGCATAAGCATATCAAGAAATGACTCCACAATAGCCGACATCTCAGCATCCATGTGAGTCATCTCTGTCATCACCTCTGATGACTCATTCTGCTGTGACTCACTAGAGCTGTCCCGCTCTACCTGTGCATCTGTAGATACAACCTGCACAACAAGGTCACTGCTCTGCACTCCATGCAAAGCATCCTGCAACCCACAAGCAAAAGAGACTCGCCTGCTCTCTCGCTGTCTACCTGGCTGCATGATCACAGAGACAGCACCGTCTCTCGCGTGATCCACATGCAATGGGTAACCTGTACCACTCCTGGCACCTCTCGCAATCACTAGCGAACCCAAATGCATCACAAAAGCTCGCTCTCATAGCGAAATCTGACATCCACAATCTCTAAGCTGACCAATTGAGATCAAACTCACTGTCAAATCTGGTACATACCGCACATGTCGTAACAAGTAAGATGCACCACTCGGTAATGACAGTCTCACATCTCCTGCACCTGCTATCGCATGCACCGATCCATCGGTCAAACGTACACTACCAAGCATCTTGCTAGAATAGCTACAAAACCATTCACGATGCGGCGTGACATGAAACATAGCATCTGCATGTAGCAACCACTGCGAAGGGAGTGCACTATCCACATGTATAGCATCTCGTGCATAGCTCGAGGTAAAAGTGACATCCCCGTCACTAGTATACTCCGACACTACATCTGCCTCAACTGTCAAAGCAACTGAGTCCATGGCATCACTACATACATCTCTGAGACTGCCATGTCTCCTACGATGTCGCATACGACGAAAACAACATCGTCTAACGTGTCCAGAATGACCACAATACCAACATGTCACCTGTCGGCGTGCTCGTGAATGTAAATGTCTCACACGAGTCCTTGATGACTCAGATCTATCATACATATCATGTAATCTGCGCCAAAGTGCTCTCGAAGTAGTCTCATACATAACAAGAGCATATACAGATTCCGCAAGGTGCAAAGAGAGTGTAGATAGTGCCATCTCCTCTAGCTCCTGCCACTGTTCGTCAGACATGTTTGAAGGTCTACCTACATCACCACTCAATGGTCGATGCAACCCTCGCTGTGTCAATGCATCAAGCATACGCTCTCTCCATGCCGCGAAGTCTGACCCATCAAACATGCGCATCTGTGAGAGGTCACAATCTGATCGATCACTTGTCTCTGCCATGAGCACAACTAGCAAGCTAGATAGCAAAACCACCTCACCAACAACACCTGGAAACTGTCTACAAATATGGCCAGAAACACAATGTAAAACCTGTGAGACACACTCCAAAATAGAGCTCCCGCAATGTCAATACAAGCCTCACCTGCTCTAGTATCACACTGCAATCTATGAGCTAATCACCAAGCCCACACTGTGCAGTATCGATTCATACACATGCACAAATCTCCCACCTGCAGAGAACACCGCACGCAAATGCTGAGTGCAACCCGCAATCTCTACCTAGATCGCATAAATGATGTGCATAAAACTCCTGGGAAAATTTCGTCAGAGTTTCGTCATTAAAACGGCCACAAAACCAGTAACCAAACTGACTACATGCTCAAAACCATGAGCAACCAAAGCGCATCAAACCGCACTCCAAATGCATGCACCAATCTCCACACTTTGCATACATCATTGCAAACACCTGCAAATCTACTACACAAATATCTGCTCTACCTATGACTGCCAAAAAACATGCTCGAGGCATACATTGTATCCTCCCACCTGTGAGGAAACTTGCAGCAAATATCACTCTCACATCTAAGAGCAAACCATGTGTGGAATCCTCGACACACAATAAACAACTGCTGTTGCTACAAAAAATTCAGCATTCAGAATTTTAAAATTCTGATATAACGAGCGCGTCCGGAGCATGCCAAAACCTCAAGGTAGACTCCTGGATCACATGTATCCGAGTCCGGGTGTGAAAGCTATGCCAAAAACCTCCGTTTCGATCCAAAAACGCAGCATAAACTGCCAAAAGAGGGCTGAAAAATGTAGCTCCTCAACCGTAGCTTGAATGAGGTTTCTGATGGCTCGAATGGCTTCAAAAGGGGGGTAAAACGCCAAGATACCTGCTGGAAACGCTTTCAGAAAGCTGAATTTGCCGATGCCGAAGTCGAAACCCTGTTTGCACTCTTGAAAGTGCGCGCGCGTGGACGCGATTTCGGGAATGAAACTGGCTCTCCGCTGTCGTCGTGACTGTGCACACACGCGCTCCCTCCGCACCTACGCTCTGATACCAATTGAAGGGGATCGGGGAGCACCACAGACAGAGAGTGAGAGAGAGAGAAGGAGACACACACGATGTGGGTGAGGAGACTCCAAAGAGTGAGCAGCCCCCTATACAGTATACTCACTATAAGTATAGGGTAACAATGGGCGGGCGTCCATGATCTGGGCGACCGGTCAAGGCACATAGGCCTTAACCCCAACAGAAACGAAGGCCGAAATGAGCCCAAATCGAAAATCTGAGCAGACCACGCTCTTCGAGATTTCCCGAAATATTTGTCGACCTGCAAATGCTCGCCAAAACTCACTGAAATCGGAGAAAGTGAGCAAGCGTGTACTAGAGCAGCTGGCGACTAAGCCCGGGAGGACGCAACCTGCTCTCATACCAATTGTTGGAATTAGGGTTGCAGAGAAACACACACAGCTTGGAGAAGATGAAGGAAGTTCAAGGCACACAATAGAGAGTGTGTTATTTAGTGTGCAATGGAAAGATAGATAGCCCTAGAGTGATGGGCGTATATACAATGCTCGGGGGAAAAAACCTCCTAAAGAGGGAAAAAATGCCCGGCGGTCCTAGTGTGTTCACACACATCACTACCACATGTATATGGTAATAGTCTTGACCTTGTTGGTCATGTGTGTCGTGTTGTTCCTCTCCTTGCAAGTGACTTTCCTCGTTTTTACTCTTACCAGATTCGTCACATGATTCTAGATCATCGACACGTGGCTTCTTTGATGCTTCTTGCTGCCTCTGCTCCATCTTTCGCTTGAGCTCATTGTGAATGCACTGTCGCATGGCATTGGTGCTGACAATTGCCTAGGCTTGGTTTCCATGATTGATTTCTTAACCCATATTTTTGTGACCATGGTGGTGGATGATCATTGAGCTGCTGCGTGTGGCGATGGTAGAGGTTCCCATTCATGGTCTGTTTGTACGAATGGCGTGGCTAAAGATTGGCCCTCGTGTTCGATGAGTAAAGTGTTGTCTTGCCAGTTTGGTGTGGCTTGATAAGTGTGCATCCACGACACTTCCAGAATAATAACTGCTTTGTTAAGATGTTGATCTTCGACCACATGAAATTGATGTGGATAAACTGTCCCATCAATTTATGTGGCCTAGACTGTCCATAGTACCTTTGTTTGCGACCTTGAACCCCATAGTGTTGGGCATTAGAGGTTCCTGTGTGATTTCTCCGAAAGTGGAGTAGTTAACCATATTAGCTCTGGACCTTGTGTCCACTAATGCTCTTTCGGTGTTGTCGTCGGCAAGTTGTAACTGAATGCGTAGATCCATTTCACCTAACCATGTAGCCACTATTTGTATGGATTCTATCGGGGGCATTCTTAATAGCCACGTCCTGTTGTTCTTTCCTCTTGAAGTTTTCTTGTTCTTTCCTCTTGAAGTTTGCTTGTTCCCTGCATTTTAATATTCTGAGTTTGGCTCTCGCTGTGCTTGTTCTCGAATGTCCTGTGCTTGACGTCTGCGCTGAGTTGCTGCTTGGAGTGTTGTGAGTTCCTCTGGTTTCAACGGAAAAAGATATTTCTTTAACCTGCAACCACTCGTCCAATTAGACATCTCCTCTCTTGCGAATGTTGCAAGTTTGATGGCACCACTTTGCAATATATCATGGATCACAAAAGGCCCCATTCCTCGCTTTTTGAGTTTTTTGGAGTGTTGTTTTAGGGTAAAATAGGGATCCTCTACCCGCTAGGAAAAGGACTAATGACTATTCTTTATCATCTCTACCTCAGGACGACTATGATTTCAAGAGAGAGGTAATGTCATATTAACTAATATTCAATTCTCCTAAATGATTTTTTCATGTTAAACTGATCATTTAAAATGGGGAAGTACCAGGAGGGAAAAAGCTAGATTATTGGTAAGGCTAGCAGATCGGGTCACCATAGGGATCCAAAGGAGGGAAAATAGGAATCCAAAAGGGGGCCATAAGGCTAGCAGATCGGGTCACCATAGGGATTCAAAGGAGGGAAAATAGGAATCCAAAAGGGGGCCATCTACAGAAGAACAATGTGCAAGCAATGGGCTTCAAAGACCTAAGGTTCAGCCCATTAGGACTTCCAAAATGCTAAGGTTCCAAATTTCAAAGGGTAAGTCCAAATGGTCAAAGCTTAAGGAAATTGGATGCTTTGCAATTGTACACAAAGTCTTCCTAGATCCCTACAAGGGAGGGGGCTAAAGCCATTGAGTTGTTGCTTTCTTGTGGACATAGCCCACATTAGGTGAACCATGTATATCGTGCTCTCTCTCTCTCTCTCTCTCTCTCTCTCTCTCTCTCTCTCTCTCTCTCTCTCTCTACTCTATAATCTCTCATGTGTGAAAATTATCTCTCTCCATTAAGTAAACTACTCAATTATCTACTTATCTACGTCCTATTTCCTAGCACATGTTTCATATTAGACTTAGAAGAATGAACATTATGGCTAAAGATCTGTTTTTCTTTATGCAATAGCATCTTTGCATTGATGCTGAAAGTCTACTTAAGCATGCTTTGTGATTATCACTAGCTAGGAATTTGAGCGTCTATAACCTAAGGTTTATATTCCTTTGGGGGTTAGTTACATGGGAACTAGCCCCTTGGAGTATGCTTGTGATAGTTGGCAAAGAGCAAAGCGAGAGAAAAATTGTCATAGTCAATACCAAGATGGATTTTTACATAACTTAAATCTATTAAGATATTTGGCATAGGGAACTCTAACCACACCCGACAATTGACCATCTGCTCTTTGGATGAACCATCGACGCTCTGAATGAATCGTTGACACTTTGAAACATACTTTTTTTGCAAAATCTAGAGTTAGATAGGGAAGTGCATGCTCTGATCTAGCTACAATATAAATTTGGTGTCGTTCTGGGGTGTTGATGGTTGCTCTATATTTCATCTGGAATCTTTATTTCCAATTGAGATCCCACTAGGCTGTCTAAAACCATCACTCGGGTTAAAACGAGTACCCATTTGCCTATATTTTGACATGCGAAAGGGGTGCCCACAAAAAGACCAAAACAATGATAAAACAACTCAAAATAGCAATTGTTGATGGTTGGAATTTTGAGGGTCATAAAAATATTTTTTACGAGTTTAGGGTATCCATATTGTTAAAGTGTTCTTGAAGTGCCATCTACCAAACCTTGGCTCATTTGCATGTGTCAATGGTTGATGTAGATATGGTAGCTGACACAGGTTACCAAAACTTGGTTTTTGAGACCTCGAGCAAGGTTTGTACTCCACCAATTGGTTTTGGATCCTGAAATGCCCTTGAAAAGAGGCTCATGGTCTTTTTTGCCTAGTTTGGCAGAGGGATTTTTGTCAACTTTTGCTCCACCACATGAACCTTCATAAGGGGAGGTGCTACTGAAATTTTCCTAAAATCTAAAATCATGCATCAACCTCACGCCACTGCCAATTATCCCAAGGCGGTTCGGTGTTACTTTGCAAACTATGAAGGTGCGAACGTAAAACAAAAGCCGACACCTGCAAAAAGAAGCGACAAAAGGATACAAACCAACATATGGATCCATAAAAAAATGTTTAAAATAGGCATTCAGTTGCACAAAACCAAAAAAGGGAAAAGTAAATTAAAATAGAAGACAAAAATATTGGGGTGGGGGGACCAAAAATTAGAAAATTATTGCATTTCAGGTGCAATAATGAGATACTTTAACTAAGTCAAGCGCAAGCAAGCATTGCGTGTCGTAAGAGGTCAAACATCCAACCAAATGGGTGATTTTAGCTTCTCTTTGCGACACATATTCGGGAGCACAGGGAGCACAGTTCCATCATTTGACAAAATTGGGAGACTAGACTTTAGCATAAGGTTATTTTTTGAAGATACTAATAGCATGGTGCAAAGCTCTATTCCAACCCCTTAACCAGGATGTCCATGAAGATCAAGACATAGCGTCACCAACCAAATCGATGGTATCAGTCAACTACCAAGGTGACCAATACATGGGGCCAAACGAAGCATGATACATCCTGACGGCCCAATATGATCAAGTGGACGCTTTTGGCAGAATTCAACATGAAGCAACGAGGGAATATTGGCCTCATGGCAAGAATGTCCTTTCAATTACATCGCCGAAGCAATATTCTAGGTATAAAGTGGAGGTAAGCTTCAAACCCATTGAGCATCCAATTTACCATATTTTAGTTAAACACATTTGTGTAGCCATGAATTTATTGTTTTATGCTAAAACACGGGCGGGGTTATCCAATTGTAGCGTCTAATGGGCTTGAATATCCATTTGAATATGTCTTGCATGTGTATGAAAATGGGAGTAAGAATTTTGATTTCTATGATGATTGGGATAACTCTTACTTCATTGCATATGTCGACCAATGGGGTCACTACATACGGCAAGGAAAACCTCTTCTCCAAGGAAAAGAGCTAAGCTCAAGAAACCACGTAGCTACTACAACTACAATGAGACGAAACAAAACAATATTCAATGCATCAATGCCTAGACATAGAGAACTCCATTATCCCTTAATGGATGAAGTGCGTTTTCATGATAGATCGGGGATGGGTAGACCGGCACATCCTCATGGGGATGCAAGTAGAACACACATTTACGAAAGAGGAGGCTATATGGTCAATGGATGGCCACACACACCATTAGGAAAAATATGAACCCTCTAGGGGCCCTTTGGGATTAAGGTTAACTAGAGGCCACCCAATGAGAAGAGTGTGGTGGCATAGTCTGTGTCATAATAACTAATATCTAATTCTCCTAAATGATTTTCTCATGCTAAACTGATCATTTAACATCGGGAAGTACCACGGGAGAAAAAGGTAGATTATTGGTAAGGCTAGCAGACCGGGCATAGTAGGGATCCAAAGGAGGGAAAATAGGGATCCAAAGGGGGACCATATGCCAAAGAGCAATGTGCAAGCAATGGGCTTCAAAGACCTAAGGTTCAACCCATTAAGACTTCCAAAATTCGAAGGTTTCAAATTTCAAAGGGTAAGTCCAAATAGTCAAAGCTTAAGGAAATTGGATGCTTTGTAATTGTACACAAAGTCTTCCTAGATCCCTACAAGGGAGAGGCGAGCCCTAAAGGTAGTGGAAGAGAGAGAAAGAGGTGAGATAACACACACACACACACACTCAAAAGGCTCCCCTTTACACAAAGGGCATAGTGGACACATGTCAGGTTCCTAGCTCAGTTGCCCCCAAAGTGTATTCAAATCCTATTGGATGACCATAGAGGTGGACCAATGAGAATTAAGCTAGAGTAAATTTAGTCTAATTAATTTAAAAACACTTTATAAAAAAGAACCAATGGAAATTAAGTCTCTTGGATGATTATTGGACAACCTGCCAAGGGGTCCAATAGGAATTAAGCAGCCCAATGGCTTGCTTAATTCCTATTGGCCAAAAGGGGAAAAGGTCCAATGGGGATTTAAATGAGTTAAGTTATTTACCTAAGCTCTCTCTAAAGGGGAAAGAGGGACACTTGTCAGAAGGCTCTTCATTTGACCACTTAATTCCTATTGGCTAAGCTTGGAAAGGTCCAATGGGAAGCCAACAAGAGGAATCAGCAAGTGGGGTCGACCAAGGTGAGAGAGGGGGATGATTTGTGAAGGCATTATTCCACACACACTCACACTAGCTCATGTGTGAAGCAAAGAAGACTCTCTCTCCTTCTCATGCTTTAATAAAAATCTTGTCATTTACTCCAATCTCATCTCTTCGGAGGGGGGACAGGCTCCATGTAAATCCGGTCCTCAATTGTTGTCAATAGCTTATATTCTCTCTCTTTTGAAGTATTTTTCATGCCTATCTAGCTAGGTGTTATGGTTTTTGTTGCTCTCTCCATCCAAGCACTCTTGCTATGCTCGTTAGGAATCTATTATAATGAAATTCTTTCTATGTTTATGCTATTTTCCGCTACACACAAGTTACTAGGCCATTAAATGTTACACTTTGTGCCCTCAAGGGAAAAAGTAGTCTTACAGTCCTGAATGGCCTCTTACCTAGTGAAAAGGTGGGGGGTGGAGGAGGGACGGTCACCTAGAACCTTCAAGCTTCCATTTCTTTTGACCCGGTTTTGAAAAAACCCCAAATATTTGAAATTTTTCAAAATTTTCAAAAATCAAATCTTATCTTCTTAAAACCCTCCTAAACCTATTTTATGATCAAAAAGCATAAACATGCACCAAAAAATCCTAAAATTTAAAATTTTCCAAAAACTTTTGATACATCATTTTTTGCTATCCAAAGCCCCCACAAAACTAGTCCATAGTTAAAAAGTGATTTTCTCTCTCTAGACCCCTTTTCCAAGCCCTCCTTGGTTGCAACCATCACGCTCACCCTCTAGTCCAACACTCTCTTTCTACTATCCTCTCCATTATTGCAACAAGGAAGCTCCTCTCTCCTCCCCTCCCACATCTGATTGCCACACCAAGCAAGGGTCATCCATCTTCTCCTATCTCCATTTTCACCACACTCCTCCCCCCCTCTGCCACTATTACCTCCCATTGACACACCAAGCAAACTGATTCCCTTTCTCCCACATGAATTGTAGCAACAAGCAGGGTCCTCCTCCTCCTCCAAAGTTTTTTTGCTCATCCATGGACAACTCTACTTTGCAAAGTCGACCAAAGGATGATGTCACAACACTTGCATGCCGCAACACAAGAGGTATAGATGGTGAGTGGGTGTCACAAGAGTTCACCAAAGCTGCTTGGGTATCCATGCAACCATCTGCTATTGACTCTCATCACGTGCAAAATCGTGCAAACTTGGATCATCATTAATAAGGAAATCTCCTTGGCTTTAAGAATCACAAAGACAAAGGAACCGTAGCCATTGTGCAACATGTTTTTTTTTATGTCAAGCATGCAATTGCAACAACCAGCTCAATTCCCAACACATTGTAAGTACATGTTTTGAGAATACAAATCTGGGTGTGAAATCATAGTGGAATGTTTTTATGGATTCATAATTATGATTTTCAATTATTTTACAGTCATATTTCCATCCACATTGGTGGAGGAGCAGCCACTTCATGGCCTCTCCAACACATTCACTACTGTACATGCAAATATTAGAGAAACAATTTTTGTACACCTTTACCCAACAAAACTAGTTGAAAAAAAGATATTTCTTCTATTCACTCCTATATTGTACCTACTTCTACACAAGGGTATGAGAAGCTTGAACCAGGGATTTAATATTTACGTAATTACCAAAAACTTTGTGTGATCACAAGGTCTTGTTGACATATTTACATAATCACAGTTAACATGATCACAAACAAACCGGTTCATAGCAACCTGGAAACCCACAAAAAGCCAGCTGGGCTTTTACGTTTTCCCGCTGGGCCCCGCCGGGCTTATGTATTTTCCCTACGGGCCCCATCGGGCTTTTGCATTTTCCCTACGGGCCCGCCGGGAAAACCCTAAAGCCCGGTGGGTTGCAACTTAATATCATAGAGGGCCCTAATCGGGCACGTTGGGTATTTTTTGTTGAGCCACACACACACACATAGAGAGAGAGAGAGAGAGAGAGAGAGAGAGAGAGAGAGAGAGAGAGAGAGAGAGAGAGAGAGAGATCAATGACTATCTTTGTTGTGGAGCTACCTAGTGTCGCCACAATTATAATGACTACTTGCACGCAAAAAACAGACATCATTTGATACACTTACAACCACAAATATCTCGTAGATGGGTTAGCACATGTGCTCCGATTTGCAAGGAATGCCTCGCATTGTTGTGTAGCTCTCTCTGAGCCAATTGTGATGGTGCAGTTGAATCTCCAATGCAATGAGGAGGCAAGAAGTAGTGTTAGGATGAAGCTCACACTCTCTCTCTTTCTCTCTCACACACGGTGAGGGCGAGCTTTTTGAAATGGGGCCTCTAAACCCAAACCAATGGGCCTACCCTCACAAAATGTTCGTAAAGAGGTACGCACACTACTTGGGGCACCACCTTCTTTTGGGAGTGGAGAAGGAAACCAATCAAAATAACACTTGCACTCACCCACTCAAGCAACACACTTTGAAAACCCCCTTACTCTATATACACTTTGGACACTTGAACACCATCAACGATTATGCAACCCAATGCCGTGCATCAAAAATGAAATATGCAATTTGTGGAATAGCATTCACCTTCTCCCCATAACAATACCCATAATACATCCAAACTCTTCCTCTCTCAAGCACTCATCAAAAAATCATGCGCACAAGACTTGCCTCTCAAACACACAAGAGAATCACTTACATCAAACTAACACACTTTGCATAGAGATCTCATCTCCATCTATGCAATGCCGTGACACAAATAAAATCACCATGAGAGGTAGCCACATGCATATGTAATGAAGCAAAAGAGATTTGGAGTGAGAAATTTCTTTAGACCAATTGAATAAGTGTGGAGAAACAAACCAATGGTAAATTGAGAATAGAACACTTACTTGATTTCTCGCACACCTTTTAAGGGGAGGACAGACGCTGGCTAACCATCAAGAATTGAGACACTTGAAAGTTTTGAAGATGATTTCATGATCATTAACATAACCATGAGAGAGATCATGATGTATTTACAAGTTATTGAGGTGCTACAAATGATTTATTGGGTTGATGGAGCAAGAGATTGTAGAATGGAAAGAGTGGAGAATAGAGTTGCACTTCCTCCAAAGAGGAGGGTTAGGAGGGAGGATGTGAAAGAGGGAGAGTTGGGGTTTTCTCTACTATTGATCAAGAAAACAACATGAAGTTGAAAATATAGGTGTGTGTCCTTGAGTCTCTCCAAGGGGGGCTATTTATAGTTGTGTAGGAGTGGGATTATGCTACACTTAATTAGAGTAAGTGATTAGACCTAATTAAGTGTCCTTTGACGACTCATTGAATATTGGACATAAAAGGGATTATTTATTCACCAAAAATATCATTTTAGACCGTGAAGGCTCCATAGGGGTGCATAATGTAGGTGGGCCCCACCATGAGGCCCTACGGGTGGCTCCTGCGGGGTATCTCAACTTGTCTGTCTTGGCATTTAGAAAGCATCTTTAGGTTGGTCCCATCACATGCAAGTGACCTTGAACACTCATTGCTCTTCTAGAAGATGAGTGGGGGAAAAATAAGATCTCACCCTCTTGATTTACTTGATTTACAGTTCCCTTTTGCTGCGAATCTGACAGATTTACACTATTTTGACCATAACTTTTTACCTGTAGCTCGGAATGACATGCTTCAAAAGGAAAAATTGACCTTCTCAACATGTTTGATATGAATTTGGACTATTCTTCACGCCCATGCACCAAGGAATTCGGTTTGGAAGGTCCACACTAGGCTAGGGAACCTTTTGCTTCCAAGTCTTCTTGTATGGGCCCTTTGCTTGTATGCATCCAAGGGGAATCATGTTTTTTCAAAAGGCTATGATGCTTAAACAAATAGAGGAGGGCCCAATATTATTTGCTTGTGAAAAGAATATACAATTGGAGTCTTTTTGAAAGGAGAGAAACTATATGTATAATCTTAAGAGATATTGGGCCACCTATGTAGGGGGCATAGAAGACTTGTAGAGAGGGACCATAATCTTTGGTAAAGACAAGTGGAGAGTTGATTTCCATGGGAATTTATCTATATGGGGTGGAAGATGGATATATTAATTTTCTACTACTAATTCACAAGAGGTAATAAAGTTTGGGGGTATATAGTTGGTTATTGTATGGTTATTCTATTTACAAAGCAAAAAAGAAAAGAGTGGTAATATAAATATATGACTAAGGTGACATTTTTGGGAAGAGTATAATGTATGTGTCGCCACAAAGGTTAAACGAAGAGGGGGAATTTACTCTAAATAACTTAATAGCGTAGAAAAATATATACACATATGAGAAAGAGGACGTTGAGTAGGCTGACAAATGTTGCAAAAAGATGGTTACCATTTATGCCACTCATATTAGCCCTCCCCCAAGCCTAGAGATATTCATATCTTTAGGAGGACGGTGTTGCTTCTTTTTCTTCTTTTTTTTTTCTCTTTTTTTTGTCATTTTTTCTTTTCCACTTTTTTTTTCAATAGGAGGAGTGTCATGCACTCTTTTACTCCATTAGACCTGCTTTTCATTACCTCAATCCCACAAATCGGAGATGGGAGGGTTGCCTTGGGTATGTTCAGATTCCAAAGCTGGTTCTTCTTGGCACATCAAAGCTTTAAAAATAGGTGGAGCATTTGCCAATCCGAAGGGAGCCATGTCAATTTGGAGCTTAGACGATGTAGGCAGATGACTGCCTATCAACGGATTGATACGTTGAAAGTAGGGCTTTAACCTCCATCCATTGACTCTGGTCTTGTGGAGTTTTCCTGATAAATCTGCTAATCTGTAACTACCATTCCCAAACTTTGTTTTTATCATGAAAGGTCCCTCCCATCTTTGCAAAAACATTTTGTCAAGTCGAGTATCAAGTCGGTTATCATAGCGAAGAACCAACATACCTTCCTTCAATCCTTTCCCCTTGAGCTTCTTGTTGATTTTATCCCTTTGGCTTGTCGCTTTGGTGATGTAGTGATCAATGGACTCTTCTCTATCTAGCACAAGTCGTTGGAGATCTAAGATCCTTTCATGTAGAACCTCTTTTGGTTTTTTTTCCACTCTTGCAAGAACGCGCAAGCTTGAGAGCTCTACCTCAATGGGGAGAAGTGCCTCCTGCCCATAAACTAGATGAAAAGGGGTGAATTGGGTGGATACCTTGAAAGATGTCCTATACGCCCAAAGAGCAGCCGTCAAATGGCGATCCCAATCATTAGGCCGGTCCACAACTTGCTTAGAAATGATCTTACATATCATTCCATTCACTTTTTCCACCAATCCATTGCATTGAGGATAGTAGGGTGTGGAATGCAGGTGTTTCACTTTTAACCTCCTCAAGAGATCATTCAGAAGGTCAGCCCTAAAACCCGGGCCTCGATCTAATAATATTTCTAGGGGTGTTCCAAACCTACTACAAATATGATCAAAAATAAACTTTGATACCTCTTCAGCTGTGATTCGGGTTGTGCTTGTTGCTTCCGCCCATCGTGTCATGTAGTCAACACCCATGATGATGAAAACCTTCCCTGTAGAAGTACGAGGTAGGGGACCTATTGCATCCACACCCCACTTTTCAAAAGGGCCATAAGATATTATTGGGACTTGAGGCTCATATGTTAGTCGTCTATCCCCAGCAATTTGGCATGGCTTACATGCCTTACACCAATATTGGACATCACAATGTAAGCTCGGCCAAATAAACCCTGCTTGTAAAATCTTCCTACTTGTAATATCTTGAGAAAAGTGACCACCACAGACATCATCATGACATGAAAGAAGAATTTTCTCTATCTCTTGCACACCTGGTACTCTCCTCAAGACCAAATCTTTCCCTTTGTGATATAAATCATCCCCGATCAACTGGTAAGGTGTGGCCTTCTTAACTGGTCTATGTCTTTGCACCTTGTCTAAGTGTTTGGGACACTCACCTGCTTGTAGAAAGAAGATAATGTCTTTTAGCTCCTCTTGACCTTGATATTTGGGTTCATATAGTTTCACACCTCCTACCGCCATTTGAAGCTTTTCATTTGCGAGTAAGTCTGCTTCCTTGTTATGAGTTCTCACAATGTGTTGTACCTGTGTTGCTTTAAAACCCTTCATCAAAGCTCTTACACTACTAAGCCACTCAAACAATGTACGATTCTTGCACCTCCAAGTCCCTTGGATTTTCCTGACCACTAGCAAAGAATCACCTTTTATAATAAGTCTTTGTATGCCTAATTCTTTGCATTCTTGTAACCCAAGGGTTAGAGCAGCATACTCAGCCTCATTGTTAGAGTGAACACTGGGTAGAGTGATACCTTTTCTAACCATTACCTCCTTTTGTGGGTTCAAAATGATGATTCCCCCTGCTGCTTTGTCTTGTTGGCGTTGATAAGCTCCGTGAAAGCATAAAGTATGGGCATTATCAATCTCCTTCACTTTGAACTTTTTTGAGCTTTCCTCTCTTTGTAGTCGTGATCCTTCCCTTTCTCTCACTTTGTAGGTGAGAATATCTGCAAGTCCTGCTCTTGTGCTATCTTCTACAAGGAAAGTGTATTCAAATTCTTGGAGTTCAAGCACCCACTTTGCTATTCTAGATGAGAGGCTCATGTGTTGTACTACATATGGTAGATTGTGCTCTAAGGTGAGAAAAACAAATGGCACAGGGAGAAGATACGATCGAAACTTCCTTACCGCAAACAAGATTGCAAAGACCACTTTCTCCATTTCAGTGTATCCCTTCTTGGCCGGAGTCATCACCTTGCTTGCAAAATAGATCGGCCTCATGTATGATGTTTTAGGATCTTTTTGCATCAAAACAACACCAATTGCTTTGAAACCTACACTTGGAGTGACATAGTAGGTCTCCTTTGGATCTGGTGGCATTAGGATTGGGAGAGAGCTAAGAATGACCTTCACTTCCTCAAAACATTTTGCATGTTCTCTCCCCCATTCAAATGTAGATTGGCTTGCCAACCTATGCAAAGGGGCGATGGATTCTGCTAGGAGATGGATGAAGCGAGACATGTACCTCACTTTGTGTTTGAAGGTCATTAGGTCCTTAGTTGTTGTTGGTGGAGATAATGACAAAAGGGCCTCTACTTTAGAGGGATCCACTTGAATTCCTTGTGAAGAAACCACATGGCCTAGCAAAACCACCTGAGATTCACCGATATGACACTTCTCTGGGTTGAGTTGTCCCCCAAATTGATGGAGCCTCTTAAGCCCCTCTTCAACCTTTTGGCAATGAAGTGATCTACAACTATAAATACAGAAATCATCCATAAAGACTCTTATAGATTTTCCAAAGAATGGCTGAAATACAAATATCGTGAATCTCATGAAGGTGCTAGGAGCATTGGTGAGCCCAAAAGGCATTACTCTGAATGCAAAACATCCCCAAGGTGTGATGAAGGTGGTTTTTGGTTGGTCCTCTTCTGCTATTCTAATTTGAAAATATCATGAATACCCATCACACACAGTGTAGCATTCGTGACCTGCTACTTCATTCAAAATTTCATCTTGGAAAGGGAGAGGGAAGTGGTCCCTCTTTGTCGCAGCGTTGAGGGGTTTGTAATCCATGCAGACCCTCCACTTACCATTCTTCTTGGGAGTGACTACAATAGGTGATACCCATTCGGAGTTGGATACTGGATAGATGAAGCCAGCCTTCAAGAGTCGATTCACTTCTTGTAGGAGAGCCTTTTGTTGCACAGATCCTAGTCGCCTTAACTTTTGAGCCACGGGTTTGGTCCCTGGTTTCAATTCAATTCGATGCTCTATTATATCTACACCTCTTATTTGTGAGTAGTCAGTGATAAAAAAATTGGGATACCTCCTTAACATATTGATGTAGGACCTCTTCTCCTCACAAGTAAGATCTTCTGCAAGCATCTTCTCAAATCCTTCTTCAAGGTGGTGGCATCTTTCATCCCCTCGTGTGTGATTGTCTATTGGCTTTTTTTCTACAGGAACATCTTGAGTGTTGGCGTTGAATACAATTCTCATTACCTCCAAAGAAGACTCCTCTTCACTGGTTGATGCACTGGTTGATGCTTCCTCATCACTTGAGTAAGGACTCTCCTCCTCGCTCTCTTCATCTGCCGTGGTTTCATAGTTGATATCTAGTTGCTTTCCTTCTCGCCAATCATACACCACCAGTTGACCCTTCTTAAGAATCAAACGACCACTTCCCCATTTTTGATCTGCATTCACAGCAATGAGCCAAGGCCTCCCTAGGATGATGGGATAGCCCTCCCCCTTAGCTGGCATGACATACATATCCACTCGTGCATCTATGTTACATACAGAGACTTTTACATTTTCAATGATCCCCAAACACTTCACACTTGAGTTGTTGGCTAGCCTAGCTTGACAATTAGAGGACTTTGTAATTTCAAGCCCTAACCTGTTCATTGATTTTTCCGTGATCACACACATTTGAGCTCCACCATCCACATATACATTAGACACCTTTTTACCCCTTATGTAAGCATCCACAATGGGTTCCACATCTTTTTGTAGCTTTGAGGCCACAACCTTAATGAAAATATTTGCTTTCTTTTTTGGAATTCTTGTACTTACCAACTTTGGCCATTGCCTTCTTACTTTGGCTGATAGGTGTAGAAGTTGAGGCCATGAAATGTTTGGCTTTTGGGTTTGTAAATCCTCCAGGATGTTGTAGGGCTCTAGCTCCTTTCCCAATGGGAAGTCGTTGATACCAATTTCCCTTCGCCTTGATCTTTTCTTCCTGCTACTTTCAGCTTCTTCCATCTTTGACTTCTTCTTCTTGTCCCTTCTGGCTGAATTTGTTCCTTCACTTCTCATGTCTTCATCCTTATCATGTGCTCTTGTGCGTTTTTTTGCCGGCATAACATCAAAGTTTAGAGTATGCTCATCTATTACCTCTTCTATCTTGATGATGTTGACTCCTCTTTCTTCCTCCTCATGTGGGACGGGAGGTATATTTGCTGGTGGTGGTGGTCGACGAAGGATTTGTGGGCCTTGAGCTAGTTCTTGCTTCACAGTGAGAGGAGGCGGTCTGGGGGGGTATATGTCTCTCGGAAGTCGCCTTGGATGTGGACAATTGTACATGCCATGGCCCATTTCATTGCAATTCCAACATCGCAACTCTTGAGCTTGTCTTCGTTGATTGCGATTCCCTTCTCTTGGTTGTCGTTGTTGAGGTAGGCCTTGTACTAGATTCAGAGTGAGGTTCTCAAGCTATTGAGTTAGCCTTTGTAAAACCTCTTGTTGAGAGCTATCTCCTATTTGTGAAGATTGTGCAAGAGGGGCCCTAATTGGTGCTTCCATGTTTTGTGAAGACTCCCTCTCACTCACTTCATTCAAACCCCTTGCTCTATGTGCTTGGAAGTGTAGTTTTCTAAACTTGATGATGGCTACCTCACGTGCTTCTTCGAAGGTGGATGGGAATTTTAGCTCTAATTTAGCCTTTAAAAGTGGATACAAGCCAACCATGAATCTCTCTTTTTTTAGAAAGTTAGGTGCACCACCATGATTTTCTAATGTAGCCTCCCACCTATCCCATAGATTGACAAAGGTTGCTTCATAAGAGGGATAATCTTCAAGTGATACCTGCTTATGTCCAATAAGACATTTCCATAGTCCTTCAGAAGTATCACCTTGCCCGAACTTGGAGAGGAAGCTTGCTCGCAGTCTCTCCCAATTGGACTTGATTTGGGGTTGCAAGGTCTCATACCATGCTTTAGATTCTGCTTTTAGAACCAACGGGAAGGCTCGTAGCTTTACTTCCTCTTCATCTCTCCCGGATATGAGATGTGCCATCTCCAAGTTGTCAAGAAACTCTTGCGCATCTTCCCCACTTCTTGCATAGAACGTGGAAAAAGAACTTGTCATTTTGTTTAGACTTTTTGAAATTTCTTTTTTTTAAAGAAACTTTTCTCTTACGGGCCGCACAAGATTGTTGACACTATAAATCTGATTACATTAAAATGAAGATGTACACATCCATTGTTAATTCGTACTTTATCATAGGTAGAATAAATGGATTAATTGAAGCATTGATTTCATTGAGGCGAGTGGATCCAAATATCCTCCTTATGATAGATTGAAACCTAAACTTAGTTGCAATGATTATATGAATGGATTGCCGAGCAATAGGCCTAAAAGGTTCATTGTTTTGATCGTGATTCATGTGCTACTCCTCGTTGTTGGTTTGAAGACCTCGTTCCTTCATATGGCCCTTGAGCACCCCTTCACCACTCCTTGTTCCTGCCTTTAAAACAAAATGAAAACGTGAACATCAAAAGAAGTTTCATAATTGATGATTGGAAGTATAATTGGATTGGGTAATGCCAGTATTTCTCTAAGTCTTTATGCACCAAACATAAAAACAATGCGTTGCTGGAAAAAGACTTTTCTATCTATGTGAACATTTACTCTAATGTGTTGTGCAAAATGAAATGGATAGATGGGAACTCCATTGTTCATTACTGAAAAATTTGAAGGTAACTTGGAAATATGTTCCTCAGTGGGGGCACCACTTTATGAGGGCGAGCTTTTTGAAATGGGGCCTCTAAACCCAAACCAATGGGCCTACCCTCACAAAATGTTCGTAAAGAGGTACGCACACTACTTGGGGCACCACCTTCTTTTGGGAGTGGAGAAGGAAACCAATCAAAATAACACTTGCACTCACCCACTCAAGCAACACACTTTGAAAACCCCCTTACTCTATATACACTTTGGACACTTGAACACCATCAATCATTATGCAACCCAATGCCGTGCATCAAAAATGAAATATGCAATTTGTGGAATAGCATTCACCTTCTCCCCATAAGAATACCCATAATACATCCAAACTCTTCCTCTCTCAAGCACTCATAAAAAAATCATGCGCACAAGACTTGCCTCTCAAACACACAAGAGAATCACTTACATCAAACTAACACACTTTGCATAGAGAGCTCATCTCCATCTATGCAATACCGTGACACAAATAAAATCACCATGAGAGGTAGCCACATGCATATGTAATGAAGCAAAAGAGATTTGGAGTGAGAAATTTCTTTAGACCAATTGAATAAGTGTGGAGAAACAAACCAATGGTAAATTGAGAATAGAACACTTACTTGATTTCTCGCACACCTTTTAAGGGGAGGACAGACGCTGGCTAACCATCAAGAATTGAGACACTTGAAAGTTTTGAAGATGATTTCATGATCATTAACATAACCATGAGAGAGATCATGATGTATTTACAAGTTATTGAGGTGCTACAAATGATTTATTGGGTTGATGGAGCAAGAGATTGTAGAATGGAAAGAGTGGAGAATAGAGTTGCACTTCCTCCAAAGAGGAGGGTTAGGAGGGAGGATGTGAAAGAGGGAGAGTTGGGGTTTTCTCTACTATTGATCAAGAAAACAACATGAAGTTGAAAATATAGGTGTGTGTCCTTGAGTCTCTCCAAGGGGGGCTATTTATAGTTGTGTAGGAGTGGGATTATGCTACACTTAATTAGAGTAAGTGATTAGACCTAATTAAGTGTCCTTTGACGACTCATTGAATATTGGACATAAAAGGGATTATTTATTCACCAAAAATATCATTTTAGACCGTGAAGGCTCCATAGGGGTGCATAATGTAGGTGGGCCCCACCATGAGGCCCTACGGGTGGCTCCTGCGGGGTATCTCAACTTGTCTGTCTTGGCATTTAGAAAGCATCTTTAGGTTGGTCCCATCACATGCAATTGACCTTGAACACTCATTGCTCTTCTAGAAGATGAGTGGGGGAAAAATAAGATCTCACCCTCTTGATTTACTTGATTTACAGTTCCCTTTTGCTGCGAATCTGACAGATTTACACTATTTTGACCATAACTTTTTACCTGTAGCTCGGAATGACATGCTTCAAAAGGCAAAATTGACCTCTCAACATGTTTGATATGAATTTGGACTATACTTCACGCCCATGCACCAAGGAATTTGGTTTGGAAGGTCCACACTAGGCTAGGGAACCTTTTGCTTCCAAGTCTTCTTGTATGGGCCCTTTGCTTGTATGCATCCAAGGGGAATCATGTTTTTTCAAAAGGCTATGATGCTTAAACAAATAGAGGAGGGCCCAATATTATTTGCTTGTGAAAAGAATATACAATTGGAGTCTTTTTGAAAGGAGAGAAACTATTGTTGAGATGTCGAGCTCTACACCTTGAGCTGGCATCCATTACGGGTCTTGGCCGCTTACGGCATTTACTCACTGGCGCGTTAGGTGACCGACACGGAGGATCTCTGCCAGTGATTCTACAGCTGGACTACACTTATAGTGCCAGCCTAGTACGCTTCTAGCGAGTTCACACTTAGTGACCGCATGTACATATGTGCTACTTTTCAGCTTTAGCACTTAGTCATTTTGTACTCTCTTTTCTGTGAAGAAGAAGAAGAAGCTTTCCATCTCTGTGTGCTTTGTGCTTGTCTTGTGTAGCTCTCTTGCATCCTCATTCTTTACATGGTATCAGAGCCTGGTGCAGGCAAGAGAGGCTAAGAGAGCAAGAGCATCACAATCCATTCGTTTTTCGCACAAGTTTCTGAACAAGTCTCCAAAGTGCAGTATACAGAGATTTACTGTACAAGTACAGTGGTTGTGAAACGCTTGATTTTGGACACTCGTTGAGTGTAGAAAGCATTACAGGAACCACGATAGCAGGTTCAGCAGATTTGCAGGTTTTTGCAGATTGCAGCTATTTTGTCTTGGTGCTTCAAGATGTCTGACGGTTTCAGTCAGATTGTTACTGAGAAGCTTGAGAAAAATAACTACCCTGCATGGAAGTTCAGAATAACAAATTTCCTAAAAGGAAAAGGTTATTGGGACTATGTAGAAGGAGACAATGAAAAGGAACCAGAGATTCCCGAGGCAAATGCTACAGCAGAACAAAGGAAAGCTTTGAGGGACTGGCAACAAGGCCAGAGCAAAGTGATGTATTGGCTTTCTATGAGCATCACAGATGGCATGATGGGCTATCTACAGGATGCTGAAACCCCCGCCATTGCATGGAAAAACTTAGGCAGAGTGTTTGAGGTGAACACCAAGGCCAGGAAGCTTCAACTAAAGTCGGAGCTAAATCAGGTTAAGAGGAACAACCTCTCCATCAATGATTATGCTTTGAAGATCAAGAGTATCATTGAGGCTCTTGGATCTATTAAAGTCTCAGTGGAAGACGATGACATTGTCCGTGCATGCTTGGATGGTCTAGGAGATGAGTATGTACATTTTAGATCTTCCATGAATACAAGAGACGACATCCCCGTGTTCCAAGATTTGATTTCTATGCTTATTCTTGAGGAGAAGAACCTTGACACATCTTCTTCTCATGGCAGAAATAATTCTGAACAGGCCTTCTATTCTAACTCCAACAGAGGTAGAGGTAGAGGTCGTGGCCGAGGCCCAAGGGGTTGCAGGGGCCAATTTCTGGAAGGTCAATCAAATCAAAACAATACAGGTGGCAGGGGAAACCAGTCTCAAGGCAGGGGGAGTCAAAGAGGTCGTGGTGCAGGATCAAGCAGGCAGCAACATACTCCAGATAGTAGAGAATGTTGGACTTGTGGTGAAAGAGGTCACATGTCACGTGACTGTCCAAAGGGAAAAGCAAGTAGAAAGAGAGAACAGGGCAACTATGCATCTACTAGCAGAGATGCAGATGACAGCAAAAACGAGCGCATGTTTGTTATGCAGCATGTAATGAATACAATGATTGCAGAGAATTCCACCCAAGATGATGTTTGGTATGTGGATTCAGGTGCCTCTAATCACATGACGTCTCGTGGAGAGTGGTTTAGAGATATGCGCAAACCAGATGTGTCAGGCTATGTGCAGACAGGAGATGACACAGCTCACCCCATTGCTCATGTAGGGGACATACCTCTAAATACGAAGAGTGGGAAATCAAAGTACTTAGCAGATGTACTTCATGTCCCAAACATTACAAAGAATCTTGTTTCTATTGGACAAATGGTTGAGCAGGGTTTGCAGGTTCGCTTCAATCCAAATGGCTGTTATGTAGAAGATTTCCAGAATGGCTGTAAGCTGATCACAGAGGGCAAATGTGTGGGCAGAATGTTTACGCTGAATGTAGACATGCCTGAGGTAAAAGCTGCATTATTTGCACAGGGCACAGGTGTTGTGGCTGATGTTGACATTTGGCACAAATGCATTGGCCATGTCAATGAGCAGAGATTGCGCAGCATGTAATCAAAATAGATTGTAAAAGGTTTGCCCAAATTCAAGGTGGATGGTATGCATAAAGTGTGTGCAGCATGCCAGTTTGGAAAACAGTCAAAGGGCTCATTTCCACATAAGCGCAATGTATGTAAAAATCCACTTGAGGTGGTGCACACAGATGTTTGGGGTCCAACCGATACTGCAAGTATGCATGGTTTCAGGTATTATGTCTCTTTCATTGATGACCATACAAGGAAAGTATGGGTCTACTTCATGCGTAACAAAAGTGAAGTGTTTGGTCACTTTCAAGACTTCAAAGTCATGATTGAGAAGGAGACAGATATGCAAATCAAGACATTGAGGTCAGATGGAGGGGGAGAGTACTTCTCCAATAATTTTTCAGATTTTCTGTGAATGCATGGTATACACAGGCAGTTTACATGCAGATATACTCCACAGCAGAATGGGGTCGCAGAAAGGAAAAACAGGCACATTGCAGAGGTTGCACGTGCATTGATGAATGAGAAGAACATGCCTCATCATTTCTGGGCTGAAGCTGTAAATACAGCTGTGTACATTATGAACAAGACACCTACAGCTGCGGTGCATGATGTAACACATGAGGAAAAGTTTACAGGTACAAAGCCTGATTTGGCACACTTGAAAGTGTTTGGCTGCATAGCTTACGTGCATGTACCAGATGAGTTGCGTAGGAAATTGGATCCTAAAGCAGAGAAATGTATTCTTGTGGGATATTCCCTTGAACAAAAGGGGTACAGGTGCTACAATCCTACTACACGAGAATTACGAGTGAGCAGAGATGTAGTCTTTGATGAGATGAGCAGCTGGTACAGTAATGCACATGGCACTATTGGGGCTGATGTAAAAGATGATGTGGTTGTACAAAATGTGAGGCCATAGTCACAGGTTTTGAGTGGACCACAAGAGTCCTCTTCTTGTGGCTCTGTTGAGAAACCATGGAATGGTAGACTACGTACGCAGGTTACTCCACCAACAGGTACAGGGAATGTATCACAAAAAGGAAAGGAAAAGGTTGATGAACCTCCCTTTATGGCTGATGCATCATCAGGTTTTTCACATGTAGACATGGATTCAGATGGTTCTGAACAAAGTCTTGATGAGGAATTTGGAATTCCGGCTGTCAGGACACCTGGTGTAAGGAAAGTACAAGAAGATGCTAGAGGGCAAAGGAGTGACCCAGGACCGCGCAGATCTAATAGAGTCAGAAATCCAGTTCAGAAATTGACTTATGATGGGTATCTAGCGCATCACCAAGCCTACATGGCTAAGGTGATACAGGATGTGGAGCCCACATGTTTTGAGGATGCAGTTGGAAATGTGCATTGGGATGATGCAATGAATGAAGAGATGGCTGCATTGGAAGCAAATGACACATGGGAGTTGGTGCCATTGCCAAGTAGCAAGAAAGCTATTGGCTGTAAATGGGTGTATAAAACCAAGCATAAGGCTGATGGTAACATTGAGCGTCACAAGGCAAGGCTGGTCGCAAAGGGTTATGCACAGACGTATGGCATAGACTATGAGGAGACCTTTGCTCCAGTGACAAAGATGACGACTGTGAGAGCTGTCATAGCAGTGGCTGCATCTAGAGGATGGATTATGCATCAAATGGATGTAAAGAATGCCTTCTTGAATGGTGAGTTGCAAGAGGAAGTGTATATGGATCAGCCACCTGGTTATGTCGATCCAGGTTACCCAGATTATGTATGCAGACTTCTCAAAGCTTTGTATGGTTTGAAGCAGGGCTCTAGAGCATGGTATGACAGGATTGCCAAGTATCTTGTCAGTATTGGTTTTAGGAGAGCTCATGCTGATCATTCACTCTATGTACGTGAGAGTGATGTGGGGATTGTGGTCATTACCATATATGTAGATGACCTTATTATTGTTGGTGACAATGCTATGGAGATTGACCATGTGAAGGGTCTTCTCAAATAGGAGTTTGAAATGAAAGATTTAGGCGAGTTGTGCTACTTTCTTGGCATTGAGGTGATCAGGACTCCAGAGGGTGTATGGCTATCACAGAGACAGTATGCTTTGGACATGTTGTCAAAGTATGGTATGGCTGATTGTAAGCCAATTTCTATTCCCTTGGATGTGAATGCAAAGCTGAGTGCAGAGAAGGGTGATGTTGTTGAGGATGTCAACATGTACAGAAAGATTGTGGGTAGTCTAATCTACTTGACTATCACGAGGCCAGACTTGAGCTACACAGTAGGCTTGGAGAGTCAGTTCATGCAGCTTCCGAGGAAGCCACATTTGGATGGAGTACGACGCACACTTAGGTATGTGCAAGGTACTCTTGACTACGCATTGTTCTATGCAACAGATGCACCATTAGCATTGTATGGGTATACAGATGCAGATTGGGCAGGTAGCATTGTTGATAGGAGATCTACGAGTGGCTTCATGTTCTCTTTTGGGAGTGCTGCTGTTACTTGGAGCAGCAAAAAGCAGCCTACGGTTGCTTTATCGAGCACAGAGGCCGAGTACAGAGGTGTAGCAGTTGCGGCGTGCGAGGTAGCTTGGCTACGCACATTACTTGAGGACTTGGGAGTGCAGGTGGACCAGCAGATTTTCATCCATTGTGACAACCTCAGCAGCATGCAATTGGCTAGGAACCCAGTGTTCCATGCCAGGACCAAACACATAGAGGTCCATTACCACTACGTTCGAGAGCGAGTGTTGGCGGGCGACATCGACTTGGTCTACGTCAGCATAGAGGAGCAGATAGCGGATATCTTTACCAAGGCCCTCGGAGCTGAGAAGCTTCAACGTTTCTGGACTATGCTTGGACTCTGCGACATGCAGAGCTCGAGGGGGAGTGTTGAGATGTCGAGCTCTACACCTTGAGCTGGCATCCACTACGGGTCTTGACCGCTTACGGCATTTACTCACTGGCGCGTTAGGTGACCGACACGGAGGATCTCTGCCAGTGATTCTACAGCTGGACTACACTTATAGTGCCAGCCTAGTACGCTTCTAGCGAGTTCACACTTAGTGACCGCATGTACATATGTGCTACTTTTCAGCTTTAGCACTTAGTCATTTTGTACTCTCTTTTCTATGAAGAAGAAGAAGAAGCTTTCCATCTCTGTGTGCTTTGTGCTTGTCTTGTGTAGCTCTCTTGCATCCTCATTCTTTACAACTATATGTATATTCTTAAGAGATATTGGGCCACCTATGTAGGGGGCATAGAAGACTTGTAGAGAGGGACCATAATCTTTGGTAAAGACAAGTGGAGAGTTGATTTCCATGGGAATTTATCTATATGGGGTGGAAGATGGATATATTATTTTTCTACTACTAATTCACAAGAGATAAGAAAGTTTGGGGGTATATAGTTGGTTATTGTATGCTTATTCTATTTACAAAGCAAAAAAGAAAAGGGTGGTAATATAAATATATGACTAAGGTGACATTTTTGGGAAGAGTATAATGTATGTGTAGCCACAAAGGTTAAACGAAGAGGGGGAATTTACTCTAGATAACTTAATAGCGTAGAAAAATATATACACATATGAGGAAGAGGACGTTGAGTAGGCTGACAAATGTTGCAAAAAGATGGTTACCATTTTATGCCACTCATTGGTTAATGACAGCTTAAAACTTTGATTATGATTAAGTTCTCTTTACAAAATGACCTAGGTACCTTAAGTACTAAGGCTACCATAGGTTAAATCAAAATAGAGTTCAAGGGGCCAAATGGCTTGGTATTTACAATCTGGAAGTGCCATTGCACCCCGGCTTCTACAACTACAATAACTACTCATTATAAACGATGTTTTTAACCATAATCCGCATCATATCATAACTATCAAAAAATAAGACTTTGGTAATGGAAACTGAGCTATGTCGTGTTGTTGACCCATGGGTCAACACTCCCCCCCTCCGAATTCATGTCCTCTCTAACATGACCTCATTGTCAATCTTGGTGCGGTCTTTGTTGTTGTTTTGCTTTCTTGTGATTTATGTCCTTCACATCCAAACCCCGAGTTGCAACATCTGTTGTTGTCATTATAGGGCTATTGCTAGATCTAAATTAAAAAAGAATCCAATCTCGTTCAGCTTGACTCTTATCATCATGGATAGGTAAAGCTGCAAATTCATCCATTGGAGGTTGTCTAGTAGCTTGATCACAACCTCTTTTCGTTTCCATAAATATGATCACTTTACTTCCATCCATCATTCGCTTTAGTAAATCTGGCAATTTTGAGTATTTCTCATTCTCAAAAACAACCTCTACAATTTTTTTGATTTGAGATTTAAAACCCATGTTTGCTAGGGGCTTTTTAATTCTTTGTCTTCTTTGTATCACTTGTGCCGACATTTTTCTCCATTGATTTCAATTTAATATTGCAAACATAAGAACTAGATGTTCAATTAAAATAAATAAAAAAACTTTTCAATATATATTAGAAAAACAATCACTAAGAAAGCAATCAAATCTACACAATATAAGATTTTCAATGCACTCTAGTCAATTCCACATATCGACCACATATGTTCTGAGAGAACATACACATTGCAATGCACTCTCTACATGGAATTATGGATACAAAAATAATATGAAATTTTCAATGCAATTATAAATATAATGATTAGTTATATATCCTCTACAATCTGAAAACAATAAGACACAACTATTTTCACATGCTACAAAGAGTCATCAACATTTACATTTAAATGATGATAATTATTTGCAAAACACACATGAAAGAAATAATGTCGATGATTGACCATCTCATACACTAACAATCTTTTAATTATAATACATAATTCACTTCCTACATAAACCAATGCATAAAACAAGGCAATGAAATCTTCAATACAATCACACAATTGAGGACTACTTGTACCCAATCAAGGATCGTAGCCCCCTTATGCATCCAGTTCAATATATAAAAGCTAATTTCACCCAATTAAGGATTATAGCTCTCATATTGTGCAGTGGAAATGTGTATCAATTCAAATCTATGATGGTGAAAAATGCAAGACTTCACGGATCATTATATACCCAATACACTAATATAGGGCATCCGACACTTAACTATCAACTCGTTATTTAAATATGCTTATCTTCTAAAACCAACTACAGCCCTTTTGTGGACCAATGGCTTCGTCACAATGAGCATGACTCTCCAAATTCTCAATTGTTTTGGTTTACTACCTTTATGTTTGTGAAGGGTTTAAATATTTTTAGAAGTGGTTACCGAATTAAGAATCACGTTCAACCCAAAAAAGGACCTGTAACTCAATAACCTTAGGTCAATTCACAAGGAGATGACTATACCCGGCGCTCGGATATACTCCCCAGGGATTTGCCTAGTTAAAATGCCAAGGTAAAAAGAGGTTTACTATATACAGTCGGGCCCGCTGAGCTTTTTCATTTTCCCGTGGGCCCGCCGGGAAAACCCTATAGCCCGCAGGGGCCTGCCGGGAAATTGAAAAAGCCCGGCGGGCCTACCGGCTCTATTGGTTTTTGCAGGTCACCATCAAGATCACGTTAACAATTAACGTGATCACGTGATTTTCTTGTGTAAATACTAGAGTTATTAACGTAATCACACGATCGTGATTACGTCAATGAAATCCCTGGCTTGAACCCATCAAAGTATCTTCCTTTTTAAGTATGGAGGAGTGGCCACAACCATATTTGTGGTCGGTAGCATCTTTCAAGAAAAAAATGATAATAGATGTCCAAAACTCCATGAAATATTTTAAAGCTTCTAGGTCTATGGGCTTGAGTTGGTGTTTGCCTATTCACTGCTTCGTGGCCTACCTTATGGAGTGTAGATGGTGCTATGCAAGCGTTGACATTGTAGTGAGGATGCCCCAATCATGCTTTGGAGGTTGTCTAAGTGACTCTCAGCAATGTGCAAGAACATTTGGCTATTATGGGTTTTGAGGACCTTCAACAAGCACAATTTTGTCTGCAATGTCATAAGGTGAGAATCCTTCCACCAAATTTTCACTCCATCAAAGTTTGATGATCATTGTCTACTTATTGTTAAGTATGTTTGTAGATTGGAAAGAGAATGGAAGACAAAATGAAGGTCCAAGAGGATTGGGGCATGGATGGAACTATGCTATTGCTGTTATAGCTTTGTAGTACTTGCATTTTTGAAAATAATCCCTTGTGTAATCAATTTGCTTTGCTTTGGAAATTTTTGAACTTTGATTATAAATTTTCATTCTACAATAGCGGTCTTGTGTACAACTTGTTTTAGTACCATTCTTAGTTATTATTGAAATCTACCCGTCACATTGAGATGAAAGTTCATTTTTGGTAAAAGTGCCTTTTTTTTTTCTTAAAAAAAAAGGGAAAAGTGCCTTCTTTCAAAAAGGAACCATTATAAAATGGGGGCTACATAACTCATTCTAGACTTTCACTTTCGCAATTCTTGAGCTCTTCCCCTCTCTGTGTACACCTTGGACTAAATATGGATGCCTCCATAGCCTCTACATCTGCATCCACATCTGCAAGCACATCCACCCCTTTGTCACACTTCATCCTCTTCCTTGAGGACACCAACTACAAGGGGAATTTGGATCTTCATACCTTCTTCACTTGTCTCCACAACCTTGATGTCACAATTTTCCTCCACATGGATGCATTTGCCTAGATTTCAAAGGAGCACATCATAAAATATGTCCTATCTATCCCCCCACATGCAGGGATCTCGATGCCTTTTGATCTCTTGTGCTACATACACAAAGGTGATTGCCCGTTATCCAAGAGATTGATACGATTCCAAGAATTTTTTATCGATGCAAGTCATGTCTTGGACAAGCAGGTCCAATGGGTGCCAGCGCTCAAGAAGCACAAATTGGGGGTGGAGTACCTTTCTCGGCTGGCAACATTCATGTTCTTTGTCAGTGAGGCATCTGATTTAGAGGAGCTCCATCTTCCACACCTTGCAGGTTGGTTTCAACATCAAGGACACCAAGGAGCAGGAGAGTGTCCCCATGAACCCTGCATCAAAAGGCCAGACACTTCGGCTTGAGTACCCTAGGGGGCTTGAGGAGGTAGTTGAAAAATCCATCGTTCTGGCTAGTATTAGTGACACTCTAGAGAATGTGCCACTGACGGATGAGGCTATCCTAGAAGTAGAAATCAGACGCTTTTCCTCAGTAGTAGTAGTTCTTTTTGTATGACTTGGAGAAATAATTTGGCCTACACATGGATGAGTTTCTAAGCGTGCTATGCACCAGCGCCCAATTTCTCTTAGACAGTGCACTAGATGCCCTTGAAAGAAATCTCTTTTCACTTGGTGACTCTCTTAGTGACACTATTGTAGTTGTGTGTGCAAAGGTCCTCGCAAAAGAGTAGTTGCACGTGGTCGAGGAATATTTCTAGGATACGCAAGCCAAGGTTGTGGCGGCTAGGATGCCTACTCCACTGCAAACCCCTCCCCCTTTAATGAGCCAAAGCTTGTGGATGTGGTGAAATCATGCATCACTTGTATGCCAAGGGTAATAGGGAGAAGGAGATAACAAAGGAGGAGGTAAACTCTATGCTACTTTCAAGGTCGTTTGTGCTAACCTTAATTATCTTTTTCTTACCCTTGATTGGTGTATAATAGGACGTCTTAGAGATTGATGAGTTTGCAGCACAGACATGCGGCAAACGGACGTCCTTTGGACCTTAGTCTTGACCTCAGTCTTCCATTGCACATTACATAGGGAAATTCCCCTCCACAATGTTTCCATTGTACACAATGAGTTTACTCCCCAAGGCCATTTCATGACATGATCATTGAAAGCTCTGAGCAAGGTTTTGTGTTTATGCACCATTGCCCAAACTGCGCATCTTGTTTTCCTAGTGCGTAGATCCCTCGTATGCACAGCATTTGGTATTGGCTTTTGTGGCAAGGTGATTTCCCAAATAGGATTACATGCTTCCATTGGCTCAATTGACCCTACAAGATAGCACACTCCCTACTAGCTGGGAGAGTTGCCTTACGTGCAAGAGAAGCGCCAAGAAACGGCTAAGAAAATTATGGTCTCCTCAAATGTATGCATTAAGAAGGGAATGGGGTATAGAAAGGCCTCTTTATTTTCCATGGAATTAAAACTGAGATTAAGGAATGAGAAACTAGGGGACTTCCATGTGGACTAAAATGGTGGGTGTGGTAGGCTCTAAAACCGATCGATCAAACTTACAGGCCTAAAGATGGAGGGGTCTTTTCTTTATTAATAAAATGAGAAAATAAGAAAATTTGATCCTTTTTCCATAAAGCTGGGGTAAAAACCCACTCTTTCTCTTGCTAGAGGCTATTGACTCCCCCCCCCCCCCCCCCCTCTTCCGAAAAGGGTCTTTCAAAAAGCGTGCTGATGTTCTGTCTCTCCTCTTTACTCTCTCTAAGGCTCCTACATCTACTCTCTCTCCCCTTTAGCTATGAGACCTACATATCCTTCTTCAAGCCCACTTTTCCCTCCAAATACCTCTTGCAATAAAGGTTTGAAACCTCCCTTCTCCATTGATCACTCAGCCTTACCTTCACATCTCTAGAAAAAGCTATAGATCTACAATATTGGATACTTCTAGGGTATCTTTTTCAACACCTCCATTCTCCATTTATCACTCAGTCTCACCTTCACACCTCTATGGAAAGCTACAAATCTGCAACATGACTGCTTCTGGAGTATCTTCATCAACGCCTTCTTTGGTCCTTCTTCCTCATCTAGGTGTGAAGGTGAGGTTAATCACTCAACCTCACCTTAAAACCTCTACATGACTATATAGATCTCAAGCAATAACTGCTTCTTGAGTATCTTCATCAACACCTTCCTTGGTCCTTGTTCTTCATCTAGATCTGAAATGATCTCCCTCACTAATCCACATCATTTTGGACGTTTGGCATAGGAGCTTTGTTGGGTAAGATTATGTTGATGAAGCCTAGCTATGGTGGGTGATGCCGGTGAGGGGCCATGGCTTGGAGTAGCATGCAGCAGATGAGGAAGGTGCAGCCTAACAAGAGAGAGAGAGAGAGAGAGAGAATTCGACACAGCTTGAAAATCAAAATTACACACACTATTGTATTATGATGAAGGCTTTTACATATATAACTTTGGACCTTCCATGCAACAGTACACTTCAAACTAGAGTGTATAATTGCATGGTATAAAAGGTGGTTCCCACGAGCTAGACGACCACAACCTGGGCTTGAAACCCAACAATCCCCCCCTCAAGCCCGAACTAGACATGCAACTCATGATACCTCGAGTTTTTGGTGTACTCGTCAACCGTGAGTTTTAGGTTCTCTCACAACCAAGGATTTCTGGTGTATCCATAACCTGGCTATAATAGTAGAACCCCCCCTTGAACAGATAGGGTGTAGGTCAAAAAATTAGCTACCAATAGATGGAGTTTTTGGTTCACTGTCAAACCTTGGGTTTAAGGTGTACCCAATAACCTCATGAGAAGCGGGACAAAAATGGGACTTGAGAACAAGATAAATTGGGAGGCATTACCACTCATATGTTGTCTAGAGCCCGTACAATTTTGATATGATGACAACTGACAAGCATGACAATAATTGACAACAGATAATGTAAAAGAGGCTTTGATTGAAAAGTATATGACAAAACAAGACTAACATTGAACTGGTAAAATAAGTTGTGAAAACTTGTATTGCAATCTCAAAGGAGATCTTTTGTGAGATGTTTCGATGATGTACCGAGTGCTCTAAGAATTTTGAAACCTTGTTGCTCCCACAATAGCCGTGGTGGTTGATATGAAAAATCCTTCCATTTTTGGCTTTGATAGAGTGAAAAACCATTTCTTCATAATGAAATGTTGGCTTCTTTGTGCACCTATAGATTAATTGCAACAGATCTAAAATGTTCACATGTCGAGCTTGAAAATAGGCCAACTCGAGACCTACCTTCACAAGCACTTGGTGATCCACGAATGAACATGGATGATTTGTCGAGGGTGAGTAGGCCCTTGCTTAAGGCCAAAGGCTTAAAATAGGAATGGCCACTTGATTTTAATCAATGTGAAAATAAGCAAAATAAAACCAAATTGTCGATGGCGAGCTTTGCAGGCGACAACACCGATTGGCGGTTTGCTTCACAACGGGCTAGGAAGGCCAAATTGGTAGGAGCTACTGGGTTGAATGTTGATTCTCAGGCCAGGCGACCATGCTCATGCAAAGTTCACACGAATCTTTGCAGGTGATCACGTTGCTTCCTCCCTCTATAAGGGGCTTCTCCCGTGAGCCCAATTGAGCCAAGGCCGATGCCAAGCTCTAATACCATGTGTTGATGAAGCCTAGCAATGGCGGGTGATTCCGGTGAGGGGCCATGGCTTGGAGTAGCATGCAGAAGCAGAGGAAGGTGTAGCCTAACGAGAGAGAGAGAGAGAGAGAGAGAGAGAGAGAGAGAATTTGACACAGCTTGAAAATCAAAATTACACACACTATTGTATTATAATGAAAGCCTTTACATATATAGCTTTGGACCTTCCATGCAACTGTCCACTTCAAACTAGAGTGTATAACTGCATGGTATAAAAGGTGGTTCCCACGAGCTAGAGGACCACAACCTGGGCTTGAAACCCAACATATTATTAGGCTTCTTCAACTTATGTGTTGGTAAGAACAATGAGATTAATTCCTATTTCCAATGTTCTCATATCTTTGCTCACTCACCATGCTGGTTTTTGTTTCCATCTTGCATGTAGAGATTTGTAGCAGTGTCATTGTCTGTCTTTGTATACATCTTAGCATTTCTTGTTATGCCACACTAATAAAAACAGTGTATATGAACTAATCTTCATTTTTGTCAAAGCATGTGCTGCATTGCTTCATGGATTCTTTAGGTGCTCGTCAATGTGGGAGTTTTATTGACTCAATAAGTTGCACCAATGTGCAAGAAGATAGAAGTTCTTCGCTTGCTATCATGACTACAAATTATTTACTTGGGTGGAAATGCAGCTAAGTTCATGCAGTTTACACAAGGTATCAAGCAAACATATGGCTTCTCTAACACATCATTGGAATGGTAAGATCATGGGTTTCAAGAAAACTGAAGATGGCAAGCGTCTAACAAAGGTACAACATGTGTATATAACTCTTCTATTGGTGCTTGACATGTCTTTGCCTCAACCTAGGTTTCTTGCAAACTGTACATGTTCTGCTTCTATTTGAATGTTTTGGATTATACCATTTATGCTTTTACCTCTTAGGTTGCTTTAGTATATGAATAATTTGGTGTGTTTTCCTTTCATATATTTTTCCATCTAACTTTGGAGAGTGAGAGTCAATGGAATATTTTGCAAGCGGCTTTAAAGCTATTTATGTAGGCCTTCGCAAGTTTTTATATGCAGAGTGTTTATCTTGAGAGCTTCCCTCACAAGAGAGATTCCTCTATGTCCACACTCATGCCACATCAAATGCTCTATTATTGGTGAAAATTGCTATGAAAATACCATATTGCAAAGCAAGGCTTGTCAATGAAATTTCTAGATAGAAGATGGAAGCAAACAATGGGAATATGGGAAGCGCTCGACTCCAATATTGTTTTTCAAGAGATTGTGGACCTTCAAATATTCCCCTACACTAATATTGTTCCCAATAGTTGTGTGTCAATGATGACTGGCACATTAGCAATCTTTGCAAGTACCTCAATCCTTGAATAGTATTCTTTTTGTGTGGATAGTAAAGTTGTAGGTGTAGAAAAGAGAAGGGTTTTACTTGTAGAGGGACATCTCATTCTCGTGATGTATCATTGTACAAGCTCAAACACATGGCCTTATCTTAATGAAAATTTTGTTTTACATCCTAGCTTTGTGCATAACTACTGATTGTAAAGTTTATTTTAATTTCTATTAATCTTTAATTCAATTTATAGGTGCAATTAAATTTTTTGAGTTCTGAGCATTTCAACATTAAAATTAGATAAGTCTTAGAAAATGGCATCCAAGAATTGTACTATTGTGCAAGTGCACGTTTAGTTCTCTATCTATCTTCTCCACACACAAAAAATTTTAAAACTCAATTCTTAGTAATTAAGTAAATTCTCAGTAGTACTACCTGGAGGCACACATGTGTGAATTTGAAAATCTTTTTAAAGGACTTACACCATATGATTTTCGATTAATTTTCTAAAGCATGTGTACAAATTTGACAATAATTTTTTATATTGCCTATTGAAATTTGTCAAAGGGCTTGCTAAGAGGGATTACAAGGTAGATGATCACAATGGTCTCATCGACTTGGGCATGGGATGTATAGGTATCCAATTTCTTAATTGGGATATGGGCCTAGCTTCGCTAGTGGTTAAGGACACGGAGAGGGATAAGAACAAAGGAAAAAGCATGAGGAGAGATAGGGAGGTTAAAGATATAAGTGAGCATGAAGAGACCTCACTAAAGCTGTGCTCCTCCATGACTCTAATCTGATGGACAACATAAATTAAAAACTAGATGGAGATGAGGTGATAGAGGAGGTTCTATACTTTCATCTACTCCCTTTGCATGCAATGGTGAGAATGGGTCATCAATTTCTTTTTGTCAACAATATTTTTAAAGACTGTTGGACTTCAATAGTATAAGAAAAATTCTTAATTATTTCACGCTCTAGCCTTTAGTATGGAGATTTGGAAATTATGGGATTCATGTTCTTTTTATATTTTTGTATATCATGCAAAGCGACTATGATGGCTCTCCATTTCCTATTCTTCTTATTCATTGGTGGTGGGGAGGAGGTGATTGTTGTTTCCATGCAAGGACATCATTCTTGTACTTTTTTATTCACTCTATAGGACTGTCCATTCCTCTGTGGTTTAAGTTGTAATTTTCTTCCTCTTTTAAAATTTCTTTGGTATGGTCACTAAGGATCTGGTCTTGCGTCCCCTTTATGTAAGAAGTCTAGTACTTATCTGAAAAAATGGGGTCACTTGGAAAAAGATTCAAAAGAATGTCGTGCGTTCGAGGCTTGTTGGGTCCATCAAAGTATGGGGTTTTGCACCATGATCAAGTTACATGCCTCATTTTTGGAGCAAAAAATTGGAGTTTTCCATGCGAGACCATGTTCCGAGGGCAAATTATGGCCAAATCAGGCATCTTTTGCACCAAAAAATTGCGTCCTGGTCAAACAGGGCTTTTGCTTGCTGTGGTGCACGGAGCTTAGTCTGGACCCCTCAGGTCCCCAAACATCCCCAGGCACGGTTCTTTGGTGCAAAGATGCCTGATTTGGCCATAATCTACCCCCAAAACATAGCCTCACATGGAAAACCCTAATTTGCAGCCACAATCCAGCCAATATATTCTGACAAAAGATAATATTCCGGAGAACCACGGTCTTGAGCAAAGCTCGAGACGGGGGATTGATTTTTGGTTTTTTGGCGAGTGTTTTTAGTTTTTTGACGGGTGATTTTTCTCATGTACGATGGATTTTTCTCATTATGGGTTCTTAATAATGTTTTTTTCTAAAATAAGAATTACAAGGGTAAATTAAGCTCCATACTTAATGCATTTCCATGTCCATCTTTAACAGAATACTTTGTCAAATCGCAAGAATTTTTACTATCATTAATGTAGGTTAGATATTTCTTAAGTTGGCTCAAACTTTTTTTTTAATTCCATTTTAGGTATGTAGTATAGTTGTGAAGATTCTATGATATCTCAATAAAGAATGATGGAATTCAATACTCATTTAAGCTCGGTAATAAATTGCAGCTTGTTGCATAAACTTTTTTTTTTAATCTATTTTTTGGGTCCTGTGAAATCAAATAAATGTCTTATCATGTTTTTAGCATATTAAAACTATACTTCCATGAATATTTCATATTGTATACAGAAGTTATGGTCATATTTTCAAAATCTACCATGACCTGTATGGTCTAAGCCACTAACTTGATCCAATGACCTTTTGTGCATATGTCCTAAATTCCACCACTTACCCCACCATTATAGCATTTGGTCAAAGATTCATTAAGTTTTAAGTACTTACTTAAACTTCCAAATAAGAGGCCCTCCTATATCACATTCTCTTCCTAATTTCTATAAAGGCTAATTGTACTATTAGCAACTATATGTTTCATGTTCACATTTCAAATTTTAGATGTTTTTTATTTAGAAATACAAATAATGAGCTTTTCTTTGTTTTATGGTGCCTTGTGACCATCCTTTCACCAACCACTATTGATATCCAATTATGTACAAGAACGTCTCAACTACAAACATTCTTGGCTAACATGTTTCTCGACACAAACTTTTTTGGGGCCTAGAAAATGAAGGAAACAATAGTATTTTAAGACAAGTGCACACATTTAACCTGAATGACAACATAAAGTAACTTCAGAACAATGAAAAGTTCATTGCAAGTAAAGAGATGACACAATAAGATGGTAAAGGTTGTATTTCATTAATCAATTACATGAGCCCACTGGCTTAGCATATGAGTTGTGTATTTAAGTGTTCCGCACATGAGAAAAAATCTAGGCTCTCTCTCTCACTACCACTCAATTGCTCCGCCTTTTGGCCCCTTCGTCTTGCCTTCCATTTGCAACAAATTTCTTTGCAGCTGTAAGTTTAACAAACACTTTCAACCAATTCTTGGCTGTTGAGATTTGGTTCAACACTTGAATGTCTATCTTAGCTTGGCTGGTTCTTGGTCTGCAATTGAGCCACAAAGGTTTGATTATATCTCCCTAGGTCTTGACTATTCAAATATTGCAGGCATGAAATTCCACGTTATTAAATTTTGTGACACACCTTCTGCAGATAAAACAAGATGTCATAATAATCAATATCTAATTCTCCTAAATGATTTTACTGATCATTTAATGTGGGGAAGTGCAAGGGGAGAAAAAGCTAGAATATTGGTTAAGCTAGCAGACCGGCCACAGTAGGGTTCCAAAGGAGGGAAAATAGGGATCCAAAGGGGGGGCATCTGAAAAAGATCCATGTGCAACAATGGGATAAAAAGACCCTAAGGTTCAGCCCATTAAGACTTCCAAAATGCTAAGGTTCCAAAATTCAAAGGTTGGGTTCAAAGGTCAACCCTAGGGGAATTGGATGCTTTGTGTGTGACCCAAAAAGTCTTTACAAATCCCTACATAGGAGGGGGCGAGCCTTGGGAGTAGGGGATTAGAGAGTAAGTCACACACACACACACACACACACACACACACACAATCTCCCTTTACACAAAGGGAATGAGGGACACATGTCAGCTCCCTAGCCCAGATGCCCACAAGGTGTACCCAATTCCTATTGGATGGCCTTGGAGGTGGACCAATGAGAATTAGGCTACAGTAAATCTAGTTTAATTAATTTAAAAACACTTAATAAAGGAACCAATGAGAATTAAGTCCTCTAGAAGACTATTGGATTGTCTCCCAAGTGATCCAATGAGCATTCAGCAGCCCAATGGCTTGCCTGATTCCTATTAGCCAGGAGGCAAAGGGGTCCAATGAGAGTTTAGATGAATTATTAAATTACCTTAATCTCTCACAAAAGGGTAAAGGGGGACACATGTCAGAAGGCTATCACTGATGCTGCTTAATTGTCATTGGCTAGCTCTATGGAGGTCCAATGGGAGGACAGCAACAGCAAATAGCAAGGGGGCTCGCCCAAGAGAGAGAGGGGGCTGATTTTTGCAAGGCATTATCACACACACAGTCTATGTGTGAACTAAATAAGACTATCTCTTCCCAAGATTTAATGGAGAGCTCATCACCTACTCCAAGCTTGTGAGATATAAGCCTACATCGACACACTCTTGGCATGTGGATGCAAATCCAACCACGAGCCAAACTTCAATGCATGCTCATCTCCTCTACCAAGCTATTTACTAATCTAAGCTATGCTAATATGAGTGATTATCTGAGGAGATGTACATCTTTCTCATAAGATACTCCTTCTTCCTCTCAGTCTACTCTCATACCCTGCTAGCTCTCACCATCTTCGAAGGTGTGTGAGGTCTTGGGTCTGAGACCGGGGATAATTGATGTTGTGTTTGCTAAGTGTTTTGCTTAGTGCATGAAGCTTTCATCTTCATTGCACTAGCTAGTCTTGAAGGAACACAAAGAATTGTATTGTACAATGTCTATCTTGATGGGAGAAACCATAATACAAAGCCTTTTGGAGGGGGGACCGGCTCCATGCAAATCCGGTCCTCAACTGTTGTCAATAGCTTAATTTCTCTCTCTTTTGAAAGTATTGTTCATGCTATCTAACTAGGTGTTATGCTTTTTGTTGCTCTCTCTCCACCCAAGCACTCTTGTAATTCTCATTAGGAATCTATTCTAATGAAATGCCCACTATGTTCATGCTAATTTCCGCTACACACAAGTTTTTAGGCCATTAAATGTTACACTGGTATCAGAGCACAAGGTTTCTCTTTTCCTGCTCAAGAAGGGAGGTCCTCAAGCTAGCTATAAATGGTTGGTATTATTAATTGCCTGTGAGTAAAGTAGAATAGGGATTTTTCAGCCTTGCAGTGCGCTGCCTTCGTGCAGTTAACGGGGCATCACCGTCGAGAGCTATGGTCTTAATAGTGGAGTCCTACGGGGCTTGCCTATGGCTTAACCACTATTGAGCTATTAGAAGCTTGACAGGAGCCGGTGTTGTTTTGGTGTTGAAAGACCCTCTCTTCTATTCCTTGCAATTAATGGTATTTGAGCCGCGGGTATAGTAGCTTGAGTGCTTTTTCTAAAGGGGTAAAGAGGAGTAGCAACTAGGCCTTGAAGTGCCGAAGTACACCTAAAAAGTTTACACCTAAAAGTTGTTAGAATGGCTGACAATAGTAAAGAGAGTGAAATTAATGTTGATAACTTTGATTTTGCTAATGAGAAAGCTATTAATGATGCTCCGATGCTTGTTAACTATCTTGTTTCTAGGCTTCAACAAGCCATGGGCAATCCATCTCTCCAAAGTGAAGTGCAACGGCAGCTCCGTGCTCACGGGATTCTCCAAGCTCATCATCATGACGAGAGAACACCTAGGAAGCCTCCTTGTGAGACTTCCAAAAGAGGTCTCTCTCCGATTCGGGAAGAAGAAGAGAATCCATACGAAGGGCTCAAGAATTTACTTCTTGATGATGCATCTCCTTCCCAAAGGAGAACTCAAGAGCCTCCACCGAAGGAACGAGAAAGAAGTGAGTCTCCCGTCACCTCGGCGGAGATGGCTCCACGAAGATGGCGGGCTAAACGCTCTCCATCACCACCAAAGCGGAGAAGACCATCACACTCTTCTCCACACCATAATTCAAAGAGGGATGATACAAAGCAAGAGAAGAAAAAGTCAAGAAAGAGGACACCCTCTTCTCCATCTTCTTCATCCTCTTCCTCTTATGAAAGTGATGGTGAAGACAACAAAGATCAAGACAAGAAAAAGGCGAGAAAGAGGTCACCCTCTTCTCCACCTTCTTCAAATTCTTCACCTTCTGAAGAAAGTGATGGTGCAACCTTTGAACCATCAAAAAGAAGAGACCATCGGAAATCCTATGCCGCATGGAAGAGGTCGTCCAAGTTGAAGAAATTCAAAGAGGGAGGGAAGAGCATCTCTTTCCTTACCTATGATGGTACCTTTGGTGCTACGGACAAAGTCTTGGCCTATCGCGGAGTTTGGAGATGAGGGCTTCACGGAGCCCTCTAAGCTACGCCATGTAGCTATGCACTTTCAAAAGTCCGCTAGGCAATGGTGGTCTAGCCTACGGGCCAACGGTGAAGCTCCACGAACATGGAAAGCTTTAAGAGCTTCCATTATGAAGCAGTTTTTGGCCACCGATGCCAAAGACAAAGTACTCACCGAATGGCGAAGCTTAAAGCTCTCTCCCTATGAATCCATCCACAAATATGTAGACAATTTTTGGGACCTACAACTCAAAGCCACTGCCTTCAAAACGTTGGATTTTGGAGAGCAAAAGAAACAATTTTGTGCGGGCTTAACCGAAGAAATGGCAGAGTATGTCAACTCCCAAAGGCCACGTACCATATCGGCGATAATACACCATACTATGGTGGCCTCTCGAATCAATTTCCAAACGGGGGCTAAAAGAAATAATAAGCCCACGGAAAACAAGGGTTCCAATGAGCCTAAGGGGAAGGACAATGTCCAAAAGTCTCCTAAGGGCGACTCCAACAAATCTAAAGAGAAGGGAGTTTACAAAGGTAAAAATAAACTCTCTCCTGAAGAGCTTGAGCGTTATCGCAAGGATAACCGGTGTTTCAAGTGCGGCGAACAAGGGCATGCGTACCGCGCTTGTCCCCAAAAGAACAACCGCCAAGATCCTCCTAGAGCTTCCTTGGTTGAAATTCAAGAGGAGGAGACTCACCAAACTCACCACAAAGGATCTCCTCTATGCCATGCTTGGGGAAAGGTAAGAGAACATGATGCTTTTATTCTCTTTGACCCTGGTTCTACTCACAATTTTATATCTATAGAGTTGGCCACCAAGCTAGGCATACAAGCCTACGAGATGGGAGATGTCCTACCTGCAGACAGTGCTTTCAAGGAGCAAGAAGCTTCAGTCACTCCCTTAATCAGGAAATTGAGGCTTCATGTTCAAAGCTATGTGGACAAAGAGGACTTCTTTATCTCTCCTCTCAAGCATAAGGATGTAATCCTAGGGGCACCACCTGGCTGCCAATGTTAAATTTCTTCAAAGGAGAATCTCCTTTAAGTTTAGGGAAAAAGACATGTATATAGATGCTAAGGAAATGGGTAACACTATCCCCATTGTACATACACCAGCTTTCAACAAGTCAATAAAGAGCTCTATTTCCGTGTACATGATTTTTGTTAAAGATTCTCAAAATGAACCTAATGCTTTAGCAAAAGAAAATAAAAGCAACCAAAAGGAATTAGAGTTATCCAATTTTCTCAAGGGGTTTCAAGATGTTTTTATTCACGACATCCCTTGTGAGCTACCTCCTAAACGAGGTAATTATGACCATGCAATTGAACTTCTTCCAGGAAGTTCACCGCCTAACAAACCTCCTTATAGAGTTTCTCAAGCTCAACAAGAGGAGATTATGCGGCAAGTGCATGAGTTAGTTGAGAAGGGTATGGTTAGGCCAAGCTCATCTCCATTTTTCTCACCTGTGCTATTAGTGCAAAAGAAAGACGGCACATATCATATGTATGTTGACTATAGAGCACTAAATAGGATCACTATCAAGAATAGGTTTCCCATTCCACGGGTAGAAGACCTATTTGATAAGCTACAAGGATCAACCTACTTCAGTAGGATTGACCTAAAAAGTGGCTATCATCAAATAAGGATAGTTGATCACGACATTGTAAAGACCGCATTTCGCACCACATTTGGTCTTTATGAATACATTGTCATGCCTTTTGGCTTGACCAATGCACCAGACACATTCAACCACTTGATGGAGAAGTTGTTCAGGCCTCATCGAACCTTCACTGGAGTGTTCTTTGATGATATTATCATCTACTCTAATTCATTAGACGAACACAAGCAACACCTCCAAGTAATATTTCAAGTTTTAAGAGAGAATAAACTTTATGTTAATCGAAAGAAAAGTGAATTTTTCTTGCAAGAGATTCAGTATTTAGGTCACATTATTTCTCAAGATGGCATCCAAATGGATCCATCCAAGTTAGAGGTAATAAAAGGATGGCCTAAACCAAGGAATATTTATGAACTAAGGAGCTTTATAGGTATGTGTGCATACTATAGACGCTTCATAGAAAAGTTCTCACAAATTGCCAGATCATTACATGACCTAACAAATAAAAGCATTAGGTATACATGGTCTGCTAAGGAGAACAATGCTTTCGAAAAGCTTAAAGAAAATCTTATCTCTCAACCTGTGCTTACACTACCGGATCTCTCAAAACCATTTGAGGTCCAATGTGATGCTTGTGGTGATTGCCTTGGAGCTGTTTTGCTCCAAGAAGGGCACGCCATAGGCTATGAGAGTCGAAGGCTCGACCCTGTTGAGAAAGCTCTAGGCATATATGAAAAGGAACTCCTTGCAGTTCTACATGCCTTAGACTCATGGAAGCACTATTTATTGGGGACTCCTTTCATTTTGCGAACCTATCACCAAAGTCTTAAGTACTTCATGACGCAGACCAAGCTCTCCGACAAACAAATGAGGTGGGAAAATTTCCTTTCGCAATTTCATTTTCATATTGCTCACATTGCTGGCAAGCATAATCAAGTAGCTGATGCATTCTCAAGACGGCCGAGACTGAATGCGGTTTCCATAGCAACTCACAATGATCTATCTTCAATGATAGATGAGTATGCTATTGATCCCGATTTTAGAGATGTGATTTCATCCCTTGCATTAGGGAAGAAAGAAGAACCATTTACTTTACAAGATGGTTATCTTCTCTATGGCAATAGACTATGCGTTACTAACTCACTACGTGAGAAAGTAATGTATGAATCTCATGCTCCACCTTATGCGGGGCATAGAGGGATTCAGTCGACCTTAAAGGGAATTGAAACATATTTCTATTGGCCTACCATGAAAGTGAACATACAAGAGTATGTTTCTAAATTTGTGGTATGCCAAAAGACAAAATTTGATAGAGGGAAGCAACTTGGATTGCTTCAACCCTTGCCAATCCCTAATTCACCATGGGAGAGCATATCCATGGATTTTATCTTTGGATTGCCTAAGTCTATCCATGGGAATACGATAATATGGACGATAGTAGACAGGTTCAGTAAACAAGCTCATTTTATACCTGTCAAAAATACTATCAAAGCCCATCAAATGGCAACCCTCTTCATTTCCCAAATTTTCAAGTACCATGGCTTGCCAATGTCCATAGTGTCGGATAGAGATCCTAGAATGACTAGTAATTTCTAGAAGGGTCTCTTTGAGAATTTAGGGACAAGGCTAAACTTCTCTTCGGCCTATCATCCACAAACGGATGGCCAAAGTAAAATAGCTAACCTAACCATTCTCGATCTACTAAAAGCCTATGTAACGAAAGTAGATCAAAGATCCCAATGGGAGAAGTACTTACCCTTAGTGGAGTATGCTTACAATAACACTGTACATACTTCCACGGGAAAAGCACCTTTCGAGGTAATTGAGGGGAGATCGAAAAGTCCCTTACTACTTAAGGTACATGGGAAGATCTTTGCTGCAGATGAGTATAGCCGAGACCTACAAGAATCTTTTCAAAAGATTAAGGATGCTATCTCTATCTCACAGCAAAGGCAAAAGGCTGCTGTGCTGACAAGCACAGAAGAGCCCAAGCCTTTAAAGAAAATGATTGGGTCTTATTAAAGTTTCCCAAGGCTCGATTAAGGCACACGATGGGCAAGAATCCTACGGGACACCAAAGGTACTATGCTAAACTAGCAAAAAGGTACTCTGGTCCCTTCCAGATTCCTAGGCCAATCAATGAGATGGCCTATCAACTCAAGTTGCTCATACACAATTCTTTCCATGTGAGCCTATTAAATCCTTACAAAGGAGAGCCACCTCAAGAACCAACTATTTAAGACCCACCAGAGATCGAGGACCAAGAGGAGGTGCTGCAGCCCGAGTCCATTCTCCGACATGAAGACAAGGTATTAAGAGGCGGTAAGAGTATCTGACGATATCTTATTAAGTTTAAAAATTATCCTTTTGAAGATGCTAGATGGATGCAAGGCATACAATCAAAGGATAACCTAAACCTTGTCAATGCTTACAATGCTTCCCAAGAGTAAGAAAATATACAAAATGTTAAAAATGAACAATGTTTTTTTTTGTCTTATAAGACTCTCTTTTTCTTTATTGTGCACAAAAATGTAGTATGCATGCTTAGATCAAGTTTGTGGAGACAACGTCTCCCAAACACCAAGTAGAGCTTATCACTCTACTATGGAAGACTGATAGGACTAATAGGCAAACATGCTTCCGGCAGCCTCATGCTCTCAAGCGCCAAATGGACTAGTCATCCATTGTGGAATGATGTCATAGGGTAACATAGGGATCCTCTACCCGCTAAGAAAAGGACTCATGAATATGCTTTATCTTCTCTACACCATAGTCGAGGACGACTATGATTTCAAGAGAGAGGTAATGTCATAATAATCAATATCTAATTCTCCTAAATGATTTTCTCATATTAAACTGATCATTTAATGTGGGGAAGTGCCAGGGGAGAAAAAGCTAGAATATTGGTTAAGCTAGCAGACCGGCCACAGTAGGGATCCAAAGGAGGGAAAATAGGGATCCAAAGGGGGGGCCATCTGCAAAAGATCCATGTGCAACAATGGGCTAAAAAGACCCTAAGGTTCATCCCATTAAGACTTCCAAAATGCTAAGGTTCAGCCCATTAAGACTTCCAAAATGCTAAGGTTCCAAAATTCAAAGGTTGTGTCCAAAGGTCAACCCTAGGGGAATTGGATGCTTTGTGTGTGACCCAAAAAGTCTTTACAAATCCCTACATAGGAGGGGGCGAGCCTTGGGAGTAGGGGATGAGAGAGAAAGTCACACACACACACACACAAGCTCCCTTTACACAAAGGGAATGAGGGACACATGTCAGCTCCCTAGCCTAGATGCCCACAAGGTGTACCCAATTCCTATTGGATGGCCTTGGAGGTGGACCAATGAGAATTAGGCCAGAGTAAATCTAGTTTAATTAATTTAAAAACAATTAATAAAATAACCAATGAGAATTAAGTCCTCTAGAAGACTATTGGACAGTCTCCCAAGTGGTCCAATGAGCATTCAGCAGCCCAATGGCTTGCCTGATTCCTATTGGCTAGGAGGCAAAGGGGTCCAATGAGAGTTTAGATGAATTATTAAATTACCTTAAGCTCCCACAAAAGGGGAAAGGTGGACACATGTCAGAAGGCTATCACTTATGCTGCTTAATTGTCATTGGCTAGCTCTAGGGAGGTCCAATGGGAGGACAGCAACAGCAAATAGCAAGGGGGCTCGCCCAAGAGAGAGAGGGGGCTGATTTTTACAAGGCATTATCACACACACACACACACACACACAGTCTATGTGTGAAGTAAAGAAGACTATTTCTTCCCAAGCTTTAATGGAGAGCTCATCACCTACTCCAAGCTTGTGAGATATAAGCCTACATCGACACACTCTTGGCGTGTGGATGCAAATCCAACCAAGAGCCAAGATTCAATGCATGCTCATCTCCTCTACCAAGCTAATTACTAAGCTAAGCTATGCTAATATGACTGATTATGTGAGGAGATGTACATCTTTCTCGTAAGATACTCCTTCTTCCTCTCAATCTACTCTCATACCCTGCTAGCTCTCACCATCTTCGAAGGTGTGTGAGGTCTTTGGTCTGAGACCAGGGATAATTGATGTTGTGTTTGCTAAGTGTTTTGCTTAGTGCATGAAGCTTTCATCTTCATTGCACTAGCTAGTCTTGAAGGAACACAAAGAATTGTATTGTACAATGTCTCTCTTGATGGGAGAAACCATAATACAAAGCCTTTTGGAGGGGGGACCGGCTCCATGCAAATCCGGTCCTCAACTGTTGTCAATAGCTTAATTTCTCTCTCTTTTGAAAGTATTGTTCATGCTCTAACTAGGTGTTATGCTTTTGTTTGCTCTCTCTCCACCCAAGCACTCTTGTAATTCTCATTAGGAATCTATTCTAATGAAATGCCCACTATGTTCATGCTAATTTCCGCTACACACAATTTTTTAGGCCATTAAATGTTACACAAGAACACATAGATCTACAATATCAGAACCTAAGTACAATGTGAGTTTCTTAAATCCATAGCTGAATTCAATTGCAATATAATAATTCAAAACTTTACCTCTTCCAAGAGTAAGTACTTGAACATTGTTGAATTCAGACCAATCCATATTGTGGCCTACATTTCTGAAATGCATTGGAGTCAAGTTTTCCAACCATTGACTAGCAGTTTTCAAAAAAATCTTTTGGAGACACTAGTACTAGTTTTCAATGTTGTTGAATATAGGAGAATCTGCTAAAACAAGAGATGATTAATAAAGCATCCTTCTAATTTCAAAGAAAAAAGATCTCCAATAAGTCATTACACTAACCACACATGCTTTGCAGGAACTGTCACTTACCTCAAGATCCTTTGCCAACATTGAAAAGTTGTGAACCTTCATAAGCCTTACATACACCGCTTGCATTTTGCTACATTGTCTCTACTGCATTGTAATCCTTTGCTGGGTAGCTATGAGAAAGTACAGTCTTGCTAGAAATTACTTGCATAGTGCATAGTTCACACACACACATACACACAGTAAAGAAGGCGATGTTGCAGCAAATGTGAAAAGGTATTTGAAAAGAGATAGGGAGCTAGAGTAGGAAAGTTGATGTTGCACGTCAAGAAAGAGGTTATAGAACTCAAAAGAGAGATGCAAGCTTGGGAAGAGAGAAAAACTGGACTGGGAACTTATAAGTTGGAGCTATGGAGATAGAAGTTGCAAATCTAGAATGAGATGTTGGAGCTATGAAGAAAGAGGTTGTAGATCTAAAAGAGAAGATGTTGGAGCTATGGAGGAAAAGATTGCAGATCTCAAGATGTTGGAGCTATGGAGAAAGACGTTGCAGATCTAAAAGGAATTGTTGGAGCTATGGAGAAAGAGGTTGGAGATCTAAAAGGATATGTTGTAGCTATGGAGAAATAGGTTGCAGGTTTACAAGGAGATGTTGTAGCTATGGAGGAAGAGGTTGCAAGTTTAGGAAATGTTGCAGCTATGGAGAAAGAGGTTGCAAATCTAGAAGGAGATGCTACAGAGGTAGAATGGTGTGTGGTAGGCTATTTTACAAAAAGATGCCCTAACATAAGAAGAGGAGAGAGATATGCCAGGGCATTTTAGAGAGAGAGAGAGAGAGAGAGAGAGAGAGGATAAAGATTGCAGAGCTACACTTTTCAGCAGCAGTTGAGGGAGAGAAAGAGAGCTTGGAAAAATTTTGGAGGGGGAGAAACAAGAAGAGAGAGAAGACAAAAAGAGGACAAGAGAGAGGGACACTTTTAATATTTGAAAATTGAAAGGGTGCTTTTAGGGGAAGACTAACTCCAACCAGATCTAGTAAAATCTGCGTATATTCTCCAAGAAAATAAGCAAAAGTATTTTTATATAGGGGTCAAAAATGAGGGAAACTTGAAGTTCCACACATCGCTTCAGCCTCCCCACCCACCCCCCCAACCCCCCCCCCCCCCCCCCCCCCCCCCCCCCCACACACACACACACCCTAGACAGTGGCCCCACTAACACTGAGTTGTTCCTTAAAGCAAAAAGGACACCACTCGTTAAATCACAACATTGTTCAGTAATTTACAAGACAAAGAGACAACAATGAAAAGAATGTACAAGATAGAGCAAAAATTTCATATATTTTATTACTTTTGGAAAGATAGAGATTTACATCCATTAGGAAGGGAATGGGGTATAGAAGGGCCTCTTTATCTGGCAGTTTAAGAAAATATTTAAGACTTAATCAAGCTTTGACCAAGGACTAGAATGGTGGGGTAGATAGCCTAGATATGCGGTTTTGAAAAAACCCAAAAATTTTCAAAATTTTCAAAATTTCAAAATTTTCAAAAATCAAATCTTATCTTCTTAAAACTCCCATAAACTTGTTCTATGGTCAAAAAAGCATTTTTTTACCTCCAAAAGTGAAAACGTGCACCAAAAAACCCTACAATTCAATTTTTTCCAAAAAATTTTGAAACATTATTTTTTACTATCAAAAGCCCCCCCAAATCTATTCCTCAGTTAAAAAGTGATTCTCACTTGAACCCCTTTTCCAACCCCTCCTGGGTTGCAACCATCACACTCACCCTCTACTCCAACACTCTCTCTACACCATCTCCATTGTTGCAGCAAGGAATCTCCTCTCTCCTCCCCTCCCACTTCTCATTGCCACACCAAGAAAGGGTCATCCACCTTCTCTTATCTCCATTTCCACCACACTCCTCCCCCCCTCTGCCACTACCACCTCCCATTGGCACACCAAGCAAAATCATTATAGCGGGCTTGTTGAACCCACATGCGGGTGCATGGAGTAAGGAATGAGGGGATATATCCCAAAACATGAGGCCATGAAGGGTATCACATGAGGGGGTTGGAGCTCCTCACAAGCTTGGCAATGGCGCAAGCAAGGCGGCGTGCTAAGGTGGCCCTGGCGGAAATTTTGGAGGGAGTGGACGGCACCGATGGCGCGCACGCTTGTGGGGAGCTGGTTGACAGCCAGTCGCACTGGGTGATGATGTGGTAGAGGCACCTTCCAAGGGCTATTTCACACGGGTCATCCACCCAAAACATTTTTTGAAGGCAAAAGGGCAAGGAGCAGTAGCATTGGTGCTAGTTCCCCCCCCCCCCCCCCCCCCCCCCCCTTGAGCTTGGGAAGTAGATTGTGAAAGAGGGTAAAAATGGATCGATCTGAGACTTCAAGCATTGGAAAAGCGGCTAAGTAAAGCTCTCAAAGGGTCCAATCAAATCGAACTCGCTAAAAAAGGGCGGGGCTCCCCTATAAACCCCCTTTTTGTAATTAGGAAGGGCTTTTTTCCTTGTTCTTGGACACTTGAATGCAAAAGAACCTAGGGTGAGTTTTGAAGGTACTTTTTTTGTATGTTTGTGGTACTTGAGTGATTGACCACGACCTGACTAAAAAATTGAAGGCCATTTTCCCCCGTTTCTGGTGTCGCCCCCTTTCCTCTCTCTTTTCTCTTGCTCTTTGCGTGTGTCAGTGCCAGCAGAAGTGTGTGCCCACCGATCGTTTTGTGGTGAAAAGGGAGTGAATTTGAGTGGTAGTGTGCATCTAGTGTGTCAAAGTAAGAATTGGAAATGTGTGTGAGTCAAATGGTAGTCTTGCTAGCGTGCGTGTATTGAGAGGTGTGCAGGCGGTGGCTCAGCAAGTCCATGGCTTTGAGTGGGATGAAGAAGCTCGGGAATTTTGTGCCAGCTGTTGGTGGTGTGTCCTCCAGATCGAGAGGAAAATTTCTATGTGGCAATGACGGTGGGTACCATAGCTATTGGGGTGGTGTTGTTGCAAAATTAGAAAGAAGCTATAAGCCTATCTACTTTGAAAGCAGGGTGATAAGTCCCTGAGAGGCAGTCTACACCGAATTGGAGTAGTGGGTCATGGCATTGGTTTTTCCTTGCTCCTCATTATGTGGAAGTTTCATTGTGGTGCTATAGTCACAATATGACCAACATTTACTTGATTTAGCTTCTAGCAAAACTTTTCCTAGAAGCTTTGTTAGATTTGCTACCAAAACTTATTTTTGGTGTTTATTTATTGTCATTGGGCTGAACCCTCTATTTTGTTCCCCGTTATGATGTAATTTAGACCTTGGGCCTTTTCTGGCTTTTAATAGAAGATGCTTTTTTCGGCAGCCGGAGAGAGAGAGAGAGAGAGAGAGAGAGAGAGAGAGAGAGAGAGAGAGAGAGAGAGAGAGAGAGAGAGAGAGAGAGAGAGAGAGAGAGAGAGAGAGAGAGAGAGAGAGAGAGAGATCTTTATTTGGCAGAAAGATCCTCTACTCTCCGTCAAAAGCTATGGTTAGGGATTTGTGCCAAGCATCTCTAGTCATATGGCATGGGTGTATTGAGACAATATCAATCTTATGGGAAGGGGCACTTTCATGATTGTTATATCTTCTAACCTGAGTGCCTTGTCCTTATTGTCTTAGTCTTCTCTCTCTTTTGTTGGCAGGTTGATTTTCTTGGTTTCATGGTATGTAGACTTTGATATAGCTAGCTTTGACGACAAGGAACTGCAAGAAAAGGTAGCCCTCTATGCATTAAGTGGTAACAATGGATACTGAGCAGTGCAAACCTTAGCTTTTCAAAGAGTCATACTCAACAAAAGCATATAACAAGCCAACTCTCCCTTATGCCCTTCTCAAGCATGAGACCATCAAGACAAGGGACAGGTTGACGCCCACATTCCCACAAGAAGAAATTGGAGGATATGCACCTGTATCACTTGTAGAGCAGTGGCAATCAAGGCAGAATATGCAGAATCAGCCAGCTTGGTGATTGTAGTAGTTCAAAAAATAACCACAAAGATGCACAGTCTATGCCCGTGCTCCAAGAAACCAACGGATTGATCCAATTTCTTGCCCTATAAGGAGGCGGACGACATGGGTTGACTATACAAGAAGATGCAAGACTAAGCCGACATGGCTAAATTATCCATTATTGCCAGCACCAGAATGGGGAAGGGAGCCAATAGAGCCATACATGCTCCAGACACTAGAGCAGGAATAAATCGATTCAAAGGAGTTCCGGGTCTAGCATGCCAAATGCTCACAAAAATTCCAAAAATGCTAATAGTATGCATCGAAGGATTCCACAGCTTGCATGCACCATGGACCAGGTTTTTTGAAGATAGAGAAGGACTCAGTTGGAACCTGCTAGTGGCACCAACACCGTGTATCATCATGGGCTTATTTGCACGACTACAGTTTGTTGCAAGCCATCATCTCTAAACCTTCAAGGACGCCTTCTATACTGTATTTTTTGAATATTAATCTCACATTTTTGGTTGAGTGGTAAGCGATCTTGGATCAAGGCTGATCAGCCATGGAATTACGAAATCCCCTCAGCAAAATAATGATTGATACTATCACAGAGAGGGATTACAATAGATAGCACCAAGGCCTCCATCATATTAACAGGTTGCAAGCCCTTGACCGCGGAATGGAAGAGTGTAGACATGCTTGACTGCAGGATGGGGAGCACAAAATAGGTCTAGGTACAAGAAGACCCCTTGCAACCATAAGATGGGCTTTACACCAATGTCGAGGATGGACACTGCAATATCACAAGAAGATTTAGAAATTTTCTCATGTAGGAAAATGGAGTCTTTTCCAGTGTGTTTCATACAAAGCATAACATCATGAGCTTCTGCTCGGGAGGCACCGCATACCTAGCTAGGTACGATTGGGGGTAGGGGACCGCTGTGAAACTTCTTGTGAATAGGTGGGGGGAGTTTCACAATCGACGAACTAAGAGAAAGAACAAGAAGTCAAAGGATGAGGGAATGAAGGACCCATATTTTGCCTCAATTATTTCCCATAACCTTTTCTGTAACCACTTTTGTGAAAATCCTAAACATCACTCGTTGTAAAATTCCTATGTTTAAGCGGGGACATGGGCTTCTAACTTGTAAAAATCAAGATCTTGGTCTACCTCTTAGAAAACCACACTTTTTAGAGTCACTATATAAGTCAAAATTTAGGGTTTTTAAGGGATGTTGTTATAATCTCACTTATTAAGCTAAAACTAGAGGAGCTCTTGTCAAAACAAAAGTGGTGATTCTTGCAGCATGCCTACAAACACACAATTGTATCTTCCTCTCATTCTAATGCAAGGCAACATTTCCCTTATGGTTATTGTCTATTGTGCAAGCTTCTAATCATTGATTTTCATTAAGAAATGTTGATTTATCTTGTTTGTGCTCTAGGTTAATGAGTGCTTAATGTGTGATTAATCATGATTAAAGAGTGTTTTGATTGAGTTGAAGTGCATGAATGGTGTAGCATTAACTTGCTCAAGAGGGTATAGGTCGGTTGAAGGATTTTGCCTTCTTTCCCTCTATGTGAAAGTGTGTATTAAACTTCCCTAATCACTATGAGAGATGCTTGCTTAGTGCGAACAAATGAGTCCATAAGCCGATACACATTAATTCTTTACCTAATGTATGCTCTGATCAATTGATGAACCAATAGGCATTGCCTCTTGAGTGTGTGTGTGTGAGTGTGTACATTGATGCAAGAAGTAATCTTGTTCTTAAGTACCATTGATTTTCATGGGTTTGACGCACCCTCCTTGTACTAATTGGGTCACTCCCTTGCATTGATTTTATGTTAGTTCTTAAAGATATGCTAAGTGACATCAGTTGCGGTGACCCGCTAAAGGCATCAAGCTAATATAAATCAATCACACATGCAACTCAAGAAAACACATAAATGGAAATAAATCAAACATACAACCGTGCCAATGTTAGTGGGTCGCCGCGACGAACATTCTGCTTTCTGGAACTAACATAATGTCAATACTCAGGGAAAGTGACTCGGATGGTGCACAGAGACTCTTTGAGATCATCAATCTCATGAAGTAAACCTTAACAAGCAAATACAACAACTCTACAAGGAAACCAACACTCAATGATCAGGGAAATCTCCTATGTCCTTTGTCATAGCTCTAGGTCATCACGCCATTTCGGCACTCGAAGGGACTCGAAATGCAACAAAACTTTAGGAGGAGGTCTAGGACACCTAGGGACCCTATCCTAGCAAGTCTGGTCGCAATCCGACAAGGTACCAAAATCACGATCCATCATGAAAAAGGTCCTGAAAACTGTAACAGGTTGGTCCAGAAAGGTCGTCCTATGGTCTAAGAAACACTCCTATGGTCAAAATGACAAAAAATAGTGATTTAAGCACTCAAATCTACAATTAAGGCTCACAGACACGTAGTCGTGAATCACAGCAAAACTGACAATGCTTACACTTAATTTAAAGAGCAAAAAGAGAGAAACACAATGCAAGTTTTTAATTTGAGAACGGATTACCCAATCATTAGCAGCGATGATTACAAGTTGGAGCTGAATCGTAGCTCGAGCGTACGTATAACAAAGCTCTTTCTTCTTCTCAAGATAAGTCCCCCATTCACATTAAGGCTATTGAAATTTATACCTAGGGCATTCTAAATGGCCAGTGGCTGGTTTACATGGACCTTTACAAATATCATGACATCATTACATCTCAGGGAATTGATCCACTACTCTAGAATCAGGATTTACACAGAGTATTACTACACTAGCTCGGCAAAATAATAAACTATAAATGTGGTGTCCGGATACGTGTTCGACCAGGTAGGCGCCCGTTGGATCTGTCCTCAAACATTCCCCCCTTCCTAATTCACGTCGTCCCTTGACATGACCTTGTGCAGTCTTGTCATAGGGTTGTCTTCAGCTTTGTCTTTAAGATTGGACTTCAAGTTGGGAAGTGCTTTGTCGTTGATGACGCTCCCCCCTTCCTAGAGTGATTCATAATTGTCATGTTGTTGATACCTGATTTGAGCGTGATTTTTGAGGTAGCTTTTCTTCTTCTTGCGCATTCTCCTCTTTGTTACCAGTCTTGGCCGCCGGGAAGATGGATGTTGATGTGTCTGAGCTTGTAGAACTGAACCTCTTTGGGGTGTGGACTTTATGATGGATTTTCCTTCAAGGTCCATTGCAATTTGAGTTTTCTACAATAGGTTGAAGCGTTGTGTGAGCTACGTATGGTTGTTGTGGATAGCTCGCTTGCTGAATTTTACATTGCTTGTCATTGTAGGCCATTCTTTGACTTGCCATTGTTTGATGGAGCTTTGTTGTCACCCTTGAAGATAAAAGATGCTCTTGATAAGTATATGGAGACCTGTTGTGTTTGCTCCAAGTCATTGTCGATTGATTTGGGTAGCTATTTCCTTATTGTTGATATAGAAGGAATATATACAAGAATTTGATGATGAGGGTTTCTAAATTAGGGTCTTAAAACCTGGATGACCAAAGGGAAAAAAACACGGTGGGATAAAAGTGCCTTTGGTATACGCTCTTATTGGAGTTGAGCCTTTGGACTTGAAGTACCTGTCATGCAAGGTGAATGCTTGGGAGAAATAAAGGAAGAGTGCCTAATGAAAGTACCAATTATGGGACACCCTATATGCTTACAAGAATTTTGTCGAAAAAAAGCATGTAGTGCAAGAGATGGAGATGATGGGTGCTTCAAGGAACAAATGTAGCACATGTGACATCAAAGGATGTCTCAATAGCTTCCACGTTTCCAAGAAGGTTTTTCGATGTAGAAGCTTCTCCACTCATACCTCATTGTGCTGAGTGCATGTCTTTTGGACTTCCTTCTTCACTTACCACTATACTACAATGACTTCGACTCTTATGCTCACATATACCAGCATGAGCAACACAACGTAATCATGCTCAACTCTTCCAGCTTGAGCAGTACCTAGAATAGCTAAGACGCTTAGACCACAGAGAATATTACATAAGTTTTAGGATCAACGCCTCGCTCATTTAGTGGCTTAGCTGTTCGACTCTGGCTTTTATGCCATGTATTTTTAATGGCGACTTGGACTTACCAATTCAAGGCCAGAAACCCAATTCCATAAGTTCTTAAAATTTAGGCCTCCTCCATTGTGTTGGTCTTTGGATGACACCATTTTGTCGAGTAGATTGGCATACTTTGGCTCCTCTTAGCTTGCTTGTCGTATGTTGTCACTACTTTGTGAAACAAGTTCTTCAGCTGTTGTAGAGACTAATGGAGCCTTTGCTTTATGAAGTTGTTGAACCTTTGTATGGGTTCTCTGTAATTGAGTTCCCACGAGCAATTTCGGAACCCATATTGTTTTTGGTCCTTGTGTGACCGTCTTTGGCATTTTATCTTCTTCTATAATTTGATGGACACTAGGCTTCGGTATCCATAGTTGATTATTTTCTTTGTAGAAGCCTTGATTCTGTAGTTGATGACAAGGTATCCATCTGTAGATTGCAGCAGACTTGGTTGCAATTGGCTTCTGCTGGCTTTTAGTTATCATTCCTTGCCTTTGGGTAGAAGCTTGTGTTGCATGAGTTATCTTACTTGTTTCAAATTGAGCTACAACTTTTGGTAACCATATTTGAGTGTTACCTTCATAAAATCGTTGTTAAGTATGGAGCCTGATTTACCCTTGTAATTTTCTGTGGTAAAAGCGCACATTTGTAAGGCCCCCATTATGAGGAGAAGCCATCGTGCGTGAAGGAAAATCACTCACCGGAAACCAAAATTTTCACAGACAAGAATCAGGGGCAACTTTAGAGGCCTCGGGGGCGGAGGCCCCTGAGACTTTTTTTTTCACCGGAATATTATGGCCGGACGGCAGCCGGAAAGTGGTCGGAAAACAACCGGTTGGTTGGCCGGTGGCCGGTAGTCAATGGCCGATGGCCGGTGGTCGGAAGTCAATGGCCGGTGGCCGAATTCAAAAGCGGACTTGTCTTCTCAAGGGCGGCCACACATGGGCGGATTGGAGGGTCTGATTTGGACTTATTCGCACAAGGGCGGCTACACATGGCTGTCTCTCATAAGAGAGGGCAACCCTTTTGGCCTATAAAAGGAGGCCATTTCTACACACATTTCATAGTGTGAAGTTGATGCAACAAGGTGAGTGTGAGGTGGTGAGAGTGAAGCAAGGCGGGAGCTCCATTAAGGGTATAATCCCTTTGTAAATTACTTCTTGTTTTGAAGTACTAAAGCCATTGAGTGGCTGCTTTCCAGTGGACGTAGCCCACATTGGGTGAACCACGTATATCGTGTGTACTCTCTCTCTCTCTCTCTCTCTACTCTATAATCTCGTGTATGTAAATCTGTCTCTCTCCAATAAGTAATCTACTCAATTATCTATTTAGCTACGTCTTATTTCCTAACAACTGGTATCAGAGCAAGGTTTGCTCGTAGCTAAATTATCTCAAGGAAAGAATTCCTTGAATTGAGTGGGAGTTATGGCGGAGGAAGAGAATCTCAAGATTGAGAAGTTCAACGGCAAAAACTACCAACATTGGAAGATGCAGATTGAAGACTATCTCTACCAGAAGGACCTCTATTTGCCACTAGGCAGTCTTGCGAAGAAGCCCGCAACAATGGCAGATGAAGCATGGATTGTCCTTGATCGAAAGGCACTGGGAACAATCCGGTTAAGCTTGGTGTCAACGGTGGCCTTCAATGTTTCGGAGATGAAGACCACGGAGGACTTGATGAAGTCACTTGACGACTTCTACGAGAAACCATCAGCATCCAATAAGGTATTTCTTATGAAGCGCTTGTTCAATCTAAAGATGGCAGATAATGGTTCAGTTGCAGAACACCTAAATGACTTTAACACAAACATAAGTCAACTTCGATAAGTGAAAATCAATTTCGATGACGAATTGCGAGCTCTCCTTATACTATCATCTCTACTGGATAGTTGGGACAGCCTTGTGATGGCTGTAAGTAATTCTATCTCTGGCACAAATACTCTTAAGTTTGATGATTTTGTGGGTGTTCTCCTAAGCGAGGAAATGCGAAGGAGAAGCACAGGAGAATCATCAAGTGTTGCACTATCAGTGGAAATAAGAGGAAGGCCTAAGGAGAGGTTCAAAAACCAAAAGGGTCATGATCGCTCAAGGCGGAGCAAGTCACGCACAAAGTCAGTTCTTGAATGTTGGAACTGTGGCAAAAAAGGCCACGTCAAGAAGGATTGCTGGTCCAAGAAGAAGAAGGAGACAGAGTCTCAAGACAACAAGCCAACATCGGAGGCCAATGTGGTAGGTAAAGTAGAGCAAGATGCTCTAATTCTCTCATTAGACAATGTGTCTAATTCCTGGATAGTAGATTCTGGGGCTTCATTCCATGCGACACCAGGATGGTGAAGACTCAAGGACTGCAAACGGTGACAATGTGCAACAACGTCAACCAAATGAGGAGCCTCAACCTATTCCCCGAAGATCTACAAGAGCAAGTAGACCTCCAGAAAGGTTTGTTCCTTCCTTCAACCATCTCTTGATCTCAGATTCTGGAGAGCCCGAATCATATGAAGAAGCTATGCAACATGAATCCAAAGAAGAATGGACGAAGAGCATGCAAGTGGAGATGGACTCACTACATCGCAACCAAACATGGGAGTTGGTTGAGTTGCCTAAAGGTAAGCGGGCACTTCAAAACAAATGGGTGTACAAGCTAAAGGAAGAAGAAGGTGGGAAGAAAAGGTACAAGTCTAGGCTTGTGGTAAAATGTTTTTCTCAAAAGAAAGGTATTGACTTCAATGAAATATTTTCTCCTGTTGTAAAAATGAACTCAATTAAGCTTGTCTTAAGCCTTGTGGCTGCTCATGATCTAAATCTCGAGCAAATGGATGTAAATACGGTATTCCCTCACGGTGACTTAGAGGAGGAAATATACATGCTTCAACCAAAGGGGTATGAAGAAAAGGTAAGGAGAAAATGGTTTGCAGATTAAAGAAGAGCTTGTATGGTTTAAAGCAAGCATCAAGACAATGGTACTTGAAGTTTGATCGATGGATGTTGGATCATGGATTCACAAGATGCAACTTGGATCACTGCGTCTACACGAAGAATTTGGGAGATGGGAAATTCATCATCCTAATGTTGTATGTTGATGACATGTTGATTGCAAGTGCTAACATGCAGGACATCAAAGACCTAAAAGAGGAGCTGTCCAAATCTTTTTCAATGAAAGATTTAGGTGCTGCAAAGAGGATACTTGGTATGAAAATATCAAGGGACAGGACGAAGAAGACAATAAAGCTATCTCAAGAAGATTACATCAAGAAGGTACTAGAAAGGTTTGCAATGCAAAATGCAAAACCAGTTTCTACACCTTTGGCTGGTCATTTTAAACTAACGAAGGATATGTGTCCAAAGACACAAGAGGAGATAGCCTATATGTCTAAAGTTCCATATGCTACAGCGGTAGGTTCTCTAATGTATGCTATGGTCTGGACAAGGCCAGACATTGCACATGCAGTGGGAGTTTTGAGTAGGTTCATGGACAACCCAGATAAAGAGCATTGGCAAGCTGTGAAGTGGATACTTAGGTATCTAAAAGGGACAACAACAAATGCTTTGTATTTTGGAGGAACTGATATTTTTCTAGAAGGGTATGCTGATGCAGATATGGTAGGTGACAAAGATACTCGAAGGAGCACTACTGGCTATGTGTTCACGGTTGGAGGCACATCAGTAAGCTGGGCTTCAAAGCTGCAGAAAGTGGTTTCACTTTCTACCACGGAAGCAGAGTATGTAGCAATGACAGAGGCAAGCAAAGAAATTCTGTGGCTTCACAGATTCTTAGAAGAGCTTGGATTCAAACAAGACAATTGTGTCTTGTACAGTGATAGCCAAAGTTCTATCCATCTTGCAAAGAACTCAGCCTTTCATTCAAGGACAAAGCACATTGAGGTGAGATATCACTTCATACGCACTCTTTTGGAAGAGGGACAGCTAAAGCTAGGAAAGGTGCATACAAGTGAAAATCCTGCAGACATGTTTACAAAGGTGGTCAACAAGGAGAAGTTGAGCTTTTGCTCATCTTCAATCGGCATTCAAGGATAAGAAGCCAGAATGAAAAGCAGTCACAGGTTTGGTTTGGAGATCAGTCTCCAAGTGGGAGATTGTTAAGTATGGAGCCTGATTTACCCTTGTAATTTTCTGTGGTAAAAGCGCACATTTGTAAGGCCCCCATTATGAGGAGAAGCCATCGTGCGTGAAGGAAAATCACTCACCGGAAACCAAAATTTTCACGGACAAGAATCAGGGGCAACTTTAGAGGTCTCGGGGGCGGAGGCCCCTGAGACTTTTTTTTTCGCCGGAATATTATGGCCGGCCGGCGGCCGAAAAGTGGTCGGAAAACAACCGGTCGGTTGGCCGATGGCCGGTGGTCAGAAGTCAATGGCCGGTGGTCGAATTCAAAAGCGGACTTGTCTTCTCAAGGGCGGCCACACATGGGCGGATTGGAGGGTCCGATTTGGACTTATTCGCACAAGGGCGGCTACACATGGCTGTCTCTCATAAGAGAGGGCAGCCCTTTTGGCCTATAAAAGGAGGCCATTTCTACACACATTTCATAGTGTGAAGTTGATGCAACAAGGTGAGTGTGAGGTGGTGAGAGTGAAGCAAGGCGGGAGCTCCATTAAGGGTATAATCCCTTTGTAAATTACTTCTTGTTTTGAAGTACTAAAGCCATTGAGTGGCTGCTTTCCCGTGGACGTAGCCCACATTGGGTGAACCACATATATCGTGTGTACTCACTCTCTCTCTCTCTCTCTCTACTCTATAATCTCGTGTATGTAAATCTGTCTCTCTCCATTAAGTAATCTACTCAATTATCTATTTAGCTACGTCTTATTTCCTAACAATCCTTGCGCTTTGAGTAGCTTGACTGGAATTATCCATTGTTGCACTTGTTTGCATTGGGTAGCTTCGCCGAGCTCTAACTTTGGTACCCAAATTTCTTGCATTGCTTGCTTTAAAGGTCTTTTCTTCTGCCTTTTCTGATTTTTCTTTCTTCTATTTGAGTTGTTTGTCTTGTGTTCATAGCACATTTTGTTCTGTGTAGAACATGTTGGTTGAGGTGGGTAGGTCCAAGCTGTTACTTTAGGCTTTTTGGCTGAAACATTAGTGTTTTCTTAGAAGTAGCTTTGAGCAATGATTGACTCATTTGATGCTACCCACCCTGTCACCTTTTGTTGTTGTGGTTGAACTTGTGCTTCATGTATCCAAACTAGGTCTTTGACTTGGATGTGATGTTTGGATACTAGCACTTGGTTGATTCTCTTCGACTTCTTCCTAATGCTTTGATGTGATGGAAACTTTGGTTGATAGATTTTTTGTTTCAGTTTCCATTGCATTGTCAATGGTTTGGCTCTTGATGTAGAGGCTACATAGGAAGTTTGATAGAGGCTCGTTGAAGGTAATGCTGTCTTGCAAGGTTGTTCTTCTTCAGCATTTACTTTAGCTTTACCCTTTTCCACGATGGTTGGTTGCTCCTTTTTTGCATTGACTTGAGGTGCTTGGTATTTTTATGGTGTTGTTGCTGAAGATTTTCCTTGTGGTTGAAAGAAGATTTTCCTCCAGCTTTCTGTCACGATCAGACTCTCTTTGATGTGATGGGAGTCAATTATGTGGAAAGTATCCTTGTACTCCCCAATACTCAACTTGAGTACGGCTTCTACCATGCCAAAGCTAGGAATCGGTATTTTTGAACTTGTATACACCATCTCCTCTAGCTTGGTGATTGGCAGCTTTCCCATCATTATCCATGTACCATAAGACATTATATTCTTTGTCGTGTCTGGATCTATCACAGCTGAACATGTGATTTTGAGTCCTATTTCTCCGCATATGCTGAATTTGATCATCCTAGGAGATAGTCCATCTTCTTCTTTGTCCCTGTTCTTCTTTTGATCTTGCATTTTCTGAACATTTGAACTTGGAAACTTTTTTGCTTCATCTGCTTTAGTTTGTGCTTTTTCTGTAGTCGATTTCTTTGAAACAGCTTTTGTCGAGCCTTTAGGTATGTCAATGATGACATATTCTCGTGGTTGCTCTGCTTCCTTCATTTGTACTTTGGCATCATGCTCCATGATGTAGGTATCTGCCTCACATTTTTTGCTTTCACACTCACAAACTTCATTAGCTTCCTTCAACACCTTTATCGTAAATACGCGAGTTATATCATACCCATCTTCATCACAAAATTTAGTCAGGGTCACCTCATTCACACACACATCAAGAGTCGCCAGTATTTGATCCCATCCAAAGGGTTCAAACAACTCCTCTAGAAATGGTTCCTTAATGTAAGCTTCATCTTCTTCTGAACGCTCTAGGATACAATCTTCCTTTCTAAGACTTCCACTCTCAGGAGCTCCGTACATCCAAAATGCTCTTTGCTTTCCAAATTGGTTGTGGAGATTATTTCTTCCCCCGGGGTTCGCACTACATCTCTATAACTATGATCTTTGACACTGATTTTTGTTGTGACCTCTTTGTGTCTCAAGTAGGTATAGTCATAGCCCCAATCTTGTACCATTTTGAGCTGAAACATGAATGGTCTGTCCAATATGATATCAAAGTTGCTTCTCTTGTCAGAATTAATAATGGCAAAAGTGTGCTCATACTCTATGCAACACGAGGATACAATGACTTGTTCTAATATTCCTATCGGTTTCTCCAGCTATCCATCTGCTAATTGCAGTTTCATTAGAGTTTTCGTAAGAGCAGGCTTTCCTCATTTTTTCCATATTTCTTTGGTTGCAATGGCAATTCCTACCCCACTATCTAATATAGCAACCGTATTCACTTCTTTGTACACAAGTGGTAAGGTGGTGTTTCCTTCTTCTCCTTCACAGTAGTCCCCCACCTTATTTACTGGTACTGGCTTTGTATGTGGTTTCTTAGGCGAGGTGTCATCCATGTTTTTGTCTGCAAGTTGGTCATGTGAAGGGATTTTCAACCCCATCTTTTTCAAGTTTTTGCCCATTTGGCCCCATAGATGTGGTCTAATTTTTAGTACTCTAAGAGATAAAGCATGCATTGTATAGGAGAAGACATCAATTTATGCAAGCTCTTGGTATCCATCATTTTTGGTGTGGCTTTTGACTAAGAAGTTACCATTTTAACCTCCGATTTTTTTTTGAGTTCTCCTATGAAAGATGGCAAAGTCTTTAAAGAGCATGTTTTACTCTCTTCAGATGCGACAGACCCGGCATCCCCATATAAAGATCTTATATCCCCTGGGAAAAATTCGTGATCCATGTTTATCTCAAGGATAGGTGCTGACTGTAAAGTAGCACTACCATCTTTTTGGTTTCTGATTGATTCCCATAAGGATTGTGGCCACGGTTCTCCTACCTTCGGAATAGGAATCACTGCTTGTGAGCCCACCCCATCTGTGGTATTTCTACTTCCCTTGTATCTAAAGGTGCCTCAACTCCTGGTTCTTCCTCTTTTTTTACAATACCATGGCTCTCCATTTCTTAGATTTTTTCGCGGATTAGCAACTCCATTTTTGGAGCATCTGGAACTGGTTCCATAAGAGATTGGGCCTTCTGGATGAGCTCCTTGCACATTTGCAACCTCTCTTTTCATACCCTGGATGAGGATATGCCAGCCATCTATCCTCTTTTGGTTGGGTTTTAGCCTAGCTTTATAGGCCTTCAAAATTGCATCTAAAGGTTCAAAGACATTTTCCACTAAGACTGAACCTCCCGAGTTAGTCTTTGACTCTTTAGGTCCCTTTGCATTTTTGTTTCTTTCTTGCTCTTGTCTAAGTTGCTCTCTTGTTCGAGTCAGTTCAGTTTCCAAAGCCGCTTTCTCGTTTAGCCTCTTCACTTTGATTTTGTCTCGTTTGCCTTTCCATGATCTTCTTCCAAAGGTTCTCACTGATATGTTCTCAAATTCTGTTTGAACAAGCAATGTGGCTTTTTCAACTGGTTTGTTTTTGCACCTTCTTGAGCTTGAGCTTGAGTCATCACGTTTAAAGGAATGGTGGGTTCTACCTCGGATCCGCTTGAAGAAGTCATTACGCCTACAACGTTCATTGTTGCTTTCCCTATGTAGTTCGAATTTTTAGCACAGTGTTGGCGTAGATGTTCTATACCACAACGTTCATAAAATACAAATATTTCGATTTGTGGATCCTCGTTTGGACACCTTTGTGCCCAATGATCACCTCCACACTCATAGCATGAACCTTCTTGTTTCATAGTTGGTGATCCAGCCAATGGTTGTTCTTGCTTTGTGAGGATGTTCATTGAACCATACTCTTGATTGGCTATGAACATGAGCGTATTTGTATCCATGAAGTATTGGTTTCTCGTGGGTTGTGGCACATGTGTTGGCTGAGTGTAGTTGACTACTACTCTACCATCATTCAAAAGATGCAATTGTTGCCCTAGCACTTGTTGTGGCTTCGGTTGAGTGCTACACCATGGAGTTGGCTAATCCCCTCCACATGTATTACATCTCCTCAATTGAGGCTGTTGTACAATAGGGCTCTGTATGTAGCCTAGGTTTATTCTTCTAATCACCCCCTCAACCACTTGTTCAATGATTGGTTCCCAAGGAGTTTGAACATCTCTCTTTGTTGTGGGTTTGCTCTTTGGAGAAGAGGCATTAGTAGTCGTGTTATCTGTATCTTCAGTCACCTCTCTGTAGGCCTTGCAATTGTCAACTAGATATAGAGCTTCTCTAGCGACTTGCTCAAGCGTCGTGCATCCATTCAAATGTAGGTCCTTTTTGAGAGTTTCATTCCTCGATCCCTCTATGAAGAGAACTGATAATCTCTCATCTTGCGGTAGCTCTCGTGTAGGACATCTCTCAATGTATTGTTTGAAGTGAAGAAAAGCTTCCTTCACTCTTTCGTCTTTTTTTGTTTGAAAGCGTAGATCTGGGACACTGTGTTGTGTTTGATTCCCTTTTTTGAGAATTCCTCTACAAACTCTTGTAAGAGTTGTGCTATGTTGGGAAAATCATCTCTATTTAGTGGTTGCAACCAAGTCAAAGATGTTCCTTCTAATTTCAACCCAAATCCCTCATACTAAGTATAGAAATTTGCAATCTGCTTAGCTCTCAAAACTTGTTTGAAGAGTGAGACATGAGCATAAGGATCCCCTGACCCACTGTACTTTCTCTTAACACATTGAGCCACTTGATATGGTCTTAAATGTTCTGGTTCGGTCACCAATCTAACCAGTTTATGGTCTCTTGGAAAGACGTCTCTTGCTCTCTCCTCTTGTCTTGGAGAGAATCCTGGTGGAATCCTCTCAGATATGTACTCTGGCATTGTATTTAACTGGAAGTAAGTAGAGATCAGAGTATCCTTGTATGTGTATGTGCGCGTATGTCGCACGTGTCAATGCAAGGAACTTGCCAATACACCGTGTGCGAGCCACAAATGGCTCCAAGAACACAACAAGCCTAAACTAGTAAGCTCAAAGAAAGCGATGGTGTGTCACTCACCGGTCTATGCTTGCTTCGTGGAGGATTCCTCGCCGCGAAGAAGGAGATGCCGCTATGCCGCACTTAACCGCTTCACCGCCGTCGTGCCTTCGTAATGCTCGATCGCCCACACACTCCCTCTCTCTCCCTCTCTCACTCTCACACACACACACACAAGGAGATGAAGAAAGAAGAAGAAGAAGGAGATGGAGCAAGAGCACTCTTCAATTGCACAAATGAGAGAATGAGTGAATTTTAGGTTTAGTTGACTTTTATATGAGCTCGCCCCATTCACACTTGGGCACCCATGCTTAGCCAACTAATCCCTTGAATGTTCCAGTTAGAGTGCGCCTCTCATCGGCGATCACTCTTACCCTTTTCCTATTGGACTGACAAACCTGGTACCTGATTCTACCAAATAAATAATACAATGTCCGCCGTAGGTTACAACGTCCGTCGTAGGTAATAGGGTGTCCGTGAGCCGTGAGGGTTAACATGCCCCCCTTCCTGATGTAGATTCCGTCCTTGGAAGCTATTGAGTTGAAGCTTGTTATGTCCATGTTGTAGAGCATCTGGATTTGAATCTGCAAGGCAAAGTCACTGTTTCAGCAAGCGGAATTATATGGCCATAAATCATGAGGGGAATGTAAAGTACATGTGGAAATGAGTAAATGCAAGATTTATGAAATGTTAGACTGCCATTAAGGACAAATAAATCGCACTTTGAGTAAATTAATTAATCAAGAGTTTTGGGCTTATGGGTGAGTCTATCAATTAGTTAGCTATGACTAAGGTTAAAACAACTACTCTAGTACTAGCTAAGCTAAGAAGATTATCTAAATGCAAGATTCCCTAATTGTGCTTTTTAGCTTTGATTAGCCAACTAGCTCTCACAACTGCAAACAAAAGCTTGAATTGTTAACTGTAAGCTCTATGGAAGTCTTTTAAATGTCATTCATTTTTTTCTTTTTCTCTTTTTTACTTTGGTTCACAATCATTTGACGTGTGTGCTTATTTGGTATGTCCGGGGCTTTTTGCTTCTCAAAGAAAAGCGCCCACACTGGAAACCTCTAGGGCTCTAGTACCATAGATAATACATGTGAGTGAAGTACCAAATCAAGCCAGGATTTCTCTTCCAACATTAGATTTTTCATTTGTGGCACTTATGTTTTTTGCTTCCATTTCCTTTGTATTCTCACTAGTGTTTTTGTTGTTTAAGTGAGCAAGCTTCTGTATGCCTTAAACATTCCTAAGGTCTCAAATACTCAGATAATTTTATCAGCTAGGCCTAGTTGTCAAGTAAATGAGTTAACCTAAAGTCACGGTCTCCTAATCTCAAGGCTCATCCATAAGATTAAACTCTAGTTCCATCAACTTAAGCAAAGACAAATTTATACATCTATAATGGCAGATAACAAACATAACTATTTCACTCAAACAAACCATGAAAAATCATTATTAGCAATTATACATATCCACCAACATGAATCATGGAAAGTAGTACACCTGGAGGTATGGAGTTGCTCATTTCGTCGAAGCAGATGTCCTCAGCCATGTGGATGGAGATCCATATAAGTCCTACCTAACACATCCAAAAAACAAGCAATATACCTCTAGGAGGCATGTCAGTGTGAAAAAATTAAAACTCTTAGAAAACAAACTCAAAACACAATCCAGACCCCTAACCTACCTATCTGTCATCCCTTTTAGAATCAAGGAAAGAGGATATTATATAAACCAGGTGGCCACCCTAAGGCTAGGCCTCTATCCTCATCATCTAGATAAATGAAATCATTTTTGTGAGGCCATAGTCTTCCTCGGTCTCTATTATTTCTTCTTCATCATCCTCTTGCGCAAGCGTGTTAATCAAGAACCTTGCGATGCATGGATACTCATCCTGTGCAAAAGAATAAGCATGTGCCACCGGAGAAACATTCGCTACTGGGTAGGGATCACTAGTTATCCATAGACGTATCAGCCATTCTAACTCCTCAAAATTTCGCTCACGCCCAAGTCTCTCTACTGAATCCCATTCGCAAGAAAGTACAGGGTAGCAGATGTGAAACACTTGAGAAAAGGAAAAAGGGTACCTTTCATCAAAAATAGAAGCGCATGCTTCTGGTGAACTAGACATCTCTGAGAATACAGATAGATTTGGTTAGGTCTTTAAAACATGAGTTGTTTTTGTGTGTTGCTTGATGTGACATGGTTAATTTAGACTTATGTGTAGGATCTGATAGGGTTCTCTCTCGTTGCTAGTCGCTCTTGCTCTTCTACTTTTACTTTTTTTTTAATCTTTTTTTGTTTGTTTCCTAGAACTACTATAAGGCTTTATATATACATTCCCTAGGATTGGAGATTGAGAGGTCAGGGAGGAAGGTTGTGAGGGAAGCAAGTGAATGATGGATGTCAGCAAACACTCCCTCCTTCCTTGGGTAGATCATACCTTTTGGAATGATGTCATCACCTTTTGAAACCAATTGTTCCAAGTTGTTATGGGTGAAGGCTTTAACCAATATTTTTCGATCGCCCTATGTGTTTCATCTAGTTGCAAGGGTGGTAAGGTACTCTTCCATGATTTTATTTGCAACATTGTTGTAGGTGGTGAACCTACAACAGGAGGTGCAAACTCTTTCTTGCTTGTATGGATATGTACAATGGTAGGTGGAGGTTGTGTCGAAGCTTCTATTTCCGTATAGGAACTACATGAAGAGCAAGAAGCTTCATTTGATTTCCCTGTTCATGAGCTAGGTGGAACAAATCGTTCTTTCTTTGGTACCCAAACTAGCTATGGAGCAGGTGTGTCGCATTCCGTGATTTTTTCCTTTCCACGATTTTCAATTTGTTTTGAAGCCACAGGATTGGGTTTACATGGGCCAGGTGACAGGTAAGAGTACAATTTACGTTTGGGCACCCAGATTTGATCATTTCCTTCATAGTATCCTTGGGCTTCCAATAGTCGTTTAGGAATCCAACGCAATGTTTCTTTACATTTCTTGGAGTGACGGGAACATTTCTTACGAGGCTTCCGTTTTTTAGCATCATCCATGGTCACTAAATAAGCTTTAGGGACCCACTTGTATGTTTTCTTTGTTATATTAGGATGAGTCTTGCCGGAAGCTATATACATTGCTTCTAGCATATTTAAGGGTACAAGTGGTGGCATTTCATCCCCCTTAGGTGTTACCCAGGTCGTCCCTCTATTTCCCCAAGTGTCTATAGTTGCTGCTAAGTGGACCCAATCCACATTGTCCGATTCAGTCATCCCAGGTAGTACATCCATATAAGGAGAATCTTCCCCAACATCAGTGTTCGCTTTACACGTGTAACAATACTGCAATGGGGCCGAGTGAACTGTGGTGTCAGATCTATGATCAATTATAAACATGTTTCCTAGAGGATGTGCTCGACCCGTCACAAGATCCACTCGAATGACAGAATCTTGAAACTGCAGGTAGACATGGTTTTTAGACCAGTCATGCACCATTTTTGCTTCCCTCATGAAAGGACGTCCTAAGATCATCTCCGATGCCATAGTGTGTTTGGAGAAATCCATAACAATAAAGGTAATCCTTATTTTATGTCCAAAGACCTTGACCTTGAGATCTTCTAGCATCCCAATAGGTTTAACAATAGACCCATTGGCCATCTTCACTACTATGGTTGTGGTCGCAAGGTGAGGTCTTCCCATAGTTTCCCAGCAATTTTTAGTCACAATGCTAACCCCAGTGCCACCATCAAGGATTCCCTTCACAGTTAATCCCTTTGTAGTGATTGGTATAGTCGCATTAGATTCATCACCCTCAAAGTATTGTCCCAACTTGTTAACAGGTATTTCTATAACAAGGTTCTCATCTAGGTTGGGTTGTGGATCTAAGTGTTCCTCCTCTATTGGCATCTCCCCAGCTCCATCCATCTGTGCAAATTGTGGTAGCCCAAACTTCAGTTCTCCATTGAGGAAGGCTCGAAGGGCTGAGACTAGCTCGGGGTCTTTATATAGTTTGGACATGATGGTGGTTCTAACTTCTGAAGACATGAAATCCATCAATTTGGCAATGTTTAACGGCACCTTTTGGCCTTGAGTACCTTGACGTGGGGAAGATGGGATCTCCATTTCTTCGATAGGATCAGGTAGTCCCTTTGTAAACATTATTTCCATCAAGAAGTGAGTACGCCCACTTTCCCATGACTTTAAGTCACTTTCTTCTTGGATGACACTAGGTATGTCCAAGGGTCTATGGACTTGGTGAGGTTGTTGTTGCGTAGGGAACACGGTGTCTGTAATCTGGATCTTCCTAGGTGCTGGTTCTAGATCCCTTTGGGTATCTTCTATCAAACTCCTTAATTGCTTGACTCGCTCAATGTCCTCTGTAGGGTTTGGGTAAGTTCTTATCTTCTTTTTGGATCCTGGCCATTGTGGCTCATGAACATCTTCCTTGTTGGTTTCTATGTTAGTGGTCGTTTTGGTCTCCATGGTTTCACCTAAATCAGAATCTTCTTCAGCGTCGTTCATATATACGGGTTCATCACCAGTCCCTATGTTGGTCTTTGAACTGGGGTCTGACTTCGTTGCTTTGTGCGATCTCTTTCTTCGTGTTTTCTTCTTTTTCTGAGATTGGGAAATTGATGCCGTGTCTCTTTCCTCAAGAATATAATTTTTTTTTTGGAGCATCGATCGTGTGAGTACGTTTACTGGTACCACGGGTGTACTTGGTGATGTCTCCTCGGTAACTTCAATCAAATTTAATGGCGTGATCTTCGGTGCATTTGGATTATTTGGACATTGGGCAATCAAATGATCTATGGCACATCGATTACACATGAGTATCGGCATTGTAGACGTGCTTGCTTGATTGGTTTGCATTAGTGTGGCGTTCTTTTGTAGCCTAATAGGACACTCGGCTACACGATGTGGACCTCCACACTCATAGCATTGAAGAGGTGGTTTCTTAGCAGTGTAATTGATATTTTGGCCTCTTGCCGCAAGAGTAGCTACTTGATATACAGGTTTGACTTGTCCCCAATAGTCCTCCACGTAGTATTGTGGACTTTCTTCAAGCACATCCATCCCATAGGCGATCTTAGGATCTATATCTTCCTCATAGCCTTCCAAACAAGAAATAGATGACTCACAACCCACTTGATTCACAGAAGTGATTCTCGGATGTGGTGGTTGCGGTCCTAGCACTGGAGGTGGTAAGGGTGTTGTTTGAACAACATTATGGGCCCTAGGGACCATATGTTGTGATGTTTGTTCAAGAGGTGGGGACGGCATCAATGCAGGCACTCAAGGTGTGTATGTCCATGCTAAGGTTGGTCTATTGCCATCGTGCGCTTAAATACTATGCAATCCTTAGCTTGATGACCATACCTTCCACATGCATTGCAGTTCCCATTGAATTTTACTCTAAAAGTAGGGCATTCACTTGTACTATGCGGTCCATAGCATACTGAGCACCATTGTTGCTCCCTTCTTGGACACATATGATTGTTTTGCGGAGCATGATTGTCTCTAAGACTCTCTTGAATAGACTTGGTGAGATCAGCTAAAGTCATCTCAGATATCTTTGGCTCCTTAGCAATAGGCTTTAGGGTCATTGGTTGATTCCCTGATGCTTGCGAGCTAATAGATTTAGGCTCAACAGACACTCTTTCTCCTTGAATCATTAAATTATCCTCCAATTCGATCGCATTGGTGGTGACTGCTTCCCAAGTGGTGATACCTCATGTCGTAATCCCCTAATGAATCTATCAATCAATTGGTTATTGTTGAAGCGCTCATTTGGATTACAACGAGAATTCAAATGCTTCAAGCGACTTATAAAGTCTCTCACCGACTCTCCTTCCTCTCGTTGGGCTTTCTGGAGCTGAGAGACTACACCCCAAAGCACTCCCTCTCGTATATATTCTTTTAAGAACAGTCTCCTAAGAGTAGGGTAAATTGTTTTTTCTTCCACCCTTAGGGTTCTATACCAATCCCCAGCCTTTCCACTTAAGGTTAGGCTTAAAGCATTGCTCTTATGTAGGTCATTGTGTTATCCTAGAGAATCGCATATTTGTTCAAACACTTCGATATGCTTTCTCACATCCCCGTCTCCGCTAAATTTTTGTGTGAGCTTGGCTATTTGTACTGTCTTACTTCTAGGCTCTCTATCAGGCGTGTTACGCATATTCTCAGCAATAGATCGACCAATAGCTTGAGCAAATGTTGCCAAGTCACCTAAGTGAGCAGACACCGTGGGTGAAGGCGCTCCAGAGACTACATGTGGATTAGGTATTGGCATTGGGCTTGGTGCATAGGAAGCCCTTGGGTTCCACGTTGGGTATGATGTTGTGCCATGTGATGGTCCATAGTTCATATGGGTGGCCCTAGGCATAGCAGACGTCGGAGGTGACATGCTAATGCTAGCCGGTATAGTCCCATGGAAATAGAACTTGTGTATTGTGGTTGTGGATCATAGGTAGTTGAAACAATGGGAGGGGTAGGGACTACATGAGTACATGGACCCATAGGTGCATACGATTGGTACGCACTTGTAGGTACTATTGCAGGCATTGCGCTACCATGTAGCGGTGCTTTACTAACAAACGAGGTCCATGGTGTGTTTCTTGGTATGCCCATCATTGGGGTAGGCATGGTATCCGTGGTGTCATCTAGGGAAAGATGAGCTAGACTTGGAAAAGTAAAGCTATCACTTGTGGGCTCAGATTGCATTGAGACCTCTGGCAAAACAACATATGGGGGATCGATGGGACTCACTGGGGGAGTCTCCATTTGTGATAGAGTGGGTTGTTTCCCTTTGCCCGTGTCTAAAAATCGCATAGGACCCGTCGAAGGTATGTTTATTCCTCAATTTTGCCTCTCGGTCTAGATAATCCTATGGATGACATTGCAGATCATGTGTTGTTGTTCCTCTAGACTAGTGGCACTAGATGTGGATTGTACAACTTCTAACCAACCCACATGGTATGTGTAGCCCATGTATAGGTCGGTCAAAGTCTTCGTGTGTAGTCATATTCCCAATTTTCATTGAGAAATACCCCATCCAAACTTGGTGTACTAGAGGGTTTCCGTGAGGTGGATACACTGTTGCTTCCCGTGTTTTGACTTTTAGTCACCGCTACCTTAGAGGCGACTTTGGAAGGTGGTAGCTTGGTAGGGCCCTCATTAAATGAGGCAAGTAGAATGTCCACGTGGACACTCTGAGGGAGTGTGGGGTCTACAGGATGTGAATGGTGATTCTACTTCCCCACCCCCTTCGTTTACTTCACTAGCCGTAGGTTCAGAGCGCGTAGCTCTACTAAAAGTTTCCATCAAACGGCTAAAAACACTAGTTCCAGGTTGTTGGGCCCAGCTAGGCATGGTTTCATTTTTTCCCCCGGGGATTTGTGTAAGATGCTCTTCCATAATATCGTAGTCAGAGGAAGAGTCGCTAGCCGCTATATTTGGGTCTTGGGTTGCACTACCTTGGGTCCCCGCCGAGGGCGTAGACCCTAGCGTGGAAGGATAGTGAGTACCCCCATAAATTGAAGCACTAGCTAGTTGTTCGGACTCTAGCACATGACCAGAGCATAGATACATGTGCTTTGGGTGCCCTACAAGTGTCGGCAAGTACCCTCAAAGGTTACTTGCTTTGTTTTGTGGGTGTTTTGCACCCCGTTTTCTACTTGATTTTTTTTGTTTTTGATGTTTTTTGAATGTTTTTTAATGTTTGATTTTTTTCATTAAATTGTGTGATAGCTCGAAACGAGCGTATCACTTAGAGGGTTGCTGTGTGATTTACAGCACAATTTTCGGGCATCTGACGTTCCGTTGGTCCTCAAAAAATTGATTTTTAGCTACGTGTGAAGCTAAAATTCGTTTTTTTTAAAGGCGACTGAGGCCTAGGCCTGAGAGCGTGAGCTTGGGCTTGGGTGTGGGAGATATTCCCGATCCCGGTCCTACCTTTAAATTTTTTTTATTTTTTATTTTTTTAAGGATAAGGTCGCCGCAGCCTGCGCGAGAGCACACACACACTCTATCTACCTACTTCTAACTAATATACCTACTCTTACACACTAACACACTCTATTAACTCTCACTAATCTACTTCCTACTTACTATACACAGAAAACTAACTACCTTAATACACAAAGAATAAACACAGAACCTTTGAAATCTCTATTAACAAAGAAAACTAACTACCTTAATACACAGAGAATAAACACAGAACCTTTGAAAACTCCATTAATATAAAAAAACACACAGTATAACACCAAATCCCTCTTCTCAACACACGCACACTCCTTCCTTACCTTTCCTACAATAGAAATTGCACCACGGAGAAGCACAGAGTGCTACTCGAGCTTAATGCACGGCATTCCCCGGCAACAGCGCCAAAAATGTGCGCGTATGTCGCACGTGTCAATGCAAGGAACTTGCCGATACACCGTGTGCGAGCCACAAATGGCTCCAAGCACACAACAAGCCTAAACTAGTAAGCTCAAAGAAAGCGATGGTGTGTCACTCACCGCTCTACGCTTGCTTCGTGGAGGATTCCTCGCCGCGAAGAAGAAGGAGACACCGCTACGCCGCGCTCAACCGCTTCACCGCCGTCGTGCATTCGTAATGCTCGATTGCCCACACACTCCCTCTCTCTCCCTCTCTCACTCTCTCACACACACAGACAAGGAGATGAAGAAGAAGAAGAAGGAGATGGAGCAAGAGCACTCTTCAATTGCACAAATGAGAGAATGAGTGAATTTTAGGTTTAGTTGACTTTTATATGAGCTCGCCCCCTTCACACTTGGGCGCCCATGCTTAGCCAACTAATCCCTTGAATGTTCCAGTTAGAGTGCGCCTCTCATCGGCGATCACTCTTACCCTTTTTCTATTGGACCGACAAGCCCGGTACCTGACTCTACCAAATAAATAATACAATGTCCGCCGTAGGTTACAACGTCCGTCGTAGGTAATAGGGTGTCCATGAGCCATGAGGGTTAACAGTGTATCATTCTAAGTTAGATGAATTGATAAGTTTGTACTCACATTCATACTTATCTACCATCAAAACTTGCACTCTGTTGGCATCTATATATGTGAAGGCATAGAGATTCTTATGGAATGTCAACTCTTTAGCATTTGGTTCTACACACCTGTAAGAGATGTATGGATCCCCGTTTGTGAATCTATATAAGCCCTCATGAGCATAATCCGTTAGAAATTGCATGGCTTCATTGGTTCTAATAAATCTTATGTTGATCAGTGGATGCTTCTCCTCTAGGTATTCTCCCAATCCCATTGTTGTCGGCATTGCATCATTTTTTATGTGTGAGTAGTAGAGAACCCTGGTGGTGGATGATTTGTCATGGTCAAGACTCACTCAAATCTCTCAAGATAGTACTTGACAAGCCCAACTTGGCTTAGTGCAACTTATCCCTTTTTGCCCCTGGTAAGGTCTCTCAAAAGTCAGGAATTTGTGACTTTTTGGTCTCTGGAAACTAGTCTTGGGGTACCCTAAAAGTTTGGATTTAGGAAACCTAGAAAAATTCAGCTCTAAAACCAAAACTTTCTTCCTAGCTATACCTGACTCAATTTGGAGTTGTCTATCAAAAGTTAGAGAACTTTTAGTGAACTGCACTTGAAATAGCACTCAAAACAGTTCTAAGACCAGAACACAGGAACTTTGGCTTGTATCTTGGTCTCTAGAAGGTATTTTTCGCTCAAACTTGAGATTTGGGATGTTCTCAAGTATTTCTACAAGATCACCAAGTCAGATACCCCCACTATGCTGAGGTACATGGATCGCGATCCATGTTCCTTGTCAATTTTTTTGTCTCCATTTTTTCCCAAATTTTGACTGTGTGTAGACATGGTCATGTGCAAACTATTGAGGCGGTCCGGGGCGGGCAACAAGAGAGGCGACCTCTAAACACCCCTCAAGGCTCCCGTGCTGCTCAATTGGGGCTGGGGCAACCACAAGCACAACACAACAACAAACCCATAGCCAAACCCAAACAAGATAGGGGCACCACCTAGTTATGGTATGCGAACTAGGACGCAAGAGAGATTTTGGCACAACCAAGAAGATGCACCACACAACACACACAAGCAACCTCACACCAAGACACACATGAAATGGACCAGAGAGAGCTAGAGAAAAGGGAAGAGAGAGAGGAAAGGATCTTGCATAATACCTTATTTGTGACTTGCAAATGGAGATGGTTCAATATGATGCTATCATAGAAATTTTACAAACTCACTCAATGCTTAGTGATTGCTAAACATTACCAAAACACACACACACACACTGTCTTAGGGTGTGGGAGACCTCTCACCACAATACCCTCTTACAATGGACAAAAAAATGGCAATGAAAAACACACTAAAACACTTTCTAAAATCAAGATCAACCGATAAAAACTCAAAATACACAAGTCACCTTGAATTCACCAAACCGTATTGCACAAAGGGAAGGACGAAGATTTGAACGTCGAATCACGTCTTTGATGCACCAAACCTCAATTTATTGATGATGAAGGAGCATATACAATAGCGATTTGTGGAACTCACGCTCTCTCACTTACAATGTGTAGCTTGAAGGCTTCTCTCACACCAAGAGTGAAGCTCACAAGAGGTTGCTACACCTAAGTCTCTCCTCACACATAGAGTGTTGGGGTGCTATGTGAGATATTGGAGGTTTTTTTACAAGAAGGAAAGGGGCCTATTTATAGGTTGGATACCCCTCATTAAGATTATTGGAAATCCTAATTTACAAGCTAACAAATCAGGATTATGATTTTTTTGAATATCAAAACATTGCGGGCCTTCTTTGTCTGCTTCAGTCATGGGTGTGGGCTCAAAAAAGAGCATTATTGATGGTAGATAAGGTGAAAGTAATTAAATAGAGAGAGAGAGAGAGTTACTATACACATGTCTTGAGGCGAGGTGTCTTTTATGGTTAGGTCAATGGCTATTTTGTGTTAGTATGTTAGTGGTTAGTAATCACTAGAAAGTTAATGTTACATTTACAATGGGTAGAATGAGGTGGATGGTTGAATGAAGTGAGCAAATCCTTGTGATGGTGAAGCTTGAAGATGTTTTGGAATTACTTGTGTAGGTTCTCAAAATGACTATCGATCTTCTTCTTCGTCTTCTCTTCTTTACGCCACCGCCGCCAAGGTTGATTATCGTGATGAAAATGGTAATTTCGTTGATGAGATCTCTTGATTTGCAGAGGTTAATCATGGTATACATGCTGAATTTATGTATATATATAAGGGTTAAGATGGAATTGTACTTTGGAGATAATAGAGAGAGGCATAGAGATGGTGTATGTATGTAGAGGTTCATAAAAGAACTATAGGGATGAGAGAGAAGGGTAATGGTGAAGAGGGTGGGAGAAGCCATGGAAATTGCAGGTTTGAGTGAGGGAAGGAGAGGGAGGAATGTGTAAGAGTGAGTAGGTGTGTGGAAGGGTGAGAGAAGACTAAAAGTTACTTGTGAGAAAAGTGGGCAGACTAGGGTCCACTCAAAAAATCATAGCTCACCGCTGGTAGCTTCAAAAATCATGAAAAAATTTGAGGTGATTATTCAGAGCGTGGGCTACATTTTCTCTTTTGATCACCACTCCAAATTTGCAGTGGAGATAGGTGCCAAAATTCTCACCAAAAAGCCTGTTTTTTATGCCTGCAAAAGTCTTTTAGTGGCCCCCTCCTTTGTTGAATTTGTACAATGCATCCAAGAGTGAGCCCCTCCTTTGTCATATTATAATACAAAGCATCCAAGTTGCCCTTGACCCATGCATGGAGGAGGATTATTGGTGAATAAAGAAATGTATACATGGTGGGACTAGTGTATGGACTATTCATGGACTTTAGCTCAATGAGCACATGGTGTTAGAATAATGAGTAAAAATAATAATAATAATATGGAGGAGTTATGGATATGGAAAGATATTGGAATTATATGATATGGTCCCTCCTTGAATTATTTTGGGTGAAAGAGGAAAAGGTATGCAAGTAAATAATATAATAAAAGTAACCAATGAGTAGAAATCAATTTTTTGTTTTCACGAGGGTGAGGGTGAAAATGTGGGAGTGATTTGTATAAAGGAAAAATATGAGGTTAGAGTATGTACAATATTGGCAAAAAATATAATTATGATGTAAGAGAATGAAAGAAGGTGTACATAGGTTTAATAAAACACACACCTAAGTAGAATATTTAAATAAAATACCAAAATAATTATAAAAAATCCCTATATTTAGGCCATATATACAATGAAATATTTACACACAAAGAGGCCATAATATACTTTTATTTTTTTTTATTTTTTTGGCTCAACTAGCCCAGTGACTAGCTAGCTGAGGGTTTTTAAGAAGATATGGGAAAAGCTCCCTAACTCACACACGCCTATGTACAGTGAAATGGTAGGGATAGCCATAGCGTTTGGGTGAATTTGGTAGGGTGGAGTAACTTACTATGGCAATTATGGAGAGCCGAAAAACGGCTATCACTATATACATTTCATGAAATTTTGAGGTTGAGGTACATGGATCATGCATGTTCAACCACATCTGGACTTGTCCTCTTAGGGGTTTGTTCCTGACTATGTCCACAAGCTAAATCTCAAATCTTTCTGAATTTGGACTTGTTTTGACAGGCCAAATGGTCAATACTAGGTCTGTAGAATGGTTTTCTATCTATCACCTATTTTGCTCCCTTTTGACCCAAATTTGCTCATGTTTTTCCAAAACTAGACTTGGGGATATGTTTCCTTATGTATGCACTAGTGATCTGGAAAGTTTCAAGTCAAGCTTTCACTATAGGTACATGGATCACGATCCATGTTTGGAGCCCAAATTAACTTTTCTTGGTACCATTAGAATCAGCATGATTAGTAGGTCCTATGGTGTCAAAGTTTTTGAAAATTGACCTCTAGATTGAAAGTTAGGTCAGTTCTGGCACTTTGTCAGAATGCTTGACAGTTATGTGCTTTTGGACAGGTTTTTGATATCCAAATTCACTTTTGAAAAGACCACTAGATTCCTTGTGATGTCCTCTAACTATGGTGCAAGTTTGCTTTCAGTCTGTGACAAAGGAACATGGATCATGATCCATGTAACTATGTGTCAGATTGCACTAAAACTTGGCACAAAGCTTGCCATTGGCTCACTGATCCTTGCTATATGGTTTTTATGTGATTTGGATGACTTTAGGTCAAGCAAAAGTCAATTCATAGGTCTGTTTTAGGATTTGCACCTTGAGCTGTTTTTGGCAGTTTTGATGAGTTTTTTGGAATTTTTTGACCAAATTTCTCTGGGGACTTTTGTTCACAATGGTCTTTGCTACATGTTGGAAAAGTTTTTGTCCAAAAATTTCTCAGGGGTGCCATATTCCACCACTTTTGGACCTGAATTTTTGGTGTACTGACAGCTTATGATGGCTATAGCTTGCTCCACAAGTCTTTTTGAATTTGGATCAGTTTTGACCTACCAAATCTGACTTCTACAGTCTGTTGTGACAGTTTAGAGAATGTTCTATTTTTGGCTCTTTTGACCACTTTTTACTACTTTTTTGCATTTGGTTCTTCTGGGAAAATGTTTGTCTATGTCTCGGCTACCTACTGCTCAAATCTCAGCCAAAAAAATTTCATGAGGTACATGGATCGCAATCCATGTTTGGAAGCCACTCTGACATTTCTTGGTACCATTAGAATCATCATGTTTACTAGATACTATGGTATCAAATTTTTTGGATGTGGACTAGTTTTGCCATTCAAAAGAAACATTTTATGTCTGTCCTGGGGTTTTTGACTAGTTTCTGTACTTGGCTATTTTGACAAAGTTTTTTCAATTTTTTGACATGCTCCCTTTTGGCAAAGTTGTTCCAAATGATATTAGGGATGTACTTGTCAAATATCAACCCCAAATGTCAAAAAGGTACATGGATTGCGATCCATGTTTGGCAGCATTTTTTCATGAATTTTGTTTTGCGGGTTCTCTATGCCCTGTAGAAGCCAAATCTCACCCCTTTTTGAATTTGGATCCCAAAATCTCAAGATTTGTCTAATTTTGTGTTTGAATCTCTGTATTGGCTTTTTTTGCCCTAACAATCAATTTTGAAGTGATTTTTGAGTTTTTCTTTCAAGCAAACTTGATCAGAGCAGTTTCCCAATGATGTACACTGTAACTGGTCCCTTTTCACCAAAAATGGTTTCTTGGGGTACATGGATCATGATCCATCTTCCTCCACAGATTCTGGCCAAACTTCTCAGATTGATTTTAGAGAGTAGGTTGATGCCTTTGGTCCACAAATTTTTGAATTTGAATCACTTTTGAGCTCTCTGCCATCAAATTTTCATAATTTCATAGTTATGTTCATTTCGGCCAAAATATGGTTTTCACCCTTTTTTCCCTCAATCTTTTAGCCCAAATTTGATGGTGGTAGTTTCTACTTATCCTACTCCTAAATACTAAAATGAAACATGAAACAAAAACAAACAAAACGGTATAAAATAAAGTCGAAACGAAAAACGGTACAACACTCTGAAAGCATAGAGAAAATCGGACGATGAAATGATTTTGGCTATCTCACTCACCATGGTCTTTACTTCTCAAGAATAGATCTAGCAAGTCCTTGACTTCTAGACTCTACCAAGCACTAAACCCTGTGTCTAGCTGCTTCACTGCTCTAAATACACACTAGGTCACTCACCATCTAAGGATCATATCCCCGGCAGGGGCGCCAATGTTAGTGGGTCGCCGCGATGGACGTCTCCAGCATAACTTTCTGGTACTAACATAATGTCAATACTTAGGGAAAGTGACTTGAATGGGGCACGGAGACTCTTTGAGATCGTCAATCTCAAGAAGTGAACCTTAACAAGCAAACACAACAACTCTACAAGCAAACCAACACTCAATGATCAAGGAAATCTACCTATGTCCTCTAGGTCCTCACGCCATTTCAGCACTCGAACGGACTCGAAATGCAACGAAACTTTAGGAGGAGGTGTCCTAGGGACACTATCCTAGCAAGTCTGGTCGCAATCCAACAAGGTACCAAAATCACGATCCATCATGAAAAATGTCCAAAAAACTACAACAGATCAGTCCAGAAAGGTCGTCCTATGGTCTAAGAACAGTCTCCTATGGTCAAAATGACTAAAAACAATGATTTAAGCACTCAAATCTACAATTAAGGCTCACAGACACGTAGTCGCAAACCACAGCAAAACTGACAATGCTTACACTTAATTTAAAGAGCAAACAGATAGGAACACAATGCAAGTTTTGGATTTGAAAACGGATTACCAATCATTAGCAGCGATGATTACAAGTTGGAGCTAAATCGTAGCTCGAGCATACGTACAACAGAGCATACGTACAACAGATCTCTTTCTTCTTCTCAAGATAAGCCCCCATTCACATTAAGGTTATTGACATTTATACCTAGGGCATTCTAAATGGCCAGTGGCCGGTTTACATGGACCTTTACAAATATCATGACATTATTACGACTCGGGGAATTGATCAACTACCCTAGAATCAGGACTTACACAGAGTATTACTACACTAGCTCGGTAAAATAATAAACTATAAATGTGGTGTCCGGCTACGTGTTCGACCAGGTGGACGCCCGTTGGATCTGTCCTCAAACAATCCTATTTTCTTTCTTTGTACCAAGCTTGCCTTGTGTGAGGGTGTGTGTGTTCTCTCTCATCCCCCTAGCTTTAGGGCCCTTGCCTCCTCTCTTGTAGGGATGGGATTTGACTTTTTGATCACCTTACCCTAAAGTATCTTACTCAGTAAGCATGACAAAGCACTTCAAGCTTGGGTAGTGTTCCCACAAGCACATCAAGCTTCTTAGTTGGCAACCACGACAAGCACCTCAAGCATCTTTGTCAGCAAGCACGACAAGCACCTCAAGCACCTTAGTCATAAAGCACCTCAAGAACCTTAGTCATCAAGAACGACAAGTACCTTAAGCTTGGGTTGGGTTCCCACCTCAAGCTCAGCCCTCACTTACCTCAGGTCAAAGGACTTTTTACACTAACCTTTGGAGGTAATTAATGAATCTAACCCTAAGGTTTTTTAAGCTCCATTGGGTAGCCTTTCTCTTTGATAGACCATCTCTCATTTGGGCCCCTTTACCATTGTCCCCCTGTCGAGATAGTCCCAAAATCACATGTCTATATTCTAACCCTTGCTCCCGTCTATTGTCCCATATTTAATGATCAATTTAATATAAGAAAATCATTTGGGTTCGTTAGATGTTAGATTTTTTGTTGTAATACCTTGTCTTCATGGCAAAGGATAGCTTCGGGTTGTAGCACCTCTTCTTGCTCTTCAATTTTGGGAGGGTGTTCAATAATTGGTTCACTTGGTGGCTCTCCTTTGTAGGGCTTTAGTAGGCTCATATGAAAAGCATTGTGTATGAGCCAATGGTTGGGCAACTTGAGTTCATAAGCCATCTCATTGATGGGCTTCAAGATTTGGAAAGGACCATAGTATCTTTTTGCTAATTTAGCATAATACTTTTGATGGCCCATAGGATTTTTACCCGTCGTTTGCCTCAATTGAGCCTTAGGAAACTTAAGTAAGACCCAATCCTTTTCTTTGAGCATTAAGGCCCTTCTGTGCTTGTCAATAGCAGATTTTTGCCTTTGTTGAGAGATGGATATAGCCTCCTCAATCTTTTAAAAAGATTCTTGTAGGTCATGGCTATACTCATCGGCAAGGAAGATCTTCCCATGTACCTTAAGTAGCAAGGGACTTTTAGGTCTTCCCTCAATGATTCTAGAAAGTGCTTTCCCGTAGAAGTATGTGCATTATTATTGTACGCATACTCTAAAAGAGGTAAGTACTTCTCCCATTGTGAGCGTTCATCTACTTCAGTAGCATAAGTCTTTAGTAGATTGAGTATCGTAAGATTGGATATATCACTTTGGCCATCTGTTTGTGGGTGATAAGCCGAAGAGAAATTCAGTCTTGTTCCTAGATTTCCAAAGAGACCTTTCCAAAAATTATTGGTCATTCTAGGATCTCTATCTGAGATGATGGATGTTGGAAATCCATGGTGTTTGAAAAATCTTCAATATGAAGAGAGTTGCCATTTGGTGTACCTTAATAGTCTTTTTGACAGGAATAAAGTGTGCTTGCTTGCTAAACCTGTCAACTATTGTCCATATTCTTGTATTTCCATGGATAGACTTGGGCAATCCAAAGATGAAATCCATAGATATACTCTCCCATGGTGAATTTGGGATAGGCAATGGCTTGAGTAATCCAGGATGCTTCCCTCTATCATACTTAGTCTTTTGGCATACCACACATTTTAAAACATACTCTTGTATGTCCACTTTCATGGTACGCCAATAGAAATATGTCTCTACTCCTCGGAGTGTAGGTTGAATGCCTCTATGCCTTGCATAAGGAGGAGCGTGAGGTTCATACATAAATTTCTCACGAAGGGAGTGGGTAACACATAGCCTATTGTCATGGAGAAGATAGCCATTTTGCGAGGTGAATGCTTCCACTTTCTTTCCCAAAGAGGAAGGACTGACATTATGTCTCTAAAGTCAGCGTTAGTAGCATACTCATCTATCATAGAAGATAGATCATTGTGAGTTGCTATAGACGTTGCATTAACTTTTGGTCGTCATGAAAGTGCATCGGACACTTGATTGTGCTTACCAGCAATGTGAGAAATATGAAAGTTAAATTGCAAAAGAAAAATTGCCCACCTCATTTGTTTGTCAGAAAGCTTTGTTTGCGTCATGAAGTACATGAGACTTTGATGGTATGTTCATAAAATGAATAAAGTCCCCAATAAATAGTGCTTCCATGTGTCTAGGGCATGTAGAACAACTAAATATATTTCTCATAAATGCCCAAGACCCGTTCATCCATATTAAGCCTTCGGCTCTCATATGCTATGGCATTCCCTTCTTGAAGCAAGACTGCTCCAAGGCAATCACCAAAAGCATCTCATTGGACCTCAAATGTCTTTGAGAGATCTGGAAGCATGAGGACTGGTTGGGAGGTAAGCTTCTCTTTGAGATTTTCAAAAGAATTTTTCTCCTTAGTAGTCCATGAATACTTAACATTCTTCTTTGTTAAGTCATGTAATGGTCCTGCGATTTGAGAGAATTTTGCTATGAAGCATCTATAGTATGCACACATACCAATAAAGCTTCTTATCTCATGTAGATTCCTTGGATTAGTCCATGCTTTTATTACCTCTAACTTTGATGGATCCATATGGATACCATCTTGAGAGATAATATGACCTAAGTATTGGATCTCTTGAAGGAAAAATTCACTTTTCTTTTGGTTGAGAAAAAGTTTGTTCTCCCTCAATGCTTGAAAAATCACTTAGAGATGTTTCTTGTGTTCCTCCAAGGACTTGGAGTAGATGATGATATCATCCAGTGAATTTGTGATAGGGTCTAAATATTTTCTCCGTTACATGATTGAACGTGGCTGGTACATTAGTCAAGCTACTAAACATGACTATATATTCATAAAGACCAAACGTTGTGCGAAACGAGGTCTTTAGTATATCTTCATCCACTATCCTTATTTGATGATATCCACTTTTAAGGTCAATCCTACTGAAGTAGATAGAGTCTTGTATCTTATCAAACAGATCTTCTACCCGAGACACAAGAAATCTGTTTGATGGTGATATGATTTAGTTCTCGATAGTCCACACACATACGGTATGTATCATCTTTCTTTTGCACTAAAAAGAGTGGAGAACAAAAGGGAGAGGAGCTAGGCCTCACCATCCCTTTGTCTACCAGCTCTTGTACTTGCCTCATGATCTCCTCTTTCGATAAGAAGGCTTGTTAGGTGGTGAGCTTCCTGGTAGGAGCTCAATGTGATGGTCATCATCCCATCATTTTGGAGGTAAGTCCATAGGGATATAATGCTGTTGTTGTTGGAATTGACTTGGGAAGAATTTTGGGCATTGGTTTTCCCCTTTTCATCATTTTTTGTCTTCATTTTCCACGTGCTTGACATTCTGTCTAGACCCTTGTTGGAAATTGATGCACAAAGCAACCATGGTAGGGTGGGTTACTTCGATGATAGAACCAAGACATTGAGAGTTGACATACTCATCCATTTCTTCAAGTAATCCTGCACAAAATTGTTGCTTTTGCTCAGCAAAGTCTATCTTTTGGAAGACAATAGCCTTGAGATTTAAATCCCAAAACTTATCTACATATTTGTGGATAGACTCATGAGAGAGAAGCTTCAAACTGCGCCATTTGGTATGCACTTTGTCCTTTGCATCGCTTGCAATGAATTGCTTCATGATGGAAACTCGTAGAGTTTTCCATGCCTTTGGGGCTTCATCGTTGCCACGAAGGCTAGCCCACCATTGACGAGCCGATTTTTGGAAGTGCATAGCTACATGGTGTAGCTTAGAGGACTCCTTGAATCCCTCATCTCCAAAGGCCACATCAAATTGCTAGATGAAGGCCAATACTTTGTTGGTGGCACCAAAGGTGCCATCATAGGTGAGAAAAGAGATACTCTTTCCTCCTTCTTTGAACTTCTTGAGCTTCTGTGACCTTCACCATGCAGGGTATGATTTGTGATATCCTTCCCTCTTGTATTCTCTACGAGAATAGCCATAGTTTTTGTCGAAATAGGGAGAAGTTCAAGAAGAAGTAGAAGAGGGTGACCTCTTTCTTTCCCTTTTCTTCCTTTGTTTCCTCTCTTCCCTTTTGGAGTGACAAGGAGAAGGACTGTGGGTTGACCGTTTCCTCTTGGGAGGAGTTGGCGACCGTCTAGACCACCATCTTTGTGGAGCCTCATCTTCAGAGGAACTTAAAGACTGGTTAATTTCTTGCTCTTTGGATTCCTCCTCTCGTATGGGAGAGAGTCTTCTTTTGGGGATCTCATCAACTGGCGTCGTACGCTCTCTCTTCTCTTGGAGAGGAAGGGAAATCCCATAAGCGCAAAGCTGTTGAGTAACTTCGGCTTGCAAAACACGATAGCTTGCTGCAACCTAGTAACAAGATAATTGACAAACATGGGGGCATCATCATTAGCACCTTCATGTGAAAAATCAAAGTTACCAATGTTCATTCTACTCTCTTGGTTATTGTCAGCCATGTTAACAAAATTTGTGTACTTACTTAGTGTATGCTTTGGAAATTCAAAACCTTAGTTGCTACTCCTCTTAGCCTTTGAAAATCAACACTTAAGTATCTACACCCACAGCTCGAATTGGTTAATTATAGAGAGTAGTGGAGTGGGTCTAATATTTCAGAGTTGTCAAGGGATAGCTCCTTACGGACTTCTTATGGCTCAATAATGGTAAAGTTGTAGGCAAGTCTAAAAAGACCCCATTATTAAGACCAAAGCTCCTGAGGTGTGCACATATCCCACATAGTGGGCTCAACAAAACCAATAATAGATCCTAGTCCCACTTACCCTAATATAATTTAACAAAATCAACCATTAATAGGGTACTTAAGGACCTCTCTTCCTAAGCAAGAAAAGAGGAAGCAAATGCTCTAATAGCAATGTAATGGTAATGGCCTATGAACTTTCAGTGTAGCAGAATTAGGAAATTAGATAAAACACTTTTGTGAGATTAATTTGTGAGCATAGAGGGTGAACTTAATTGATGGTAGCAACATCAACATAGTACTTAGCTAACTTGATATGAAAAATATTTTTGCAAGAGAAAGAGTTACAGAATATGACAACGGTTGTGGACCGGATTTATGTGGAGCCGGCGGTCCCCCCTCCAATAGGCATTTGTATTATAGATTATCCCATCAAGGGAGACTTGGTACAATACAATCTTTGTGTTCCTTGTGACCTAGTTGATGCAATGAAGATGAAAAGCTTCACACATCATGAGCATAACGTAAACTTTGCAAAACGAATTAACTATCCCAAGCCTCAGTCCCAAGGCCTCAAACACCTTCAAAGGTGGAGAGAGCTAGCGGGGAATGAGGGTAGGGAAGAGGAAGAAGAAACATTCCATAGGAGAAAGAAATAGTTCCTCACTTATCATCACTCTTTGTGCTATCATACATAATAGCATAGTAATGAAGATGGAGAAGATGGAAAGGTTAAGCATTGAAGCATGGCTCTTGGTTGGATTTGCATTCCATAGCCAAGAGTGTTGGTGTAGGCTCTCAACTTCTCTACTAGCTTGGAGAAGGATATGGAGCTCTTGCACTTTGCACTTCACACAATGAGAGTGTGTGTGAGTGTGTGAGTGTGTGTGGGAGAGTATACCCCCAACAAGCCCCCTTTCTTGCTTTGGTCGACCCCCCCTTGTAGCTCATGCTTGAATCTCATTGGACCCCTGCAAGCCTGGCCAATCACATGCAGGATGCATAACAAGCAACAAGGGTAATCTTGGAACAAGTGTCTCCCTTTCCCAATTGAGAGAGAGGAATGTCTCTCTCTCAATCCTCCAGTGTAGAGAGACAAGCTCTGTCTTCAATTCTCGCTATTGGCAGCTATTAGCAGTGGCTAACACATGCGACACCGATTATGCATCAAGCTAGGGATGTGCTATGGATGTGCATAATATTTCCTATTTACATTGTATAAGGTATTGGACTCATTTGGGAGTTCCAAATTGTATATGCTAGCTGAGGCTCAACTTAATCCCATAGTAGAAAGGCTTATGTTGCATACCTTTATAAGAAAGCCTTTTCTGCAAAGAGGCTCCATTCTTGAGGATCCATTCTTGAGATCTCTCTCTCTCTCTCTTAAGTGTTCACTCTATGGATGGCCTAGCCTTGAGCTTAATGCCCATGCTTAAAAGACTAGTGCTGATCCTTTGTAATTAGAGAAGCATTTCTTAATATAATCTCTACTTTCTTCATTAATATTAATTCTTCTATATTCCATTATGTCATGAAGTAGTTTCATCTTCTCATTATTATAGATTTGAGTGTGTGTGATAATTTCTTGCTTATTGACCATTGTCATTAGAGTATGTGCCCTATTGTTTACTCATGTGTGGATGGGTTTAATGAAACACAAGCACCATTCACATTGTGTGTGTACTTTTGATTAGGTACCTTGATTGGTATGTGGTGATTGGAGAGGCAAACACCAATGCAATTAGTGTGTGCTTGTCAAAAGTGTGCTTTGAGATCCTAGTCTATGGCAAGTTGGAATTTGGTGGGCTTAATGTATGTAGGTGATGCTTGATTGACGATTATGGTGTGATTAGAGTTAGTGATTCATGGCTAATCTCTACTACATTGTAAGAGATTCTCTTGAATTCTCTCATTCAATACATCCAATGATGCTCATGCTTCCATGCCTTAGCCGAATTGCCAATCCTAGGATTGATAATTTTGTTGGTCTTGGGTTGTGATTAGGTGTTGCTATGATGACCCCCAATATTTTGCGCCATTGCATGGGATTGATAACCTAAGCTAGTGAGTAGAGGATGTTTAGAATAAAGTAATTTTACTACTAATTTCATTGGTTTTAAGTGTGTGTAACTCAATTTTGGTATGATTTGATGATGTTTGTACAACTAGTTGAAGCTAATTTTTGAGTTATGAATATCCCAAATCCCCAATTTCACTAATTTCATACTAACCCTTACTAATTTTGCTTCATTTCCATCCTAATTGTATTAATTCCACACTAGTTTTTACTAATTTTTGACTAACTTTGCTAACCTAACCGCTAACATTTGATGTGTAATGTATGTTTAATCCCCTTATAAGAGGTGGAATATTCAACACTTTTATCAAGTTTCTTGGTGCTAATCCATGCCTATATTAGGAAGAGAATGGGGTCTAGGAGGGCCTCTTTATTTGGCAGTTTAAGGAAGTCAAACCTTTAGTATTAAGAAAGTAATCAAAGGACAGCTTTTGAATTCAAACAGGCAAAACGGCTAGTTTATTTGATTTCAAAGTTTTCCCCCAAAATTGAATTTAAAATCTAGCAGGTAAAACCATATCATATAGCATATCTATGGAAAGAGCTAGACACTTAGAATGTAGACCTATGATCTCCACTCACACCGGAGATCATATGTGGGAGTTATGGAAGGTCAAAAGTCATAAAATTTTCCACCTCGTTTTTGGGGGGAAAAGTGTATCCTTTGACCACTCTTACACATCTCTTACACACACACCATTCTTGCACACATGGCGTACACCTATTCATCAAAATGTTAATCACCTCCATAAGCTCATGGCAAATAAAGAGGCCCTCCTACACCCCATCCTCTTCCTAATAAATCTATTGATTTGAGTGGTCAAAAGGATAATTATTAAACTTAATAAGATATTGTCGGAGAGTCTTACCGCCTCTTAGTACCTTGTCTTCATGTCGGAGAATGGACTCGGGCTGCAGCACCTCTTCTTGGTCCTCGATCTCCGGTGGGTCTTCAATAGTTGGTTCTTGAGGTGGCTCTCCTTTGTAAGGCTTTAATAGGCTCACATGAAAAGCATTGTGTATGAGCCAATGATTGGGCAACTTGAGTTGATAGGCCATCTCATTGATTGGCCTAAGAATCTGAAAGGGACCATAGTACCTTTTTGCTAGTTTAGCATAGTACTTTTGGTGACCCGTAGGATTCTTGCCCGTTGTGTGCCTTAATCGAGCCTTGGGAAACTTTAACAAGACCCAATCGTTTTCTTTTAAGGCTTGGGCTCTTCTGTGCTTGTCAGCAGCAGCCTTTTGCCTTTGCTGTGAGATAGAGATAGCATCCTTAATCTTTTGGAAAGATTCTTGTAGGTCTCGGCTATACTCATCTGCAGTGAAGATCTTCCCATGTACCTTAAGTAGCAAGGGACTTTTTGATCTTCCCTCAATTACCTCGAAATGTGCTTTTCCCGTGGAAGTATGTACAGTGTTATTGTAAGCATACTCCACTAAGGGTAGGTACTTCTCCCATTGGGATCTTTGATCTACTTCCGTTACATAGGCTTTTAGTAGATGGAGAATGGTTAGGTTAGCTATTTCACTTTGGCCATCAGTTTGTGGATGATAGGCCGAAGAGAAGTTTAGCCTTGTTCCTAAATTCTCAAAGAGACCCTTCCAGAAATTACTGGTCATTCTAGGATCTCTATCCGACACTATGGACATGGGCAAGCCATGGTACTTGAAAATTTGTGAAATAAAGAGGGTTGCCATTTGATGGGCTTTGATAGTCTTTTTGACAGGTATGAAATGAGCTTGTTTACTAAACCTGTCTACTATCGTCCATATTCCCGTATTCCCATGGATAGACTTAGGCAATCCAAAGATAAAATCCATGGATATGCTCTCCCATGGTGAATTAGGTATTGGCAAGGGTTGAAGCAATTCAAGTTGCTTCCCTCTATCAAATTTTGTCTTTTGGCATACCACACATTTGGAAACATACTCTTGTATGTTCACTTTCATGGTAGGCCAAAAGAAATATGTTTCAATTCCCTTTAAGGTAGACTGAATCCCTCTATGACCCGCATAAGGTGGAGCATGAGATTCATACATTACTTTCTCACGTAGTGAGTTAGTAACGCGTAGTCTATTGCCATAGAGAAGATAACCATCTTGTAAAGTAAATGGTTCTTCTTTCTTCCCTAATGCAAGGGCTAAAATCACATCTCTAAAATCGGGATCAATAGCATACTCATCTATCATTGAAGATAGATCATTGTGAGTTGCTATGGAAACCGCATTCACTCTCGGCCGTCTTGAGAGTGCATCAGCTACTTGATTATGCTTGCTAGCAATGTGAGAAATATGAAAATGAAATTGCGAAAGGAAATTTGCTCACCTCATTTGTTTGTTGGAGAGCTTGGTCTGCGTCATGAAGTACTTAAGACTTTGGTGATCCGTTCGCAGAATGAAAGGAGTCCCCAATAAATAGTGCTTCCATGAGTCTAAGGCATGTAGAACTGCAAGGAGTTCCTTTTCGTATATGCCTAGAGCTTGCTCAACAGGGTCGAGCCTTCGACTCTCATAGCCTATGGCGTGCCCTTCTTGGAGCAAAACAGCTCCAAGGCAATCACCACAAGCATCGCATTGGACCTCAAATGGTTTTGAGAGATCCGATAGTGTAAGCACAGGTTGAGAGATAAGCTTTTCTTTAAGCTTTTCAAAAGCATTGTTCTCCTTAGCAGACCATGTATACCTAACGCTTTTCTTTGTTAGGTCATGTAATGGTCCCGCAATTTGTGAGAACTTTTCTATGAAGCGTCTATAGTATGCACACATACCTATGAAGCTTCTTAGTTCATGAAGATTCCTTGGTTTAGGCCATCCTTTTATTACCTCTAACTTGGATGGATCCATTTGGATGCCATCTTGAGAGATAATGTGACCTAAATACTGAATCTCTTGCAAGAAAAATTCACTTTTCTTTCGATTAACATAAAGTTTATTCACTCTTAAAACTTGAAATATTACCTGGAGGTGTTGCTTGTGTTCCTCCAATGAATTAGAGTAGATGATAATATCATCAAAGAACACTCCAGTGAAGGTTCGATGAGGCCTGAATAGCTTCTCCATCAAGCGGTTGAATGTGGCTGGTGCATTGGTCAAGCCAAAAGGCATGACAATGTATTCGTAAAGACCAAATGTAGTACGAAATGCGGTCTTTACAATGTCTTGATCAACTATCCTTATTTGATGATAGCCACTTTTTAGGTCAACCCTACTGAAGTAGGTCGATCCTTGTAGCTTATCAAATAGGTCTTCTACCGGTGGAACGGGAAACCTATTCTTGATAGTGATCCTATTTAGTGCTCTATAGTCGACACACATATGATATGTGCCGTCTTTCTTTTGCACTAATAGCACAGGTGAGCAAAATGGAGATGAGCTTGGCCTAACCATACCCTTCTCAACTAAATCATGCAATTGCCCCATAATCTCCTCTTGTTGAGCTTGAGAAACTCTATAAGGAGGTTTATTAGGCGGTGAAATTCCTGGAAGAAGTTCAATTGCATGGTCATCATTACCTCGTTTAGGAGGTAGCTCACAAGGGATGTCGTCAATAAAAACATCTTGAAACCCCTTGAGAAAATTGGATAACTCTAATTCCTTTTGGTTGCTTTTATTTTCTTTTGCTAAAGCATTAGGTTCATTTTGAGAGTCTTTAACAAAAATCATGTACACGGAAATAGAGCTCTTTATTGACTTGTTGAAAGCTGGTGTATGTACAATGGGGATGGTGTTACCCATTTCCTTAGCATCTATATACATGTCTTTTTCCCTGAACTTAAAGGAGATTCTCCTTTCAGGAAATTTAACATCGGCAGCCAGGCGGTCAAACCATGGTGCCCCTAGGATTACATCCTCATGCTTGAGAGGAGAGATAAAGAAGTCCTCTTTGTCCACATAGCCTTGGACATGAAGCCTCAATTTCCCGATTAAGGGAGTGACTGAAGCTTCTTGCCCCTTGAAGGCACTGTCTGCAGGTAGGACATCTCCCATCTCGTAGGATTGTATTCCTAGCTTGGTGGCCAACTCTATAGATATAAAATTGTAAGTAGAAACAGGGTAAAAGAGAATAAAAGCATCATGTTCTCTTACCTTTCCCCAAGCATGGCATAGAGGAGATCCTTTGTGGTGAGTTTGGTGAGTCTCCTCCTCCGCTTCTTTCTCGTTCCTTCGGTGGAGGCTCTTGAGGTCTCCTTTGGGAAGGAGATGCATCATCAAGAAGTAAATTCTTGAGCCCTTCATATGGATTCTCTTCTTCTTCCCGAATTGGAGAGAGACCTCTTTTGGTAGTCTCACAAGGAGGCTTCCTTGGTGTTCTCTCATCATGGTGATGAGCTTGGAGAATCCCGTGAGCACGGAGCTGCCGTTGCACTTCACTTTGGAGAGATGGATTGCCCATGGTTTGTTGAAGCCTAGAAACAAGATAGTTAACAAGCATTGAAGCATTATTAGTAGCTTGCTCATGAGCAAAATCAAAGTTATCAACATTAATTTCACTCTCTTTACTATTGTCAGCCATTCTAACAACTTTTAGGTGTAAACGTTTTAGGTGTACTTTGGCACTTCAAGCCCTAGTTGCTACTCCTCTTTACCCCTTTAGAAAAACCACTCAAGCTACTGTACCCGCGGCTCGAATACCATTAATTGCAAGGAATAGAAGAGAGGGTCTTTCGACACCAAAACAGCACCGGCTCCTGTCAAGCTTCTAATAGCTCAATAGTGGTTAAGCCGTAGGCAAGCCCCGTAGGACTCCACTATTAAGACCATAGCTCTCGACGGTGATGCCCCGTTAACTGCACAAAGGCAGGTGCACTGCAAGGCTGAAAAATCCCTATTCTACTTACTCACAGGCAATTAATAATACCAACCATTTGTAGCTAGCTTGAGGACCTCCCTTCTTGAGCAAGAAAAGAGAAACCTTAAGCTCTAATACCAATGTAACATTTAATGGCCTAATAACTTATGTGTAGCGGAAATTAGCAAGAACATAGTGGGCATTTCATTAGAATAGATTCCTAATGAGAATTACAAGAGTGCTTGGGTGGAGAGAGCAACAAAAAGCATAACACCTAGTTAGATAGCATCAACAATACTTTCAAACGAGAGAGAAATTAAGCTATTGACAACAGGTGAGGACCGGATTTTCATGGAGCCAGTCCCCCCTCCAAAAGGCTTTGTATTATGGTTTCTGCCATCAAGAGAGACATTGTACAATACAATTCTTTGTGTTCCTTCAAGACTAGCTAGTGCAATGAAGATGGAAACTTCATGCACTAAGCAAAACACTTAACAAACACAACTTGAATTATCCCCGTTCTCAGACCCAAGACCTCACACACCTTCGAAGATGGTGAGAGCTAGCAGGGTATGAGAGTAGATTGAGAGGAAGAAGGAGTATCTTACGAGAAAGATGTACATCTCCTCACATAATCACTCATATGTAGCATAGCTTAGCTTAGTAATTAGCTTGGTAGAGGAGATGAGTATGCATTGAAGCTTGGCTCTTGGTTGGATTTGCATCCACATGCCAAGAGAGTGTTGATGTAGGCTTCTATCTCACAAGCTTGGAGTAGGTGATGAGTTCTCCATTAAAGCTTGGGAAGAGATAGTCTTCTCTTTCTTCACACATGAGCTTGTGTGAGTGTGTGTGTGATAATGCCTTTCAAAAATCAGCCCCCTCTCTCTCTTGGGCGAGCCCTCTTGCTAATTGCTCTTGTTGAAGCCTCATTGGCCCTCCCCAAGTCAAGCCAATTACAATTAAGCAGCATAAGTGATAGCCTTCTGACATGTGTCCCCCTTTCCCCTTTTGTGAGAGCTTTAGGTAATTAAATAATTAAACTAAACTCTCATTGGACCCCTTTGCCTCTTGGCCAATAGGAATCAGGCAAGCCATGGGACTCCTGAATGCTCATTGGACCCCTTGGGAGACTGCCCAATAGTCTTCTAGGAGACTTAATTCTCATTGGTTTCTTTTATTAAATGTTTTTAAATTAATTAAACTAGATTTACTCTAGCTTAATTCTCATTGGTCCACTTCAAGGGTCATCCAATAGAAATTGGGCACACCTTGTGGGCATCTGGCCTAGGGAGCTGACATGTGTTCCTCATTCCCTTTGTATAAAGGGAGCCTGTGTGTGTGTGTGTGTGTGTGTGTGTGTGTGTGTGTGTGTGTGTGTGTGTGTGTGTGTGTGTGTGTGTGGCTTTCTCTCTCATCCCCTACCATTAGGGCTCTCCGCCTCCCATGTAGGGATGTGCAAAGACTTTTAGGGCACACACAAAGCATCCAATTTTCCCTAGGGTTGACCTTTGGACACAACCTTTGAATTTTGGAACCTTAGCATTTTGGAAGTCTTAATGGGCTGAACCTTAGGGTCTTTTTAGCCCATTGTTGCACATGGCTCTTTTGCAGATGGCCCCCCCTTTGGATCCCTATTCTCCCTCCTTTGGATCCCTATTGTGGCCGGTCTGCTAGCTTAACCAATATTCTAGCTTTTTCTCCCCTGGCCTTCCCCACATTAAATGATTAGTTTAATATGAGAAAATCATTTAGGATAATTACATATTGATTATTATGACACATCACTATCGCTACTATCCTCAGCAAGGTTGACTTCTTGTACTTTCCCTTGATTTTTTGGCTGGTAGTGGAAAGTTATTGTTTGTTTGCTCGTGGGTGGTAGTTTCTCGGAGGACTTTTCTAGCCCATTGATTAGAGCATTGTTAGCTCGTTGCTTTGGTCGTATTCCTCCTAGCTGAGTCTTTGCATCCTTATTAGGAGCCATGTATGAGGATGCTTGTGGTGGCTATGTCTTCACCGAGGACTTTGGAATCCACTTTTGATGCACTTTATTCGTGTAGTGATGACATTGATTCCCGGGTCGTTGATCTTCTTGAAGTTGGAAGTGTTCTATAGAGTCATAGAACTCGTCGTCTTCTTCATCTTTTGATTCTCCACATTTCTTTGTTTGCTCCTTATGTCGAGAGCTTGTTGATGTGTGGTTCTCTTTTTTTTCCTGGATTACACTCACTGCAAAATAAGGAACAACATCATAGACATTTTCATCACAAAACTTTGTTGTGGGAGCATCCTCCACGGTGCACACGTCCAGAGTAGCCAAGATGTGTTCCCATCCAAAAGGCTCTAACTCTTCTTCAGGAAATGGTTCTGGGATATAGTTGCTATCCTCTATAACCCGATCTAGGATACATTCCTCACGTTTCAAGCTATCACATTGTGAAGCTCCACACATCCACAGTTCTTTAGGCTTACCTAACCAAGCTGGAAGTTCTGATCCTGCTACGGTGGCGAAATCAAACTCTTCAACCGGTGTTCTTGTCACATCCCTATAGCTATGGTCCCTCAAGTTTATCTTTGTTATGGTTTCCATATGTCTCAGGTATATATGGTCATAACCCCAATCTTGGACCATTTTCAATTGTTGCATGAATGGTCTTCCCAGAATGATGTCATAGTTGTTCTTCTTGCCAAAGTCAACAAGAGCAAAAGTGCGTTCATATTCAATGCCACAAGAAGTAACAAGTACTTTTTCTAGAAGTCCTAGGGGCTTTTCCTTGTGTCCGTCTGCAAGCTGCAGGGTCGTTCGTGTGGATCTCAAGGCAGGTTTTCCCCACTTTTTCCAAACCTCTTTGGTTTCAATGGCCACACCAGCTCCACTGTCAAGGATTGCCATGGTTTTTACACCATTGAATTCCTCAGGAAAGGTGGTGTTTCCATCTTCTCCCTCGTAATACTCGCCTACTTTGTTTAATGGCACTGGCCTAGTATTTAGTCCAGGCATTTCAAGCTCTTTGATGCCTTCCTCGATTTGAGTCATTGGAGTTTTTACACCAAATTTCTCTAGACACTTACCCACATTAGCCCACATGTTTGGTCTTATTCTGAGCAACTCGGCTAACATTATTGTACATGTGACTGGGGTAGATAGAATATCTACTAGCCCCTTTGAATCGATGGCCTTGTTAGGAGACAGTCTCTGTGATGGGACTGCAACCACATCTGAATTGGTCTCGTACTCTCCCATGTAGGACGGTAGTGTTCTTAGCAAATGGGGTTGACTATCCATAGATTGTACAGATCCTTTGTCGCCCCAACACAATTGCACGTCTAGATTCATTTGAGATCCAGTCTCAAGTTCCTCTATTGGTGGTAGAAACACTCCTCGTTCATCACCAATCTTGTCTACTCGTCTTCTTAGGTCATCGGCTTCATTGGCCTCTCTGACTTGTTTCCACAATTCGTCAAGACCATTTATCTCTTTACAATCCTCAGGTATAGCTTGGTGAAATCCCTTGGAAGAGTTATCCGTGGTATTCAGTACTATCCTTGGCTCTAGTGCTGGGTCTTTGAGGTTTGGTATGTGCTTATGACTAGAATCTGGCTCTTTTAGTTCCTGGTTTGGTGGGATTACGTGTGTAGGCATGACACGGATCACATCCTCAGGTTTTGCAACTGGTGGTTCTAGTAAAGCTTGGGCTGTTTGAATCATTTTCTTGCACATTTCAAACCTTTGCTTTTCTAGTTCCGCATAGGGATATGTCATCCACCTTTGTTCTTGGGTTTGGTTGTTTTTGAGCCTCGCATCATAGGCTTTCAAGAGGGCATCTAATGTCTCATTAACCTTCTCTGCCAACACAGATCCTCCTGAACTAGCACTTCTCGGTTTCTCATCGTGGATGGTTCTTCTAGAGGTTTAACCATTTGTGTAAGAGAAGGTGCCTCCTTTTCCTCATGTTGTTTTATCTTCTCCAGCTTCCGTAAGCTTCTCAGCTAGGGATTTTTTCTCTCGTTCCATGCGTGCTTTCATCCTAGTCTTTCTAGCTTTCCAACTATTTTGTTTGCTCTTGGTTTTCTGACTAGGTGCGTCTGTCTTTGGTCCATCATCTGTATTTGGACTCGTGTCACTTTCCGTGTTCTTTTTCTCTGGATTCTCATCAGCTTTCTTTTGAGCTTGTGCTCTCGTAACCACTTCAACTGGTACAACATTTTCATTTCTTGAGCTACTAGGGAGCTGAACAATCCCTGATACATTTGTCGTGATTTTCCTGATTTGGTTTGGGTTTTTCGGGCAATCGGGGATCAAGTGAGTGATGCCACACTCAAGACAATAGGCATTTACTTCAGTGATCTCCGTATGAGGACATTGTTTGACCAAGTGGTTGTCACGACTTTTGTGACAATCTATCTCTTGTTGAGGAGATTCTTTTAGCATTTCCTCTTGGCTATAAGCAAGCTTTGACCTAGATAAGCCTCTATTTGCAATGAATCGCAATGTCCTTTCGTCCATTTCATACCTTCTTTCTTTCGACTGAAACCCAGGAGGTGGAGGTTGTATCGGCCTCACCGCTCCATGTGTTCCTCTCACATTTTGTTTCTCCGAAGGGTAGTACCCACTTTGGTTGCTATACCACATTGTAGCTGGTACTGGAGTTGGTTTATTTGATGCTTCCATCATTGGCATGTATCTCATGTCTACCGGCATTCTAGCACCTGGCAGTGGAGGTTGTTGTCCTAAGACAAGCTGTGGCCTTAAAACTCCTACTGGTCTTGGCGCATTCTCTGTAATGTATCTAGGTGGAGTAGGTGCTTCTGGAATAGGTTGTACATACCTCTCCTTAGCATTTTCCATGCTATAATAGCACTCTTCCCCCGTATGGTTCGTCCATTTTCTCTCAATTTCACACCACTTCGGCTCTCCCGAATCAGACCTTACAAGAGGAATCAACCTCTTGACCAAGTCGTCGATAAGCTTTTCTTAATCAATAGGTGTCGTTGGCTTGGCAATGGACTCACTTATCTATGAAACACTGTGCTGAGAGGATGTGTCATCTCCTTGACTCTCTAAGTCCTTTTCTTTGTATGCCTCACAGTTATCCACTAGATAAAGAGCTTCTTTGATCAACTCGTTTAGCGTCATCCTCCTTATCATATGCAGATCCTTCTAAAGGCCCTCATCTCTCATTCCCTGGATAAAGATCAACATCAGTCGTGCTTGTGTAGGTGATTCTGCTCTCGGACAGAGCTTAACATATCTCTTGAGCCGTAATGATGCTTTGCGTACTGATTCATTCTCTATTTGTTTGAATCTATGGATTTGCGAGACAGAATTGTGAGCACTGCCTTTTGGCGAGAATTCTTCAATAAACTCCTCAAATAGCTCATCTAGGGTCTCAAAATCCCATTTTTCCACCGAGTCGAACCATGTAGCTGCATCATCTTCTAGAGTCAATCCAAATCCCGCAAACTGTGTCGCAAAATCTGAAACTTCCTCTACTCTAATCACTCTTCTAAAAGCCGTTACGTGATCTCTAGGATCTTTATCTCTGGAGTACTTTCTGTTTACCCATTTGACCTGCAATGGTCAATTTTTGGGCCAAAATGGGAAGAGCCACACATGCGTGCATGGTGGAATCATTGCGTGGAGCAAGGATTAGCTTGGAAATTGATGGTCGGATGATGTGTGTGTCAAATTAAGCTTGATTTACAACAAGAATTCATGTGTGTGTAGATATCAATGTGTGTGTAATGCACCAAACATGGAAAAATGCCATAAATTAATTCAAGTGTGTGTGCACTTAATTTTGAGTGTGTGCATGCATAAAAATTGATGGAATTGATAATGTATGAATGTGCAATCATGTGGTTGATCTAAATGCTATTCAATTCTAATCATTGGTTAAGCCTAATTGCCAAAAGTTTGGGCGAAATGTGAGTGTGTGTGTCCGTTCAAGACCACTTGGTTTTCAATTATTGATGGTCAATTGGGCACCCAAATGCTTTATGATTGTGAAATGTGCATGAAATTTGTGTGCAAGCATTAGGGATATGCCTAATTGCATTGCCAATTGAGCTAAATTTGGATTTTTGTGCCTAATTTTGGAGTGTGTGCATTGCTTGATTAGGAAAAAAATTAAGATTGATTTTGAGAAATTGAGCATGCACTCATTTGTCTATGCTTAATCAAGCTTGCAATTTGGGCAGTGCAATGTGGAACTGATGTATTTTTTTCATATAATTTTGGCCTAAATTTAGGTGTGTATGCCAATCAATGGCATCTGCAATTTATCGATTATGATGAATTGGCCAAATACTTGATGTGTCTGTCATAATATTGGCTTAAAAGATTGAGATAGATCACTCAATCAAAGCTCAATTGTGAAGAATTTTTGTATTTCCATGCTAATGATTGATCAATGTGATGAACATGGCACTTTTTCCTTCATTTGAGTGCCTAATTGTACCCATAAATCACTCGAGTTAGACATACAAACAAAGATGACAAATCCAATAGGGTTTGGATGATTAGAGTTATTGAATATGAGCAATTAATTTGCAATGATTAATACATGGGGTTGAAGTTGTAACTATGAGGAAAGTGTGCATTAATCAAGCATGTGTGCATTTTCCGTTGATTACAAATTGATTCAAATTTCGATTCAAATCCAAAAATTCTTGTGCATTCCAATCTATTGTAATGTGTGTAAACGGAGTTATCAAAGAAATTAAGAAAAATTTAAGGGAAATTTGTGAAATATGTTTATGCAATGTCAAATTTCCTTGTAATTTGGATGCATGACATGCTAAGTGTGTATTAGAATTCATTTGTATGCATTTCTTGTAATAAGATTGAGTGACAAGAGGAAATCAAACAAGTTCAATCAATTACAAATATTTTTTACTTATGGTTCCATACATAATGAGAATTGTGCATAAAATGTGTTTTTGATAACCATGTGCATGAGACATCATGATAGAGGATTGCTAGAAGTTTGTTTAAATCGAAGTCCATGTACACACCCACTTATGCAAGCTATGTGCTTTGATCTTTGCATTGTTGCATTTCACCTTCGAATGCCGTGGGAAACTCCTCTTATAAATGGGTGGTTTGAACAACATGAATGATCTCTTGCATGCACGCAATTCATGCATATTGTGCCCCTATTTTTCCTTCCACTTGCTTGCAAGTTGTGAATCCGGCCAAGTCGAGACACCCAAAAATACACACATCGTAGCTTGTTTTCTGTTGAGCCCCAACCATTGTACTCCCTCGTGAGCATCTTGCACAACCACATGCACCTACTCTCACCCCATTTCTACTAAATTGCTCCAGCCCACCCGTTAGAAGCGGCCAACACTAGCGCAGGTCATTCGGGCTTCATTGCCCGCATAGCCTGCATCTCACTACAATACACACTCCCCATAATTCATTGCCACCAAGGGCCCATCATACCCACCCACACACACACACCCTTGCAAATTCGCAAAGCCAGCACCCAGCCCCATCCACTTGCCTCAGCCCTCCTTGATTGGCGCAACTTGCATGCTCACACACCCTCTTTTGAAGCTATTATTTGAGCGTTTGGTAGTTCTGCTTGCATCACACTTGAAAATTCACTTGCACACTTACCACGCCATCCTCCTGAGGCACAAAGTTGGCCCCACTCCCCCGTGCCCACGATGGTCAGTGCCCACTTGTAGCTTGCTTAAGATTCTGATAAGAATGAAGTTGTAAGTTGCCAGTTGGTTCTACTAAGAAGCATTTAGCTCGTACAACCATACTCTGCGGCCTTGCTGATGCATTACACATCTTCATCAAATCCTCTCTCTCTCTCTCTCTCTCTCTCTCTCTCTCTCTCTCTCTCTCAATGTTCGTATCGGCGGGCTCCCAAGCGACTGGAAAGGGGAAGGAGATCACAAGTTTCATGAGTGCTTTGCCCGTATCCAAGCAGTAACCCCCTTGGTACAATGGGATCCATCAACAATCACCTTTCTTACACATGAGCATCACACCAATCACGCAATCCTCACTTTCAAGACCAAGGCGGATCGAATCGAACTCCTTGAGCAATCAAGTCTTCTCAAGGATACTAAAATCTTGTTTACAGAAGATCTCACACCCGCCCAACTCAAACAAAAAAAGGCAAAACTCCAGAAGATGTGATAAGCACGCACAGCAGGGAAATGGGCAGTCTATCAAGGAGGTAAAGACATCCTCCAGAAGTTTCGAACTCCCAAGTCGGCTCCCTCCTCACCTTCCCCTTCTTAGTTTTGTTTATTTTAACTTTCCTTTTGACACCTCTTTGGACCCTCATTCCTTAACTGAGATGTATCCCACGATCCCCCTATTTATAAGAACTCCTTCGTAATGTTTTGATTTTGGTCCGATGATCCAAGGCGGAGTGTTGGCATTGCAGTATATTGTAAAATTTGGCTATTTAGAGCCGTTCACTTTTGTTCCAACAAGTCGCAGTCATTTCTAGCTCATAGATTGCTCTAAAATTGTAAAATTTTATCGACAACTTTTTTGGAGAGCTTTAGAAATGTAAATTTGGATTTCAAAGAGCCACTTCATTTGATCAAAGTTGTATTATTTCTAGCTCATGGTTTGTTTTAAAATTGTACATTTCGTTGAACTAAGAATTAATTAACTCTGAATCATGCATGAGAGATTGTAAAAATTGTTAAATGTGCTTATGTAGAATCATTTTATCTCTCATTGTTGATGTGTATGGATAGATTTTCTACTAAAGAGGACCATGTGCATAGCCAAAGGCACTTTTTTCGTTGGGTTTTTTCCCTTTGGCATATATGAGTATTTGAGACCCTAGCATTAGGATTTCATTAATGTTTTTTTTGTGTTTTTTGGCTTTCAATAAATGGTTTTTGGGAGCTTGTGCTTCAAGAAGCTTGGATTGTAAATAAAGGGAATCAAGAGACTTCTCTACAAAAAAAGTGGATGCTTGCTCAAGGATGCTCAAAAGAGCATGAATAGGTGAAATCCTTCCATGATATTACTCTTTTGTTTATCTCTCCATTCTCTATGCATGGATTAAGTGATTTTGCTTCTAAGCTATGGTTTTTTCATTTTCAAAAGCTAGGCGTACTAAAGTTTCAATACTTTGCTTTGTAAATATTGAACTCATGAGAAATTTGGTTTTATGTGTGCTAATCATAGGTAATTGGCCTTGACCTTAAACTAATGTAGGATCATTTCTTGTTAGTCCTAGACTCTTAGTGATTGTCTTAATACTCTATTCATTTTTGACATGACCTAGGGCTATGATTAGGCTTTAGTCCCTTTGTCCATTTTCCATAAGCAATCTCATGTTGGAACCAATAAAAATGCGCTAAAAAATGAAACAATGAAGAAAAAAAGTGTCAAGAAAAAGTAGCAAAAATGCTACTAGACACGTGAATTGAAATTTATATGTTATGTTGTGTCCAAGTGAGGCCTAGCGCCTTATTGGCACTTGGGAGGCGAGGGGAATCATCTTGGCCCGCTTGGTCAAGGCCCTAAACCGATGCCCTTAGCTGATAGTGGTTAGTTGTTGCATGGGTAGGCTATTAGATTCTTGGAACACCTCTCAGTAACTCTCAACAACCCTTGCCCCCCCTCGGCGTGGCAAGGCTTGGCCTCACACTATATGCCTGTCCGCCTCAACATGGCATGCCAAAGCTGGGCCTCTATTCTCTCACTCCCTCGTGTGCTCTGCATAACCCTCCCTAATGCTCCCTCCCAGCTCTCTTGTCAAAGGGTGGGCAACTACCCGTGCTTTTGGCTTCAAAAAACACCAGATGACACATTCCCTAGGGCAAGCCCATTTGGCTCAAAACTGGGAATATCTAGACATCCAAGACTCTAAACGAAAATCTGAAAAGACAGACATGCTCCACATGATGAACAATTCAGGCCCATATGGTGAAACTGGCTCTATCCACATGGCATCACCTACTCTGACCGGTACAGATTTGTAATGCACTCCATCTTCAAACTTGAATAATTCACTCTTGGTAGCTCCGTTTGATGAGCAATCTGGACCAGCTTGTAGAGTATACTGAGGGCCACCTTTGACGGTCTCTTTTCTACACTTTTAAACTTCAAACACACACCTCTGGTAGGCACCATAGCATAGTATCTTGGCTTTGAAAACTACATTAGACTTACATAGCTGTGGCTCCTTGCATGCCCTTGATCTCTACAGCTGCCCCATCACTTTGGCAAGCCCTTGAGAGCACATACACTCGTGCTTTGCACCCTTTGTAGCACCGACCAACTTTGGCTGCACCAACATGGCAAGCACTTTTCATGGACGGGGCTGGCTAGCCGATGTAGCTCAAGCCTCACCTTTCCTAGCCAAATTTCTTCCTATTGTGCCTGATCTTCCCCCCTGTTTCTCACCTAGATGGCACGTTTTGCACCTTTGATCCTCCGCCCGAGTCTCCTGTTGTGCTCAAGATTTTTGCCATCATCGGCATGCCATTTTCTCCAACCTACTGCTAGTTAGCTGGCTGTGGCTCTCGCTGTGCTAGGTCTATCTCTCTCTTAGCACAACACATAGCTCTAGCGAGCCAACATAATTAATTCTTGAGGGGCATGTATCTACGTGGCGCACACTTTTTATCGCCGCCAAGTGGCTGGCTGGCTGTTGTAGCCCAAGCCCCACCTCTTCGAGCCAGCTCAAGCGTCTTAGTTCTAACCAATCATTGCTTTCCTTTGCCAACGGCCATCTTGGCCTATCCCGCCAACTACTTTACATGCATGCCTTCACTTGCTTCCTTCCCCTTCGTCAACTTCCCATAGCACATGCAGTTCCTACACTGTACGTAATCTGAAGCAATTTTGATGCTAAGCGCTTTAGCTTGTAGCATTTCCAGCGTGGAACTCCTCAGCTTGAAGCCAAAACAGTGCTTGCAATTACTCCTCAGCATGAAGCTCATTTTATATTAGCTAAGGTAATCAAATTGCTATCATTTTAATTTTATAGCAATTCCTATTCATTCAGATTCATGTCTTTGGGAAATAGTCGATAGAGCTTTTGGTATGCACCTTACACACATGCACACACACACCCACACACACAACCATCATTCATGATACTTTCATGCTTTTTATAGATGCTTGTCAATTTATTGTAGTCTCACTTTAATGTTACATGCTTACCAACAAATGCTATTCAATTTGCTATGAAATTTCTCAGCCACACATACATATTTCATGATAATTTCATGATTCATGCTTGCCAATCCTCAGTTTCAATTTGTAAGGACTCTCTCTCTCTCTCTCTCTCTCTCTCTCTCTCTCTCTCTCTCTCACTCACTCACACACACACACACACACACACACACACACACACACCGGCATATATCATGATACTTGATGACTTATATAGATGATAGGCAAGTTGTTATGCATCTTATACACATGCACACACACACACACAACACCATAAATCATAATATATGAAGTCTAATAGATGTGATTTTCATTCTCTCTCTCTCTCTCTCTCTCTCTCTCTCTCTCTCTCTCTCTCTCTCTCTCTCTCTCTCTCTCTCTCTCTCTCTCTCTCTCGCACACACACACTCACACACACACACACACACACACACACACACACACACAATTTTAAAAGTCGTCCATCTTTGTATGTTGACTTTTCCGCATTCATGCATGCGCGCACAGACACACAATTTGAAAAGTCGTCCATCTTTGTATTTTGACTTTGCTACATTCATGCACGCACGTGCGTGCACACACACAATATGAACAATGTTCAATTGCACTATAACTTTTTGTCACTTGGACGGATGTGTGGATGGCCAAGGTGAACAATGATCCATTTTAATGTTCGCATCCAAAGCGGGGGGCACTAGCCAAATAGCATTCAAGAAGAGAGTGAGGCTAGGGACGAGGAATTAGTATTGAGTACGCAAGTGGGGAGTGATGCTAGTTCTTTGAGTTCGCTTCAAGATGACAATTGGTTAGATTCTCAAGTTAATGATTTCACTGTTACTCCCAAGACCATAGGCAACTTTTGTTGATCCCTAGACACACCCTCTGGCTATGACTCTTGGTTGAGCCCCTCATTTGCAACCTATTGCTCCAAATTCCCAAATCTTAGCTCCCAAGGATTCCATGCACTGCTTATGGGTGTGCGATTGGCTCCAATTTTGCAGGTTTTTGGCATGAGCCCTCACCGAGCACGGCTACTTTTGTACGGTCTTCTTCCATTCATGGGCTCACTCTCATTGCCCAAAGTTCTGGTATGGACATAGGGCCATGTTGTCACATTGGCCTTCCCAACATGTGTGGTGCAATTGATGGCACACACATCAAGCTTGCATGCAAACCAATTCAAGATTATTTTCCCGCACAGTACGTCAATCGCCATGGATTTCACAATATTTTGTTACAAGGCATAGTAAAGTCCAAAAGGTTGTTTTGGGATATTGTTTGTGCTCACTCTCAAGGGCTTGCTAGTTTACAGACAAATGAAAGCTTGTGGGGAGGCATTGAGTGCACCAATTATAAATTTGAATCAGGTGCCCATTAGACCTTACATTGTTGGTGACTTTGCGTATAAACAACCAAGTTTTTACTAAAAGAATTCAAGTCAAAAGCACGACAAGACTTGGCTTCGAAGAATGCATTTAAAAAACAAATTACAAAGGGTAGGGTCAAAATAGAGAATGCATTTGGCATATTGAAGAATCGATGGTGCATCTTGCGAGATCTTAATGTGAATTTTCATTTTGCACCGACAGTAGTGATAGCATGTTGTGTGTTACACAATTATCCAACTAAAAGGAGAGCATGAGCCTTGTGATTTAATTGATCCACATCCAAATGATGGAGAGGCCTTAAGATGGCAAACAATAACTTGACAATGAGCCGTCAGATTGAAGATGCGCGCGGCATTGTTCAATGATTTTTTGAGACGTAATTCTGGTCAAGCTTAAGATGTTTGTTGCTAATTAGTAGTACATGTGTTAAGTCTTGAGTGCACATATTTTTACTTTTTTGGACTAATCGCTCATTGCTTATGGCGATTTTTTGCAAGAATGATGATCGAGGCTCGCCATCATGTTGTTGTTTTTTAATAGGTTTAGGGTTTGTATGTTCTATGCATGGTCATGTTGCCACATTTTCTGTTGTGTTGATGCAGTTATGTACACATTGTGTGTTACCATCCATTTCAAGCAACCAAAAACTCTTCTTTTTATGTGTGTGTGTGTGTGTGTGTGTGTGTGTGCGTGCGCGCATCAAATTTAAAAACCAAAGAGAATTATTCTTTTTGCATGTATTGGTTCACATCAATCATGAAAAAAACCCAAAAAAATTGCATTGTGTGCATTGTGTGTGTATGTGAGTGTGTGCATCAGTCTATGGAGGCTTGCGCAACCCTCATGGACTATGTGGGCATGGCTTGTGGAGGGGCCGAGTTCAATTCTCGGGTGACTTTGACAGATTGGATCCCCACTAGCATGCTCCTAAGCATCTACAAAAAACAAAAGGAACTATTCATGCCTCCTATGTGCTCCCTTTGACCGTTTTGTGCTACAAACAGAAGCGTAGTGGGCCTGCAAAATATTGAAAACAATGTGCACAAGCCATAAACCAGTAGATTTGCATACCTAATGAATCACACAACACATAATCCATGCCATATGTGATGAGAGAGATACAGAGATCGAGAGAGAGTAAGCAAGCACATGCAGGTGCACCTCCTAGAGCGGAGTGCTACACCGGCACGACGAGATAGAAGAGAGGAGAGGAGAGAAGAATAACATACACATTATGTGCAATCTCCCCCCATGCAAGAGTGAGCATTTTCCTCTTGCACGTATTTATTTATAGATTCTTCAATGCTAAAAAATGAATACACATTGGCCGGCCGTGCGTAAATGGACATAGCTCGTAATGAGCACTTGAGTGATAAATGTACATAAAATGTGATATCTTCGCATAGCCTTAGCTTTTTCCCCCTATCACCTGCATTCTTTGTGAGCCCTAGGATTTAGTTCTACCATCTAAAGGTGCTAGATCAATGCCTACTACACAACCTTAGTCTACAAGGTACACAAGGTACAAATCCTAATTTCCCTTATCCATAACATACTCCGGGGTTGAGAAAGCAATTGCCCTCAGTTGCAAGGTACATAAGTGGTGGGATCCAGTGCGAGGTACAAGACGTTGGGTACATGCTTACATAGCACAATGAGTAGCTAAAAACCAAAAGAGTAGAAATGATTAGTAGGAAGCAATTTAATAGTGCAAAAATGTGTAACATGTGTATGGTGTGATGGGAGTGCCAAAAATGAAGTAAATGTGCATAGGTGTGGAGTGCAACATTGATCTAAAAAGTTGTTCCAAATAGACCACCATCTGTCACCCTTCCACCTTGCCATACCAATTCATCATATCCTTTCATATCAATCCATACCAAATGTGGTGGGCCAGTTCCACATAAAATGTAACCATGGAGAGTCTTGCCTTACCAGGCGTAGGCACTCTAGTACACATGTATCAACATCCATAAATTTACATAACATTATTGCAAATCGAAAAGTCCTGCCTCAGGAGGCGTAGGCACTCTAATACACGTGTCAATAACCATAAGTATCCATAACAAGGTGTGGAGCGGAGAGTCCTTCCCTCTTCAGGCGTAGGAGCTCTAACATGTGTAGAAATTTTTCCATTCCAATTCAATTCAACCTATAAGATCCTTGCCATAACAATGTACAATGTCTTAACTAGTGTGCTGGATAATGTGATCAAGGGTTTGTGTGAGATGAGGATGTGCTTGGTGAGGTGTACTGTATATGTGAGTAAGTTTTAAACCATTGATGATTGTCGCAACAAAACTAGAAGCAAATTAGTGATGATGACATTTATAAGAACAAGAGCTAAAGAAAACACCATTTGCTACCATCATTTGTTTCTCGTTACATACTTGCAATCAGAAGGTCAACGGTCCAATTTATCTTCAAAAGTATTAAGAATGAATGGACGAGTGAAATGTATTGCCTCATAAGTAGATTATGTGCAAACATCATCCTTGCAAATTTCTAGGCAACTAAAGAGAGAAGTTTTGATGCCTTGTTAGAATGTGCAGCATGTGTGCCACATAAGAGTTTCAAAGTTGCACAAAATAAGCACACAAAATTGCAATATTGCAGTGTGAGAAGAGAAAAAGAAAATCTATTCTCACACTGCAATATTGCTTCCATGCCATCTCCCTCGACTTTCGAGGCTACGAATTGATGGCAACACGGACCCTGCTAAGAATGACTTTATTGTCTGTGTTGATGACATTGTGCGCTTCTTGGATGCAATTCGATGATGCAGAAATCAACAAAGGTGGCGAGAAGCCTCAGGACACCAATATTAAGAATTCATGGAGAAAGTAAGCAGGATTATGTTCATGCAAGGATCAATGTTAATGGTGTTGGTGGCCCTTCGATGATAGTTGAGCTTTCAATTGTGTGTGGCATCTTAGAGCATGCTAGATTAGATCGATAGCAGTGGTGTGGACATGAAAAACCGGATAAACCAAAAGCAGCACCTAGCTATGGATCGTAGAGCAAGCCTGGATTAGATCGAAGAAAGATTTCAGCATGCAGCAAGTAGTGTAACATTAATTAATCTCTCATTGGACCCCTGAGTCTTCTAGCTTATAGGAATTAGGCAAGCCATTGGGCTGTTGAATGTTCATTGGACCCCTTGGGAGACTGTCCAATAGTCTTCTAGAGAGCTTAATTTCTATTGGTTCTTTTATCGAGTGTTTTTAAATGAATTAAACTAAATTTACTCTAGCCTAATTCTCATTGGTCCATCTCTATGGCCATCCAATAGAATTTGAATGCACCTTGGGGGCAGCTACGCTAGGGTGCTGACATGTGTCCACTATGCCCTTTATGTAAAGGGAGGTTGCAAGAGTGTGTGTGTGTGTGTGTGTTTCTCTCTCATCCCTACTAAAAGGGCTCTCCCCCTCAAGGATAGGGATGTGGGAAGACTTTTGAGTCTTCCCACAAGCATCCAATTTACCCTAAGGCTGGACCATTGGACATAACCTTTAAATTTTGGAACCTTAGCATTTTGGAAGTCTTAATGGGTTGAACCTTAGGGTCTTTGAAGCCCATCGATGCACATTACTCTTTTGCAAATAGCTCCCCCCTTTGGATCCCTATTTTCCCTCCTTTGGATCCCTACTATGACCGGTCTGCCAACCTAACCAATATTCTAGCTTTTTCTCCCCAGGTGCTTCCCCATATTAAATGATCAGTTTAACATGAGAAAATAATTTAGGAGAATTAGATATTAGTTATTATGACATTACCTCTCTCTTGAAATCATAGTCATCCTCGACTATGGGGTAGAAAAGATAAAGACTATTCATTAGTCCTTTTTCTAGCGGGTAGAGGATCCCTATCTTACCCCACGACATCTTTCTAGAATGGATGACTAATCCATTTGGTGCTTGAGAGACTAAGCTACCACAAGCATGTCTATGCATTAGTCCTATCAGTCTTCCATAGTAGAGTGACAAGCTCTACTTGCTATTTGGAAGACGTCGTCTCTGCAAACTTTACCCTAAGCATGCATACTTCTTCACATTTGTGCACAATAAAGAAAGAGAGAGTCTTATAGGACAAAAACTTTGTTTATTTTAAACATTTTTACATTTGCTTACTCTAGGGAAGCATTGTAAGCATTGACAAGGTTTAGGTTATCCTTTAATTGTATGCCTTGCATCCATCTAGCATCTTCAAAAGGATAGTTCTTAAACTTAATAAGATATCATCGGATAATGTTACTGCCTCTCAATACCTTGTCTTCATGTTGGAGAATGGACTCGGGTTGCAGCACCTCTTCTTGGTCCTCGATCTCCGGTGTGTCTTCATTAGTTGGTTCTTGAGGTAGCTCTCCTTTGTAAGGCTTTAGTAGGTTCACATGGAAAGCATTGTGTATGAGCCAATGACTGGGCAACTTGAGTTGATAGTCCATCTCATTGATTGGTCTAAGAATCTAGAAGGGACCATAGTACCTTTTTGCTAGCTAAGCATAATACTTTTGGTGTTCCGTAGGATTCTTTCCCGTCGTGTGCCTTAATCGAGCCTTGGGAAATTTAAGAAAGACCCAATCATTTTCTTTAAAGGCTTGGGCTCTTTTGTGCTTATCAACAGCAGTTTTTTGCCTTTGCTGTGAGATAGAGATAGCATCCTTAATCTTTTGGAAATATTCTTGTAGGTCTCGTCTATACTCATCTGCATCGAAGATCTTCCCGTGTACCTTAAGTAGCAAGGGACTTTTGGATCTTCCCAATTACCTCAAAAGGTGCTTTTCCCATGGAGGTATGTACAGTATTATTATAGGCATACTACTTCTCCCATTGGGACCTTTGATCTACTTCCTTTACGTAGGCTTTTAATAGATCAAGAATTGTTAGGTTAGCTATTTCACTTTGGCCATCCGTTTGCGGGTGATATGCTGAAGAGAAGTTTAACCTTGTCCCTAAATTCTCAAAGATTTGACAGGTATAAAATGAGCTTGTTTGTTGAATCAGTCTACTAACGTCCATATTCCCGTATTCCCATGGATAGACTTAGGCAATCCAAAAAAAAAAATCCATGGATATGCTCTCCCATGGTGAATTAGGGATAGGCAAGCAATCCAGGTTGCTTCCCTCTATCAAACTTTGTCTTTTGGCATACCACACATCTAGAAACATACTATTGTATGTTTGCTTTCATGGTAGCCCAATAGAAATATGTTTCTATTCCTTTTAGGGTAGACTAAATCCCTCTATGCCCCGCATAAGGAGGAGCATGAGATTCATACATTACTTTCTCACATAGTGAGTTAGTAACACAAGTTAGTAACACATAGTCTATTGCCATAGAGAAGATAACCATCCTGCAAGGTAAATGGTTCCTCTTTCTTCCCTAGTGCAAGGGCTGAAATCACATCTCTAAAATTGGGATCAATAGCGTACTCATCTATCATAGAAATAGATCATTGTGAGTTGCTATGGAAACCGGATTCACTCTCGGCCATCTTGAGAGTGCATCGGCCACTTGATAGTGCTTGCCAGCAATGTGAGCAATATGAAAATGAAATTGCGAATGGAAATTTTTCCACCTTATTTGTTTGTCGGAGAGCTTGGTCTGCATCATGAATTACTTAAGGCTTTGGTGATCCATCCGCAGAATGAAAGGAGTCCCCAATAAATAGTGCTTCCACGAGTCTAAGGCATGTAGAACTGCGAGGAGTTCCTTTTCATATATGCCTAGAGCTTTCTCAACAAGGTCGAGCCTTCGACTTTTATAGGCTATGGTGTGCCCTTCTTGGAGCAAAATAGCTCCACGGAAATCACCACAAGTATCACATTGGACCTCAAATGGCTTTGAGAGATCCGGCAGTGTAAGCACAGGTTGAGAGATAAGATTTTTTCTAAGCTTCTCAAAAGCATTGTTCTCCTTGGCAGACCATGTATGCCTAACATTTTTCTTTGTTAGGTCATGTAATGTCCCCGCGATCTGTGAGAACTTTTCTATGAAGCATCTATAGTATGCACACATGCCTATAAAGCTTCTTAGTTTATGTAGATTCCTTGAATTAGGCCATCCTTTTATTACCTCTAGCTTTGATGGATTCATTTGGATGCCATCTTGAGAGATAATGTGACCTAAATATTGAATCTCTTGTAAGAAAAAATACTTTTTTCTTTCGATTAATATTCTCTCGTAAGACTTCAAATATTACCTGGAGATGGTGCTTGTGTTCGTCTAGTGATTTAAAGTAGATGATTATATCATCAAATAACACTCCAGTAAGGGTTCGATGAGGCCTGAATAGCTTCTCCATCAAGAGGTTAGATGTGGCTAGTGCATTGGTCAAGCCAAAAGGCATGACAATGTATTCGTAAAGACCAAACGTAGTGCGAAATGCGCTCTTTACAATGTCTTGATCAACTATCCTTATTTGATGGTAGCCACTTTTTAGGTCAATCCTACTGAAGTAGGTCGACCCTTGTAGCTTATCAAATAGGTCTTCTATCCGTGGAATAGGAAACCTATTCTTGATAGTGATCCTATTTAGTGCCCTATAGTCAACACACATACGATATGTTCCATCTTTCTTTTGCACTAATAACACGGGTGAACTAAATGGAGATGAGCTAGGCCTAGCCATGCCCTTGTCAACTAGCTCATGCACTTGTCAACTAGGCCTAACCATGCCCTTGTCAACTAGCTCATGCACTTGCCGCATAATCTCCTCTTGTTGAGCTTGAGAAACTCTATAAGGAGGTTTATTAGGCGGTGAACTTCCTGGAAGAAGTTCAATTGCATGGTCATCATTGCTTCATTTAGGAGGTAAGTTCACAAGGGATGTCGTCAATAAAAACATCCTGAAATCCCAATTGGATAACTCTAATTCCTTGTGATTGTTTATATTTTCTTTTGCTAAAGCATTAGGTTCATTTGGAGAATCTTTAACAAAAATCGTGTACATGGAAATAAAGCTCTTTATTGACTTATTGAAAGCTTGTGTATGTACAATAGGTATGGTGTTAGCCAACTCCTAAGTATATATGTACATATCTTTTTCCATGAACCTAAAGTAGATTTGTCTTTCAAGGAATTTAACATTGGCAGCCATGAAATCAAACCATGGTGCCCCTAGAGCTACATCCTCGTGCTTGAGAGGAGAGATAAATAAGTCCTCCTTATCTACATAGCTTTGGACATGGAGCCTCAATTTACCAATTAAGGGAGTGATGAGGCTTCTTGCCCCTTGAAAGCACCATCGGCGGGTAGGACATCTCATAGGCTTGGATGCCTAGCTTGGTGGCCAACTCTGTGGATATGAAATTATGAGTAGAACCAAGGTCAAAGAACAAGGGTCAAAGAGAATAAAAGCATCATGTTCTCTTACTTTTCCCCAAGCATGGCATAGAGGAGATCCTTTGTGGTGAGCATCCTCTTCTTGGATTTCAACCAAGGTAGTTCTAGGAGGCTCATTTTTTTTTCAGGAGAGAGTTTATTTTTGCCTTTATAAACTCCATTATCCTTAGCTTTGTTGTTGTTGGCATTGCCTTTAGGAGATTTTTGGATAGTGACCTTCCCCTTAGGCTCGTTATTACTGTCCTTGTTCTTCGTGGGCTTAAGATTTCTCTTAGCCCCTTGTTGGAAATGGATTTGTGAAGCCACCATGATATGATGTATGACTGCAGATATGGTGTGTGGCCTTTTTGGGAGTTGACATACTCCACCATATCTTCAGTTAGACCTGCACAAAATTGTTGTTTTTGCTCTCAAATCCATCTGTTTGAATACAGTGGGTTTGAGATGTAAGTCCCAAAACTTGTCTACATATTTGTGGATAGATTCGTAGGGAGAGCGCTTCAAGTTTCGCCATTCGGTGAGTACTTTTTCTTTGGCATCGGTAGCCAAAAACTGCTTCATGATGGACACTCTTAAAGCCTTCCATGTTTGTGGAGCTTCACTGTTTGCTTGTATGTAAAGACTTGGGTAGCTAGACCTTAGGATCCTCCTCCCAACCTCCCAATATAAAGGCAGGCTTCTAGCCTCTTGCCCTAGACGGATCCCTTGTCCACACTACCTAGCCTGGCCTCTTGCCCAGTCCGTGACTCCCTGGCCTTACCCTTGTCCTGACATTACTCCCCCCTTAAGGAAGAGTTTTCGTCCTCGAAAACAAAAGTGGGAAACTTCTTCTTAAGAGCACTAATGTTTTCCCAAGTGGCACCTTCCTCAGGTCGATCTTTCCACTTGATTAAACCTTGTCAACGTACATGATGACGCGTACGTAAATCATGATAGTCAAGAATTCGTTCAAGTTCATACGGTAGGGTAGGAGGTTCAACGAAATCGACAAGAATCTGTTGGTCAATGACATTGTCATCCCCATGTAATCGCTTACATAAACGGCTTACATGAAACACCGGATGGACACGAGAGTGTGTGGGAAACGATAGTTTGTAGGCACGATCACCAACTCGCTTGAGTATTTTGATAGGCTCACAATATTTTGGAGATAATTTAGGTGTTGGCCTAGTTTTCAGACTTTCTGAATGCTCTGGCACACATAAAAATACTTCCTCCCCTTCTGAAAGGTAACTTGCCGACGTTTCTCATCAGCGTACTTCCTATACCGATCCTGCGCTTGTCGGACATTCTGACGAGCGAGTTTCAACATATCCGCATGGTCTTGGAGAAAATCTTTAACCCGCTGAAGTTTTTCGGTTGCCAACCCCATCGTAACTGGTGACCTAGGTTGAAAACCGTACATGAGCATGAAAGGACTAAATCGAGTCATGACATGCTTAGCACTGTTGTAAGCAAACTCAAGAAGAGGTAGATATTCTTCCCAGTCTATTTGTTTCTTGCTAACGTATGCGCATAGCATATCCTTAAGCACTTGGTTAACTCGTTCAGTCTGACGATCCGTTTCTGGATGATCGGCTGTACTGAGTTTGAGTTGTGAACCCAATCGTTTAAACATAGCCCTCCAGAAATGACTGTTAAACTTGGGATCACGATCACTCACAATGTTACTTGGCAAGCCATACAATCTGTAGAGATTGTCCACAAGTAACTTGGCTAATTCTAGAGTCTTAATCGTTGATTTGGTTGGAATAAACTTACATAGTTTAGTCAACGTATCTATGACCACCCATATTGAGTCATGACCATGTATAATGGTTGGCAGATCCACAATAAAATCCATAGAGATACTTTCCCCCATTTCCCATTGGGAATCTCCAAAGGATGTAAGACTCATCCTCCCTTCAGGCGCTCTGCTTTGTTAACTTGACATTTTTGGCAATGCAAGACATAATCTTGAACAAAGCCATGTAAACCTGGCCAGTAAAACTATCGTCGTATGAGATCATAATTCTTTTTAATACCCGGATGCCCTGCACTTGGACTATCATGACATTCATAAAGAATTTGGCACCGAATGTCTGTGTCCGTCGGTACACAAACTCTCCCCTTATGGAGTAGGTACCCATTGTCGATGGTAAAATTCTTCCATCATTGTAGTTCATCACTCGACAAAGGAGAACTGTGTGTGGAGGTTAAGATACACTATTAGCGTTGGAGCAAGAAGAATCCCTCATTTGCACATGGCTCCACACTTTGGAATATGCGTCATCCTGCTCATATTTGCCCTTCAGAGAGTCCGAAAATCACTGCGAAGTTCCGTGAACAAGAGAGAATTGATCTCAGGCATATGACTAAGAGCATCAGCCACCACATTGTATCATCCTTTACAATACTTGAGCTTTGCATCATATTCCTGAAGAATCTCAGCCCACGTGGCCTTTCGACCCTTCAAATCGGTCTGTTGTGTAAACCATAAAATGCTTTCATGGTCAAACACAATCTCAAATTGAGCGCCATATGAATAATGTCTCCATGTTTTCAAGGCAGACAGACACTATTGCATAGAGTTCGCGTTCATAAGCAGAATAATTTTGATATGCTGAATCAAGCTTCTTGCTTTCAAATGCAATTGGCCGCCCTTCTTGTAGTAGGACTACTCCAATAGCACGGTCACTTGCATCCATTTCCAAAACGAATGGTTTCAAAGGGAATTGGAGCTTTAGCTAATGCATCCTTGAGCGTATCAAAACTATGCTGCTGAGCAGGCCCCCATTGAAAGGTCTTGCCTTTCCCTTTCAGTTGGTCCGTCATGGGAACATCAATATTAGCAATGTTTTTAACGAACCTTCAATAAAAACCTGCAAATCCCAAAAAAATATGTAACTCTTTCAGATTTTTAGGAGAAGACCTCCGCCGAATGATATCCACTTTGGATTGATCCATGTGTAGCCTAGTAGCTGAAATAACATGCCCAAGATAGTGAATTTCCTCCTTCAAAAAATTACACTTGGCTTCTTTGGCATATAATTGATTTGCTCGTAAAAATTCAAATACGTGCCTCAGATGTTGTAAGTGTTCTTCCTCAGAAACACTGTATATGAGAATGTCATCAAGAAAAACGATAACAAATTTGCCCAAGTACGGTTTCAAGACACTATCCATAAGTGTCATGAATGTTGCGGGCGCATTGGTTAACCCAAAATGCATAACCAAAAACTCGTAGTGTCCAAACCTTGTTCGAAATGCAGTTTTGGCTATATCAGCAATTCGAATACGTAGTTGGTGATAACCCAACTGCAAGTCTATTTTTATAAAAATACGAGCATGAGTGAGCTTATCGAACAACTCATTAATCTATGCACATGCGCATACTACCATCTTTTTTCTTCGCTAATAGGATAGGAGAAGCCCATGGTGAAGAATTGGTTTGGATAAATCCTCTGCTAAGATAGTCAGCAAGCTGACGTTCCACCTCAGCAGCTTTAGAATAACTCATTTGATAGGGTAGTTTACTTATTGGTTTACCGCTTGCAACCACGTCGATGCTATGTTGCACCGATCGTATCAACAGTAATCCTGATGGAAAATCATTAAGGAAAAACATCGTGAAATTCCTTTAATAAATTTTTTGAGTCACTAGCAACCTTTGCTTGTTAAGAAGTATCCGCTGGTGGAAGATATGAGAGAGAAGCATGCGGCGTTGAGGATTGTTCAGCAGATTCAGTATTGGAAAGAAAATGAGACAATGAGTAACACAAGAAAACTTAATCTATTTCATTATCAAAAATGAGCTGCATAAGCTCGGTTGACATATCAGTGGTGAGGAAGGAACATCCTTCTCTCCTAACAACAACACATGTGCGCCATGGGATTCAAACATCAAGCTGTTGTGCTCATAGTTATGCTTCAGTGATGGTCCTAGGCTATGCAACCATTCCCTACCAAGTACCACATCTGCCCTCTCCATGTTCATAACCTGAAAATCCAAGGATATGGAATAGCCTTGTATTTCCAACGGTACAGCTCGGACTTGAGTATCCCAGATTTTGGCATCATAACCATTCATCATTGCTACCTTGTAGCGGTGGGAACCCAGAGTTTGGGGCAATTTGAGTTTTTTCACCAATTCATAATTAATGAAATTGTGAGTGGCACTGTCATCTACCAAGATGCACACCTTGTCACCTTGCAGAGATCTATACATACGCACTAAATCATGTGGACCGAAGGTCTGTTGCCACATGGAAGCTGTGATACAGCATTCATGCACCACTTCGGTGTGTGTTACTTCCACTGTAGAGAATCGTGAGGAAGACTCAAGAGGCAGCAGTTGCACCGTGTGCATTGCTTTCTCCTTGCCGTGAGTAGCATATTTCCCTTGGGACAATCCTTTTTGCCATGGCCGCTTCCCAAGCATTGAAATCATAACTTCTCTTTTTTAGCCTTATCAAAATCCTCAGGAGAGAGAGAACCACGGGACCCCTTGGGTTTTTTAGCTGCTTCAAAATTGGCTACTATAAATTTCCTTTTATTGTGCCCATACTGTGTGCATGTATTAGCAAGCACGTGATTATTATGTGAATTCTTTTCATCTGGATCATCATGAATGTGTGCTTTCACTATGGCCTCCTCAAGTGTTTTAGGGTCCTGAGTCTTGACGTGCTTCTTAAGCTCAGGCGCCAGACCGCGGATAAACCCTCGCACTTGCTGAAAGGTGTCTAGGCCTTCCAACTCGAGGATAACATCCTGATAGTGAGAGATATATTCAAGTAATGAAGGGTGTTGGCGCACGGAACACGTGTCCCAAGCCGTCCAATTTTGATCTTGTTGGGATGCGGGGAGGGAGATGAGCTCAAGGAGGCTTGAAAGTGAATGATTCCATTGCTACACAGTGAACTTTACACACACAATAAAGTGTATTCAACCACTTAAGTGAAAAGTAGAGATACACACAATATTAAAGCGTATATTGCATAGCATATACTATATGTACATCACAAGGCTTTATATAGGGCCTTGATATTACACGACTGGCACAAATGCCTATACATGGCTTATTCCTCTGTTTACAGCAAATATGCTAAGGTGTCAACATCAACTCAAATGAGGTGTAGAGGGATGTCCCATGCCTATCTCAACAATCCTCCCCTTAGGCATGGACTATACTGAATGAAGCGACCTAAGGCCACACAGGCTAATGGTCACACAGGTAGTCACACAGATTGAGTGGTCTCATTACATGGTGTCACACAGACTAAGAAGTCCTCCCCTTAAACAGAGAAGGTGGAAGACTATCCATTTTACAGTACATCAGAATATTCACAAAAGTAGTTGGGGGCGGCACACACATGGAGACAATTCTCTTCCTATTCAGCTATATCTCCATCCTTTCTTCTGCAAGATTGACTCTATTTTTGTTTCTTCCTTGGCACTTTGATGGTGGATGACCTTTGATGCTGCAATTGCTACAATATTTGTTCTTGTAGCAGTCCTTGGAGAAGTGTCCAGGTTTGCCACATTCATAACACTTCTTGTTATTTAATCTAGGTGATGATGATGACGCCCTAGATGATGATGATGATGATGATGATGTGAAATAAGCTCCTCCCACTGATTCAGATTTCTTCTTATTTTTATTTTCTTCTTCATGGATTGCCCCTGTAACATATTGCAGAGAAGGAATGGGTTCTTTTTGTTCTAAGACTGTTACTATGTTGTCAAAACTTTCAGGTAGAGCACTCAATAGCACAGCAACTTGATCTTCTTCCGGGACTTGGCACTGAATGTAAGTGAGCTACGGGATTATGCTCATTAGTCTGTTAACGAGGCTTGAAACATCCTCCCCTTGAAGCATAGTAAGTTTGTAAAGGTTTTTCTTTAAGCTACTCTTACTTTGCTTTTGTTTAGCACCAAAATTATGTTCCAGAATATCCCATGCTTGGATTGCAGTGGTGCAGCTATCTGTAAAGTGCACATAATTATCGTGGAGTGATGTGATAATTATGCCTAGTGCTTGCTCATCTTTAGCTTGTGCTTGTGCAATTTGAGCCCTAGTGAGAGTACCTTCAGTAGAAGTGGATGGTTCACTTATTCTCGGTTTTACAACAGACCATAAGTTGCTTTTTCATAAGGTATCCTCGCAGCTTGGTCTGCCAAGTGTGGAAACCGTCTCCATTGAATTTTTTAATCTCTTTCTCTCCCATGATGCAAAGTGGTTCCAAATGAAGAGGGTCTCGGTCTTACCAGCAGAGAGACTCTCTCTACGGCAGTGTGTTGCCCAAAAAAAAAAGTACACAACACGGATATTTTGACCAATAGGTGAAGTCACTCTTCACTTGTGTGAAGCTCCTCTTCACTGTGTGGTTAAAAGAAAAGAATACCGTCGTGTGTAGACAAAATTAATCTGCCGCAATGGGCTCTTGAACGGTCTGCAAGTCAATGAAAAATTGCCGTATAAATTTGATGCTTCGAGTGGCGTCGTTTAAGAAATTGAAGTCGAGCCTTGAATTTGATGAGACGAGCCGGGAAGACAGGAAGATGAATTTGATGAGCCGAGCCGAGAAGACGGGAAGATGGGAAGCCGAGCCGGGAAGCCGAAGCCGAGACTAAACAACTTGAGCACCTTTTTTTTTGAGGTTTTTAAATGAAGCCAAAGTAATCTTTTAAGGCTAATGCAAAACCAAAAAAGTGAATGAAAAGCTACACAAAACATGGCGAGGTTGGTAGAGAAGTGAGCAGAACCGTCCACTAGATGGGCAAATCGAAATGATGCTGTAGCTCGATCAAGCACCGTAGATGGAGGGCGCTAGCAGAGGCGAATACATCTGTGGAGGCCGATCGAGATGAAGCAGAGAATCGAGGTTGGAGCCTCGGGATGATCTGGGCCGTCGATTGCAAGAAAAGCCTTGGACTTCTTTAAGAAATTCGATTTGAGAGAGTTTTTCGAAACTGTGTACAAAAGGTTGAACAAGCAGAAACCGTCGATTCAATTGTGATGCTCAAAACACTCCGTTGCTTGATTTAGGAGCTGCAAAATGAAGTGCCCTTTTGAGAAAAGAAGATCGCCAGCTTCCAATCGACTCGATTCCGCACGAGTGAGCTGATTTCAGTCGATTAAATATTGTTTTCGGCTCTTAATCAGATTCTAATCGACTGTGTAATTGGTCAAGAGTGCGCAAATTGGATATCTATAAAATGTGCGTGAGATTGCTAATCTAGCGATACTGCTAACTGGCTCTAATACCAGTTGTTGGGATGTAGGGAGGGAGATGAGCTTAAGGAGGCTTGAAAGTGAATGATTCCATTGCTACACAGTGAACTTTACACACACAATAAAGTGTATTCAACCACTTAAGTGAAAAGTAGAGATACACACAATATTAAAGCGTCATATTGCATAGCATATACTATATGTACATCACAAGGCTTTATATAGGGCCTTGATATTACACGGTTGGCACAAATGCCTATACATGGCTTATTCCTCTATTTACAGCAAATATGCTAAGGTGTCAACATCAACTCAAATGAGGTGTAGAGGGATGTCCCATGCCTATCTCAACAGATCTGCCTCATTTGTAGGCAGAAATTCTTTTTGAAACATAGCCTCAAAGGCTGCCCAACTCTGTGGTATGATATTCTTCTCCTTGAGAGACATCCACCATTTGTAGGCCTTGCCTTCCAAACTCAGACTTAATTTCACTGCTCTGACTACATTTGGAGTACGCCGTAAGGCGTGAATTCCATCCCACTTACTGAGAAATATATTCACAGCATCCTTATTGCGATCTCGGTCCTCTCCCTTAAAAGTCGGTGGTTTGGTGTTTTCCAACAACTCGTCCACCTCTTTTGCAGTGAGAGTGTGCAAAGAATCCGGAGATGGACCTTATCCATGATTAGAAGGGCCTTGCCCCTGAGTGGCAGTGTACTCATGCATGTGCGTGTCAACATGTCCCTTGGCCTGCTGCTGCGTAAATTGTATCACTAACGTAGATAATTTAGTGACATTTTCATTTAAAGATGCAAAATTTCCTTCCATTACTGATATGCGTGTCTGAAGTACACGAATTTCTTGAATATTGAGCAATTCATAAGCATCATCACCTCCCGTAGCGTCGCGGGCACCCTCCGTGAGAGTATCCGACCGTGAGCCGTCATGGGAAGGATCAGGCGTATGATGCTCAAAATCAAAGGTCATATTGATATTTGAATCCATGGCAACACCGTGCAGTGTAAGAAAGAGAAAGAAGAATACCTTGATTCAAAAAATAATCCCGTAGCCGTAGTATGCACTGCAAACGGTAATTAGCCATGCTAATTGTGTTGGATGTCCAAGCTTTAATCAACCCGTAAATCAACCGTGCATGTACCCTACTTGGACACGTTGTAGTCGAGTCGATTGCAAATGGTGATTTCTTTAGTGCAATCGGCTTTATGGACACTGTCGCCAATGGACCAAAGTTCAAAATTGTCAACTCTGTAGGGAATTTTCGACTTGTTGATTGCTATACACAATTGCTAATTGCCCGGCCCATTGCCGATGGTGGCCGAGTACTCTCGAAGACTGCAGCCATAGCTCGTGACTCCCGCGGGCACTTGCCCTAAAGCTTTTCAAGTGGTATGCCCTAAGGCTGTGGGCGGCCTAATCTGGGAAGGCCGAAATTTTGTAAGGGCTGGCTATGGCGGCAGAAGATGCCGATGGCGAGCAAGAGGGAGAGAGAGAGGTCCAGCGCTATGGTGCTCAACTCCTGCGGCTCCTGTGACAAGTTCAAGCCAGAAGGTCCGCGCGTAGCTGCCGAGCCCAAGATCTCGCAATTTGGCCTTCCTCACTTCTGCTCACCCCCTTCGATAGGGTCGGATCTCGTGATGGTCAGAGACCTCGACGCCCCCTACTAAGCGGCCATGCCCGCTGGTCGGCTTCCCGTGGCTTGCATGACATGCAAAGAGTACAACTCTCCACGCCTGTGTGTCCCAAAAAAGGAGTGGCTCTTGATACCAGTGTAAAGACTTGGGTAGCTAGACCTTAGGATCCTCCTCCCAACCTCCCATTATAAAGGTAGGCTCCTAGCCTCTTGCCCTAGACGGATCCCTTGTACACACTGCCTAGCCTGGCCCCTGGCCCAGTCTGTGACTCCCTGGCCATGCCCTTGTCCTGACATTGTAGGCTAGACCACCATTGTCTGGCGGACTTTTGAAAATTCATAGCTACATGGCGTAGTTTATAGGACTCAGTGAAGCCCTCATCTCCAAACGCCGCATCAAATTTTTGGTGGATGAAGGCTAAGACTTTGTCCGTAGCTCCAAAGGTGCCATGGTAGGTAAGGAAAGAGATGTTCTTTCCTCCCTCTTTGAACTTTTTGAGCTTGGACAACCTCTTCCACATGGCATAGGATTTCCTATGGCCTCTTCTTTTTGGTGGTTCAAAAGTTGCACCATCACTTTCTTCAGAAGAGGAAGAATTTGAGGAGGATGGAGAAGAGGGTGACCTCTTTCTCGCCTTTTTCTTCCCTTGTTTACACCATCACTTTTTTCATAAGATGAAGAGGATGAAGAAGATGGAGAAGAGGGTGACCTCTTTCTCGCCTTTTTCTTCTCTTGTTTTCTGTCGTCCCTCTTTGAATTATGGTGTGGAGAAGTGTGAAATGGTCTTCTCCCTTTAGGGGGTGTTGAAGAGCGTTTTTCCCGCCGTCTTCGTGGAGCCATCTCCACCGAGGTACTAGGAGACTCACTTCTTTCTTGTTCCTTCGGTGGGGGCTCTACCATTGAAACTTGAGTTCTCCTTTGGGAAGGAGATGCGTCGTCAAGTAGTAGATTTTTGAGCCCTTCGTATGGATCCTCTTCTTCTTCCCTTATCGGAGAGAGGCCTCTTTTGGAAGTCTCACAAGGAGGCTTCCTAGGTACTCTCTCTTCTTGGTGGGGAGTTTGGAGAATCCCATGAGTACGTAGCTGCCGTTGCACTTCACTTTGGATGGATGGATTTCCCATGGCTTGTTGAATCCTAGGAACAAGGTAGTTAACAAGCATAGGGGCATCATTAGTAGCATGTTCATTAGCAAAATCAAAGCTATCAACATTAATTTCACTCTCTTTACTATTGTCAACCATTCTAACAGCTTTTAGGTATAAAACAATTTAGGTGTACTTTGGCACTTCAAGCCCTAGTTGCTACTCCTCTTAACCCCTTTAGAAAATCACTCAAGCTCCTGTACGCGTGGCTGGAATATCATTAATTGCAAGGAATAGAAGAGAGGGTCTTTCAACACCAAAACAGTACCGGCTCCTATTAGGCTTCTAATAGCTCAATAGTGGTTAAGCCATGCTCAAGCCTTGTAGGACTCCACTATTAAGACCATAGCTCTCGACGGTGATGCCCCGTTATCTGCACGAAGCAAGTGCACTGCAAGACTGAAAAATCCCTATTCTACTTACTCAATTGCAATTAATAATACCAACCATTTATAGTTAGCTTGAGGACCTCTCCTCTTGAGCAAGAAAAGAGAAACCTTGTGCTCTGATACCAATGTAACATTAAATAATTCAATTAATCTCTCATTGGACCTGGGTGAAAGCAAGCATGGTTTGGTGATACAAAAAAAGGACCAATATTGCTTCTACCTGGTTGGTACTTCTACATATGTCCACACTTTGGAGGGAACCTCTTTTTTCATCTATGGTAAAGAATGGTAGGAGGGAAATTTGTATGATTTAAACTTTCCATGAAAGAAAATGTGGGTGGGGCAATAAGTAATGCGAGTGGTGTTTTGAAACCGTTACAAAAGTCCCATCACAGACTGCGTTTGTGAGTGGCGCAGTTGCTCAACACATTTTCCAACTTCCACCTTGCTCTCTTACTACAGCGCCTTCTACAAACCACTATAGTTGCAGGTAACAAGCTCCCCGGCTACTCACAACCAGGAAGATGAGGACGCCAACGAGGAAATCAGCAGCCAAAGCGTCACCGGACAATGGGAAGAAGAAGAAGAGGACAATGGATGCAAAATCCCCTCAGAACATCGACACCCCAAATACGAGGGCTAGCAAGGGGGCCTCCTTTGTGGAGAGGGAGAAACCTGTTGTGTCCATGAAGACTTCATTTAAGCCTAGGCCTCTTTTTGCCGATGATGAGACTCCACGGTCATCTACAACATCTAAGGGTAGGTGCTATGAGAGCTCTGCGTTTTCTGGTGATTTACCATTTTCTTTCCATGCATGCAAGCTTCTGCATTTCTTTTATCTGATGAGGTCTGCATTTGCTTTTTTTGCATGCAGCAAGTACATGTGCATGTTTGGGATTTTCTTAGGAATTTAGGGTTTAGGAAATTTACAAAGTTACATGGATAAGCTGCTCTTTAGATTTCTAACTTGCATGCATGCAAGTGCAAAAATCAGTATATGTTGTGCATGAGCATAGCACAAAGTTTCAGCTCAGTAGGGCTATCAGCATAACCAAATTTGGTACTAACCAGTACTAAATTTGATACTAACCACTACCGAATTTGGCTCTGTACACAACTGAATTTTGCAATTGTCACCTGAATGAGATACATTCATTTCATTCCATGTGTTTTGTTTTTCACAACTAAAATGAGGTATATAGGGTGAATAATCAGGTATTTGGAATGCTGGAATGAGGGCATGTCTTTACTTGCGTGTTGTTTCCACATCGCAGGAAAAAACAAGATGGAGGAGTACCCTATCTTGACAAATTTCTGCTATACAACACAAGAGCTTCATGATGAGTATGGATTGAGCATAGAGGGGGTGCTGCCAAAGGATCTTACGAAAGATGACATCCCCGATGACCAGTGGCTCACTGTATTCAGGCATTCCAGCCAGAAGAAGAAAAATATTTACTTAATCGCGTGCAGCCATGGTTTCAGGATGAATGCAGGTTCCTGTTCCATAAGGTGTACCAAGCCCCACCATCATGTGGGGAGATCACTACAAAATTTGCCCACTGTTTTGCATATGAGAAGTGTCATGCAGCCACAAAGGACCCTGCGGGCCACAGGGTTGCATGGGCCAGGTTTGGTGAGAGTGTACTCAACATGTGTTCCTCCCGACCACGAGGCTTGGAAAAGAAGGTTGAGAATTGGCGAAAGGCAAATGGTGTGTCCCAAGGAGGCCACCCGTCAAATACCAAGAAGCCCCGACTTACACCAGTCTGTAGTATGCCCCCTACACAGAAAGTCCCCCCACAGCGTCATGAGGAGAAGACACCTGATTATATTGCAGACCTTGAAGGTATGGTTGGGAGAGTCCCTCGAACATGTGTGGGGGTAGCCGATAGGCTGAAAGAGCTGACAATGTCTCTAAAGCAGAAGAAGGAAACACTCTTGAGGGCGGAGGGATCCAATAAACTTGTGAAGTAGATTATGGACGACATCAAGGAATATGAGACCCAGGTGGAAACACTGAGAGAGGCCAACACTGGCGATGACGCAGAAATCAATGTGATAGAAGCTGATTTGGCTGCCATTCGAAGGATGCTACGCCGATACGGAATCAATGAAGATACGTCATTGCTCGACAAGGAGATTCTAGGGCGACAGGTGCTGGTAGTTTTGGGAGTTTTGGTAGAATTGTTTATGCTTGGTTTGGTGGGATTGGTAGTGTTAGGTACCTTTGGTAGAATTGTTTATGCTTGGTTTGGTGGGATTGGTAGTGTTAGGTACCTTTGATAGAACTGTTTATGCTTGGTTTGGTGGGATTGGTAGTGTTAGGTACTTATGGTAGAACTGTTTTTATTCTAGGTAGTTTATTGTTTCCTTCTGTCTTATGGTTTGGTATTTCTGGTACTATGAAGAATTTTTGGTACTTTAAGGTACTTTTTGAAAGTGCTGCAAAAGGTGTTATGGTAGTTTTATTCTGATAGCTTTGGTAGTTTTGCTAGTTTTGGTACTTTTAGGTACTATTTGAAAGTGCTGCAAAAGTGTAATTGGTAGTTTGATTTTGGTAATTTTGGTAGTTTTGGTACTTGAAGGTAGTTTTTGAAAGTGCTGCAAAAAGTGTTTCTTTGGTAGTCTTGGTAGTTTTGGTTGTTTTGGTACTATTTGAAAGTTTGATTTTGGTCGTTTTGGGAGTTTTGGTACTTTTGGTACTTTTAGGTACTATTTGAAAGTGCTGCAAAAAGTGGTTTTGGTAGTTTGATTTTGGTAGTTTTGGTACTTTTAGGTACTATTTGAAAGTGCTGCAAAAAGTGGCTTCTGTAGTTTGATTTGGTATTTTTGGTACTTTTACGTACTATTTGAAAGTGCTGCAAAAAGTGTCTTTGGTAGTTTGATTTTGGTAGTTTTGGTACTTTTAGGTACTATTTGAAAGTGCTGCAAAAAGGTTGTTTGGTAGTTTGATTTTGGTAGTTTTGGTACTTTTAGGTACTATTTGAAAGTGTTGCAAAAAGTGGCTTTTGGTAGTTTTGATAAGGTTTGGGTAGTTTAGTTCTGCATTGAGGGTATTTATATGTTTTTGGTACTATATGATTCCCGAGTTTGGTAGTTTTTGGTAGTTTTGGTGGTTTTGGTAGTTTGGGTTCTGTTTAGTAGTACAGTACTTAGAAGTACCAGTCTCGGTATGACTTCTTGGTAGTTTTTGAAACTAATTGGGACCGCTTGTTGTCAACAAGCTGAGTATGACACTCTGGAGAAAAAATGGAAGGAAGGTCAAGAGCATACCCTATTTGTGAAGGAGACGTTGTCTGATATCATGCTTGGGAAGAGGTTCCTGCCATATCCTAGGCCCCAGGTTAATGATTCGGTAAATGTGATCCCGGTGTTTGGTATGTGTGTTGCATGTTGTGAGCCCTTGGAGTGTGCACATGTAGTCCGAACCTTCATGCTAGAGTGCCGACACCAGTATCATCCCTTGTGCTTCAGTGCTCTGTTACAAAGCAGGGATCAGTGTGTCAAGCCGGGTTGTAATATGGTAGTCTCTGATTTGGCAAAGTCCTGGGCCAGTGGGCTTCAAGTTGTCAAGAGTAAGTATGTGTGCATTTTTTAATACATATGCGCACTTGCAACTCAGTGAGGTTTTCATACAAGTTATTATGTGTTGTCTTTCTTTGTGTTTGCAGAGGAGCAGGATGCTGCAGTTGTTGACCAGCACGCCACAAAGTCGGCTGCAAGTCGAATATGGGACGTGGATGAGGTGACAAGGGAGATATCATATGTTCTCCATGATCTGAAGCAAGGTAATTCTGTAGGGAAAGACAATGTGACGGGGCAAAGATGTGAGGCAACAGGTGACAGCAAAAGTAAAAGTGAGGAGGAGGCCAGAGATGATAAAAAGACAGGTGACAGCGAAAGTAACAGTGAGGAGGAGGCCAGAGATGGTAAAAAGACTAAGGACAAGGAGGAAGGTAAAGTCCCTGTTGTTGTGGAGCTGGATGCGGAGGAAATCCAGGATGCTTCCAACACAAAGCTCGATGATGCAACGACCAAGAAGGGAAAGGAAGAACCCAAAGGGATGGAGGAAGAAGCCACGAAGGGGGGTGTTGGGGAGGGGGTGGAAACCACAAAGGGGAGTGAAGGGGGGGCCAAAGAGGGGTCGGAAGGCGACAAAGATTGGAGGGAGGCCGAGGATGAGCAGCAAGAAGTACTTGCGAACGATACTGTTGTGGACAGCACCGATAGGGGCGTTGACTCTACTGCTGCCGATGCTGTTTCGAAGCGGAGAGGTGATTCCCCTGATTTCGTGACCCTGCAAGAACTTTTCTGTTTGCAGAGAAAGAAGCACAATCGCGCCCGTGATCAATTATCCCGTGCATGCAAACTGTAGCCAGTGAGAATCTGTTGTATTCCGCACTATGTGCTTTTTAGTGACTGAGTCAACTTGATTTTTTGGCCCTGAGCTTTATCTATTCTCTGTATCTAGTTCTGTGTTGGTATGTTACCGTTCGTTACATTACTGTTTCAGTTGTCCTCACTATATGTGCATTACAGTACCAAATTTGGTACTTTTTGGTAGTGTTGAACTTGGGTGCACCTCTGTCCACTATTACAGTACCAATTTGGTACTTCTTGAACTTGCTGTTTTGGATAGTCCTTATCACTTGTGCAATACAGTACCAAATTTGGTAGTTTTTGGACCAGTTCTCTGTTTTAGATATGATGTTTGCACTGTGTATTTGTCCCACTCGTTATGTCTGTTGGTGCTATAGTAAGTTGGTGGCTAGACGAGACACCGGCAAGCACATTGATGTAGCCTGATGTAGCTGCTAGACGCGGGCGGATGATTGTGCTTGATCTTAATGGCGTGCTACTAACCAGCTGCAGCGAAATCCCTGAGGAATTTGAGTGTCTGCCAAAGGAGCACACGCCACAGGTAGTCTATCTCCAAAAGGATGTAATTTGCCTTGTAAGGCCGGATGCAGAGCAGTTCATCCTACGGCTTAGACAGAAAGCTAGCCTAGTGTTGTGGTCCTGCTGTAGAAGGGAAAAACTGTTACACATGGTGAATGTGTGCTTCCCCAACCATAGAAGGCAAAAATATTTTGCAGGTAAAGCATGCCCGCTTTGAATGTTGCAGGACATAAGACTGTGAAATATGGCGGCCCCGTATGTCGGAGGTTCCGATTGTGCCCAAACACATGGGCGATAAACCCGTTTTCCTGAAGAAGCTACGGACGATGTGGGCAAGGCACCTGAAGTACGATGCCAGCAACACTATTCTTGTAGATGATTGTAGATACAAGTCTCTTAAAAATGACTATGAAAACTGTATGGCAATCCGATCATACGATCCCATGGTAGTAGGAACCGATTACCCGTTTTACTTGCTTGATTTTGTTTTGCCTTGGTTGCTCGGGTGGATAAGGGATCAGTACCCAACAGCGTACACTCACAAAAACCCAGTCTTTGACGCTGAAGATGATATTTATGGGTACATTACTGATTACTTCATACAGATGGAGGGGTACTCCTATAAATTTGATCCCCCGAGGTAGGAGATTGCCATAATCATGTAAATAGTGGAATTTTGTAACCTGATACTATACATAATGGAAAACCCATGTTCAGACTGTCTTGGTATCTTTATCTCTACTGTTGAAACATCTGACTAATTCTGTTGAAACCTCTTGGAGCTAACCAGGTTGCCCAACATTTTAATTTTTTAAGGCAGATAGCATCTATGTTTGGCATACCTTTCATGTTATCAACGTAGTTCTAGACATTGCTCAAGGTGGTCGTATCAAATACGAATAGACAAACTGAAAAATGCCAAGAAATAAAGTAAACCATAAGTGATACAGCAAGTTCAAGAAGTACCAAATTGGTTCTGTAATAGTGGACAGACGTGCACCCAAGTTCAATAGTACCAAAATGTACCAAATTTGGTACTGTAATAGTGGACAGTCGTGCACCCAAGTTCAACACAGTACCAAAAAGTACCACATTTGGTACTGTAATAGTGGACAGACGTGCACCCAAGTTCAACAGTACCAAAAAGTAGAGATATAGTGAGGACAACTGAAACAGTAATGTAATGAAAGATAACATACCAACATAGAACCACATAGAGCAATAAAGTAAACCATAAGTGATACAGCAAGTTCAAGCAGTTCCAAATTGGTATTGTAATAGTGGACAGACGTGCACCCAAGTTCAACAGTACCAAAAAGTACCAAATTTGGTATTGTAATAGTGGAGAGACGTGCATCCAAGTTCAACAGTACCAAAAAGTACCAAATTTGGTACTGTAATAGTGGACAGAGAAGCACCCAAGTTCAACAGTACCAAAAAGTACCAAATTTGGTACTTTAATGCACATATAGTGAGGACAACTAAAACAGTAATGTAATGAAAGGTAACATACCAACACAAAACTAGATAAAGAGAACAGATAAATCTCAGGGCCAAAAAATCAAGTTGATTCAGTCTCACTAAAAAGCACATAGTGCGGAATACACTTGGTACTATTGACTACCGGATTCAGTTGTTCAATCAGGGCTTCTCATTGCCCTCAAGTAACATGGATGCACCTTCGTCGCTCTCATCATCATGATATGGCATGCTATTGTATATCCTCTCATATACTTTAGTAGACAACTTGTATTGTAAAATTTGACCTAGAGATCCTGCAATAGGCTCCATCGGGAAACGTATGGCCCTAACAAGATGTGAGTAGATCATTACCGGAGATGTGTGATCCAATAGCCACTATGTATCAGCTTTTCCTTCAACTTGGCCATAAAAAAAGCCTTCAACAACCTTCCCTCCTCTAACAATTTTGTTATGCCACTTATCCTTTTGTGCTTTCACCGTTTGGTACAACACTTCTGTGCATTTGATAATGTAGAAGTCTTCATTTGCCTCAGCTGCTTTCACTGCAAAATTATCCCCTATGGACAGCATGCCACTTAACATTTCAGGGCATCCTTCATATAGTGGCAGGTTGTACACTTGGCTCATCGGAATTGATGTTGAATCTCCACCCTCCTCGTCATCTGATTAGTCATCCCTGATTGTATCCCCGAACTCTGGCAATGGTTTGATGCAAACATATTTCCATTCTTCAATGTGCATTCTGTTCCTGCATCTTCTCCACAACCCACGCATACACGGATCACAAAATTATGAAAGTGATCGAAAGCGTATGGCGGTGCGGTTGTCCTGTGAATAGCCATCAACACAATGAAATGAGAGGGGGCGAACGATGCGCTCACAGTACCATTGCAGATTGTGTTGCACTTCATCCGTGCCAATAAGCCAAAAGACTCTTTGCGTATTACACCTCTGAGACTGTTCTCTTGGCTGAAAAGTTGCTTTCAAAAAGTTGACAACATCGGCTACACACTTCATATGCCAACCATCTGGTTTCAATTCCTCATGCGTCAAAGTTCTCTTGATGACTACCCCTACCCCATCATGCTCACCTTTTCCATGGCCGGATGCAGAGAAGTTATGCATCATGTGCAAGCCTATCATTTGATAGTACCTGACCACAAAATAGTAAATTCTACAGGCCTTGAATTATGAAGCAGCACTATCTGACCAAACCCAATGTTGTTGCAGAGAATGTCCTCGTTCTTTCAGCCACTTGTCATGCAGCAAGAAACAATGTTGTACAAACAATGTGTCATGCTGCTTGTCATCCGATATGTAGAAGTGTAGCATCTTCTGTGTACCACCTGTTGCATTTCTTAAATAAGTGATGTGCACAAGTATTGTGACTTGTGTAGACCACCAATGCATTGACTGAATTTCATTTTGAACTTTAAAGGAATAATTCTCCGCAAAGTCAATAACAGATACTACAATGCTGCTAGGAAAATTCTGCAAAGAGTCCTTGAATTGTTGGGCTTGCCAGCGGAAGACAAAGTTGTGCCTGATGAAGCCTATCAGATGGGCTGAAAATAGGATTTGGTGGTATCCGATGAGCTTGGTACTCTGTAAATAGACTTTGGTTCTCTATACATAGGCATTGGTACTGGATAAATAGGTTTTGGTACTCTGTCGAGAGGGTTTGAAACTCTATGGATAGGCCTTGGCACTCGATCGCTAGGATTTTGTACTCGATATACCGAATTTGGTACTCTACAGATCTGAGTTGGTACTCCACAAATAGGCTTTGGTACTTGATATACCGGATTTGGTACTCTACATATGTGCTTTGGTACTTCATAGATAGCCTTTGGTACTCGATAGACAGTATTTGGTACTCTACATATAGGCTTTGGTACTATCAGAAGTGTGGGGTACCCTGTAAATAGACTTTGGTCCTATAGTGATAGGCTTCGGTACTCTACAGATAGGATTTGGTACTCTACAGAGAATATTTGGTACTCTACAGATAGTCTTTGGTGGTATCCGATGAGTTTGGTACTCTGTAAAAAGTTTTTGGTTCTCTATACATAGGCATTGGTACTAGATAAATAGGTATTGGTACTCTATCGAGAGGGTTTGAAACTCTATGGATAGGCTTTGGCACTCGATAGCTAGGATTTTGTACTCAATATACCGGATTTGGTACTCTACATATCTCCTTTGGTACTCCATACATAGGCTTTGGTACTCGATACACCGGATTTGGTACTCTACAGATGTGCTTTGGTACTCCATAGATAGCCTTTGGTACTCGATAGACAGGATTTGGTGCTCTACATATAGGCTTTCGTACTATCAGAAGTGTGGGGTACCTTGTAAATAGATCCTGGTCCTTAGATCCTGGTCCTTAGATCCTGGTCCTATAGTGATAGGATTTGGTACTCTACAGAGAGGCTTTGGTGGTATCCGTTGAGTTTGGTACTCTGTAAATAGACTTTTGGTTCTCTATACATAGGCATTGGTACTGGATAATTAGGTTATGGTACTCTATAGAGAGGGTTTTAAACTCTATGGATAGGCTTTGGCACTTGATAGCTAGGATTTGGTACTTTATAGATATTTAGTACTGTAAACACCCTCTTCCGTACAGCAGACTACCAAATTTGGTACTGTCTGGACCAATACAATTACTAGAAGCTGTTGGTACTTGAGATTCGTCGAGTAGATGTATAGGATGTTTGACGACACTTTTCCTTCCAATTCTCATCTTGCATATGTCTTTCTTATTGGGTGAAACTCTGCTCTCTGATGTCCAAAAGGCATATACCAAATCTCTCGTTTCATTGGTGATAACGGTTCCTCGTGGCAATTGTCTCTCACAAGCACTCAATGGCAACACTTCATCTTCATCTTTATTCTCTAGTTGTGAGCTTGCTGCAGCTATATTCCTTCGATGGATCCCTAGGATACTAGCCATTTTGGATTGGTTTACTGATTGTAAGTTTGTACTATTGTTCAGAATCATTGCCAAAGAGCTTCTCTTTACAAAAAGTTCACTTGCTGAATGAGGGACCTTGATTTGAGTCAAAGTGTTGCGCACACCCGATACAACAGTGTCTTCGACTTTGCTGAAATTTGATGGTTGCAGCAAGGAAAATGTTTGGTGGTCCCGGAGTTGCCAGAATATTTCCTTCTGTTCATTCTTTGCAATCCCTACTGTTTGCTTGTGCCAACATCGAGCCACCACTGCACAAATGTTCTTTCTTGACCTGGCTTCCCGTAATCCAAGAGCAGACGTAGGATGTCTTTCCTTGCTTCTCTATGCGCGTTTCTTTGCATCCCAATAATCACGAAGAAAAGCCTGATTACCAGTACATGCAGCTGGAATACTAGTGCTAATGGAATCGATGTGCATTTGCTGAACATTGCTTGGGCCACCTTGTACCTCGTCAAAAGAGAGGAACTGTGAGTCACCTTGCATCTCGTCGATAGAGAGGAGCTGTGCATCACCTTCTACCTCGTTGAAAGAGAGGTCCTGAGCATCACCTTCTATCTCATCGAAAGAAAGGTCCTGAGCATCACGAAGCCAGTAATCTCCTACGCTACTATCCATTTGCAAATAGAGAGAGAGAGAGAGAGAGAGAGAGAGAGAGAGAGCTCGAACACAACAGCTCAGTGGCTATGGAGGCGGCAAGGAAGGCGAGAAGGTTCAAAACTGAGAGAGACACACAGGGAGAGGGATGTGCGAGAGAGGGCGGGAGAGAGAGAGAGGTGCTGGAGTGAAAGCTCCCAACCGTAACCCCACCCCCCGGCCCCGCCGTCACCCCCCACCTCTTCTTAGGATTGCATGCTTCTAAAGTTAAAAAAAAGTCCACGTAAAAAAGAAGTTTATTTGCCCTCCCCAATTCCAAAAAAATTCCCATGGTTTTTACACACAAGAATCACCAAGCATATGTTGTGTCAAGGACACTACTTTTTGTACCACCAAACCATGCTTTGACCCACAAACCATGCTTTGACCCACCCCTGAGTCTTCTGGCCAATAGGAATCAGGCAAGCCATTGGGCTGTTGAATGCTCATTGGACCCTTTGGGAGATTTTCCAATAGTCTCCTACAGAACTTAATTTCTATTGGTTCTTTTATCAAGTGTTTTAAATGAATGAAACTAAATTTACTCTAGCCTAATTCTCATTGGTCCACCTCTATAGCCATCCACCAATAGGATTTGAATGCACCTTGGAGGCAACTGGGCTAGGGAGCTGACATGTGTCCACTATGCCCTTTGTGTAAAGGGAGTTTGCAAGAGTGTGTGTGTGTGTGATTCTCTCTCATCCCCTACTAAAAGGGCTCGCCCCCTCAAGGATAGGAATGTGGGAAGACTTTTGAGTCTTCCCACAAGCATCCAATTTACCCTAAGGATGGACCATTGGACATAACCTTTGAATTTTGGAACCTTAGCATTTTGGAAGTCTTAATGGGCTGAACCTTAGGGTCTTTGAAGCCTCTTTGAAGCCCATCGATGCACATTACTCTTTTGCAGATGCCTCGTCCCCCTTTGGATCCCAATTTTCCCTCCTTTGGATCCCTACTGTGACCAATCTACCAGCCTAACCAATATTCTATCTTTTTCTCCCCTGGTACTTCCCCATATTAAATGATCAGTTTAACATGAGAAAATCATTTAGGAGAATTAGATATGAGTTATTATGATAAGCACGGTGTTGGAGATGCCTGCACCCACAACTGCCATGCTTGGGCTAGGTTGGGTGTGTGGGTGCGTCGAAAGAGGGGCAGATATAAAAACATTTGGGTGAGTGGCAGAGAGAGATTGAGATAGGTTGTTGCTGCTCATTAATGGTCATGCACAAACTCTGCTAGTGGAGGAGGATGATAGTGATAAGGGGGGGCGACCTACACTCCAGAGAGTCATTGGTTCAGAGAGAAAGAGAGACAGTGTTGGGTGGTTGGTTTATAGAAAGGAGGGTGAAAAGAGGGGGCCAAAAACGGTTGGGATCCGTTGCATGGCGGGATGCATGAGCATTTGTCCCCACTGAAGACGTCTTCAGATGGGGTTTTGTGTGGTTGCACAACGACATCCAGCTAGAAAAAATAAAATTTACTTGGGGCTGTAATTAATTGGCGACTCTTTTGTGCACTGCTAGAGAGAGAGAGAGAGAGAGAGAGAGAGAGAGAGAGAGAGAGAGAGAGAGAGAGAGAGAGAGAGAGAGAGAGAGAGAAAGAGAACTACGACTATAAGGCCGTCGGTGGTTGTAAGAGAGAGAGAGAGAGAGAGAGAGAGAGAGAGAGAGAGAGAGAGAGAGAGAGAGTGGGTGTTGTCAAGAATGAGAAAGCCTGCGTTCGGGGGGGGGGGGGTTTGTTGTCTGTTGGACCACGTGTGTGTGTGTGTGTGGTTGTGTTTTGGTGGCCCAAAATCTACATGCATGTAAGCCCTTGGCATGGTCGATGCTACCGTACCCACAGGGACGTCACCACAGGGATGCGCTCATGGGCAATGGTCTGTGTCGTGCTCGATTGTACGGCCAACATGCTGATGTGGCACCGTATTCGCTCATGAGGGTCGCCTCTGGCTACTATCGCCAACGCGGGATACCATGGGTGCGGGATACCACGGGCTTGCGTATGGAGAGTGCATGGTTTCAGACTTCAAGTCTGATTATAGTTTCGGAAGTACGTAAATTTCACTGCATTTGCTCGCAATCAGCCTCGCGCGTTACCAATGAGACAAAAACTCATTACTCACGCCGCCTAAAATCTCATGCTAGAGTGCGGTCCTAACCTCTCTTTTCTCGACAGTAAGAGCTGCTAGTTTATCTTAATTAAACACTTAATAAACTTAATGTTATGATAATTGAATTACATAACAATTCTATGCACCAAAGGAAATTAAAAAATTTTCTCAAACCTAGCATCATGCTAGTCTAATAAGTGATGTAAACTTAGTTGTGGGGTTTAATTGGTCATGAATGTCATTGTTGCCACATTTACACAGTACCACGAACGTTTCATTCGCTCTGATACCACTACTAAAAATGGAAGTGTAGTGAGCCTGCAAAATACTGAAAACAATGGCCATAAAACAACGGATTTGCATACCTGACGAATCACACAACACATAATCCATGCTATACGCAATAAGAGAGAGACAGAGAGCGAGAGAGTGTAAGTGAGCACGTGCAAGTGCACCTCCTAGAGCGGAGTGCTACACCGGCATGACGAGAGAGAAGAGAGGAGAGGAGAGAAGAATAACATAGACACTGGGTGCAATCTCCCCTCGTGCAAGAGTGAGCATTTTCTTCTTGCACGTATTTATTTATAGATTCTTCGATGTTAAAAAATGAATACACATTGGCCGACCGGACATAAATGACCATAGCTCATAATGAGCACTTGAGTAATAAATGTACATAAAATGTGATATCTTCGCCTAGCTCGTAATGCCAGTTGCATTCGTTGTGAGTGCTAGGATCTAGTTCTACCATCTAACGGTGCTAGATCAATGCCTACTACACAACCTTAGTCTACAAGGTACACAGGGTATAAATCCTAAATTCCCTTATCCATAACAACAAGTCGGTCGACCACCATGTGCTCAAGCTGCACGGTCATCCACCAGCCGGTCACTTCGCTCCATAAAAAAGTCACCGGCCAACGATCGACTGGAGCCTATATGCTCCAGATTGCCTGTCGACCATGGTATATTCCGCAACATCTGCTGATGGCCGCTAGCTGGCCATCTAGCTGGCTGCGCAGCTAGATGTGCTAGGACTCTCTCTCTCTCTCTCTCTCTCTCTCTCTCTCTCTCTCTCTCTCTCTCTCTCTCTCTCTCTCTCTCAGCTTGCGCACATGCTATGATGTCGATCTGATCTAGGGTGAATGCTAACTGGCTATCGAGAGTTCGCGCACATGCTAGAGCTCCACCTACCCTTGAGCGCAAAGTCAACTCCTTTTGTCGCGCTCTCAGATGTCACAACCAATCACGCTTCTCCTCTGCACGAAACGGCTCTCCATCGACGTAGTGGGGCTCTGGTGGACCCGTGGTGGGCTTCTTGCACTTTTGCATCGAAAACGGCCACCGCTGCACTGCATGTGCGTAAGCTCTCTCTCTCTCTCTCTCTCTCTCTCTCTCTCACACACACACACACACACACACACATACTACACACCCCTTCGTCGGCTAGATCTTTAAGGTTCTCTTACGTTAAAACTCTCTTCTTCTTCTTATTCTTCTACTAAGTTCGGGGTGGATGCTTGACATCAAGAAATGGTTTGGAAGATGGGATGCATGTCACTTGGTCAAGGATGCGTCGATCGACTCCCAAGTTAATGAGGCCTTCTTACAACGCCAATGTATCATGGCTTGGGAGAAATCCGGAGGTTCTCGCTTCAGCCATTACACCACACACGTTGCCCCAAACTACAAATCTCTCTTCTTTTTCGAACGAGGTAACCGAACCCATCCCTACATCCTTGAGCCCATCCCGTTGAGTGCGATCCGCACCATTGCCTCCATTCGTCTTAGCTCCCATTCTCTACGCTGCGAGACAGGACGTTGAGGCACTGGCGAAGAGTGTCATCGACTTTGCACCTTATGCCCTCGTCAAGTGCGAGAGAGTGAGTACCACACACTACTTGAGTGCTCAGCTTTTGACCACATTAGGTCCTCTTTTCCCCATATATTCAGCCATGAGCTCTCCCTACATACCTTCCTCTCCCAACCACGATGTGGACTCTCTATTGTGACACTCATTTCAACCATTTTTGAGCATCGAGAGTCATTTATGATTTCCACTCACACCACGTGACATGTTCATTTGGTCCCATAGGTCATATTTGACCTCCGAGGACGATAATAGAACTCTCTCTCCCTCTCTCTCTCTCTCTCTCTCTCATATACATATCTCTCTCTCTCGTATACATATTACACACTCCTTTGTGAGATGCCCACAAGTTCGTCGGCAAGCGAGGAATCAAGCCAACTTCATCCACTGGACAGCTGAAACAACAGCAGCACAGCGACAACATACGCGAAAATGAGCAGATTGCGAATTATTGATGATGGGCGCTCTAGCCGCACCCTCGCTGCCTGGCTATAATCCTTTATCTCAAGCAGCACACGTGCAGCAGCGCTCCACCCATCATCAATCTCCCGACCACAGCTCCCTACAGGGCTCAACCTTTGTGAGAACTTGTCATAAAAGAGGTGGTGTCACCTTTGGCTATATTGATGCTGACGTTGAGGATGGTGCTGGATATCAGGGCAATGAGAATGGTGATTTCCTCGACAGCAATCATCCTCGCATTGTTGCGAGTGGTGAGGATTGCGGTGTCTCTCATTTTAAGCACCCAAACCAGGGACTTGCACGACAGCCTGAGATTTGGTTCTCTGATTCGGCCCACAATGTGTCACTTCTTCAAACTCTTTGTAAGCAAGGGCATCTGGACAGAGCAGCCAATTGCCTTGATACCATACACACATACCTTCCATCCTCTGTTTATCTCTCTCTTCTTCGAGCATGCAATGGCAAAACATCGGTTGCTCATGTAAAACAAATCCATGCCCATATCAGCTGTTACAGCCATGACAATTTAGCTGACCTTGGTGGCCACTTGGTGGCGACACTTATAAAATGTGGTGCCCTTGAAGATGCATGCTTTGTTTCTAGCCGGTTGCCAAAACGGACAGTTTTCTCTTGGACTGCGATTATATCTGCATATGTAGAGTGCGGAAAATCAGAAGATGCACTTAGAGTGTACCAGTCCATGCAAAGAGATGGAGTTGAGGCAAATAGTCACACTTTTTCCAGCCTCTTCAAAGCTTGTGGCAGCATACCAGACTTGAAGTTGGGCCGGAAATTACATACAGAAGCTCGGGAAAGAGGCCTGTCTACTCATATTTTTGTTGGGAGCACACTTGTGAGTATGTACAGCAAGTGTGGGTCCATTATAGAAGCAGAAGATGTGTTCATGGTGATGGTGCAGCGGGATACTGTGGTGTGGAATGCAATGCTTGCTGCATATGTTGAGCACGAGCAAGATGACAAGGCCATACGACTATACCGACAAATGCAAGAAGAGCATGTGATTGTGGACAACTACACACTGACATTTGTTTTACAAGCATGCGGCAACCTTGCCAGCCATGAAAGCTCATGCAGAAATGAGGAAGCAAACAAAGTATCCATTTTGGAGATTGGATGGGCTATTTTTTCCAATGCCAACATGAAGAGCTTTGCGGCAAACGATTATGTGCAAACTGCCTTTTTGACATTGTTGGGAAAGTATGGTGCAGTGAAAGAGGCAGAACACATCTTTTGGACAATGTCTTCTCAGAATATTGTGCTGTGGACTGCAATGCTATCTGTCCATACAGAGCAAGGTCATGCAGAAGCCGCCTTGCAGTTATTCAAGCAATTACAAGCAGATGGTTTCAACCCAGATCGACAGGCATTCGTTGTAGCCCTCAAGGCATGTGCTCTTCTTGCTAAAGGAACAAAATTCAATGGCCAAGTTTCAAAATCAATTGCTCTCGAGATTGGGCAGGCCTTGCATGCGGATGCATGTGAAAATGGGTATGTGTCCAATATCCTTGTTGGCACTGCACTCATAACTATGTATGGCAAGTGCGGAGCTCTTGAGGAGGTGGAGATTGTTTTCAGCACATTGCCAGCATACGACGACGTTTCTTGGACAGCATTACTCTCAGTTTTTGTAGAGAATGGTGAGGGACCAAAGGCGGTACAGGTTTACGAGGAGATGGGAAAGCATGTGATCTTTGATGAGGTTGCTCTTGTCTGCATTTTGCAGGCAAGCATTGATGAAGGAAACTTGGAGATGTGCAAGCATTTACATTTTGATATGGTCTCCTCAGGTTATGATCAACTAGGCTTTCTTGCGGCCACTTTGATACATGCATACGCAAGCTGCGCTAGCATAATGGATGCACAAGCTGTTTTTGATAGTCTTCCGGATCCTGATTTGGTATCGGGGAATGCAAGCATTTCTGGTCATACAGGAGAAGCAGCTGTTAGGATGTATGAGAGAATGAAACTTGCAAGTGTGGAGCCCACTGAAGCAACATTTACATCTGTACTCTCAGCTTGTACGCATGCTGGCCTTGTGGCTGAAGGTCTCGAATATTTCGACTGTTTAAGCAGAAACTACGATGTTGAGCTGAATCTCACACACTATGGTTGTCTGGTCGATCTTCTTGGTCGGGCGGGAGATTTAGAAAGGGCAGCCATTGTGCTGCAGAGGATGCCGATGGAAGCTGACATGAGCATTTGGCTTAGCTTGCTTAGTGCATGTCATATGCATGGTAATATGGACGTAGCATTAGAGGCCTTTGACTTTGCACTAAATCTGCACTATAGCCATGGCACTCCATATATTATGCTGGTACAAAGAGTTCAGATGCTTCGAAAGTGAATCTCACGACTCGCATCAATAGTTTGGCATGCTAACTTGGTGTAAATTGCTGCATTTGAACAGTTGCTTCAATGAGCGTCTCCACAAAACTAGGGGATACATACAGCCACTGGAAGTGGCTGTTTCTAGCACAACCAGACACCTACAGGTGGTGAAGAAGAGTAATGTAAAAGGGAAAATTTGTACTTGTGTGAATGAACATAAGCGTTACAATAGCTGAGGCAGATGGCGCCATGCCCGATGCTCTTACACTTTCCAGAAAAGCTTTATATGAAGGCAAAGACAGTGAAAGGAGCTCATCTCTAAATGGACGCATTATATGTAGGCCAATTTGTGTAGCACATCCAACATCTTAATAGCTACAATGTGAAATGGAGCGCCCGTATGCCTGTCATTTCAACTAATGATCCGTGGGCAAGATTTGGTAGCGAAGCAGGTTCTTGAGATCTTGCAGTTTACACATAAATTTGCAAGGGAGAAATTAAGGACAATTACAAGGGTATACCAAGTGGTTAGGGCATTAAGCTTGAGCACAGGTTTGTCTTACTTGATTCCCTTGTCCCTGCCAAAGGCTTAAAATGAGGTTTTCAGCTCTTCATATCGGCTGAGGTATCATCTGGCTTGGTCTTACGGCATCCCAAGGTGATTTGGAGATGATGTGGAGTGTACTTACACTTGATGGCATGGTGCTTGAAAAGACATAACACTCAGGATAATGTTGTTTGCCAAACCTTGTTGAAACGTTTTGTCAGATTCTATTGTGATCTGTTGAGCATGTGCATTGGCCTTGTGCATTTAACTCCGATGCACGTGCTCCCACACACTACAAATAGCAAAATACGCCTAAATGCTTAGGATTGGCAAGAAACAACCCAGTCCCAGAAATGTTGAACACTCAAAAGTCGACCAATACACATGCACAGGTGCTCATGAACATACTAAACATACACATTCAAATCAGCTCACAAAAAATGGCACATCATAATCAAATTTTAAGGGATTATTTGATAACTAATGCAATAATTAGTAAACAATTGCCCAAAACAGTTTAAAAAGTAACCTTCTTTTTGCCCCCCCCCCCCCCCCCCCCAAAAAAAGAAAAAAAACAGGCCACACAAGTAAGCCCAAAGTTCCATAATCATGTTGCAAGTTGCACAAACTATCAATTGCCAAATGATTTTTAACCTAAATAGCCAAACTAGGCAAATTAGCGTCCAAATCAGTCCAAAATTCATCAAGATTAGTGCAAGTAGAGTGTAAAAAACAGCAAATTTCAGCACATTGTAGCACTATCCCTCATTCCAATTTTGAAAAAAAAAGGTCAATTTATCATGTAGATGAGAACTTTTATGCACGCCCACGCGCGTGCGTGCACACAAACAATTAGGCACAAATGCAACAAAAATTAGTTGCATGCACACTTGCAATTTTTGCATCACTCACTCAAATAGAAATGGCAATAGCTATTGTGAAAATTGGATTAATCAAATGCTCAACAAAGAACATAATCACACTCATAAGAAAAGCATTTGTAATTGTGCTTCACAAGCCAATGAATCTCCACACCCACCTTGATTAGTGTGTAAACCATCCAGATAGCTCTAAAACTTTTGCAAAGGCTAGTACTAACATCCAACACATTGGTACTTGATTACACAAATAGGCGAGTTTACGGTGCAATCCAAGCCTCTAAATAAGAAAATATTAATGTGTAGGCCTTCAATGTTAGTCCAATTAGTGAATCTGTTAGCCAAAATTAGTAAACTTGGAGAGAGTTTAGTGTGATCAATGTTAGCAATACAAGTGCAAAAATGCAGGCAAAGATGGAGAAGATGAAGGAGAAATTCAAGAGCACACCACATTCCAAGTAATATTACTAAGTAATATTATCACATACGAAGTACTATTATTAAGTGTGTTAATACAAAGATAAAACTTTCTTTAGAGTGATGGACGCATATACGAGCCGGGAAAAACCTCCAGACTATCAAAGACTCATCCGTCACAAGTGTCCAGTTTGGGTGGAGATAGTTGACTTCCCACGTACATGGTGACACTTTCTCCCTATGCTTGCTTCTCATTTGGGTAAAGTGATATGTCCTCCCAAACTTGATGCAAACAAAAATCGGTTTTGTGTGCTTTGGGATACAAATGTTCCCACCCTTGTAGACATTACTATCAACTCGGGTGACCCTCTCATTGGAAAACGTCCTTTCAAGCTCAAATGGGGGAAATTTGCCAACTCCTGTTTTCGCTGTGGGAAATTTTTTCACATGCAATTTGAATGTCTTGAGCCAAATTTGTAGCCTCCTCCTTCATCAATTCCAGAGCTTGCGGTTCCCCCCCAGAAACAGGTCTCTAATCCTAGATCATCTTCTATTGGGCCTCTACCTTGGCTACGACTTTGCCTTTGGATAAAGGTAAACTCAAATTTGCCGGCTCCCCAAGCACTTCGAATAAGGGAAAGGATACAGTTACTCACGAGACCATTACTAAGGGAAAGCTTGTGGATTCGCATGAAGGATCTCCTTGGGAGACCCCCAAGAAGGCTGTCAAAGCACAATTACCGCTTTCCTCTTGCAATTATGTACCCCCTGCTGTGAAATTTGTGGTGCAAAACCCCCTTCCTTGTAACGATAATCGCACACTTGCGGAAGCATGGAGCAAGGTGGTGCATTCTTATAGAGATGCAGTGCTTCATGGGGCTTCTTCTCCATCCCTTGATGGTGTTGTTTCCCCTAATATAGGCATCCATGATACTGAAGTCAAAACACGGCTGGTTGATGTTGATGTGCATATGGCCACGTCAACTTAGCCACCTTCTTTCTCTTGCCTTCTGCATATTCTTAGAATGCATTGTAACATTTAATGCACTAGTAACTTGTGTGCAACGGAAAATGATAACATAGTGAGCATAACAAGTTCCTAATGAACATAGAGAGAGTACTTAGTTGAAGAAAGCAACACGGCAATTACATCTAGCTAGTTTGGCATAGACAATACTTGAAAAGAGAGAGAAATAGAACAATTGACAACAGTTGAGGACCGGATTTACATGGAACCGGTCCACCCTCCAAAAAGGCTTTGTATTATAGCTGCTCCCATCAAGGGAGACTTTTGTACAATACAATCTTTGTGTTCCTTGACAAAACTCGTTGGTGCAATGAAGATGGAAGCTTCATGCACCAAATTATGCTTGAAAAACACACCTAGTGGGCCTAGCCTTAGTCCCAAGACCTCACACACCTTCAAAGATGGTGAGAACTAGCAGGGAATGAGGAAAGATTGAGAGGAAGAAGATGTATCTTACGAGAAAGAAGTATTATCCTCACATAATCACTCAAATAGCGTAGCTTAGCTTAGTAATTAGCATGGTAGAGGACATGAGCATGCCATTGAATCTTGGCTCTTGGTTGGATTTGCATTCCATAGCCAAGAGTTCTTGGTGTAGGCCTCTACTTCTCGATGCTTGGAGAAGGAGATGGAGTTCTTGCTCAACACATGAGTTGTGTGTGGGTGTAGCAAAATTGGTTAGTGTAAAATGCCAACTCTCTCTCTTCTTGGTCGACCCCTCTTCCCAAATGCTCTTGTTGGCTTCCCATTGGCTCCTCCAGAGCTTATCCAATAACAATTAAGAAGCATAGTTGATAGCCTTTTGACAAGTGTCCCCCTTTCCCCTTTTGTGAGAGCTTTAGGTAATTAAAATAATTTATTTAAACTCTCATTGGACCGTTTAATCTTCTGGCCAATAGGAATCAAGCAAGCCATTGGGCTATTGGATGCTCATTGGACCTCTTGGTAGACTGTCCAATAGTCTTCCAGGGAGCTTAACTTCTATTGGTTCTTTTATCAAGCATTTTTAAATTGATTATACTAATATTACTCTAGTCTAATTCTCATTGGTCCCCCTCTATGGCCATCCAATAGGATTTGAGGGGAGATTGGGGGCATATGGGCTAGGAGCCTGCCATGTGTCCATTATTCCCTTTGTGTAAAGGGAGAGCTTGGGAGTGTGTGTGTGTGTGTGTGTGTGTGTGTGTGTGTGTGTGTGTGTTTCTCTCTCTTCCCCTACCTTTAGGACTCGCCCACTCCTTCCTAGGAATGTGGGAAGACTTTTTAGTTTCTCCATAACCATCCAATTTTCCCACTTTTGGCCAATAGACTTTTTAATTAATTTTTGGAACCTTAGCCTATGGAAGTCTTAATGGAGTTGAACCTTAGGTTTTTTAAGCTCCATTGATGCACATTGCTCTTTTGCATAATGTCCCCCTTTGGATCCCTATTTTCCCTCCTTTGGATCCCTGCTAAGACCGGCCTGGTAGCCTTACCAATATTCTAGCTTTTACTCCCCCGGTACCTCCCCATATTAAATGATCAGTTTAACATGAGGAAATCATTTGGGAGAATTAGATATTAGCTTTTTGACAGCATAGTTGTGTTAAATGCGTCTCATACAATGTGTGCGGGTTATGTGGCCCTACGAAGTGGCGATTACCCTGTTACTATGTACATACATGAAAGGCAGATATTGTTGTTTTGCAAGAACACAATCAACATGAATCGCTGGGCAATGCTTGTATTTTGAGGGTTACTGGATTGCGTATGCTGTTTTGATGAGCTTTTCCGGTGTTTTGATGATGGTTAGGCATGAGCTGCAACCAGCTCTTGTGTACAATCCAATGGCTCTTCAATGCTTTGTTTTTTTGTGGTGATTTTAATAGTGCCCCCACATCTTTCGATAACACTACAGGTCATTTTCACATATTGGGGGTGGAATTGCAAGCTTGGACAAATTTTATTGCACACACATAGATGTTGGATTTGTGGAGTCTATTGCATCTGAATGTTTTTGGATGCACTTTTTGCTCAATCCTCGTACCAGAGTTCCATAAGAACATGCTCCGGGCAGTAGCTCAGGTGGTATGTCGTACATATGCAAGAATATGATGAACTTGTATGCGAGATGAGCATTGATCACGCATTCCTGTTGTCCGATCCTATCTTGTTTTGATGACCTTGAGCTTTGGGGGTTTACACAGTGATCAACCTCTCTCTGGAAAATGTTTACTACACATCAATAATGCCTACCTCTCTCATGAGGCATTTTGAGAGATGATTCATTAGGTTATTCCCCCTTCAAGATTATGGCAAGCACCATATGCGTCAGTTACGGGGAGATGTTGAGGATGCCAAATTAGTGTATCAAAAGCTCCAACTTTTGGCTGATAACCATCGAGAGAGTGCTCATGCTCTTGGAAAACCTCTAAATGTGACCTTGGTGATGCCATGGTTTTGCACTTTGGGAAAGTATTTGCTTCTCCACCTCCAGTTTCTGTTGAAACTCATCATGCACGACAACGTTTGTTATCTACGGTGCATCTAATTCTCCCTCCCGATGATGCCCAATCCATGGAAGTTGATATTATTGAGCATGAATTGCATTTAGCCTTGCTTTCTCTCGATCGATGGCACTCCCCTGGTTGGTACTCACAATGGAATTTTTTATTTCCTTTTGGGAGCCCTTGAAAGAGCCTTTGCTCTACACGATGAATGCTGTGTGGGATAAGCAGAATTTGCCAACATCTTGGAAAGAAGGATTGCTGAAATTATTACCCTCGGTTGCTTGAGTGTTCTATTTTCCAAGTTTGCCCCTAAGTGCCTTACTGTATGCTATTGCCACCCACCCCTTGTTGATGTATTTGGATCATTTGGTTTCTCTTGGTCATCTTCATGGATTGCAACTACCCTCTGGGAATGACTTTATTGGGCAGGCTTATGCTGATAACTCATTATTTATGCCCCGAAATCATCAAGATGACATGTGCGTGATCATGCAGGCATTGGATACATTTGGGCTTGCGACAAGCCTTAAAGTTAATTTTTGGAAATCCAAACTCTTGCCCCTCAATGAATGGGAATGGCACCATCTTCTATGGCCCGAGGATATTGTTGATCCAAAAGTCATTGTCCATTACTTGGGGTACCCTATTGGATGGAAGGTCACTGCAACCCAACAAGTGGATTGGATTATACAACACCTCAACGTCAAATTGCACTATTGGAAATTTTCCCCCATGGATTGACAATTTAATCGTGGTTCTCGCTAAACCTGCAATAAGATAGGATACACACGTCCCACATTTGGCGCCGATGCCGGGGACGAAGAGACCTAAACTAGGAAAAACCACGAGCGTCTTGTGAAGTTATCCTTTAACTTCCTCTAGGGTCTCTTAGAGTAACAACTTTCTTTCAGAAATCGCATAGCTTAAGATTGTCATCTTTTGTTGTGTAGAGGTAGCTTGGAAGTAATCGTACTTGTCAAGTACCTTTAGGATTGTAGGATTGTAGAATTAGATAGGATTTTGAGAATGATTGATAGATGAAACAAGTCTTAAAATCAATGCTCAGAAAACCATAAAAACAAGAAAACGAGTGTTTGTGGACACTTTCCACAACCCCATTGCACGAGAACTTAGGAGTAGCGTAAGTAGGATCGGAGGTGGACTTCAGAACATTGCTCTCTCCAAAAGAATCATTGTGATCTGTATTTGAAGTTACAAAATTTCAGGTCTACGGCTAGAAATAGAACGAAAAGACTTCAAACCCCTCAATTCGACTGGAGAGTATGCTTAAAAGTTGTATGCACCAGTGGGTAAGTTCAAGCACACTTTGAGGTAAAAATTTCAAGAGTTGGCAGAAACTCGGATTATTTACTTTTTCTTGACATTAGGCCAAATTAAGTTTTGACTTGATTCATAGGCTTAAAACAACTCATGAAAAGACTGTCCATGAAAAAAGTGTAAAAAATTGTTCATTTTGGGCATAAAGTAAATAATCACGATTATTTACTTTCAGCTCAAACTTGAAAAAGGTTAATAACAGTGACTCGTTGCATGTGTATAAACAACTTTTGTAAAGGCACATTGGATTTGGATCATCAAACAGGCAAAAATTTGGGTAAAAACTAAAGTTGGTAATGACTTTCTGAAACTTGAGTGTAAATTGGGAAAAAATAGTCCAAACTTGATGAAAATTGATTCATAGGCTTGTATTGATGTGATATACATGTGTACATGCTCAGTTGACCAAAAAGATACAAAATTTTGGTAATAATAAATAATCGTGATTATTTACATCTATCCCATTTTTCAAATTTTTTGACTAAGTTAGCATACCACTGGTTTTACCATGTTGTAATAAGCTCACAAACCAAATTTGGTAAGATTTGGATCATTGGATTGAAAATTGTGACCAAATTTGCAAAGACAGTCTGCAGATAGAAAACTGATGACCATTTGATCAGAAATAGTCCAGACTTGATGAAACTTGGCTAGGGACCTTAAGTTGAAGTGTTTAACAGATCTATGTCAAGGTTGGGACAAAAACTTGCAAAAAATTGGCCAGAGTAAATAATCGCGATTATTTACATCTGCTTCAAAATTTGGTATTCTTGCACATTTGGACATACTACAAGGTCAAGCATATCAGTAGACCATGCAAATCAATTTTGGTGAAATTTGGATCACAAAAGTGAGACTTAAGCCAAATTCTTAAAATCAGAGTCTGCGGACACAAAACAGTTGATAAACTTTGAACAGACTTTGTCGAAACTTGTTAAAACTTGTCCAAGGACCTTAGCAGGTTGTATACTTGGCAAACCAAGCCAGAAAGTGTAAAAAGCTGACAAAAGAAATAATCATGATTATTTACTACTGCTACAAAGAGCCATCATTTTTTACTTTTGAACTGTTACAGTGATAGACCATCATAATACAAAGCCACCGAGAAATTTTGGGTTTGATCGGATCCAAATTGGTACATGTTCACTCAGTTCCTAGGTTGCAGATTAATCCTTTGATTTTTGTCAAAGTCTAGTTGAAATCTCAACTGGTGATTGAATTAGCTCAATTTGCAGTGATACACGTAGACCAATCATAATAGCTAGCAAAAACTATATTGTCCTTGTGGAAGAACAGCTAACTTGATTAAATTTGTACAGGAATCAGGTTGCAGACGAGGAATCGGTAGCTCAGATAGAAAGTGCAATCCAATCAAGTGGAAGAAATTGACAACAAGTCAATCCAAAGGTAAGTACTCTATCTACGGCTTCATAAGTCTATATGAACCTTAGATCTGGTCGTGTACTAGGAAATCAGGGCATACTTGGAGAAACCTCCAGTCGACGAGTATCCACTTAAGAAAGCATGAATCAAGGCAATTCCTTGCACACTATCCCTAAAGAAGTCTTAGACACTTTTTCTGATTTGACATCCGAAATGTCTTCATATTCGAACTCACTCGAAAACCGGAACGACAATGCGCTATAAGCATATACTCTCTTTTTATAAGACTAATCTCCATGGAGCTCAGGTTTACCTGGATCCTAACAAAGAGTATGCCATTCGCATTGATGACCATGGTATTGAGTTCGAAGAAGAGATTAGGGCAAACAAACAACGTAAAATGTATATGGATCGAAACAGAACTCACTGTTTACAAGTCGAAGGTCTTGACGTTGTTGGGCGCATTTCTGACACCCCGTTTTTTGTAAATTTGTACATACGGACACGACACCTGATGTCAAAAGTGTGTGTAGGCTTTTGTTTTGTGGGGTTTTTAGCTTGCTTTAGCAAGCACATGTACATGCAGTGCAAGTCGCTAGTCTAGTGACAGCTGTCGGGCTACTGTAAGTGCCCGTGAGTGAGTTTTTTGAAGCGAGACTTGTATATAACTAAAACTCATGTACAAACTAAAAAAATTTCAACCAAACTCCATAAAATTGCAGGTTTGATCTCGTTGTGCCTCCTTGATGGTTTCTGCTACAGTTTTTGCCCCCACCTTCCCTACTCTATACGTAGTCGTACCGGGACAGCTCTCTGTTCGTATCAATTTTGCATGTAGCGGCGTGCAGATTCAAATTTGGCCATCTTCAGCTTTCTCTCCAGTCATTTTTCAAGCTCTCTCTCAAGCTTTAAAGTGCCCCAATTGGAGTTGTGCTCTTCAGGTTATGACTAGTTCTCTACAGGGTTATGGCTATTGGCAGCCTAGTGGCAAATTGTGTGTAGCCAGATTTGGAGGTCATGTATGTATGAATTGTGAAATTGATGTTGAATTTGTGGGTTTGTGATGTTCAATGGTGAAAGGGGAGGCCCTTGTCTTCATATGCATTGGTCGGCGTGTGCTATAAATCCATGCTTTGGCAGGGTTTTTCTCCTATGTGACATAGTCTCTTGGGTGGGCGACGGCCAGTAAATTCCCAAGGGGACTGCTCTTGTTGGACTTTGTGGTGTTTCAAAGAGATTTTTCAAAGCTTTTGGTATTCTTGTAGTGCTCTTTCAACGCTCTTGGGTGACATCGCTATAGAGGTGTTCCAGTTTGCTTGTTTCCCAACAACGTGATACACAAATGGGGTTTTGAAGTAAATATCATAATTCCAAATATGGCCGCAAAAGAAGGACCACCAAATTTAGGATTCAAGGGATACGATCAATTAGATTTGAAGCCTTTGAAACGTATTAGTATGGATAATCCTAGGATCGGAGTCTATTGTTGGGAGGATAGAAATGTCAAAGATCTCCTGTGGACCTCGCATGCCGAATCAGGACAACTAATGGCCATGAAGATCATCTATATCTTCAAGAATCCTGAGGAGGTAGAACAAACCAATTTCCAAGGGTATTCCATAAGGGATTGGATATTGGGAAAAGGACCACAAACAATTCCAAGAGATGAACACCATGAGAGATCATCTGAGAGTAATGTTAAGAAACCAAAAACCACCTCATCACACAGAACACTGGGTGACACTAAGACCAGTCCAGGGCTACATGAGTCACTATTTCCAATATAATGGTTTGAAGGACTTGGAACAGGACCAAGTGCCAAGAAATCGGGAGTTGAACCAAATAGACGCGTCAGACCATTTGATTTTCAGAAATGGGTCAGAAAATACAGTGGATTTGGGGATCCATATGACCGCTTAGCAAGCTTTAAGCAAGTGCTAAGAGAGAATGCATATTCGATTTCCATACTCAATTTGAGGGGTTTGGAATGACATTAGAAGGAAAAGCATTGACATGGTTCCAAAACATTCCACCGAGGTCAATCGTGGACTTAAACACATTAGCTCAAGGATTTGTAGTTGCTTGTTCCACAACGGGGATCAAACACAATACGATAGCTCAAATCTACAGCTTTAAACAAAAACATGTGTTACCATATACATGTGGTAGTGATGTGTGTGAACACACTAGGACCGTCGGGGCATTTTTTCCCTCTTTAGGAGGTTTTTTCCCCCGTGCATTGTATATATGCCCATCACTCTACGGCTATCTATCTTTCCATTGCACACTAAGTAACACACTCTCTATTGTGTGCCTTGAGCTTCCTTCGTCTTCTCCAATCTGTGTGTGTTTCTCTGCAAACCTAATTCCAACAATTGGTATCAGAGCAGGTCACGTCCTCTCGGGCTTAGTCGACAGCTGCTCCAGCACACACCTGCTCACTTTCTCCGATTTCAGTGAGCTTTGGCAAGCGTTCGCAAGTCGACAAATATTTTGGGAGAGCTCAAAGAGCCTGGTCTGCTCAGAAATTTGATTTGGGCTCATTTCGGCCTCCGTCTCCACTACAGGCAGTACTGCACAGGCTATTTCGTCATTTTGTGCAGAATTTCTGTCAGTGCCCTTTTCTGCATAACACGTGCCTTATAGTATTCTACGGTTTGTGCTATATAGCACAGGTTGTTCCCGCTCCATTTCTCCTATTTTCAGGCAGTTTTCACATCAGGTGCAGCATTTACCATGGCTGACAACAACAACACAGATGTGTTCAAGATGTTTGCTGCTGAGGACAAGTTGGATGGGGACAACTACCCTATGTGGGCTTATATGATGCAACATGTTCTTGTGTCAAAAGGTGTCTGGAACATTGTGCAGGGCATTGATGTACGTCCTGGTTCTGAGGATGTAGACGATGTTGAGGATGTTGCAGGTCTTGCTGCAAGGATTGCAGCTGTTAGAGTTGTTTTGCCTACGGCAGAACAAGCTCATTGGGATGTTAAGGATGCGCAGGCTCATGCATTGATTGCGTTGTCTGTGAAGCGCACCATTGTTCCTCACATCCGTTCAGCAAAATCTGCAAAACAGGCTTGGGATATTCTAGCAGGTCTTTATGCAAGCCGCAATGAGGCTAAAATTGCTTTGCTGCGTAAAGAGCTGGAATCGAAGATTATGCATGAGGAAGATGATATGGACACTTTCCTTGCTAGTGTCAAGGATATCAATGAGCAACTTATTTCTGCAGGTGAAGTCATTTCAGACGGTTCCCTTGTGTAGACTGTTCTTGATGCCTTACCAGATTCCTACCAGACTTTTGATAGTACTTGGAGACTGATGACCCAAGGAAATCCTGAAGTTGTCAAGTTTGATGCATTATGCACATTGTTGTTGCAAGAGTCACTTTCTAGAAAAAACAGGACTAGGCAGCGTGCAGTTGAACAGGCTTTTATTGATTCTCAAAGAAAGGGCGGTAACAGCAATGCAGCCACTTCTTATGGTTCTGCTGCGAGTGGAAAAAATTCTGTTCCTAATGCTTCTGCTGGCAGCACTTCGTCTGGCAATTCTGGTGATAAGGGCAAAAAGAAGATGCGTTGCCATTATTGTAAAGCCAATGATCGCTTGATCAAGTCGTGTCCTAAGTTGAAGGACAAAGAGGCTAAGAAGAAAGAGGGTGGTTCCACTGCAAATGCTGGTTCCACTACAAATGCAACCATTGTTGAGTCTTCTGTGAAAGGAGACTGTGTTGCTGATGTTGATGCAGAATGGGCTTTTAGCGCAGAGTGCACTTACAATCCTACTATCCATGATGCATGCTTGTCAATTGCTACAGATTCACATGTGTGGTATTTCGACAGTGGTGCTACAAAGCACATTACCTCACATCGTGAATTGTTTACCTCTCTCGAGTCTATCCCTCATGGGAATTCAGTCACTTGTGCCAACAACGCCTCTTATCCAGTTCAGGGAGTTGGAAAGATTGTGCTCACTGCTGCTAATGGCAGTTCCTTCACACTTGTTGATGCATTTTATGTACCTGGGATCAAGAAGAATCTCTTGTCTGTATCCGCACTTGCTAGACTTGGACGTAGTCAAATTTGTGGATGACAGATGTACAGTTCATGATCTCAGTTTTGGTGATGAAATTGTTGCATCTGGCCTTTTGTGCCGCGGGCTGTATAAGCTCACTTTGTATGACAAGTGTGGACAAAATTTTGCAAATGCTGTTGCAAATTCAAGGGCTATTTCAGATGCAAAACTTTGGCATGCACATTTTGGTCATCTGAATTTTGCCAGTTTGCTGCGTTTGCAGAAATCTGATATGGTTGCTTCTTTGCCACCTCTTGAAGCACCTGTCAAACATGGTTGTGAAGGCTGTATTTTGGGTAAGATGCAGCGTTCTAAGTTTCCAAAGGATGGTTCGGTTCGGGCCACATGCAGGTTGCAGCTTGTGCATAGTGATGTTTGTGGGCCCATGCAAACTCTGTCCTTGGGCAATTACTTGTACTTCGTGACTTTCATTGATGATTACTCCAGGCATGCATGGGTATTTCCGCTTAAAGCGAAGTCCGAAGTTTTTATGTGCTTCAAACAATTTCTGGCTATGGCTGAAAATGTCTCAAAATGTGCTATGGGCACCCTCCGTTCCGATCGAGGGGGGAGTATATGTCTCATGAATTTAATGCGTTTCTGGCTAGTCGTGGGATAAAACACCAATGTACAGTGCCTTATACGCCTCAGCAAAATGGTGTTGCTGAGAGGAAAAACAAGTCACTGACGGAAATGGCACGATGTATGGTCAAAAGTCAAGCTTTGCCGCATTCTTTTTGGCTTGAGGCCATCATGTGTGCCACTTATGTACTAAACAGGTGTCCTACGAAAGCTTTGCAGTCTATTACTCCATATGAAGCATGGCATGATAGAAAGCCTTCTATTGAGCACATGCGTGTTTTTGGCTGTTTGGCATATGCTTTGGTACCACAAGTGCAGCGCAGAAAATTGGATGATAAGGCTGTCAAATGTATTTTTGTTGGTTATAGTGCTGAAAGCAAAGGTTACAGGTTGTCTCATCCGCAAACAAAACGTATTCTGGTTTCTCGGGATGTAGTGTTTGTGGAAGATTCTGTTCAGCCCTTGCTGTCATGTGCTAGAGACAGTAATGTAAGCTCACAAGACATTTATGACACTTTGTTGCCTCTTTTCAGTGGTGGAAATACGAATGTAAGTTCCAATGAGGCAAATGTACAGCCTATGGGGGTTTTTGAAAATGTTTTAGATCAGCCTATTACTGATGAAGATGTACATGATGTACTTGATGAGGAAAGGGCTGAAAATGAGCAGGCTAGAGGTATGCCAAAATGGCTGGTGCACACTTTGCGTGACAGTAAATTGGATGCACCTTTGTCTAGTCGTACTCGTTCAGGCTCTCGCCATGCATCTTATGCATCAGATTGTTATGCTTTGGCTGTGTCTAGTTTACATGATGTTGAGGAGCCTCTGACTTTTGATGAAGCACAAAATTCAGAAAATTGGATGGCTGCCATGCAATCAGAATATGATGCACTTATAGAAAATGACACATGGACTTTATGGGATTTGCCTCTTGGCAAAAAGGCCATTGGTACGAAGTGGGTTTACAAGTTGAAATGCAAGCCGGATGGTGAGATCGATCGCCATAAGGCTCGACTTGTTGCAAAGGGTTATGCACAGCAAAAATGCATAGATTATGAAGAGACTTTTGCTCCCACTTGTCGTATGACTACTGTGCGTTTTCTATGTGCATTGGCAGCTCATTTTGGTTGGGATGTACATCAATCAGACATTGTTACTGCTTTCTTGAATGGTGACATATTTGAGGAATTTTATGTAACACAGCCTCGCGGTTTTGTCATAAAAGGACAAGAGGACAAAGTGTGCAAATTTAACAAGGCTTTGTATGGGTTGAAGCAATCTCCTCGTGCTTGGTATGAGAAAGCTGACACTCATTTGGTCAAACAAGGATTTCGTAATAGTCCAACAGAAAGCACATTGTATGTAAAGCGTGAGGGTGATGTACTTCTCATTGTGGTTGTTTATGTTGATGATTTTCTGATCACTGGACCAAATGAGAGACATATTGCTGAATCTATGGCTGATTTGAATGCTACTTTCAAGATGAAAGATTTGGGGCTGTTCCATCATTATTTGGGTATACAGTTTAAGCATTGTGATGGTGGTATTGCCTTGTGTCAGAAAAGTTACATAGAGATATTGCTATGTAAGTTTGGACTTGAGGATTGCAAACCTATTGCCACTCCCATGGAAACAGGTTTGAAGTTGATTCTACATGATACTGGTGATCTTGATGAGGTCACTCTTTACCAAACTGCTGTTGGCTGCCTCATTTATGTATGCAACATGAGGCCGGATATTCAGTTTGCAGTCTCAAAGGTCAGCAGATTTATGCATAGCCCAGGGTCTAAGCATTGGCAGGCTGTCAAGAGGATTTTCCGCTACCTTAGTGGCACTTTACATCTTGGCTTGTTTTATCCCAAGGGGGGATCATTGTCGCCAGACTTACATGCTTTTTCGGACTCAGATTGGGCCGGTTGTTTTGACACGCGAGTGTCCACAAGTGGTTTTTGTTTCATGCTTGGCAGTTCATGTATATCATGGTTGAGCAAGAAGCAACCTACTGTGGCCACTTCGAGTTGTGAGGCTGAGTACAGGGCAGTCTTCACAGCTACGGTTGAGTGTGTATGGCTCAGACGCTTATGGCTGATTTGGGTGTTGGACAGGAAACTCCCAACACTATCTACACTGACAGTCAGAGCGCATTGGCAGTTGCAAGGAACCCAGTTTTTCATGCTCGCACAAAGCACATTGAGGTGCATTACCACTATGTCAGGGAGAGGCTCTCAGCAGGAGAGATCAACTTGGCTTATGTGCCAACGCAGGACAACCTTGCAGATCTTTTCACAAAGGCATTGTCTCGTGAGAAGCTTGAAGCTTTTCGCAAAGCTTTGGGCTTACTCCCCTTTGTGGACTGATCCTGTTCTCAGGGCATGGCACTTCCGTTTACTCATGTGCCAGCTCTCGTTCACCGCATCACTCCAGGGGGGATTTGTTACCATATACATGTGGTAGTGATGTGTGTGAACACACTAGGACCGCCGGGGCATTTTTTCCCTCTTTAGGAGGTTTTTTCCCCCGTGCATTGTATATACGCCCATCACTCTAGGGCTATCTATCTTTCCATTGCACACTAAGTAACACACTCTCCATTGTGTGCCTTGAGCGTCCTTCGTCTTCTCCAAGCTGTGTGTGTTTCTCTGCAACCCTAATTCCAACAGGGATAACGTGGCTCATCATAAAAAATGTGGAAAGATTGAAACAAGAAATGAATAACAAGGAGATTTGATATGTTCCAATGAACAAAGTTGGAGAATATCACGAAGGGGAAGAAGGAAACACCACCTTCCAATGAAATATAATGACATTGAAACCATAGCAATACTAGATAGTGGAGCATGCATAGCCATAGCCACAAAAACAGTATGGGAATTTTAGGGACAGCCGACCATTAGACAAACTAGAATGAAATTGCAATTGGCTGATGGATATATTGAAAGACCCTTAGAATTGTTAGAAAAAGTGTAGTTAATTCCTATGGGTTTGAATATCAACACACTTTAACCATAGTAGACTTTGTGAAGAAACTCAATTACGAAATCATATTGGGAAGACCTTTCATGCAACATGTACAACTTATCCAAGATTGGAGAAATAATTATCTCTACTTGAAGCAAGTGGGATCTATAACAAGGGTTAATCTAAAAGATCACACTTATAGAGATGTCATGAAAATGCCCATACAAGAGTTTGATTCAATCTCTTCGGCTGAAACTAAGCTTCCCTCTTGGTTAAACAATGACACTCCTATTTGGATGTGCGGAGATTCAAATAACGGAAGTTTAAAAAGAGAAGAATGTATTTTAAAAAGGGATTGCATAGACGAAACCTATGTACCTGAACCCTTTCCAGAGCATTTGTTTGAGCCATTTGAGTGGACTCAACTTTTAACAACAATGGATGTATGTGTGAATATGCCTATGCCTACTCAATTTTGCAATGAGGATGACTACGACATAATTCCCATCCAAATGATTTCAACCCTCAACATTGAAGATGAAATTGAGGAACCAAAGGACTTGATGAAAGCTCAACAAGTTTTTTTAGACCTCTACTACGATGCAACAGATGTGTTAGACGAACACTCAGCTACCTCAGAAGATTTGGGGTCAGAAAAAGAACATGCGAGAGCTAAACTACTCACATCATGAAAGGAGGGGAGGAAAAGTTTTTTGACTTTCCTAACCAGAAACCAAGAAGACAAAAATGGTATAGACAAAAAAGAGACACCAAAAACGCAAAAACAAGACCTATGCCATCAGTCTCCAGTAGAACACAGTTCAAGATGCAGATAGATACACATGATTGTGTCAAGGACAAAATCACTGGCAGATATCCTTCAAACAAAAATCCAAAAATTTCAAAAACATCGAGAAAAACAAGGAAGGATAAGCAAAGCCAAAAAAATAGGACAAGGAGCCAACCATGACACAAGTTGAGCGGAAAAAGAAATATCAAGAGTTGAAAAAATCTCTAAAGGAGATATATACAACCGAAATGGAAACCACAGAAGAGGATGGTAAAGATGTAATGAGTGTTCCATCCCATTAGAAAATATATACTCTCCAAGACTGAAAAATCATAGTAGAATAACCTATTAGATTAGTACGAAAACAAGGCGAGTCCTACGAAGGGCCCAAAAACGCGAAAAAAAATAGATTTGGTTGAACCAGGAGGAGAACCTAAGCCTGCTTACATTGCAAATGACCTAACAGAAGAAGAATAAGAAGAAGAAGAAGAGCTTTTACTAAGCTTGCTAAAAGAATACCGAGATATATTCGCTTGGTCTTACAAGGATCTCAAGGGTGTTGATCAAAAAATCTGTCAACATACCATACCCATGAGAGATGATGCAAAACCAAGTAGACAAAGGCCATACACATATAATGAGACATTTGCCAGGAAAAGCAAAGAAGAGATTGAAAAAATAAAGGAAGCCGAATTCATTTATGAAATTGAACACACAGATTGGGTGTCTCCAATTGTGATAGTACCCAAGAAGAATGGAAAATTACGAGTGTGTCAACCTCAAGAAAGTGAATGCAGCTACCATTAGAGACAACTTTCCTCTTCCAATCACTTAGGATGTGTTAGAATGAGTTGCAGGTAAGGAAGCTTACAACTTCTTAGATGGATTTTCAGGATACAATCAACTTTTGGTTGACCCAAAAGATCAGCATAAAACTGCTTTTGTGACAGAATGGGGTATTTTTGCCTATCGGGTTATGCCTTTTGGGTTAACTAATGCTCATGCCACCTTTCAAAGATTGATGAGTCATGCTTTCACAAAATATCTAAGGAAATTCTTGGAAGTATACATGGATGATATATGCGTACATTCATCAATCCGTGCTGATCATTTTGAACACCTCAAAAAAGTATTCGAAAAATGTAGACTTTATAGGATTTGCCTAAATCCTGAAAAGTACACATTCATGTGTAGACAAGGAAAAATTTTGGACATATAGTGTGTAAAAATGGATAAAATTCATATTATTGTTGATTTGCCTATACCAACAACAATCAAGGGGGTTCAAGACTTCATGGGGCATTGTGGATATTACAGCCGGTTATTTACATGTACGTTATAATTGCAAAACCCATGCATAGCTTGATTACACACTTTGAGTGGACTGAAGCAATTGAAGAATCCTTCAAGAAGCTTAAGCAAGCTCTCACTTCAGCTCTAATATTAAAAGCATCAGATTGAAACAAGATATTCCACATACATGTAGATGCTTCCAATTTTGCCATAGGGTGTATACTAGCTCAACCAGAAGACAGAAAAATTGCTTTTCCTATTTCTTATGCCAGCCAACAGTTGAACATGGCAGGAAAGAATTACACCACCACCGAAAGGGAAGGATTCGGAATGATCTATGCCATAAAAAAGTATAGACATTACCTATTAGCGAATAGATTTTTGTTCTTCGTGGACCACCAAGCCTTATTGTACTTGGTCAACAAGCCATGCAACACAGGAAGAATAGTGAGATGGTTCATCATTCTTCTGGAATTTGATTTCATTGTGGTTGTAAAAAATGGCACTACTCACCAAAGAGCAGATCATTTGTCAAGGATTGTTTCAGAGGAATCACCTAAAGGAGTAGATGATGATCTACCAGATGCATATTTGTTCTCCGTGGAAATGATACCTCGATGGTCGAAAAATATGGTGTCATTGATGACCATAGCTCAAGTGGATTCACAAATACCACTTCCTATTACAATCAGATTAATTGAGCAATCGGCTATATATCAATTACTAGATGGTAGGCTATACAAAAGAAATCGAGATAGAATATTGCTTATATGCATTAATCCTGAAGAGAAAAACCATTACCTAAGTCAAGCACATATTACCATAGTAGGACTTCACTTTGTGGAAGACCAAACTATGCAAAGGATCTTGAGACTTGGAGTATTCTGGCCAACTATGAGGAGCGATGTTCGCTGTTATGTAAAGGACTGTCCTCAATGTCAAAAACAAACACCCATACCTCACGTAACATTGTTTCAAATGTCACATGTTCCTAAGTGGAGTAACTATCTAGTCACTTGCTTATCGAGCCGAACATTTCCTAAGGATATGAGTAAATGCCGTCAAAGAGCAATTGAAACTGAAGCAAGAGACTATGCTCTCATTGGAAACCAATTGTATCGGAGAGGTAAGGATCAACATTTTCATCTTTGTGCAAATGAAGACGAATATATTCCGATTATAGAACAAGCACATGGTGGATTAGCTGGAGGTCACTTTTCTAGTGAGACCATTGCAAGAGCAATCTTGATGGAAGGCATATGGTGGCCAACACTTTTTGCAGATGCCAAAGAATATATTCGAAGATGTGATGCTTATCAACAACAAGCGAAAATTCCAACACGAGTAGATAGCATGCCCTTAAGACCAATGATGGAAGCTAGAGCTTTCACAAAATGGGGTATAGATTTTGTTGGGCCAACACAGCCACCTGCTTAAAGAACCCAATCTCAATATATTATTGTAGCTACGGATTATTTGACTAAGTGGGCCGAGGCTAAAGCAACTCAAAAGAATGATGCCAGAACCACCACCGCATTCTTATATCAGTATGTGTTCACAAGATATGCACTGCCAATAGAAATTATCAGTGATAGGGGAACTCATTTCCTCAATGAGTTAATAGAGTATCTGCTTAATGAATTTATGGTAATCCATAACAAATCAGCTCCCTATCACCCACAAGCAAATGGACAAGCTAAGCATACGAATAAGATTCTTAGCTCGATGTTAAATAAAGTGGTTAGTTCAGGAAGGACGGACTAGGAAATGAATCTCCATGTTGCTCTATGGGCTTATCGAGTTTCATTCAAAACAGCTTTAAATGCTACACCCTTTAACCTTTTTTATGGTCTTGATGCCATACTGCCAATATAATTTCTATTGCCGACACTAAGGGTAGCAAAGGATCTCGAGTGGACTGGACATGAATTGTCACAAAGACTTGAAGATTTAGAGAAGCTAGATGAGCAAAGGCTAGCTGCTGTAGCTCACATCTACGTACAAAAGCGGAAACAAAAATAGTTTTTTGATTCCCATCTCATCACAAAAATCTTCAAGAAAGGGGACTTAGTTTTAGTCTATTCCCTTAAGCAAAACATTTCCAAGTTTAAGAAAAAGGGAAACGGACCGTTTATCATCGAAGATGTATCTCCAAGTGGAGCAGTTAAGCTATCCACCCTAGATGGTGAATCAATGGCTAATTGGATTAGCGGGTGTCGTTTTTAAAGAAGTACAATTTTTTTGCTAACCAATGAAATGCTAGAAAGAATGCATGCAAACAAGCAAAGAAAGATAAAACGACAGCAAGTTATTGATGAAGCCCAAGAAGAAGCTCAGCTTTGGGTGCTGAAATGGAAAGTTGCTCTCAAGAATCAACAAATACCTATTCCCATCAACACACTAGAAATAGATGACCGAAAGTGGGAATTGCCGAAAGATGCAGTGTCAATAGATGATGACTGGCTAAATGGATGGACCTTCGCATCAAAGTACAGCTCAACAATCATAGCACAAATGCTTTGGTTGATAAAGGAGCTAGAGTAAATGCAGTCAGTTGTTCCACATACAAGAAAGCAACAACTCAGTCATTGACAACAGGAGTAGTGACTATCAAAGGATGCAACAAGGACCCAACACCAACATTGGGAGTAGTCAACTTGAACGTGATAGTACATGGATGTTCATGTCCTTATCAGTTTGTATGCTTACCAGATTAACACGTGAATGAGACAATGATTCTAGGAATTCCATGGATGCGGACATACAAGGCAGTACCAGATTGGGATACGAATCAGCTCAAGCTATCACCTAAAGACGGACAACTCATTGTTCCAATTGCACCAAGAAAGGAGGAATGAAAAAACAACTATCAACAATGCAAACCACGAAGTAATCAATCTTCTCCATCCTCTCAACAAGCAAATGCTACAAGTAGCATGCAAGGAGTCAGGAAAATTTGGATACCGAAAACACAGCTTAGGGACGAACCAATTCAAATCTGGGTGCCCAAAACATTAGCGACAAAACCAAAGACGGTTCCGAGAGTCAAAACACAGAGACGCACTTCTCCAAGGAGGGAACCTAAGATGAAATGGATTTGGCAACAAAAAGAGCACTTATCTTCTCTGCAAAAACGGGAAAACCAATCAAGCAATGGAGAGTTAAGTCTTAGAAACCTCAACCACACCATTCTGACCGAGACAAACAAAGATATCAATAGCAAGTAAAAGCTCGACAACAGTCATTATTGGTAACAAAAGCTCAGGAAATTAGCATGCTAAAGCATCTTGATGGTACAATCAAGCAAAGAGCACACAAGCTACAACATTCTCTCTTTGGAAGACAGCAACAGCAAGCCTCGACATCGGAAACCCTTGAGTTAATCACTCAAGACCCACCTCTTGCACAGCATAATGGTTTGAACTGCATTGATCTTCAAAGCATGGTAGAGCCAACCAAATCTATGCATAGATACGATTATTCAACCCATGCACACAATCGTCCCGGAGTACGCTATCTAGGAGGGGTGGAAGAGTACTAAGTAATTAAGGGCAATATTTGAAGAGGGAAGAAAAAAGTTTGATGTTAACGTGTGATTTTTTCAAAACTACCTAATAATGCCCTTATGAATCATCAATAGGGAAAATTTAACGGATAATATCTCTCCAATGAGTGTAAATAGTGTATATACTATCAAAAAATAGTCCTTTTTTATTTATTTTCATCATTTTTCTCGATATTGAGACTTAAAAATGGAAAAATCCAACAAAAAATAATAAAGCTATGTTTTTCAATGGATTTTCTTAATTATTGGATTTTCACTTTGCTTTTTTAGCGCATTTTATTATTTTCTTTGATTTTCTCAATGAACGGGTCAAAAATTAAGAATAAATAGCAAAGGAGCTCATATGGAAAAACTGAAGACACGATGGTAATCAGTAAGTCGAGCCGGACAAGCACAAAAAATTTCAATCAAATCTGAAGATGGAAGCGGGAAGCCTAAATTAGGCGGCCATACCTACTTTTGCAGAATTCTTGCAGAATGAGCTACAGGAATCCGATTGGGAAAATTTTTGAGTCTAACATAGATTTCACGGCCTAGTAGGACTAACGGGGAAATCTGGCAAAAAATGATTCGGGAAGTTCGGGTATAGATATCCCAGGTGTGCTAAAACCACCTCATTTCCACTTGTTGCCTTTGGAGAGAGAGCTTTTCGACCTCTTTCACGTGTACTTTCTGGAGTCTACAGTTGTCCGTTTTTCAGCACCGTCTCACACAAGACATGAGGGGTAAGTTCTTTACTCATCAATGATCCATTTTGTACGGCCGGAAGCTAGTCTAAACCCCTAGAAAAAACCCTAGAATCCAGGCAGTGCACGAAGACCTACGACCAAAAATCAACCATAGCGGCTTGTCAGCTCAACCAAATCGGATGAGATTTGGACTGTAGCATGCCCCAACATATTAGAACACTTCTATAGCAACAGTTGACCATTCGGTAAGGTCGAAGGGGTCCCAAGTAGAAAAGCTAGGTTTTTGGCAGACCAAGGGATTCACCATGGAAAACTTACCGCACCATGTAAGTGCAGGGGAGGGGGTTTTTTTTACAAGTTACATAAGCGTATAAGTAAGGGGTAGGCCCCCAATAATTTATCTCCCAAGCTTAAGAATAAGGGAGGGGGGTTTCATACTTTTGGGGGGGGACCTTATCTGGGTTGATTACTTGTAACGATTGGTCATCGATGTGCACTAGAGCTCGGATGAATTTTGGGGAAGTATTTTATCAGGTCACACATAAAATTTTGCATCAAGCCATTCATAGATAAGGGCTGATTTGGAGCAGGTCAAGGGTTGATTTACACCAGCATTGGATGGGTCAGAATTGGACCAGTAGCTAGAGTGCAGGCTGATCAGGCACATAGTTTGAAAGTCAAACTAAGACACGTTGAGGTTACATCCAGTTATCAATATAAGTGGTTCCTTAGTACGTTGCTAGTCACTATGCTACACATTCTTTGACTAGTTTTACTCAATTACATCATGTGAAACCTAATTTTTATATGTAAGATAGGAGTATGATAGTTTTCTTCATTGATTATCGTATAAGCGTAGAAAGGGGGGTCATATTTCCTAATATGAGTCGTATATAGGGGTTTTATCAAAGTTGTTCGCTCGCAGGTGGCGTCCCCTTTTGCATATAGAGTGAATCCCCCGTGTTGGCAGATACCAAAATTAGGTTCTGACTCCACAGACAGTTTACCTACAAGGTCTATACACAATGTATATGATTGATTTCATGAAAGCAATCAAGCAAAGCCCTCAAAAAGCAGAAAACGGCTCGAAGGCTACAAAGTGTCAAATTCAACATACGAGGTCAAACTGACTCCAAATGGGCCAAAATTGGATGAGTTGACTATGTTGCGGACAAGTCCATAGCCTTAAAAGTGACTAACCAACTCAACAGGCAGTGTAGTCACAAAAATCAGAGATTTTAGAGTCCACAAAGCACAAAGTGATGCCGGCAAGACCAAACTTTACCAAATTCAATTTAGGACTTGTTTTAGGTGTATAGAATGTGTTTAAGTCAAAAATTTTAAGTTTTGTAAGAAAAATGTGACTGTTGTAAATAATCGCGATTATTTACTTTTACACTATTTTTGCTTGAAAGTTGCATCATCACATCATCTATCACTTGTACACACCTAATACATGCCAAAAATCAAGTATGAGCCAAAATGATCACATATAACTTGAAAATTGCCAAAAGCGCAAAGAAGTCTTTGCAAGCCAAATTTTGAGTTATGAGCCACATTTCTTGATCCAAATCACCTCATATCACATACACAAAGGTATACAATGCCTAGAACCAAGTTGTACCAAAAAATGTCCATTTTGGTAGAAAAGTTAATAATCGCGATTATTTACTTTTTGGCCAAACTGGTAGGAATTTGTAATTTTGCCATCGTACATCCAAAGTACATGATGTGCTAAGCCCACTAGCCAAGTTTGAACACATTTGGAGCTCAAAATCTCAAAATCTCTTTACATCAACTGTTTCAGAGACCTAAAGCCTAAATCTGGCACCATTTTCATCCTATGCGTCCAAATGAGCCCATATTTCACTCAGAGTATCTATTTGGTATATACTTCAAGCCTATAATGCCAAGTTTGCAAAAAGTTAAAAAAAATACTCAGCTGTAAATAATCACGATTATTTACTTTTGTTGCAATTTTTTGTTTGGATTTTATAATTTTGTTCCTTACATGTTTTTATGCATCTATGCATGTTCAAAAATTGAATTGAAGAAAATTAGACTCAATTTGTCAGCATTTCAGACTAAAGGACAATTCAGAGAAAGTCTGCCAAATTTACTAACTTTGACACTCTATTCACTCAACAAGAGGCTTGGACTCAGAGATTGCTATGAACAAGAGTCGTGTGGAGTGGACTTCCAAAGGCTTACGAGCTTTTGTCCACGATCAAAGAAGATGGAACCGCTCAGATCTCATACCCACAAGGGAACAAGGTTGAAGTAGTGATTACCAAGGATATATTGGCAGAGGCACTCAGACTGCCAACAGAAGGATTGACAATGAGGGCAAGAGATAGAAAGACAGCAGGTACTTTCACCAAGGAAACCGCCGCTGTGATATTTATCGACCTCATCCACAAACAGGTGGAAGAGCCTGCAAGGTTGTACAATCATCATTTCCACTTCCTTGCCAAAAGACCGCCAAGGTATACAACACCAAATCATGCGGCTTCCACGACCTTTACACAAGTTCTCAAATCAACCACCAGGCAACCAATTGACCACTCACATTAAATCTTGTTTACATTGAAAGGGACAAAGAAAGAAGGGAAAATCACTTATCTGGGTGCACCAAAGGTTTTGACAAGGACTGCTTACCATGCCATCGGCATGTACGACAACTTGCCGCCTGCCCTAGATCAAAACACTTGGATAGTGTCAGCACAATCTTCTCCTCGAGCTACAAGATCTGCCAAGAGATCCTACAAGTCTGGTGAAGAGTCTGCTGGGAGCTCGCCAAAACGGCATAGCAGTGAAAGCTCGGATAACAAGGAAAGGAGAGCTTGAATTGAAGAAATAAAGAGAAAAGTCATGGCAGCACACCAGGAGGAACCTGTGCAAAAGCAAGCCAGATTTGAAAGAGAGAAGCACTCTTATGAACACAGCTGCCAAGCACAAGGTAAAGACCCGGCAAAGTGGGTGCCCATTGAGCTTAAAGGACCAAGAACCAAGCATCATACCAAGAAGCAGGCTGATGATCCCACGGAAGCCCTGGAAAAGATGTATCAAGAAGAAGAAGCCTTGAAGATGAGGGAAGCCCAAGAAGTGGCAAGAAAAGCGAAAGAGGCAGAAGAACAACAAAATTAAGTAGAGGAAGCAACTAAACAAGGAGCGGCACAACACGATCAGGGTGATGTGTCACCTCGTCCTTCTTCACCCATTTTTGCACAGCATGATCACCCCATGCTGAGCCCACCACCTTCACCAACAAAGGAAGCCAAAGGACCTGAACCCACCAAGGAGGCAGAGCCTAAACAAAGTAAGGCAGTTGAATCTACACAAGCCCAACAAAACAAACAACACAAAGAGCAAGATCCAGGGCCAGAAAGGGCATTAAGTCCTGAACCAGAGGAACACACAAAGTTTGAGGAATCAAGAGAACAGGATGCCAAGGAAACACCCTCTACCTCAACACAGCAAGAGAAGGCCGAGGCATCCACGAAGCCTTAGGATGACAAAACAATAGCGAATCGGCCGACAGCCACAAAGGCAATAGCAAATAGCCGCCATGACGCCGCCAAAGGATACACAAGAAGCTGCAGAAACATCAAGTCAGCTGGCATGAAACGAATACTGGCAATCAAATGACGAGGTCATCTTGTAAGTTAATGAGTATGCTAAGAAAATACAAGACATGACTGGACGACTTTGCTCAGCAGCACTAAGTCGTAGCACAAGGGCCAAAGAATTAGAGATGGTGATTGACGCACTCCAAGGGGAGTTAAACGATCGACTAAACGTCATCACCGATCTACAAAGGCAAGTGCAGGACTTGAAAGGGCAAGCTGAACAACATCATCTCGCAAGAGATAAACAGTAGAAAGAAATGGAGGAGCTTGGTGATTTGCTTACAAAAATGTCAGATGCATGCAAAGCAAAAGATGAACAGCTAACATAAGTCACAAACGAACTTCTAACCACACGACCTTGTCAGTTCAGAAGATTCAGGTTCATCTAGATGTATCCAATGCCTCCCTACAGTACTCGGAACAAAGAATAAATGATCAGGCAATTTTCCTGCAACAAATCAGAGAAAATCCCGCAGTGGCCTCGATCAAAGGAAGAGATGAGGTCTACAAGACATTAGAGAAGAAAAATAAAGACCTCGAGTTGGAGCTTAAGTTGGAGCAGTCTCAGCGCAGAGACCTGGCTTTGATGTGGGTCCAAAGAGAAGACAAGCTGCTAAAAGAAATAGAAAAACTTAAAAGAGTCAACCAACTATTGAGAGCGGGATGGTCGGAAACCCAAGACGAGGCAGGCACTTCAGAGCAGCCCCATTTTGAGATCCCCTCTATTTCATTCACTGAGATGGAGATGCAACCAGCCGAAGAGCTAAGTGGCATGGAAGAGTTTCAAATACACATAACTGAATCAGACACAGTGCCAATGGTCCATCTCTCAAAGGCTGAAGAAGGTGCAATGAAGGAAAAAATTACACAAGAGGTAGATGAGCAGTGGAAAGCGGCAATGGATTGGGAGCTAAGAGTTCTTCACTCCGTCAACGTTACACAACTCACTCCCAATCAAATCAATGCACAATGGCACCAACAATCCCTGTCCTACCCTTTGATTAAAGTGGAGCTGCTACAAGTGAAAGAAAGGCTTTACATCGACATGCAAGTTGAGGACGCAGATCAAGACCACCCAAAGTGGAGGTTGAGTTGGTTGAACAAGAATCCAAGGTACTTGATTTTGTTCACAAGAGCACATGAGGCCCTGCAAAAGGATCCAACTTTCTGTCCTGTACCATGAGTAATGACTTGGTAAGCACACAAGGCACTACTAAAGAAAGCTAACTTGGCTGAATTACCCAAGATTGCCTACTCTAGACAAGGGACCACTGACGGAGGAGTACATGGTGAAAACCCTAACAGGCACCATGTCCTTCTTCAAAAGTCTACCATATTTATCATGTGCAATGTTATACAAAAATTTTCAAATGCTGCTCACCTACATCGAAGTATTCCATGAGCCAGAGTAAGCAGGCACCCCATGGATGTCATTCCTCGAGGGTAACAAAGGGTTGTGCTATGATCTCAGTGAGCAACCTTCCAAAGAAATCCTCTATGGCTTCTACGCCAGATGTATGTTTTTACCGTCTCACAATATGCTCGCGTTCGAGGAAGCATTCTACACAGGGTTCTTCACTTGGAAAACAAAAATATTTGGGTCAGTGATCAGCAACCTAACATCCCGCTTTGTAGGCTACTCAGTAGTGGAGCTTAAGAACAAAGTCACCATGCAGTTCTTGCAAGTGCCAGATAAAGAGAGGAAGAACAGACACCAAAAGGCACTCAATGCACTTATGGGCTGAAGTAGTCAACCCAAAGACTACTTCAGCCCATAAAAGTTGTGTCAAGGGACGACACAGGCGAGGAGGGGGGGAATGTTAGCAATAAGCTAACACAGATACCATGAATACCATTTTTCGGAGCTCTCATTGTAAAACACTTTTTTTTAATAAATCAAGAATATTATAACTCTTATTTTTCGGATAAACCTTGTAATTGATGAGCCGGGGCCAACCTGTCTCACTACCTATCTTTAGTTAGAGCTCCCAAATTATTAGTTTTGATCACCAAAACCTTGGCTAAGGTATAAAAGCCAATTTTTATAAGTTATTTTTAAAAAAATTGGAGAATGAAATACACAACATGAACTAACGGTGCTCACTTCTCTCCTTCTCACACTTCCTACTCCCTCTTCTGGTTGTCACATTGGAGTCATGCTTGTTGCATTACAACCGCAGGTAAGAGCTCTACGCATTGATGTAAACAGAGCACAGTATTTTGTAGCTCTTGGCATTGCCAACATGCTAATTTCATCATAAGTAGGAATTTACACTTCCAAATCAAAAACTAAGCATAGGCGGGGTATTGGGGCATCATTGCTAAGCATTTAGGTGCATTCTAGGTCGAAAATGACTAGGTCAAAAATCCACTGTTGTTAATAATCACGATTTTGGTACTTGGCCTAAAGTGGGGTTTGAGACCATAAGCATGTGTGCTGAGGTCATATAAACATTTCCTAGAAGTTTCGTTACGTTTGGATGTCATTTGATGCTATAACGGATGTGATTTGTTTGCCGATGAGCGATTGGCTTTTGGTGATTTTAGTCACTTGAGTGTAGCTTGAGTTAGATGCGAGTTGTTAGTTGTTTTTGAAGATACTGACAACCTCTAGTAGCCTGTATGCACTAGTCGAGTCAGCTTCGTCCCATGGATTCACAATTTAATCGTGGTTCTCGCTAAAACTGCAATAAGATAGGATAGTGAGGTTAGACACACATCCCACACACAATTTGGAAGATTCATTTTCCTCTCAAGGAACGTCTATTTTTATGGTGTTGCTTGTTGGGAGTGCTCCCTATTGGCACCTTCCTTAGTGCGTGTCACGTCAACTCTTCTTGTTGTGCCATATGTTCAGCCTCTAATGAGACAATCAAACACCTGCTCTTGGATTGTCGCTTTACCAGGGCCTTCCTAGACTACATTTTCGTCTATATGAGTCTCCATTTTCCATTGACAATTTTCCGTAGACGTTTTTCGCTCTTCAGCATTCTGTCGCATCCCCTTCAACGTTTTGCAACCTTCTTCACCTGGGTCACGTTTTGGTCTCCATGGTCCGTATGGTGCCATCACAAGTTTCACCTATTCCATCAGCAAGATGTGGATCCCTTTCATTCACTTCAAATTTCACTTGTGAAATCCTTACTTTTGGCCCTTGACATTGGGAACATATCCTTGGATATCCTATAACTCTACTATGTGTGCTTTTAATGCCTTCCCCTTTTAGAACACCTCTATTTTCTTCTTTGTATTTGTTTCTTATAAGTTTTCCTCACGCTAAGGTTTCCTATCTGTAAATTAATCCAAGATTTACAAAAAAAAGTGTGTGTGTGTGTAGCTGTTTAAATCTTAACTAATAAGACATAATTGAATTTTTACATTCAAAAGACAACTAGCCAAGGAACAATGAACTGATATGTACAAAAATAACTCAGTATCAGAATTATTTAGGTACAATGATTGTATGAAAGAGGTCCTCTTTTAGTAGGGTTGGTAGTAAAAAAACTTCCCCGTTCCTCAGTGGGTATTTCATCACAGTAATGTTGCTTGCCAAAGAAAAGAAAACCCTCCAAGATAAGATAGAGTCCTTACCTGCATCCATCCAAACAAAACAACAATTTTGTTAGCCTTGGATGTGTTTTACAGGTATCAATGGACTATATCAGTTGTTATCCATGTCCATCTTATAGGTTTTAATTAATTTAGACAAGCAAGTATATTCATTAGCTTTGGTATGTTTAGCCGTCTTTCATATTACCGTTATAGTCTATGGTGAAGTCCATCAGAAGAAAACTACGAGCCATAGCTCAGTAGCTATGTATAAAAGCAACCATATACTTACCTTCAAGATCAGTAGAACCCATGGTACAACAAGGTATTTCTTTCGACAAAGAGATGTGAAATCCGGGTTCTTTTTGTCAACCAAAGATCACAGATGAGGGTGGTGACAACCTTTATGTTTAAAACCAATAAGACAACCATGTAACCGATCAAGAGAGTAGTAAGACTCCCCCCCTTTTTTTGTGGAACCTCTTTTTTTTTGGCAAAGGCTTGGGAGATATACCCAAGCTAAAACAAACCTGGCCATATACTTACCTTCATATCCATCAATCACTAGCAGTTTTCAAGATCAGTAATGTCCGGCCCTACCAACCATAGCTTTTTTCCAAAGCCAAAAAAATGTGAGTTGTTGTATACTTACCTTCACAAAATGCCAGGCTTATCACGGACTGTTAATAACCAGTGATAACCAGTTAATCACAGAAAAACAAAACCCAACCATTTTCGAAAACTGCCAGTTAATTAGATGCCTCTATCTCCTTAGAGAGAGAGAAACAAAAAACCAGTTATAACAGCGACAACAACCAGTCAAAAAGCTGTTTATTTTCGCCAGAGTCAGAGCCAAGTGATCCATTGGTCATAACCCCATGTTGCCAATTTTTATACAGTCGGGACACAGTATCAGTCCCCATTTTTGTATACACATCCAACTTTTAGCATGTATTAAGAACGGCCATCAAGCCAACCATCATGTTCACAACTATATACAAACATACACATACTGCCATATATGCACAAGAAGCTTTATGCGGAGATGAAGTCCTGCAGCATTTTAATTTTCGAGCCTTTTACTCCTTACTGAGGCTACCCCCATTGCAAAACATCCACCGACCAACGTTTTCTATGCACAAGAGACCCAAGGCCAACCAAAATGTTAAGGTTTCAGCAAAATAACCAGTCAAGCTCATGAACCTGCAACAATTTACAAGAATCGACATATCCTTCAGTAAACTACAGAGGCGACCTATTTAGTCCGAGGTCAGGAGACGCTTTTACACAAGGCGGGGGTGCAATATTCCTAGGATTACCATATCAAGTTTTTTTGAAAGAACATCAAAAAAATTAACATTTGTACACAGTCTGCAAGAATGCCATGGCCGAAAAGGACTGCACAGTACGTGTGCTTGTACCAAACATAAGGTAGGACCACCTTCCTTAATTAAAGAACCTTTTAGTGTTTATAAAAAGTGCAGTAAACCAGTAAACTCAGCAGGGGTAAGTTTGAACCTCACAGTACAGTAGTCGAAATTATGCAATGGCTACTTTCTGAGCCGATTATATGCAGGTAAAAGAATCCATTATTTTTCTCAAGTGCTTTAGGCAAAGCAAGAAGTACACAGTGTAAAGCTCATACAACTTCATTCCTCTCTTACTATGCAAGGTATTGCAACATTACTTGAACAAAATCCTAAGCTTAGTAAGGTACCTGTGTTACTTGAGCTGCGAGCTCCATGTTGGCAAGATCAGACAGTAGCGAAAAAAATAGAAAGAAATACCTACTTTAGAGCTAAGTGAGGGGCAAGGTGTGCCCTCACCTTATTTATAGAGGTTGAGCTTCATTTCTTGAGCATGATCGGTGAGAGAGGCAAGCCGCCGTCTTGTTAAGCGTCTTCAAGTGATGCACAGAAACTTTGCAAGGGGAGATCTCAGCCCAGGATGCGCAGGCCGCCTCATGAGAGCCAAATGTTTTTACTCACATTTAATTTTAGGAGAGTTTGTTTATGCAAGGGCCTAGTTCCACCGGCCATGAGTGGCATGTTATGAGTCAGTGTCCCATGAGTGCTTCAGAAGAGAGGGGGGGGGGGGGGGGGGGGGATATATAGAAGGAGGGTGAAAATAAAGCATTTAGTAATACCACAGTGTGTGTGTGTGTGTGTGTGTGTGTGTGTGTGTGTGTGTGTGTGTGTGAGTGAGTGAGAGAGAGAGAGAGAGAGAGAGAGAGAGAGAGAAAGAAGAGATCATGAGAAATGTTTCTTCAACCAATATGCAAGGAGAGAGGGAGAACATGATGAAGGCTTGCCTACACGTAGACAAAAGGAGAGGATGAGCCTCAAGGGATGAAGCCTTGCCTTGCCTTTCTCTCCATGCCTTCCAACACCTACAAACTAGGTTATGGAGCAAACCTTCTAGATTTGGCTAGGCAAGTGGAGAGAAAGAGAGCAAAAGGGGAGGAGCCTAAAGGGTGTATTAATTTTGTTCTTGATCTTCACCTCTAGCTCCCCTTCGGACATCCTTCAACAAAATTTTGTTTCTCTTCTTTCAAAATAAGTTTGAATTAGGGCAGTACAATTACTTCATTTTCTTTTCTAATCATCACTTGCCTTAGTTAGCACATGAACTTTCACTTCAAATCTATTTCTAGAAAAAAAAATTGGCAGGACAAGAACAACCATGGGTTCTCCATGGGTTTAGATTAATGATCCATTGAATTTTAATGAAAAATAAATTTGTTTTCCATAAATTTCCCTATGCATTGTACAATGAAATGTAGCATTACATTGACTTAAAAACATATCAGGGTGGCCAAATAGTCAAGAGTTATGAATGTGACTCATTTTTTTCATAGAAAGTGGTGTCTTAGATCCAAGCTCAAAAAAGGACTCATTAAAAAAGAAAAATAGGAGTAGTGATGCCCATTTTGAAAGAGAATTTTGGAGGAGAATCCAAGAAGATTCTTATCTCTACTCTGTGTGTGTGCACGCACGCGTGCGCGCGTGAAACGTACACACACGTGGCAAGGCATGCTTCCCTTGCTATCCAATCCCTTGGAGTTTTCATGAGAGGCAACAATGACCTCCCTCTCTCTCTCTCTCTCTCTCTCTCTCTCTCTCTCTCTCTCTCTCTCTCTCTCGTTCTCTCGTGTAGAGAGGCAACAACACGCAACGCAAAGTAGCGTGGCGTTGAGCTCAGACAAGGAATAATAGTAGTTGGTTTGGGCAAGGTAGTTGTTGGACAGGGCAAAGGAGTCATTGGGTTGGGCTCTGCATTAAGGTTTTCAACAAGGCAAGAGATAGGCGAGGGGGGACAAGCTGCAAGTTAAGGAGGGGAATATTCTTGGTTAATTGTTCTAATGAAGCTAGCATCCATTTCTTTGCTCTACTTGATCAAAATGATAAATGTAACATGGAATTCAACAAATTTGCGCCATAAACTTTGCTTCAAAAAGACACTAGTGGGATGAAGACTAACCTTAACATCCAAAAGCACATAAGAAGTAGTCCTTGGTCAAGATTGGATGAATCACCACCAGAGCTACAAAGGAACATGGTGCTATTACTATCCTTTCCTAAAGGTAGTGAGCAAGTCTTACATAGAGTACAACACCCATACACAAGGACACTTTGAGATGAGAGCACCTATACTCAACAACAAAAGTCCTTGTAAAGGGGTTAAAATCTTAAAAGACTTGTTTTAGGCTCTAATAGTTATGATTACTTTTTGAAGTTCCCATCATTTAGCTCTCTTGCATAGCATTTGTTTTACATCCCATGGCCCCTCTTTCCAAACATGTGTCTGCATGTGTGAGAAATTTGGAGTGTGAGCAATTGTGAGACCGTGGAGTTGCATTCTTTCCAAACATGTGTCTGCATGTGTGAGCAATTTGGAGTGTGTGCATTGTGAGACCATGGATTACATTCTTCTTAGTTAGATGCATATGAATGTATGTTTGTTGAGAAAGGTCTAGGGGGGTGCCTTAAAAAATCCTCTATATCACATGCAATCATAATTTGATAAAAGACCCCTTCTACACTTTTTGTGAATTGGAATAAAACTACCCCTCTTTCTACATAAACCTGATTTTTGTTTTTGAAAATTGAGTTAAAATTCCTCTTATATAGGTGAAAATGTTTAATTGATATGAACTAAAATATACCCTCTTGTCTAGCGCATGTGATACACCTACATACCTACAAGGTGCACCCCCTAGGAAAGAGGTGTGTGTAGGAAGAATGGTAGGATAATGCATATGTATGTGTGTGTGTGGTTGAGAGGAGTAGCAAAGAAGAGGCAAGATATTTTCCCTTCCATGGCTTCTATCTTTGAGCTTCTACCCTTCCATTAGGGTCTCTTCTTCTATCACCGAATCTAGAGAGCTATTTCACTCTAATGAGATGCCTTCCTTGGTTGACAATTTGAGCTTGTGGTTGATCTTATGTGGTTTACACCATTTTATAATCATATATTTTCAAAAAATCATTTGGCCATTATATTTTTGTCCAAAGAGGTCTGCTTGGCAACTTCACTTGGCGAGACATCTATCATTACAAATGGTCCATTCTCTTTCTTTTTCAACTTTGGGATATGTTGCTTTAAGAAGTACACTAAAACTACGTCCCCTTTCCTGAACTCTTTCATGATGATCAAATGAGAGTCACAGAACTAATTTTTCTTTTTTGTTTGTGCATAGATGTGGACAATGGGTGTAAGTGTTTGTTTACCTAGTTTCTCCAGCCCTTCTAGTCTCTCAAAAAATTCATGTCATGACCATTCAAGTTGATGTGATACTCTCAAGGTAGGCAATACAAATTTCACTAGTAATATGGCATCAAGTTCGTAAGCTAATTTGAATGGAGTAGTGTTCAAGCTAATTTTATATGCTACCCGATAAGCCTATAATGCAATAACTTAGCCATTTGATTGTGGGTGATACAGTGAAGAGTTATTATAAAGGATCACAAAAAATTTTACGAAGTGCTTAATCACTTCATTCAAAAAGCCTTGCCACTGACTATATCAATAGGCAAGCCATACCTTGTAAATTTATACTCATACAAGAAGAAAGCCTTATTCCTAGCATCATTCTTTTTCATGGATTTTGCTTCAGCCCACTTTGACATGTAGTTCGTGACTACAATGATCTACAGATCTTGGGTTCCATATGCCAACGGTTTTACTATGTGTCCCACAAAGTCTACAATGATATACAGATCTTGGGTTCCATATGCCAACGGTTTTACTATGTGTCAAAAGCTCATGCTCCTATCATCAATCTCAATGGCATAGTATCTTTCCTCTGCAGCATTCTCGCCCTTTGGCATGCATCACATCATTTGATGTACTCCTGAAATCGGAGAATAGAGACGGCCACCAAATTCCAGCCATCATGATTGATCTCATTGTTGTATCTATTAGAAATTGAACTTCTACTAATCCCTTTTTTGGTCTTAACCTTTCCTATAAAATTGTTCTCCTATCAAAGCATAGTTTTGAGCCTCAATCTCAATAGAGCTTTATCTTAGTTTACTCATCTTTTCAAGTAAAGTCTTACTTGAAAGATACTCCACTAAATCTTGACCCCATTTGGTATCACCATTATTTGAAATAATGTGGTGGATGGAATTGGAGATACCTTACACTATTCATATTTTTCTATATATCTATGGACATCTTGTTTCATTGTTGGACAATATACACCCAACCATTTGTTAACTTGATCTTTTTCATGAGTTTGAATCAAGTAAATGCTATGTTTCTAAGGTTCTATACATAAATTCATTATTCCATCAACAGTTTTCTTGTATAACCTTGTTGTTAGTAATTTGTACATTGCACTTTTTTCAATGAATTTAGAAGTTAGCAATAATTAAATCTTGGTGTCAAATTCTAAAATGGTCATTAGAGTCACAATATTCTTAGATTGCCTTAGTGCCATTTCAATAGAGAAAAGGAAAGCTTGTAGTAAATCATCATCTACACCTTGTGGTGCTTCACTGTTCACATGATGTTATTCTCAAAAGACAATCATCCCTAATATGCATCGTACCTTTCTTTACCACAACATAATGTCAAATTTAGAAAGTTTCATTTTTGCACTCAACCAAGATGGTAGGTTTGTATTAAATGTAGATACTTAATCAAATCTCAAATATGATTTTTTAGTTGAATTCTGTTCAAAATCCACTCTTTCAAAAGTACGTTGGTAGTCAATAACTTTAGAATTGATCTCACCTTCCTTAACAATCCCATCCGTCTTTCCAATTTCTATCAACAAGCTCAGGTTTCATTATTGTCTTTTATATTAATAGTTTATCCCAAGCCCGGGGGATTCACCATGGAAAACTTACCGCACCACGTAAGTGCAGGGGAGGGGGGTTTTTTTACAAGTTACATAAGTGTATAAGTTAGGGGTAGGCCCTCAATAGTTTATCTCCCAAGCTTAAAAATAAGGGAGGGGGGTATCATATTTATGGGGGGCGGGGGGGGGGGGGGGGGAGGGGGGGGGGGCGGGTGGAGGAACTAACCTGGGTTGATTACTTGTAACGATTGGTCACCGATGTGCACTAGAACTCAAATGAATTTTGGGGAAGTTTTTTATTTGGTCACACATCAAATTTTACATCAAGCCGGTCATAGATAAGGGCTTATTTGGAGCAGGTCAAGGGTTGATTTATTCCATCTTTGGATGGGTCAGAATTGGATGAGTAGCCAAGGTGCAGGCTGATCGAGCACATAGTTTGAAAGTCAAACTAAGACACATTGAGGGTACATCTAGTCATCAATAAAAGTGGCTCCTTAGTACGTTGCCAGTCACTATGCTACACACTCTTTGACTAGTTTTACTCAGTTAGATCATGTGAGACCCTAAATTTTATATGTAAGATAGGGGTATGATAGTTTTCTTCATTGATTGTCGTATAAGCGTATAAAGGGGAGTCATATTCCCTAATATGAGTCGTATATAGGGGTTTTATCAAAGTTGTCCGCTTGCAGGTGGCATCCTGTTTTGTATATAGAGTGAACCCCCCAGGATCCCAAGATTTCCATAATTTTTTGATCCAAATGAAAATTCCCACTCGATTTTCTACTATAGTTAGACATATAATTCCATCATACCCTACTGGTAGAGTCATATTTCCTTCTTCACCCTCACAACATCTCCTACCTTGTTCACTAGAACAAGTTTTATTATTTTCTTAGGAGATTGTTTTGTCGATATGCTCTTATTTTAAGACCCTTGATCCCCATTTTCTCTAGTTGCTTATGAAGATTTATCTCGGCTTTAACAACTCTCCAAGCATTGACAAACATTGAATTGGCATGATAGTTATACAATGCAAGTTACCAATATCCACAGATTCTAAGCATCTTTGGAGTCTTGCAAACTAATGATTGTTCTTCGTGTTTACCCAAGTATGAATTTAGGGTTTTCATTGTATTTTCTTTTTAGATACTCAATATCTATATAAAAATTGCATATCCACCTCCATAGACAAATGATCTAAGTGCAACTCTTCAAATGGAGGACAATCTAAGATCTGGCTTCCTCATTTGCACCTTTTACAACATCCCAAAGGTGAATAGACGAGCTTTCCACCTTTGGTGGAACTCCATCTAAACTATCTTTTGAATTTGGCACTACCAATATTGGTTGTAAAGGCGTTGTGTCTTTGCCCGATGTTGGACGTTGAGTATCCGATCGATACACATACCCTTATTCTTGTATATGCACATGAATAAGAAGCTCCTCACTCCCCAAGAGGATTGTTGCACCCACACAACACTCTACTCTCCTCTTCCCTCTCTTGCACAGCACTGTGCACACATGAATTTTGCACACTACGCACTCTTTCAACTAGTGTTAGAGCCTTTAAAGCAATCGACATGTGTGCGACTATTTTTTGGCAAGGCGCGGAAGCAACATAGCATGGCCATGGAAGCTTGATCTTGGTGGTGGCTATGGAAGCTAGAGGATCGAGCTTAACAAAGCTGGATCTAGCATCAGCCACCGCTGACATGTGCAACCCCTCTTGAGGAAATGGAATCTTGAGGAGCTCTACAGAGAATCGGCCAAGCAGATTACTTTGTCCAAATACACTGTAACCCCTTTTGGCTAATATAAAACTCCATTGAAGTTACTCTTAACCTCCCCAAATAGATATTCCATCTCTTCACAATAGATATCACTCAATGCAATGAGAATATAGCTTTAGAAGGTGAATTAGGGTTGAAAAATATTCTACTACAAATGATTGGGTTATCATTTAAACATGCTAAGAGGAATGGTTTCTTCTACATTTCTCTCTCTAATAAACCTAGTTGGATTAAGAAACCCCACTCCTGTCACCCCTTACACTTCCATGAGGAATAACTATTTTAGAATATTTCTTGGATTCTTGATAACTGCACTATTCTCTTCGCAGGACAATGCTTTAACCAGAGCCTGGGCATTCCTATGGGATTCTCTTGTTCACCCCTTATATGTCAATTTATATTTAGCTCAACAGTAAAACCTTTTCAAAGAAAATTAATCTTATTTACCTGAACTACCATAAGATTGAACCAACTTTTGGCCAAGGGTTTTTTGCAACCTCCGACTTCTTTTCTACTTCGGTACAATTCCTTAATTTTACAATCACACTTCATAATCCCCGTAATGGTGGCTATGAATACCGTTTTACTTGGAAAAGAGACCTATTGAATATCCCTCCCATAGAATTCATAAAAAAGAACAGTAATCGATCTCATAAAGCAGCTCTTAGTACTTGTGTTAGCTTCGTATGTTTGATCTTATATTCTTCCTTTAACTGCCTGTTAGCATGGGAAGACATCAAGCTGCTTTTCACAAGTTTTGCCTTAATGGATTCAAGAGGAGCAACCTAATAAGTAAGATTACAAAAACTATCTCTCGGAATGACTGGCTTAGCTTACAATTCAGCCACGCCAACCTCATCACTCTAATTAGGTATAGTAGGCCTATACACAATGGGCCTACTGTTACTACTCTAATACATCAGTGTTAGACTATTTACTTTTGTTTGTAACTAAGGATGGAACCTTTGAACATTAAGGGTGTCTTCACACCAATTGTTGATGCTTTAAGTGGGTTAGTTTTAGGCGAGTATTTGTGTGCTTAACGATGTGTGGCAGTTGGGGTAGTTAGTTTTTTTTTTTGCAGTCGTACTGTGCTTGGTACTGTTTTGTAAGAGCTTATGTATTGATGAACATTGGGTATTACAATACCTTCTTTTCTGTATTCATGGTGCTCTTTAGTATTCTCGTTTGTAGTAGTGTAGTGTAATATGCAGTTTAGTAGTGTAGTTTAGCATTCATGTCTGTAGTAGTGTAGTGTAATATGCAGTTTTACTGTGTACTTGTATTGAAATACCGTTAGGGTGGTTAACCCCTAACACTTTGGCAACCTTGCAATCGGTTCAAATTCAGCATGAACCATATGGCAGTCGGGAATAAAGCAAGGAACTGATATGCAAGTGGACATAGGCCACCTGAGGGAATTGTCCAATTGGGTAACCCCGCAGGAAGAGTCTAAGGAGTATGCAGCCAAATTCTTGGAGGGGTTTTTCATGAATCTGCCAGGGGAAATCAAAATTGCAATTGAAATTGTTGACAAGGTAGTTACTTCATTTTTACCTTTTGGGGCATGCAATTTACCTTCATGTTATAGTTTGTATGAAAGGAAGGTGTTGGTATAGTATTTAAGATAGAAAACAGGAAACCATGTATGAGTGGGTCAGGACAAGGTTCCATATTTACCACCACACTCATATGGCACAAGGTTTAGAGTGAGGAGAGAGTTTGCTGCAAGGGGAAGACAAGAAGAAGAGTCGAGTAGTGATAACCAAGAAGAACATGTAAGGGGGCTTGCTACTGAGGATAAGAAACTATTGGGGCAAGGATTGAACTATAAGAACCTGAACATAGGCTGCAGGAGACCCCACTTGCAAACCAAGGAGGCCAACAAACAACTCCTCCCACAACCGACCCACTTTTCGGACAATTGGTTAATGTACTGCTCACTCAGACAATCTTAAGGGCAAGAAGACAATTGCAGTTTGTACCATCAAGCACAGGTACTTTACCTTTCAATCCACTCCCGATAAGAGTAAAAACACTTTTGATACCTTGAATGACTGCATCAAATCCCAAAGTGGGCGCGGCAAAGTTTAGCGGGGAAAAGTCCCAAGATGCTGATAGCCATGTTGGTCAGTTTCAAACAACGCGGCCTGCAAGTGGGTATGAGGCGTTACATCCGGATGTAGTGAAGAAAGAGCATTTTGCAGCAACACTATAGGGTAAGGCCATGGATTGGTTCTTGCAGTATGGCATGGCAGCTTTTGTTGATTATAATGATTTGAGGCAGAGATTTTTATTAAGGTAGGACGTTGTTTGCGTGGTCTGGAATCACTTTTAAGGAGTATCATGTGCTGGCAGATCACTGGATGTATTCGCTTTAGGTCTTTGTCGATAAAACACGTGAATAAATTTTGAAGAAGTTGAGGAAATTGAAGCAGAAAGATTTTTTGGTTGAAGATTATGCACAGAAGTTCAGCAGCTTGAATAATAGGTTGGAAGCAGCACAACAACCTTCTATGGAGCAATTGGAAACTATTCTTATAAGGGACTCAAAAAGGAGTTCAGAAGTGGAGTGGCAGGGAGACCCTAATTAGCAAATGGACAGGAGTTTATTGATTTGGTGGAAGCAGCTGCAAGAGCTGAAAGAAGATATGGAGGTAAGGCAAAACTAAAGGAGAAGAAGATTGAGGATTCAGACTCACAGTTAGAAGAGTCAGAGTCAGAAACTGATGATTCAGATCAGGATACTGAATTTGACACTCATGGTGATGAGGAGGAAAATTGGTCAGAAAAGAAGAAGAAGCAGGAAAAGAATAAGTAGAAGAAAGATAAGGGTAAGCACAAGAATGAAAAGAAGCAGGGAAAGGAAGTAGTAATTGCAAATGAAGTCAACAACATGCCAAGAAACTTAAAAAGCGAGGATTGGGACCATTTGTGATTAGTGATCTATCACAAAGTGGAGCTGTCAAGCTTGCTACATTAGCAGGTGAAGAAATGCCAAACTGAATTAGTGGATGTCGACTGAGGAGGTATCATCTACCACTCACACAGGAGATGCTCCAACAAATTCATCAAGGAAAACAACGAATGAAGGAAAAAGAGAGAGTATGGGAGGAAGCTCAAGCCGAAGCACAAGAACGCATTGCAAAAAGACGGCTTCTGCGACAACAACAAAAAAGTGGAGCACCATTGCGAATCAATGCCATTCGACTAACTAAGTTGGAGGAGGAAACAGTGGAGCCAATAATTGCGGTCAAAGTGGGCAACAATCAAGTGGGATCAACAGCTTTGCTTGATTTGGGTGCTCAAGCAAATTTGATCTCTTACGGATTATACGAACAGCTCACAGTCACAGATCAACTTCATCCTACTCCCCAAGTGCTGGAAAGTAGCACATCACACCCATTGACAACATTGGGATGGACTATATTGCATGTACAGCTACATCAATATATTTATCCACACAAATTCTATGTGGTGACAGATGAAAGCACACAACACCCAATGATGCTAGGGCAACCTTGGCAAAAAGCATACAATGTGCAGATAGATTGGGAAGCAAAGGCGGTCAAAATTCAACATGAAAATGAACAACAGGTGATAGCTTTTGCTCAGCAATACCATCATGATCAACTGCAAGCCATGTAATCACTGGCAACAGAGCCAAAAACACGAATGCCATCAATGAACAACAAGAACCCAAGACCAAATATCAGGTAAAATCCAACCATGCTAATTACAGACAGATGAGGTCACCGGCCACAATGCAAAAATCTAGGCTACCAAAACAAGGTAAACAAGTATGGATGCGGAAGGATAGAACTGCAATGGCAGAAAAACAACAATGTAACAAACGGATTCCAACAAAGCAGACGGTTCAACCCCAAACCAAGGGCATAAAACGAATGTGGATCCCAAAGAAAATGCTTAGCCATAACCCAAATGTCACTCACATTTGGATACCAAAGCAAAAGCAACTACCTGCAGTACAAGCAACAATGGAAGGCCGACAGCTACATTTCAAAAAGGAGAACCTACATATGTGGATGCCAATGAAAGACAAACCAGTGGCAAATAAGAAAGAGCCAAACCATCTACAAAAATCAACAGCAACAAAATACTAGTGGAAAGCCATAGCCATAAGGCTCATAGCCATTACATCACAGCCAATTCTATCTTTAGACACAGCTACGACTCCATCAACAGTGTCGGCAAAGCAATTGCTTCTTGCCAAAAAGACAATTAAACAGAGAGCAGTAGAGTTACATATGTTACTTGCAAAGAAGGCAGGAAACCTCGACGGCGAATGCCAATAAGCATTTTGCTTATTCCCTTCTCTTGCACAGCATTAATTTTTCCATGCATTGACCGAGTATGCATAAAATAGGGCCACATTAATCGGCCAGGCATTAGCATAAATTTTTCAACCTATGCACGGCACATACTCCGAGGCGAAACCTTGTCGTCCTGGAGGACTCCGGCTAGGAGGGGGGGAGGCATTCTAGAGGCACTCTCAAATGCGGAACCAATGACAGAAACAACAAAAAAGGGCATGATTTTTGACTATTTTAAGGGTTGTTGTTTGATTGTAAAATTTTCTGGAGTAACCCAAGCACGTATGCCCTTATACAGCATGTATATATAGGTATATGGGGCCAAACTCCAAATCAAGCCCCTAGGTGTGTGTATATAAGTAGAAATAGCCATTTTCGGGCAAAATATTGGTAAAACGGAGAAATTCGGCCATAAAAATTGCATGTGAGTGTATATAATGTGTTGCGGTGATGTTTGTGATTTATTATGAGTTTTGGGGATTTTCTGGGTTTGATTTGCTATTTTTCTTTTAATTTTGCTAATTTTCGGCAGAAAATTTCAAAAATACAAAAAGCAGGTGAAAAACAGTCGTAACGAAAAACAAAAAAATATGGTGATGATCAGTGACTATAGGACAACCTATGGTACAATGGGGTACAATTATGAGACTGGAGCGGAAAGCGTGTTTTGGCCAGGTTTTGACCGAAATGCCAAATTTCTGGTAAATAGAGAAAACGGAGTCCAAATCAAGAAATTTTTGAGCCTAAACCGCATCTTGCAAGAAGATAGGAGCACGTGTCAAATTTCATGAAAAGTGGTTCGGAGACCTCCATTTTAAGAAATTTTCACCCCATTTTTAGCTCATTTTCACTATTGACTTTGTGGAGAAAGCTTCTGCCACCTAGAGCGGATCGACTTTCCAGCAGCTTCTACGACGCACACGGCTACCCGACGAGCTCCAGACATGAGAGGTAGGCTCACCACCTTGATCTTTTCACGCATGTTTGTCGTTATGTCGCGAAAACTAGCGTAGGGGTCACACACAAAGCGAGCGGTAGAGACCTGCAAGTAGAGACGGCGGCCTAACGGCTAACCCGAAAGCAACAAGACTTCATCGGCAGCTTACCCTAGTCTAGGAGACCAGTCCTGGATAGCCAAAGGCAGTGGGAAACCATCGGGAAAAACCCTAATTCCCAGAAACCCGCAAGAGGCCACCAAATGGGAAATCGGCGAAACGGCGACCAAATGCTACCAAAATTCATGGGTAGGAGCATCTCGACATGCTCGACAAGTCTATATGACCCGCATGACCAAAAAGTGACCCGAAGCGGCACTAAACCTCAGAAACGGCATCAGACACATAAAGTGTCAAAATGCACTTGCGGCCAAACCGCAAGTCCGTTTGCCACCAAACTTCACGAGCAGCTTTCCTAGACCATCGACAACCAATTCCTATGGTGGAAGACCACCACAAATCATCAAAGGTATGTAAACGCAACTACGGGTGCTTCTAGAGCGACAAATTGCCAAATGGAGCTCCGGTGAAGCCAAAGTCGACAAAAACCATACGGCAAAGGTCCGCAAGGGATCCGGAAGCTATGGAGACCAACATCGAGAAATTTCATCGCCAAAAAACACTCCAAAAGTCAGAAAACGGCTCGGAGGCTCTGAAGTCCACACAGGGAGTTATACTCTATCCATTTGACTTTTTGGTTGAAATTAGGCTCAAAAGGGACTTGGGGGGCAAAGGGCAAGCACTGGGAGCACTAGCACTGAAAAAATCACCAATAGACATCCTACGCATAGGATGTCTCAAGGGCACTTTTTGGCACAAACCTCAACAATTTTTGTCATGCACATGTTTTGAATGACATTTACAAGCCATACACCAAGTTTCATCACATTTGGACCAGATTTGACCTCATATGCATGGAAAAACGCAAAGTTAGGGCATAGAGGCAATAATGGGCCATTGACCTACCAAATATTGTCCAAATCTCATGAAACTTGCACAACACACTCACATACACATCAGCAAACAATTTGTGTGGTCAGGGAGAAAAAAGGATGAAATAGACATCCTACGCGTAGGATGTCTAATGGACCTTTTTGGCATGGAAGGGATGTTTTATCATTCCGGATCTAATTACCTCATCATCAAGAGCCCATATGACAAGTTTGAAGCCATTCTAATCACTTTTGATCCCCAACACCTTCAAGATACACTTTTTGTGCCCAAAAACACCTCACAAAGCCTTACAAGCATCAAATCTTGTCCAAATTCAAATCCAAGAACAGGGCCATGTTCCATAGGCCAAGGAAAACCCACAGAACAAGTTTCATGTAATTCTGATGAAAAAGACATCCTACGCGTAGGATGTTTCCAGCATAAATTTAGCCTTCTGTGCAAGGAATGACATCATGGGAGCCAATACCATGGTGCATTGAGCCCATATACCAATTTTCAACCCATTTGGACATCAATTGCTACCTATGATGGACATTCTACCCAAAATGTGACCTAAAGCCTGAATAAGCCCCAAAAATCCACTTTTTGATATCCAAATTCAAATCCAAGCATATAGCCATGTTCCATGAGCCTTACACTACGTGCATGTCAAGTATGAACCAATTCTGATGAAAAATACATCCTACGCGTAGGATGTCTAAATGGAAATTTTTGGCCAGATTTGCACTGTGAGCACATGCACAACTTCACAAGTTCCTTTTAAGCTATAATTTCAATTTTCAAGTCATTTGGATAAGTAAAACTCAGTTTCGCAGCTAATATGGAAAAAACGCTAACTTTGGATTACTGAGTGCAACAGGATCTATGGCAGCCTCGAAGTCACCGGCAAAGAAGAAAAGAATGACAATCAAAGATTATCTGGACGAGGTGGAACCCTTTGTCATTCCACAAGGAACATTAAAGCCCACCAGCACTTGGATACAAGAGGATCTGTTAGAGTCCAATGACCTAAAGATCTACCAGGGAGTGTTCAAAGACAATGGAGGCAATGTAATAGAGCTGCCAATGCTGCCAAGAGAGCTCAATGAATTTGTACGAAGCAAGATGGTTGGCTACTTAGAGAAGTTTGACCTCCATAACTACTTTGAGGCGATACCAACAGGGGTGGACATCAAAAGAGTATGGGAGTTTGTAACAAGCATCAAAGAGGATGGAGTGGCCAAGGTGACAGATTTACAAGGCAAACCAAATACAGAGATCGCCTCTGGATGGTTTGATCTTTGACTTTTAATTGGTCCTCAAGGACTTCATCCAGGCTTGCTTCTTGTTCTATCTCTACCTTTTCCTTGGCATTTCTCATGTCCTCTACTTCTTTTGTTTCTTCTGCCACCTGTAGTGTCAGATTATCTCATTCTTTTTCAGCATCTCTCAATGACTTGCTCAGCTGCAGACACTCTTCTGAAGCTACTTGTATTCTTTTTGCTGCTGCCTCATTTGCTTCTTCCATTGCTTGGCAGTTTTGTAGAGCCGTTGCCAAGCTGGCCTACAGATCATCTTCTCTCTCTTTTTGCCTTTGGCTTTGTGCCTGTAGAGAATCCACTTCCTTTTTTATATGTTCTTTAGTGTCTTTGAGAGTCTTCATTTCTTCCTATGAAGCCATGGATTGTGCTCGCAATCCGGCTAGCTTTGTCATCACCACGTCCCAGTCATTGGAGGGCGGGTGCAGGTCTACAGTGTCTATAGCAATTTCTTTAAGTTCCACTAGTCGGATGCCTTGCATGTGATCTTTATGCCCTGTTCTCGCCAAGTCAAATGCGATTGTGGCGGCTTCTTCCTTTGTATAGCCTACAGCTAGCAGGTCCAAAAATGCATAATAGGCCTCGTCTAATCCTTTTTGCTCAGACTCACGCTTGGCCTCTTCCTTTGGCTCAGGTTCTTGCCTTTGCTCTTGCTCCTCAGCTTGCCTTTCTTCTTGTTTGTCCTCAACCTCCTTGTCTTCTGGTGGAGGGCTGCTAGGAGGTGGTGAGGGCGGTGGAGATGGCTGTGGGCTGGGTTTAGGGCTATCTGGTAAAGCTACCGGTTTGCCCTTTAAGTCCCTGTCTACTTTCGTTTTTCTTTCCCTTTCTTGGCTTTCTTGTTCATCTAGCAATGTCTGCCTTATCTGCTCCACTTCCTCCTCGGTGAAAGGGACATAGGGAATGTTTTCCGCTGCCATCCTATCACCTCCAGGCTTTTGAAGAATCATTCTATACGGGGTTCTTCACCATGAATACAGATATCTTTGGCCTGCCGACAATGTTGAACCTACATGCAAGGTACGAATCACTACTAAAGATGCGGGAAACGATAAGATGAAGCAGCTGATCAAGGCCATGTCGGGGACGACATGAACAAGGAGGGGGGGGATGTTAGAATCTGGACACACCCCAGGGCATCTAACTACTCGGCGGACTATTATCTTTGTAATTATTCATTCATTGAGGAAAACCCGATCTTTCACCTTGTAAATATTGGGACTTACAGATGTTTCCGGATTGTATCCCAGATTTGATAGTTAGATTGAGTAGATGGTTGATTTTGGAACTTTAGGGTTTGAGAAGTTGTAAGGTATATATACCACTTTTTGACCTTAATGAAAAAAACCTTTTGTCATTTTAAAAAAACAAGTTTGAAGTTTGTGAGTGAACGTACTGTGTACGAGAGAGAGAGTGTGAGCTTCATCTTGACGCTACGAGTGCTACGGTGGTCGGAATCGAGTGCGGAGAAGTGCAGCGTGTTGCCCCCGACTAGAGCTATGCGCCGATACCAACATTGCGTGCGTACGGTCCGGCTTTGTGAGCTCCTTCTACGAGCTTCATCGGTTGTTTGGGTGAGCATACGTTGTCCGATTTTGCATTGCAGCATATCCACGCTTTCACATTGAGTAGAACTACACATTAGAAACTTTAGATTTCAGAAACAAAGACGTGCAGATTTCGGCCAGACATCCTACGTGTTTCTGCACCTGGTGTTCTCGGTCCTGATTTTGGTTCATAGACCTTAGGGAGAGCGGCCTATTGGTATTAGTAGGGTCTTCTTCAAGTTCTATTGTGTTTCGAGATTGTTTGATGGGTGTTCGGCTCTAGAAAGCGTTGTAGGAAGTTTCCTCTTTTGCACTCTTGAAGGCTGTGACTTAGACAATTGGTAGAGACCTCTGTAGGAATTAGTTAGGAGTCGGTCGAGTGTAGGTTGACACCTTATGCTTGCTTCCACGCGCCTACGGGTCGAGCTTCGTCCTTAGCTGACATTACATGTTAGGTGAGTTCTCGTTGTGCTGACGTCTGTCGCGGCGTATCCGTCCAACAGGGTCACTCATGATGAATTGTAGGAATTGAACCTGAACACTCAGGAGGAACCACAAACAATGAAGGTGTCAGCAGAACTATATGAGGAGTCTAGGGAGAAACCAAAGGAGTTGTTGCTAGAATTCAAATATGTTTTTGCATGGAAATATACAAATATGAAGGGAGTAGATGGTAGCTTTTGTCAACACAAAATTAACTTGAAAGCAGAAGCAGTTCCAGTTGTACAACAAAGGAATCCCAACTATGCCAAACACGTTAACACTAGGTTGGTAACCTAACAGGACATAAAAGTGTCCTTTCAGGGTTTTGAAAAAAACCTCCAAAACCATAGTAGATCCACTCATTCTGTAAAATCCTTTCATGAGATTATAGTTCAAGGCCTACTACACATGGAAAAAATAAGAAACTTGTAAAATTTCTCATCTTCTGGTCACACCAAGCCTCCAAAGTTGATGGACCAGTACATTTTCATCAAAACAGTCATTTCTTACGTTTTGTTGCATAAAAATAAGATTAGGGATTTTTGTAGGACTTGAGATAAATTCCCTAGTTAACTTCAATGGGTTGGTGATCAAAACATATGATTGCTTCTCACTCACTATTTTTTTGTTTTGCCAAAAGAAATAGGTACAAAATCATTGAATTTTTACCATTCTGCAAACCTATCATCAAAGTTTCTATAGCCACGCTCAATACAAATAATATATCCATGTTTTCTTAGTTCCCTAATGTCCTTTAGGTTCATAAGGAGCCATGGAGCATGTCAAAAGAATAATACATCTCTTACCAAGGGGAATCTTGGGGACAAAGATGAAGTGCTAAATATAGCAAACATGAAAAAACTGGGTTAAACATTATGAGTTGTAGAATCCCATAGAAACTATTCAATATCTAGACAAATTTGATCCTTATGACTAGATATGGTTACTACCTACAAAATGCATGTAGTTGTCACAAGAAACTAACAGTATTGAAAAAGCTATACTTGATATACTAGAATGTTTTGTTTTCTTCTATAATTGAAAAAATCAACCATCATTGTCTACTATGCAAAATAGGATATTAGGTGCCCCAAAACTCAAGGAGTATTAGCTTTATGTTACAATATACGACATAGAAAATCAAAACTGCATTTGGATATCATGAAAGCCACCAAAAAAATCATAGAAGAGCTAAAATTGGCTAAAAAACAGGATTTTACCATTTTTGTAATTTGTTCATAACTTACAACTTTCACATTTATTTCTCCCTAGAAGCATCATGACATGTTGAGGACTACTAAAGATAGTTCTCTAGTATTATAGACCTCACAAACATGAATTCTAGAGTGGTATAGTTGTAAAAAGTTGAAAAAAGCCAAAAACAGGACCCTTTTTTTCACACAGTTTAGGTTGTGAAATGTTGTGCAAGGACAAGGTTAAAGATGGAATTGGTATTCCAAAAAAATGTCAAGTTTTTTTCAGCTCATGAGACAAATTTCTAGACAGATAGCACCTCAAAATCCATTTTGAAACTCTTGACATAGTTCAAGGAAAATGGTCACTTAACAGGACATAAAAGTGTCCCATTACCAACCTAGTGTTAAAGAGGAGATTGATAAACTGTTGGCTGTAGGTTTAATTTACCCATTGGATGAGGTCACTTGGTTGCCACCAATTGTTGTCGTTCCCAAGAAGAATGGAAAGATCAGGATGTGTGTAGATTATAGGAAACTGAATGTTTCTAATAATTGATCCATTTCCATTACCTTTTTGTGATACACTATTGGATGCAATAGCTAGACATGAGCTTTATAGTTTCGTGGATGGTTTTAGTGGATACAACCATATCTTAATGGCACTTGAATACAGGGAGAAAACAGCTTTTGTTGCTAAGTGGGGAGTTTATGCTAGCAATGTCATGACATTTGGCTTAAAGAATGCTCCACCAACATTTTAGAAGGTGGTACAACGTGTGTTTGCTGAATTCCTTACAACACTGTATGAGGGTTTTTTTGGATGATTTTAGTGTTTTTAGAAAGAAGCGGGAGCATCTTGAGCACATGAGGTTGTGTTTTCAAAAATGCAGGGAATTCAAATTGTCACTGAACCCAGCCAAGTGTGCATTTGCAGTTAAGAGAGGAGTCTCTTGGGACATGTAATTTTTGAAGAGGGATTATCTATAGATCCAAGGAAGGTGGAAGGAATCAGTAAAGCACCATAACCAAGGAAAATTAAGCAATTGGGTAGATTTTGGGTGATTTTGGGTCAAGTGAAGTGGCATAACCAATTTTTGAGGTATTTAGCACATGTCTGTACACCACTAACAAAGGTTACAAAGAAAGCTGCAGTATTTGAATGGGGAGAAGAGCAGGGTAGAGCATGCAGGATTCTGAAGAAGACGTTGACTATAGTACCAATTTTAATTGTTCTTGATTGAAAATTAACATTCCATAATTTTGTGGATGCATCTCATGTGGCAGCGGGTGCAACATTGAAGCAAGAAACCAGAAGAGGTTGGTTCATACCAATTTACTATGCAAGCAGGGTACTGACACCTGCAAAGAAGAATTATATAGTGACTCAGAGAGAATGCTTAGGAATGATCTATGCATTCCAAAAATTTAGACATTACCTTTTAGCCAATTGGGTAATCTTCCATATAGATCATCAAGCTCTTATCTATTTGGTGAACAAACCACATCTATCAAGAAGGTTGGCAGATTAATACTACTTTTGCAGGAATTTGAATATGTGGTAATACATACTCCTGGAAGACTTTGTGTCTTGGCTAACTATCTCAGTAGATTGGAAATAGGTGAGGTTGATTCTTTGGGAGTACCTGATCAATTTCCTGATGCAGAATTGTTTTTAGTTCAAGTGACTGACCAATCAGGGGATTGGTATGATAACATGTTTCAGTTTTTGGTTGAAGGGGTGCTGCCTGAAACAATGACCAAAGATCACAGGAAAAGAATGGCATTGAGGAGTAAACCATTTATAGTTATAGCAAGACTCTTATATAAGAGAGGACTTGATCAGCTGATAAGGAAAGGTGTCCCTCAATTTGAGCAGAAAGCAGTACTGGCAGAGGCTCATGTAGGTAATACAGGAGGACATTTTTCAGGAGAGGTAACTGCAAGGAAAGTATTCCAAGCAGGACTTTGGTGTCCAACAGTAATTAAACATGCTCAGGAGTTCAGTAAGAGCTATTTTTTGTGCCAAAGACATGGCAGGTCATTGTATGTGGATAGAATGCCATTGCAACCTGTTTTGCCTTTGGAACCATTCCAAAAGTGGGGATTGAATTTGTTGGTCCAATCAAACCACCTGCAAGATTTACATAGAACAGATATATATTGGTTGCAACTCACTACTATACAAAGTGGGTAGAAGTAGTGGATTTAACAGATAATAAAGCAAAAAGTGTAGCCAAATTTTTTTACAAAAATATTATGACTAGGTTTGGTTGTCCCATTGAGGTAGTTTCTTATCAGGGAGGAAATTTTATCAACAAGGTGATCAATAAACTGACTGATTTGCAAATGATATTGCATAAGAAGTCAATAGTGTACTGTCTCTAGGCGAATGGACGAGCAGAAAGTACAAACAAGATTTTGGTCAGGATTATCAGGAATCTGGTCAATCAAAACAGCACAGACTTGGATGAGAATTGGACTCGGCACTATAGGATTTCAGAAAAGCATATAAAGTGACTACTGGCATGGAACCATTTAAGCTTGTGTATGGGTTAGAAGCAGTGGTGCCCATGGAATTTATAATGCCAAGCCTCAGGGTTGCAGTTCAAGAAAAAATATTCCTTGAAGAGTCAGTCAGTTACAAGAAGGAGGCTTTATTGAGGTTGGAAGAGGACAGAATCCATAGCCAGTATGTTGCAGATATTATTCAACAAAGAAGGCAAGCTTGGTTCAACAAAAATATCAAGTTCAAATTTTTTCCTTCAGGTGATTGGGGTTGGTCTATAATAGCAAATTGGGATTGAGGCCAAGCAAACTCAAACTCAGGTATGTGGGGCCATTTCAAATAGTCAGGCAAGTGGGACCAAATACTTTCATACTATTTGATCAGGAATGTAAAATAATTGAGAAACCCATTAATGAATTCCGACTCAAACCATTTTGGACAAATCGTTAAGAATCAAAGGGGACATCCTATTAATGATGAATTTGGGATAGTGACTAGTTATGCATGCGAAGGGGCAACGTGTAATCACCACCCTATGTAAAACCAACCTTTGCATTTTACGACGGGGGTGAACATGTCAATAGTCCATAATTCATCTATGAGTGCTAGTGTAGATACAAGATAAGAGGAAGAAGTTACACCTACACTAACGCGTTCTGCAAGGAGGACTCGTTACCAAGGTCCAATGGTGCCAAACCCGAGTTTCGATGATGAGCCGGAAATGGTTACTCCTACTCGCATGGTACGGCCTGCAAGGGAGGAACTATTTTTTTATTATACTTTTCTCGACTTCAGGTATGATTTAGAGCATACTGAAGCAAATAATGCATGGCTTAGCAGGATTGGCTTGCTTGACTTTTCAAGATTTTCTTGGGTAAGTTGGAGAAATAACCATATGGCTACAGTCTACCTGAAGCACCTTCAAACAAATGATGGACAGGTTTTCAAACAAGAATACTTGATTGAAGAGTTAATTGCCAAGGTGATTGATCTTTCTACTATAGATGTCAATGAAATCAATAAGGCAACTGAGAAGGATATGACCAAGGCCTTTGGTCAGTCTCAGGGGGAAAGGCATTATCATTAGTTGTCAGGCATGAAGAATTCATTCAAATTACAGCAGGTGAGGTGATTTATAGAGAGAGTCTTTTTGCTGGTGAAATAAGAATACATCAGTAGGGAAAACTATGGCATTTTGTTGGCAGCTCAGAGTGGTAGACAAATGGGATGGGCCAATATCTTATTTGATAGAATCAAGTTTGAGATTTATACAAAGCAGAGAAGGAAGGTTAGGACTACTAAAGTTGGGAATTATCTAGCTGCTATCTTTCAGTATGTCAATAACAAAGTATTTTTGCAGGGGAGACAGTCTCAAAATTCCAGCACAGATGACTGAAGATGCAAGATTTACAATGAGAAGGGAGAAAAGACAGAAACTGCAATTTGATCATAGGTCTTTGCAAATGACTACAGATGTTCAAGATCTTTTATCTTCAGATTATTCAAAACAGGAGTCTCACGATGCAGTGAAGGATAAAATGGACAAAGAGTTTGGGACTTGTTTACTGACACTGTAGTGCAATTGACTGACAAACTTGTTAAGTCTACAACTGCTAGAACAAGTTTCAAGATCAAAAAATTAAAGGATAAATTGGCAGGGGAGGAACCTGTAACAGTGTTTGTGGATCCAACTCTGGAGAGGCCTACAATTTCTAAGGCTCAGTTTTCTACTATGTCATTGGATGAAGTGCAAACTGCACTAAAGCTGGTTAAGGGATATGTTGAGCAGCAGTCTCTGGACCTTACATTCTTGAGTAGAGAGAATGATGGTCGGCATACTGAACTGAAGCAGATTGAAGAAGAAGCTTTAAAGGACAAAAAGGCACAGATTGAAATAGAACTTTTACACAAGAAGGTTCGGGATTTGACTAGGAGTCAGGAACTCATGCTACAGGAGTTGCACTTTTATAAACACGTGGTATCGTTTAGGGAAAAGACTTTAGTGAAAATTTTTCAATGGAAGGAGGAGTGGTTTTAGGTACTGCAATCACAGCTAATTGAAATGTCTACTGTCAATGCTACCTTGGAAAGTAGCAATAGGGTATTGTTAAGCAGAGTTACAGCTTGCAAGAAAGTTGAAGAAAAGATAAGAGACATGTCTAATGAAGAGCTAGATGTAGATGGTTGGTATGTCAGCTCAGGGAATATAGAAAAAATGAAAAACGAAGTGATGGAATATATGAAAGGGGTGTGGGAACAGATCAAGATCAAAATGTATGATGTTGTGAGTAAACCTTATCAAGCTTTTCCAGAGGAGGAGACAAAGGAGGAAATTTTGATCTTGCAAGAAGATACAGGTGTTCAGGAGCAGTAACTTCAAGGAAGACTTCACTTTGGTTTCAAAGTTTTTTTTGTCAAGGGTTTTGTGGATTCTTACAATGTTTTGCAAACATTGACCACCGAATGTGCCAAGTGTTACTGCCGTGATACACCAGTGTCAGACTATTTACTTTTGTTTGGAACTAAGGATGGAACCTTTGATCCTTAAGGGTGTTTTCACACCAATCGTTGATGCTTTAAGTGGGTTAGTTTTAGGCAAGTATTTGTGTGCTTAACATTGTCTGGCAGTTGGGGCAGTTAGTCTTTCTCTTTTGCAGTCATACTGTGCTCGGTACTGTTTTGTAACAGCTTGTGTGTTGATGAACATTGAGTAATATAGTACCTTCTTTTCTCTCTTCATGGTGTTCTTCAGTATTCTTGTACGCAGTAGTGTAGTGTAATATGCAGTTTTACTCTGTACTTGTATTGAAATTTTGTTGGGGTGGTTAACCCTTGACACCTACTATCGACCCATTTTGTATGGTGACTGGGATAGGGTGGGTACACACACACACACACACACACACACACAGGTACATGCACAACTACCTGGTTTTATCTGGACACTTCAATTGGCTAGGAATCTCCACTCCTTTTGTGGGATGTTCTCCTTAAACTAGTAATTGGCCTTGGGCTTCTAGTCCTCATGAAATTCCCCTCTTAGGGGGGCGTGAATTTTTTCTCCTCCTTGGAAAGCATACCATGCAATAAATCCTCGTCCCCCACTCTTTGTCGCAATACCCGTTTATGTCCCCAGACTCTGCTCACGACCATTCATATACCCCCCCCTCCCCCCTCTCTCTCCCACCTTGGGTTAATGTGGTGGTTGCTGCTAGAGCATGCTCTCATGATAACACAGTGGCCACAATTCGCTATAAATATTACTCCTCAAAACATGTAACATAACCGGTATTTATAAACTAGGTGAGGGTTTACCCCTCACTTAGCCTTGGCGCTTGTTTTTTCTATGTGTGAGTGCATAAAAAGTGAGCTCTTCTTATTGCTTGAACTACTGTGTATTGTGTTGCAATGGAGATGGTGGAACACAAGGACGCAACTCAGGTTGGTTAAAATGCTATGGTTTTTTTTGCAATACTCTACAAAGCATGCTTGAACTTAGTGGTTAATGGTGGTTATGTCCGTTTACTGTTTGGATTAGCAATTCATCTGTGTCATCTCTTTGACATGGGTTTGTGCCACTGATTACTGTCTCACTTGCAGATTTTTTTCACCTTTTGACTTAATAAAAATCCCACATTGATGATGTTTTGGATCATGGTTAAGGATATTTTTGTACTAGCCATCTTGGCGCTGTATTTTTTTGGCTTTCTACCAAATACTCACTGTCCATGCTTTATGCTGCCGTTAAACCGGTGGATTTAAAAACTTAGGGTGGTGTACTTTACCCATGAAAAGTATATGGTGGTCTTTGTACTACTAAAAACCAAGGGTGACATTGATTGTCTTATTGACTGCATACCGCGATGTTACTCTTGTTTTCTTCTAAAAACCGAAGCTCTTACCAAGCTACTAGTGTGGTAATGGGGTTACCTTTGATATTGCAGAGTTTTTAACATAAGGATAATTTGACTAGATTGGCATACTAATTGTGGTGTGGTAGATTCCATATAGGATTTGGCTTTGCCTAGCCAAGTTGGCTACCTTGAAGCTATCAATGGTATATTTTTTGGTTGTAAAGCTATGGATTCGGAGACGTTTTTATAACTTATGGTACTTGGAGAAACAAGACAAAAGTTACGTTAAAAATTTTGGTACTTGGAGAAACAAGACAAAAGTTACGTTTTTATAACTTATGGTACTTGGAGAAACAAGACAAAAGTTACGTTAAAAATTTTGGCAATATAATTTGAAAAATGTAAAAAATTGACCTATGGATTGCTTTGGGGATTATGACACGTGGATCAGAAGGGGTAGTGGCCTTCTAATAAAAAATAATATGTATACTATTACCTTAAATTTAAAAAAATGGGGCTAGATAGAAACCAATACCTATAATTGCTTTTTTTTTAAGCTTCTCAAAACTATAGAGAATTGGAATACATAAACAATTTGTACAAGAATTTTAAGTTGAAAAAGTTGTTAGTTGGACATGGGTAACAACTGATATAGTCCATTGACACCTCTAAAACACATCCAAGGCTAACATATCTGTTGTCTTGTTTGGATGGATGCAGGTGAGGACTCTATCCTTTCTTAGAATTTTTTCGGGTTGAAGCAAATGTCTGTCCGTGACTTCACTGGCTCCTACTACTGTTTGAAATTACTTCTTTGATTGATTTTTGTAATTATACATTAGAATGAGATCTCATTCTTATAGCCATGTATAAAGATAATTCTAATACTGAGTTGTTTTTGTACTAATCATTGTGTTTTGAGCGTAAAAGTTCATTTATGTCTTATTATATAAGTAAAACAACTACACACACACACACACTCACTCGCACACACACACACACACACACACGTATACCTATACAGCAGTTAGATTATATAAATAGAGCAAAAAATTTATTTTTTTCCCTTTTTTACAAGGATCCCTATCTACCTTGCTTATTATTCCTAAGTAGAAACCTAAATTATTGTACGGGTCATTGTTTTTTTTAGAAAAAATGGGGGGTAATCCTCCTCCTTCTATTATCTCATGGGTACCCACCCCTAAGGAGATTATGTAAAGATCATGGCTCTCATTACCCTAAATTTTATGCCAGCGGGCTCTCTCTATCCCCCTTGAGTATACTCCGACACACAGTAGCCTATGCTAACTCCTGCACATGCTCTCTCTCCCTCTCAACTCCCTGTATTCGAGCAGGAGTGGCCATAGAGGTAGCTTGGGAAACTGTAGCCATTGAATAATCGATCATGGGGCGTCTTCTCACATTGAGCAAACCGGATGCGCTATAGAAGGTTAGGGTACTTTGGCTCCTCACTTAGTTTGTGGGTGTATGTCTTTTTGTGTGTTCATTTCAAAGCAAGGAGTGAGGGCTTTAACATTGTGCGGCTGTGGAGATAGTTGAACTACCATCACAGGTTGGTATTCTCCTTGATAAGGGTACCTTGATGACTTAAATTAATGTTGTTGTACATACTACATGAAAACTTATTGTTACCGTTACACATATCGCATAGGTATTGCCTAGCTTAACCTGGTTTTCTTGTTGGGAATTCTATCGTAACTGCATATTGTGGATAAACTCATCATAGTTGGCATCTCTATCCCTTTTTAAAAAAGGAGAGGTTGGGGAATCAATTCATGTAGTGGAATCTTACAACATTTTGATTTGTGGTACCCGTATTTTTTTAAAGAACTGGAGAGTAATATTGAGGGGATTAAAGAAAAAAAAGCAATTGATAACTTGTATAGTGCCTTAAATACATTGTGGTTGAGGATTCTGGAAACCCATGCATAATCAAAGTAGTGGTGCTTGATATTGCAATATTCAAACATTAAAAAAATGGGGGATCTTTTGGTACTTGGTATTGATGTTTGTTTGGTCCATCATTGCAATATTCAAACATTAAAAAAATGGGGGATCTTTTGGTACTTGGTATTGATGTTTGTTTGGTCCATCATGATAATACTCAGCCTAAAGCTGGGGCTTTTTACTCTATATCTAATTCGTGGAAAAATCTGCATACTACTGTGTGGTGTAATGGGGTTTTTTCTTCCCTTATGCCATTTTTGGGACTGTTATACTTGCTAATGATCTCACTTATTGTCTTATATAGCATGAAGATGACAGAACCGTAAACAAATATGGGTTTTTTCTTTTTTGATAGTGGACAAGCTAGAAATAGGTTCTTTTCACTAAACTTCTTGGCTTTGGATCATTTACTGTGTTTTCTTCTCATTTGGCGTACAAACTAATGTAAGATGAATTCCGTAAGCCCAAATGGGCATGAGAAATTTGAATTGGCTTGATAACATAGCCGTGTTTTGATACCTTTAAATGGAATATTTTTGTTGAGAGGTATTTGTAGCCATTCTTTTGGATACTTTATGGCTTCATGGTTCTTAAAAAGGCTCTATCTTCAAATAAAAAGCTATATATCTTTCACGTGTTGTCCTTTAATGATTGGGTCAAGATTCTGGCTACCTTGGACAAGGACTTCAAAGATGGGGTGAATAGATCTCCGAGTACACAACCCAATTGCCTATATTTTCTATACAGTATCAGCAAGGAGCTTGCCTTATTTTCTTCCTCTGGAGTAGAATTATCTAACTTTTTGAAAAAATTATGTGGACTCATTCCATCTTTTATTAGTACCCGTGCTGCCCCGTGTATTCGTCAAATTGGTGGAATATTTTGCAGAGATAATGCAGCACTTGAGGCTGTCAAGGAATTCCAAAACAACCTTTGCTCCCTAAGTGACTCTAACCTTTTAGAAATGGTACCGAAGGTATCCAAGGTTTTTCCTTTCCTGCCTATTAGACAGATTGAAATTGAATCCTTTGGTGTGGACTATCAGCTTTGGGTTCTACCTAACAAAGCTTTCCTGGCATCTATTCTTAGCGAAACATGGGTATATCTGGCTAACCTCCCAACTACCACTATTGAGGATTGTAGACTCAAAATTATGAAAGGAGGCCAGTTTTTAGACAAAGGGAACATAAAGTTTGCTAAAAGTAATCCTAATTTCTACACAGAATCCATTTGGAATGTTTTTTGACCTTATGTTAAATGTGCTTGTATATTTCTTGACCCTAAAACTTCCTCCGAATCCAGCATTGTGTGGTTTGACCATGCTATCTGGTTTATCCTCAATCATTTCTGGTTTATCCTCAATCATTTGGACCAAGTCTTTCCTGGAAAATCGATGGACTTTCATCTGCTCTTGGCTAGGTGATCAGGCTAAACAATTAGTAATTGCTCAAATTGCTTTCAACCTTTTTGGTGGGCTTATGCTAGATATCCTCATATAGGGCAAAAAAAGTTTGTAATTGGGGGGAGCACATAGAGGGAGATCTAGAGAGAGCATTTTTCCTGTGGTGTGGTGCAAAGAGAGAGAAAAAGAGTGTTGTTTGGGTGTGTGCAATCGAATCAAGTTTGCGGTGTGCATTCATACTCTCCAATTATTGTGCGTGCGTTGTCGTGCTGTGGTCGGTATTTGTGCGTGGAAGCATGAGGTTTTGAAGGTCATTATTAAAGGATGTTATGAAAGCCCTGAGCTATTCAAAGGCAATTATTTTGTGTGTTGGGTGTTTTACCACTTCCCTCTTGCCAACGTTAGCACATGAGCTTGCACACCTCCATTCGGTTGGCTGGCCAGAGCAATTGTGTGTGTGTGTGTGTGTGTGTGTGTGTGTGTGTGTGTGTGTGTGTGTGTGTGTGTGTGTGTGTGTGTGTGTGTGTGTGTGTGTGTGTGTGTGTGTGTGTGTGTGTGTGTGTGTGTGTGTGTGTGTGTGTGTGTGTGAGAGAGAGAGAGAGAGAGAGAGAGAGAGAGAGAACAAGTTTTCCTTGGTTGCTTCAAAATAGAAATGGTGTGAATTAAAACTAGTGATATAAAATTCGAGAGGCATGCCAAATTGTCAAAAGAGCTGCTAAGTCATGTTTACTAAGATGAAAGCTTAATGAAAAAGAGGTGTAAGGGATCTAGAGATTTCCCTTCTTCTCTAAAACCCAAGTCTTCCTTTCGCTTGAAATATCACCCCAAATTTTTGTTGCAATAGATGAAGTCTTTGCAATAAGAGGGCAAAGATATTCTTCCATGTTTAGGACCCACTAGTGGTGGAAACCAAGAGATGAGATCTTGCATTGGGAGCTCCAACAAGTGCATAACACATGGCCTGTGGAAAGGCTTTGTCAGCATCTTGCGTATTGCCTCATGTTTTCCAATTGCAAGCATAAGTAAAAATCACATTGGGATACATACCCTCACTTTGGATGGATGGATTGAAAACAACCCATAGCTTCCTAACACTTCCCATAGTGGAAAAACCTACATTAGGAGTCATCCATGAGACGACATCCCAAAAAGATCTTGTTAAGAAGTTGTGCTTTCAAAATACACCATATTTGGCAGACATGTCAAAACTAATACAGCCAAGCAAGATGACATGTTTCCACAGTCCCTTAGTAATTGATCTCCTCATAAAATTGTTTGTTGACCATGTTAGGAGCTTCCTTGCCTTGCCTACATATCCTACAATAAGTGCAATCCAAGAGACTATATCCAAGCCGTGGATCTCGTTAAGGACTTGTTATTTTGGAAGTATATTGCCCTTGGAATAAATATCAATCAAATCATTGTTTAGCACAACCTTGTTTTTAAAAAAAACCTCACTCCTTATCTCATCATCACCCATAGCAACCTCTTTTATGGTGCCACATATCTTAAAACACACACATAGGTGATTGCTCAGGTGATTGCAATGAGAGAGGAGACATGGCTAGATAGCTTCCTCACCCTCCTATCTTGGATAGACCTACAATCATCACCCCCCGAGGCAAGAGACTACATTCTAGGTAGTTAATCAAGGCAATGTTCTTCTTCAAGTCACAAGCATAGGTGATTGCAATTAGAGAGGAGACATGGCTACATAGTTGCCTCACCCGGCCATGTTGGATAAAACTACAATAATTATAGCCCAAGAGACTACATTGTAGGTAGTTACGGGGTTTAAAAAAATTGAATTATGGACTAACCCTTTGTGTGAGAGACGACCTTGTGTCCACATGAATTAAGTAAAAATTCAAGCTTGAAAAGCTTTAAGTGGTTTCCTTAGCTTGCTGCATAGACAATTTGGGAGTGCACTCACGTCTGATGGAAGAAACCACATTTTGGTATGCTAGCACACATCCTACTCAACCCTCGGTATATTCTCTCTCTCTCTCTCTCTCTCTCTCTCTCTCTCTCTCTCTCTCTCTCTCTCTCTCTCTCTCTCTCTCTCTCTCCCTCCCTCCCTCCCTCTCTCTCTCTCTCTCTCTCTCTCTCTCTCTCTCTCTCTCTCTCTCTCTCTCTCTCTCTCTCTCTCTCTCTCTCTCTCTCTCTCTCTCTCTCTCTCTCTCTCTCTCTCTCTCTCTCTCTCAACCCTAGAGCAAGTCTCTCATCACGACCCTCCTGCACCTCCTCAATCTCCCCCTGGGCGAGGGGCTACCCTGTGAGGGGGCATTAAGCCACAACTCTGCCCCCAACCAGCCCGCAACGAGATACGCACCTACCCCAGCACAACTTGATGTGATTTGCACAGCTGCTCCGCACGTGGCAAATGTGATGCAAATCGAATGCTAAAGTTCGTGCACAGAGTTGTTCATGCTCAAGTTGTTTCTTTCTCAAGAAGTTTGAGGTTCTCCTGAAGGTGCTAGTGTTGGAGCTTATTGCTATGGCTGGCGGCCTTGCAGAGCCCTAGACGAAGGCCTTGAACCCTTGAGCACTTGCACACTTACGTGCCTCACCCATTTCTGCAAGCCGCAGTCCATAAAGCTATCAGCACCAGCCTTGATTTGGCTCTAGTAGTGCCCCCCACAAGAAGCCCACCATTGCAAATCATGGCTACTTGGGCTTCGTCCCAAGGCAAGCTTAGCTTTTCCCGGGTGCCCCCAAGATGGACATCGCTTGCCTCCAAACCAAAGTCGAAAGACTCCAAAAAGAGAACGACGAATTGAAACAAAGGCTTGTGACCTTTGAGACTCGGCTTGCCATAGTGGAGAACTACAAGAAGGAAGAGTTGGAACAAATGGAAGACAAGTTTTACAAAGAGAAGGTTGAAGTAGAGACCGCCCTCACAAAGGAGGTCAAGACTCAAGTGCAAGAGGTAATCTTCCGCAAACTCAAAGACCGTGTGACGGTCCACGCTACGTGAACAACAACGACAAGAGAATATTTCCCTCAATGTTTGCATTGGCTGGCTCCCAAATGCTTGGAAAGCGGAGGGGGACCTCAATTTTCACGAGTCCTTTGCCCACATTCAAACAAAAATCCACATGGTACAACGGGATCTAGCAACAATCAGTTCTCTTACACACGAACGTCGCACCAACCATGCAATCCACACCTTCAAGACCAAATCAGACTCCTTGAGCAATTGAGGCTCCTCAAGGACACTAAAATATGGTTTGCAGAAGATCTTACACCAGCTCAGCTCAAACAAAAGAAGACGAGCGAGAAGCGTGCTCAGCAAGGAAATGGGCAGTCTACAGAGGAGGTCAAGCCATTATCTAGGAGTTTTGAACTCCCAAATTGGCTCCCTCTTCACCTTCCTCTCCATAGGTTTTCTTCATTTCATCTTATCTCCCCTTCCCCCCCCCCCCCCCCCCCGCCCCCCCTCCCCATCCCCCCAGTGGACCCTTAGTCCTTAACTGAGATGTATCTTGCAACCCCCTCGCTCCCTTTGTAATGTTTTGTTTCTAGTCTCATAGGTCATATCTGACCTCCGTGGATGATAAATCTCTCTCTCTCTCTCTCTCTCTCTCTCTCTCTCTCTCTCTCTCTCTCTCTCTCTCTCTCTCTCTCTCTCTCTCTCTCTCTCTCTCTCTCTCTCTCTCTCTCTCTCTCTCTCTCTCTCTCTCTCTCTCTCTCTCTCTCTCTCTCTCTCTCTCAGCAATGCTTTTAATTATGAAATTCGGTTTTTTTTTTTCAATATTCACTCAAATGTGTGAGTTATGTTGAATTAGAATCTACCTGGCATACAATCACCATGCTCACAATGAGCCATGGATCCAAAAAAAAATTACATGGGATTCAGGAGCTTCAAAAAGGCAAATGGCCAGGCTTTATAACGGCCATTCCCCATACATATCTAAAATCATTCTTGGCCTGGCTGCCACAAACAGCAAGCCTCCCAAGCACAAGAATCTGACCCAACTATTCATAGCAAAACAAAGACAATGTCTGGGATTTTGCAAGGAGCCCCAATCTACTTAACACTTGGGAGAAAATCAAATGCAAGTATGTCTACCCAGTTATCACTAGCATGTTTTCACATTGAATTACAGTTCTACTTGGTACTCGAGAGAAACTTTGCGCGAGTGTGCAACATTTTATATGCATACACATTACATTTAAACATTCACAAAGAACTTGAGACAACATAGTTCAATAGAGAAAATTGTGTTCTTCTTCATTGCATTTTTATTGAATACATCGATGTAAAAACATAAGAACTTGTATAACAATTCATTGTAGGTGTCTACAAGTGACATATTATCCTTCAATTGTGGTTCTTGCATCCATTGAGCATCTTCAAAAGGGTAGTTTTTAAATTTAATGAGATACTTATGTAGTACCCTCGCATTGTGTAGCACCTTGTCTTCGTGGAAAATGATATGCTCATATTATCTCTTTAGTCCCTTCAAATTTTGGAGGATCTTCTGCCACTAGCTCTTGTAGTGGATCACCCTTGTAGCAGTTTAGTAGACTTACATGGAATGCATATGGATTGGAAAATGAGAGGGTAGCTTAAGTTGATAAGTTGTTTCATTGATTTGCAGTAGAATCTAGAATGGTCCATAATACGTGCATGCTAACTTTGCATAGTATTTTTGATGGTGTGTGAGTTCTACATGCCAACTTTTGCCCCTAGTGTGCCCTAATCAAACTTTGGGAAACTTTAAGAGGACCTTATCATTCTCTTTGAACTAAAGAGTTCTTCTATGCTTATCAGCAATAGCCTTGTGCTTTTGATATGCGATAGAGATAGCTGCTTTAACCTAAGCAACAACATCACGTAAGTCACAAGTATACTCATCAACAGTGAAGATCTTCCCATACATTTTCAAAATTCCACTAGAGGCAGATACGTTTCCCATTGGTTGCACTGGTCTACTTCCATTACATAGGCTTTGAGTAGATCAAGCACAATGAAGTTTTTTAATTTGCCCATCCATTTTAGGATAATAGACTAAAGAGAAACTAGGTCGCTTCCCACGATCATATTTGATATTTTGGCAAGTAATGCATTAGAAGATTCCACGTCTTTGACAATCTCCCATACACTTTCCTTATCGGCCAAAAGAAATATATCCTTTTACATTATAAGCCAAAAGAAATATGTCTCAATTGCATTCATTGATGCATAAATCCCTCTACACCCCACATATGATGGAGCATGCAATTCATAAATGACCTTATCTCTTAATTTTTTAGTAACACATAGCCAAGAGCCATAGAGAAGATAGCCATCTTGATGCATAAATCCCTCTACGCCCAACATATGATGGAGTATGCAATTCATAAATGACCTTATCTCTTAAATTTTTTGTAACACATAGCCAAGAGCCATAGAGAAGATAGCCAAACCACATATGGTTCTTGCATCTTTCCTAGTGCTATAGTAGGCATAACATCTCAAAAATTTGGTTCAATAGAGTACTCATCTACCATAGAGGTAGATCATTATGAGAGGCTATTGACACAACATTGCATCAAGGTCTATTTGAGGGTGTATCGGCTACTTGATTGTGCTTTGCAAGAATGTGATCAATGTGAAAATAAAATTGTGAAAGGGAAGTTTCCCCCCTCATTTGTTTGTTGGAAAACTTGGTTTGTTCATGAAGTACTTGAGACTCTGGTGACATGTTTGAATTATAAAAGGCATACCAAGCAAGTAATGCTTCCATGTATCCAAGGCATGTAAGATAGGTAGAAGCTCTTTTTTATAGATGCCAAAAATCATCTCATTAGAGTGCAATTGGCGACTCTCATATGATATGGCATGCCCTTCTTGAAGTAGTACCGCTCCAAGGCAATCACCACTAGCATCACAATGGACCTCAAATGGCTTTGAGAGGTCTGCTAACACTAAGATAGGTTGAGACACGAGTCTCTCTTTGAGCATAGTGAAAGTTTTTCTCTCCTTTTCAATCCATTGTTCTTAGCCAAATTGTGTAATGGTCCTGCTATGGCAGATAATTTTGCAATGAATCTTCCAAAGTATGGGCACATTCCAATCCAAGCTTTGTATCTCATGTAGATTCCTTGGTTCATGCCATTCATTTATCACCTCAAGAATTTTGTGGATCCATATGGATACCATCTTTGAGATAGTGTGACCTAAATGTTGAATCTCTTCTAAGAAGAATTAACTCTTTTTGTGATTAATGGATAGCTTATTCTCTTGCAATGCTTGAAACAATTCTTTGAGATGCTTGTTACGTTTTTCTAAGGACTTAGTAGACTATGATACCATCAAAGAATACTCCCGTGTAAGCCCTATGTACACGAGAAAATCTTTCTCATTTGTTGAATGTGGTTGGAATTTGCCAGCCCAAAAGGAATGACAGATATTTTTACAAGAAAGGTAGTCCCAAAGGCTATCTTGTCAATATCTTCTGATACAATTTATTGATAATATCCACTTTTTACGTCTAATCTACTAAAGTAGGTAGATCCTTGTATCCTATCAAACAAATCCTCAATCCTTGGTTGGGACCAAAAATCTATTCTTTATTGTCAGTTTGTTTAATGCACTATAGTCTACGCACATTTTGTATGTACCATCCTTTTTGTGTGCTAATAAGACATGAGAAAACCATTCCTTTTTGCACAAGTTTATTGAGTTGTGACAACATCTCCTCTTATTGAGTTGGTGAGACTCAATAAGGAGGCATGCTAGGAGGAGACCAAGCTCAACCCTATGATCATCATCCCCCCTTCTAAGAGGTAACTCTCATGGGATGTCATCAATAAAAATATCAGCATGTTCATTTAGAAATGAATAGAAATCACTTTCTACTTTGAATGAACCATTAGAAGAGACACCAATTTAGGAGCATCCTTGACAAATATCATGGAAGCAAAAAGAGAACTCTTTATTGATTTGTCAAAGGATTTGAGATACAATGGGGATCGTGTGCCCCTTCTCATGACTTGCAAAGTCATGTTTCTACACTTGTGCTAAAATGCTACCAACGTCTCTGAAAACTTGATGGAGCAACCATATGGTCAAACAATGGTGCTTCAAGCAACACATCCTCATTCTTGAGTGGAGAGATAAGAAAATACTCTTCGTCCACATACCCTTGCACATGAAGCCTTAACTTCCAGTCGAAGGTGTGAGTGGAGTGTCTAGGCCTTCAAAGGTTCCTTCAACAACATATATTTGTCCCATCTCATGAGCATGTATCCCTACCTTTGATGCTAATCCCACGTGTATATAATTGTGTGTGGAACAAGAATCAAAGAGGATGAATGCAGCATGTTCTCTCTCTTTTCCCTATGTATAGCATAAGCGACATCCAAGTGGAAAAATACCTCTTTTGAATGGATACCATGGCAATTCTAGGGGGTTCCTTCTTTTGAGGGAATGTGCGATAAGAATGACCTTGTTCACCACATTGAAAACATTTGTAATCCTTATGATTACGCTCTATATCTTCAAGAGATAATCGGTTTCTACCTTAGTAGCCAGATTTGTCTTTAGACTTCCCGCTCTTGGTAGTAACATTTTGGGTTTTATTCCTCCCTTTCTTTTGCGGCTTGTCTCTCCCATTCTTTGGCTTTGAATCCTTGTCCAAATATTTGCATTTGATGTCAGATGCTACCATTGAGTGGTAGATAACTTCCAAAATGGTTTAGGGTCTTTGTGCATTGATATAGTCTCTCCAATATTCAATGAGCCCAGCATAGAATTGCTACCTTTTCTTTGAGACATTAATGTGCTTGTACACCATAACTTTGAGATGCAAATCCCAAAACTTCTCCACATATTTTGCATGTTCTCTCCATCATCAAGCTGTAGACTTTTCCATGCCATAAGCACTTGGTTGGAAGCTGTTAAATAGTGTTTTGGGCATACTATGGACATTACTTTAATGTAGACACTCAAGTCTATACCTTAATTCCTGTTTTTGGATATTGGGCAGTTTTCAAGAACGTGAAAGTTGTAACTACTCATATCTTCATGGGATGTCATAAAATCTAATATCTAGCTTACCCAAATGATTTTTTCATATTAAACTAATCATTTAATGTGGGAGAATAAACGGGAACAAGAGTTAGAATTGAGACATGTGCTTCTAGACCTATCTCAGCAGGGGACCAAAAGGAGAGATGGTTGCATCTCAATACAGATCCAAAAGGAGATGATCTACCAAAGAGCAATGTGCAATAAGTGCTTCTAGACTTATCTCAACAGGGGACCAAGAGGAGAGATGGTTACATCTCAATACGGGTCCAAAGGAGGTAGTCTATCAAAGAGCAACGTGCATCTAATGGAACTTAAAAGACCTTAGGGTTAGCTTCATTCAAGACCTCCAATGGTTAGTGTTAAAAGTCCTTTGACCTTAGGCAAGCTAGGGCTGAGCTTGAGGTGGGAACCCGACCTAAGCTTGAGGTGCTTGTCGTGCTTGATGACTAAGGTGCGTGCTTGATGACTAAGGTGCTTGAGGTGCTTGTTGTGCTTGATGACTAAGGGGCGTGCTTGATGACTAAGGTGCTTGAGGTGCTTGTCATGCTTGATGACAAGGTGCGTGCTTGATGACTAAGGTGCTTGTCATGCTTGATGACTAAGGTACTTGAGGTGCTTGTCATATTTCATGAGGAAGGTGCTTGAGAAGCTTCCCATGCATGGGGGGGTAAGGTGCTTGAGTCAAAAAGAGACCCTACAAACTTAATGAGGAAGGTGCTTGAGAAGCTTCCCATGCATGGGGGGGTAAGGTGCTTGAGTCAAAAAGAGACCCTACAAACTTAATGAGGAAGGTGCTTGAGAAGCTTCCTATGCATGAAAGTCTCAAAGTTAGGGGAATCTTTGACTTAACCTTACACTCACCCAAAGGGCACATGGGACACATGTCAGACTCTCCCTATGCTTAGCCACATGGTGTGCTTAAATGCTATTGGTTGGGCTAAAGAGGGTTCCAATGAGCTTTTAGTTCCATCCAACAAATACCTAAATATTTTTAAGCTCTCTTTCTCTAAGGTTTCCAAAGACTACCCATGTACTTGAATGCATGCAGCATGTGATTGGCTAGGGGGGAGAGGGGTCCAATGAGCTTGAAACATGTGTAAAAGCTACAACTCGCCCCAACCAAGCAAGGGGGGTGTTGGGGGGGTATACACCACACACACACACAGACACACTCATTTTGTGGATGATTCTCACTTGGTGAAAGTTGAGGAGCTCCACCTACTTCTCCAAGCTTGTGAAGAAGTAAGAGCCTACACCAACACTCTTGGCTATGGAATGCAAATCCAACCAAGAGCCATGCTTCAATGCTTAATCTTGCCATCTTTTCTATCTTCATTACTATGCTATTATGTATGCTAGCAAGAAGAGTGATGATAAGTGAGGAACTATTTCTTTCTCCTATGCAATGTTTCTTCTTCCTCTTCCCTGCCCTCATTCCCCGCTAGCTCTCTCCACCTTCGAAGGTGTTTGAGGCCTTGGGACTGAGGCTTGGGATAGTTAATGCTTTTTACAAAGTTTATGTTATGCTTGTGATGCATGAAACTTTCCATCTTCATTGCATCAGCTAGGTCACGAGGAACACAAATATTGCTTTGTACCAAGTCTCTCTTGATAGGAGAAAATATAATACAAATGCCTATTGGAGGGGGGACTGGCTCCATATGAATCCGGTCCTCAACTGTTGTCATGTTCTCTAAACTCTCTCTCTCTCTCTTGCAAAAGGCGGACTCTCTCTCTCCATGAAGAAGGCGGACTAAATGATCGCCAACTCCTCCCAAGAGGAAACGGTTAACCCATAGTCCTTCTCCTCGTCACTCCAAAAGGGAAGAGAGGAAACAAACGAATAAAAGGGCAAGAAAGAGGTCACCCTCTTCTCCTTCTTCTTCACCTTCCTCCTCTACCGATGAAAGCTATGGCTATTCTCCTAGAGAATACAAGAGGGGAAGACATCGCAAATCTTACCCTGCATGGTGAAGGTCACAAAAGCTAAAGAAGTTCAAAGAGGGAGGAAAGAGTATCTCTTTTCTCACCTATGATGGCACCTTTGGTGCTACCAACAAAGTATTGGCCTTCATCCAACAATTTGATTCGGTCTTTGAAGACGAGGGCTTCACAGAGTCCTCCAAGCTACACCATGTATCTATGCACTTCTAGAAATCGACTCATCAATGGTGGGCTAGCCTTCGTGGCAATGGTGAAGGCCCAAAGACATGGAAAACTCTACGAGTTTCCATCATGAAGCAATCCTTGCAAGCGATGCAAAGGACAAAGTGCTCACCGAATGGCAGAGTTTGAGTCTTCTCTCTCATGAGTCTATCCACAAATATGTGGACAAGTTTTGGAATTTATATCTCAAGGCTATTGTCTTTCAAAAGATAGACTTTGCCGAGCAAAAGCGACACTTATGTGTGGGATTACCCAAAGAGATGGCCGAGTATGTCAACTCTCAAGGGCCTGGTTCTATCACCGAAGTAATCCACCACACTATGGTTGCTTTGCGCATCAATTTCCAACAAGGGGCTAGACGAAATGTCAAGCCCGTGGAAAATAAAGACAAAAGTGATGCCAAGAGGAAAGCCAATTCTTACCAAGGCTATTCCAACAACAACAACAATCGGTCCAAGGAGAAGGGAGTTTACAAAGGTAAATATAAACTCTCTCCTAAAGAGCTAGAAGCTTTTCGTAAGGACCACAAATGTTTTAAGTGTGGGAAGCAAGGCTATGGTTATCGTCCTTGCCCCAAGAGAATTTCCCGCAATGAGACTCCTAGAGCCTCTATGTTTGAAGCTCCAAAAGAGGATGCTCATTGCCAAGGATTTCTCCTTTCCTATGCTTGGGGAAAGATGGAAGAGCATGATGCCTTTATTTTGTTTGACCCTGGTTCAACTCACAACTTCATATCCACAGAGTTGATCACTAAGCTAGGCATACAAGCCCATGACATGGGAGATGCATTGAAAGCCAATGGAGCTATCAAGAGACAAGACGTCTATGTTCCTTAATTGGAAAGTTAAGGCTTCATGTCCAAAGCTATGTGGACAAAAAGGATTTATTCATCTCCCCTCTCAAACATGAGAATGTTATAGTTGGGGCACCATGGTTTAACCGCATGGCTTCCAACATGAAGCTCCCTAAAAGGAGAATCTACTTCACCTACAGGGAAGAGAGCATGTATATAGATGCTAATGAGTTGGGGAACACCATATCCTTGCAATAAATGGAGTCAAGAGGAATAAGAGTTGTCTAATTTCCTAAATGGATTCCAAGATGTTTTCATCGATGACATCCCTAGTGAGCTACCTCTAAAATGAGGGATGATGACCATGCAATTGATCTCCTACCAAGAAGCTCACCGCCTAACAAGCCTCCTTATCGAGTTTCACAAGCTCAACAAGAGGAGATCATGAGGCAAGTGCATGAATTGGTGGAAAAAAGGATGGTGAGGTCTAGCTCTTCTCCATTTTGTTCACCATTGCTTTTAGTGAAAAAGAACGATGACACATATCACATGTGTGTCGACTATAGAGCACTAAATAAGATCACTATCAAAAATAGATTTCCCGTGCCGTGGGTAGAAGATCTATTTGATAATTTATAATTTTTGGCCTGACAAATTCTCCAGACGCATTCAAACTCATGATGGACAAAATCTTAAGGCCATTCAAATTCTCTTGAGGAGTACAAGGGACACCTCCAGGTAATCTTTCAAGTTGTGAGAGAGAATAAGCTTTTTATTAATAATAAAAAAAGTAATTTTTTTCTACAAGAAATTTAATATTTAGGTCACATTATCTCTAAAGATGGCACCCGTATGGATCCAACAAAGTTAGAGATAATAAAAGGATGGCCTAATCCAAGGGATCTATAGGAGGTATGAAGCTGCATAGGTATGTGTGCATACTATAGATGCTTCATAGAAAAAATTCTCACTAATAGCAAGCCCATTGGATGACTTAACAAAAAAAAAGAACGTTAAGTATTCATGGACCGCAAAAGTGCAAGAAGCTTTTGAGAAGCTTATCTCTCAACGTGTGCTCACAGTACTAGATCTCTCAAATCCATTTGAGGTCCAATGCGATGCTTGTGGTGGGTTGCCTTGGAGCTATTTTGCTTCAAGAAGGGCATTCCATAGCATATGAGAGTCAAAGACTCAACTTTGATAAGTGAGTATTGGGAAAATACGAAAAAAAACTACTAGCTATACTATATCCCTAAACACGTGGAAACACTATCTCTTGGGGACTCCATTCATCCTACAAATGGATCACAAAGCCTCAAGAACTTCATGACGCAAACCAAGCTCCCCGACAAACAAATGAGGTGGGCAAATTTTCTTTTTCAATTTAAATTTCATATTGCTCACATGGCTAACAAGCACAATCAAGTGGTCGATGCACTTTCACAACGACCAAGGGTAAATGTGGTGTCTATAGCAACTCACAATGATCTATCTTTTATGATAGATGAGTATGCTACTGACTAAAACTTTAAGTACATAATTACAACCTTTGTAATAGGGAATAAAAAAAGAACCAATCACCTTGAAGGATGCTTATCTTCCAAACAGCAATAGGCTATGTGTTACTCACCCATACAATAAAAAAGTCAGGTATTAATCCCATACTTCTCCTTATGAGGGGCAAAGAGAGAATCCATAATCTACTCTTCAAGGAGTAGAAATGTATTTCTGTTGGTCTACCATGAAAAGTAAACATACAAGAGTATATTTAAAAATGCGTGGTATACCAAAAGTTGAAATTTGATCAAGGGAAGCAACTTGGATTGTTTCAGTCGACAGGCTTAACAAGAAAACACACTCTATGCCTGTCAAAAAGACTATTCAAGCACATCAAATGGCAACCCTCTTCAAGTCTCAAATTTTCAAGCATCATGGCTTTCCAACATCCATAGTGTCGAACAAAGATCCTAGAATGACCAATAATTTCTAAAAGGGTCTCTTTTGGAATTTAAGACGTACATTAAATTTCTTTTTGGTCCTATCATCCACAAACGGATGACCAAAGTGAAATAACTAATCTAATGATTCTTGAATCTTCTAAAAGCATGTGTCGTGGAAGTAGATCAACATTCTCAATGATAGAAGTACCTACCTCTTATAGAGTATGCATACAATGACATTGTACATACTTCTATGGGGAAATTACCTTTTGAGGTTAAAGAAGGAAGATCCAAAAGTCCCTTACCACTTAAAGTACATGGGAAGATCTTTGCTACTAATGAATATAGCCGTGACCTACAAGAATCTTTTCCAAAGATTAAAGGGGTTATATCCATCTCACAAGAAAGGCAAAAAGGGCTACTGCTAATAAGCATAGAAGAACCTTAGCCTTTTAAAAAAATGATTGGGTCTTGCTAAAGTTTCTCAAGGCTCATCTAAGGCATACTACTAGCAAAAAGATACTATGGTCCTTTTTAAATTCTTGAGCCAATCAATGAGATGGCTTATCAATTAAAGTTGCCCAACCATTGGTTCATGCACCATGTTTTGCATGAGAGCCTATATAAGCCTTACAAAGGAGCACCATCAAAAGAAGCAATAGTTGCAGACCCTCCAAAAATCGGAGATCAAGTACTTCAATCCATCCTATGACATGAAGACAAGGTATTACAAAACGGTAAGATTATCTGACGATATCTTATTAACTTAAAGAATTATCCTTTTAAAGATGATAAATGGATACAAGGAAGCTAGCTTAAGGATAATATAAACCTTGTCAATGCTTACAATGTTGAACTACAATAGGCATATGAAAATGCATTTTAAATGAAAAATATTTTTTTCTTGTAAGACTAGTTCTCTTTTTATTGTGCAAAAATCTAAATAGTATGCATGCTTAGGGTCATGTTTCTTGTGACGATGTCTCACAAACACCAAGTAGAACTTGTCACTCTACTTTGGAAGTATGATATGGACTAAAGAGCAGACATTCTTGTGCAGCTACGTCTCCCAAGCACCAAATGGATTAGTCATACATCTTGGAATGATGTCGAAGGGTAAAAAGGGATCCTCTACCCGCTAAGTAACATGGACTAATGACTAGGCTTTATCTTCTCTACCTCATAGTCGAGGACAACTATGATTTCAAGAGAGAAATAATGTCATAAAATCTAATATCTAGCTTACCCAAATGATTTTCTCATATTCAATTGATCATTTAATGTGGGAGAATAAATGAGAACAAGAGTTAGAGTTAAGACATGTGCTTCTAGACCTATCTCAGCAGGGGACCAAAAGGAGAGATGGTTGCATCTAAAAACGGGTCTAAAAGGAGATGGTCTACCAAAGGGAAATGTGCAATAAGTGCTTCTAGACTTATCTCAGCAGGGGACCAAGAGGAGAGATGGTTACATCTCAATACGGGTCCAAAAGGAGGTAGTCTATCAACGAGCAATGTGCATATAATGGAGCTTAAAAGACCTTAGCGTTAGCTTCATTAAAGACCTTCAATGGTTAGTGCTAAAAGTCCTTTGACCTTAGGCAAGCTAGGGTTGAGCTTGAGGTGGGAGGGAGCCCCTGACCTAAGCTTGAGGTGATTGTCGTGCTTGATGACTAAGGTGCTTATCATTCTTGATGAATAAGGTGTGTGCTTGATGACTAAGGTGCTTGAGGTGCTTGTCATGCTTGATGACTAAGGTACTTGAGGTGCTTGTCATATTTAATGAGGAAGGTGCTTGAGAATCTTCCCATGCATGGGGGGTAAGGTGCTTGAGTCAAAAAGAGAGCCTACAAACTTAATGAGGAAGGTGCTTGAGAAGCTTCCCATGCATGGGGGGTTAAGGTGCTTGAGTCAAAAAGAGACCCTACAAACTTAATGAGGAAGGTGCTTGAGAAGCTTCCTATGCATGAAAGTCTCAAAGTTAGGGGAATCTTTGACTTAACCTTACACTCACCCAAAGGGCACCCCTTTTTTCAAATGGCACATGGGACACATGTCAGACTCTCCCTATGAGTAGCCACATGGTGTGCTTAAATGCTATTGGTTGGGCTAAAGAGGGGTCCAATGAGCTTCTAGTTCCATCCAACAAATAACTAAATATTTTCAAGCTCTCTTTCTCTAAGGGGTAAGGAGGAAACTTGTCCAAAGACTACCCATGTACTTGAATGCATGCAGCATGTGATTGGCTAGGGGGGGAGAGGGGTCCAATGAGCTTGAAACATGTGTAAAAGCTACAACTCGCCCCAAGCAAGAAAGGGGGGTGATGGGGGGGTATACACCACACACACACACACACACACACTCATTTTGTGGATGATTCTCACTTGGTGAAAGTTGAGGAGCTCCACCTCCTTCTCCAAGATTGTGAAGAAGTAAGAGCCTACACCAACACTCTTGGCTATGGAATGCAAATCCAACCAAGAGTCATGCTTCAATGCTTAAGCTTGCCATCTTCATTACTATGCTATTATGTATGCTGGTTAGAAGAGTGATGATAAGTGAGGAACTATTTCTTTCTCCTATGGAATGTTTCTTCTTCCTCTTCCCTATCCTCATTCCCCGCTAGCTCTCTCCACCTTCGAAAGTGTTTGAGGCCTTGGGATAGTTAATGCTTTTTACAAATTTTATGTTATGCTTGTGATGCATGAGGCTTTCCATCTTCATTGCATCATCTAGGTCACAAGGAACACAAAGATTGGATTGTACCAAGTCTCTCTTGATAGGAGAAACTATAATACAAATGCCTACTGGAGGGGGGACCGGCTCTGTATGAATTCGGTCCTCAATTGTTGTCATGTTCTCTAAACTCTCTCTCTCTTGCAAAATTAGTGTTCATGCCAAGTTAACTAAGTACCATGTTTATGTTGCTACCATCAATTAAGTTCACCCGCTATGCTCACAAAGTAATCTCACAAAATTGCTTCATCTATTATCCTGATTCCGCTACTCTCAAAGTTCATAGGCCATTTCCATTACATGGGAAGAGGAGCAACCTATGGGATTCTCGTGTATGGAAGAGGATGAAGGTTATGTGTGCTATCAGTTTCAGATTCTCTATGTAATTGCAGTTCAGTCATGATTTAGTAATGAAGGTTACTCATTGTTTCCTAATTTCTATTTGTGTATAAAAATGCCATGATATAAAGGGTTTTGTGAATAAATCTTGTGTAAGAGGTTTCTTTTTGTCTTTCTCGGGTGTTGGGATGAGACGCAATAACACATGGAGATCCTGCTTTGGTTCGGCCTTTCAATGGAATCTATATGCGTGAATCAATACCTTTCTTGGGATGGATGTTGATGAAGTAGAATGTTGTAGGCGAGGACAGAGGAGGCTTGAAGAGTATGGATATTGGATGCCTTGAGTGAAATGAAAGGGTGGAAAAAGAATTTGTTGCTAAAGAACCAAGAAGGCAAACATGGCAAACATGTAAAAAGGAAGCATGGAGAAGAGGAAAACAAAAGCACTGACAATAGATGGTTTTGTTGAAGCATGCAAGTGTTGAGAAGAAAGCAAGCAAGGAGAGGCTTGAGCATTGGTGCCGATTGAGAAGAGAACGAATGCAAATAAGATTCAGGCACTAAAGAAGCACCCGTGAGCAAAGAGAACTTTCAACAGGTTGAATGAGAAGGGGTTTTCATTAAAAATAGGAACCATTTGCTGATATAAAATAGCACCTTGAAAACAAGAGTTGGTGCCGTGGAGAAGGAACAAGCTAAAAATAGAATTCAAGATCCTAAAAACCTAATTCTTGAGTGTACTTGAACTTTTGAACTTGGAATCATTTAAGTAAATTACTGAAAAGTTGAAGTCAAAATATTGGACCGTAATTCTTGAAGTGAGTAAAGTGGTGGATCCAGATCTTTGAAGGTAAAGCTAAAGTTCAATCCTAATCAACTTGAATTGATTTGGTGAATATCCAAGGAGTAAAAATTGATCCAAGTAAGCCATATTTCAGTTTTTTTGTAAGAAGTTACCTGAATTGTTGATTTTATAAATATTTGAGCATGTATAAGCAACTATGTGTTAGGGTTGGGGTGGATCTAGGTATTGTATCTTATGCTCTCCACTTCAAGCTTGCATATAGTCTCTCTTCAGTATGGTGCACTGAATGTGAGGGCTAACATTGCTATTTGATTTCTAATCTTGAAATGGGTAAGAAGAAGAAGAAGAAGAAACACTCAGGAAGGTGTTTGTGTTGATGGAGAAGTGTCTTTTGGAGCCTTGAAGATTGAAAAAGAGTTTCCAAGGGTGGATATGAGTTATTCAAGTTGCGAAGACAAGGATCTTGAATTTCAACTCCCTGAATTGCAAGTTTTATGTCGAAGGTTCCTAATTTATAGAGTTCCATAATGCAGGTCCATGATCCTCACATTATTGATTTGCAAATTAGTTATGTACCTGAATTAGAAGAAGAAGAAACACTCAGGAAGGTGTTTGTGTTGATGGAGAAGTGTTTTTTGGAGCCTTGAAGATTGAAAAAGAGTTTCCAAGGGTGGATATGAGTTATTCAAGTTGTGAAGACAAGGATCTTGAATTTTAACTCCCTCAATTGCAAGTTTTATGTCGAAGGTTCCTAATTTATAGAGTTCCATAATGCAGGTCCATGATCCTCACATTATTGATTTGCAAATTAGTTATGTACCTGAATTTGCCGACTTTCAAAGTCTTGTTGTTTCTCAAGCAGAGATGATCAAAAATCTCTCATTAGAGTTGAAGAGTGAAAGGCATTCAAGTATGGTTGCAACAAATATAGTGGTTTTCAAAATCAGTCAACTTCAAGAAGAGAAGGCATCATTGATGGTGGAGTTTTCTCAAGTTCACGTTGAAATTGATTTGCATATTTCTTGTTGTTACGAGGTTCATGATGCTCTTAAGCACGTTGTTTTGGACAAAAATAATCAAATTGAGGATCTGAATCTTCAACTTACTCAAATCATGAATATGGAGTCTTCTTCAAACCTTGATGTTATGGAAGGTGTCTTGAATGATGATGTTGTCATGAGTGATCTTCATAATGTTGGTGCTTTTGAGAATTCAGTCATGGAGATTGAAAGTGAATCTCTTCTAAGGAAGTTCAATTTTTTAATGATATTCTTGATGATGTATACCAAGTTCCAGATGTCAATGGTTTTGTTGATGCCAAGGAGATGGTTTTGATCGATGATTATGCAAGCCTTTTGCAAGTTCTCGATGTTGGTGAAGTAAGTTTTTCTAAAGATGGTTCTACATTTCTATGTGATGTTGCCGATGGAGTAGATGGAGTTGATATTATTATATCTCATTGATTTTATGTCTTCATGCTTGATGACAAAAGGGAAGAAATTCGAGGAACACAAGTCAGTTTTCAGGTTCAGACACTTGGAAGTATTTTCAGTTCAATTTTTTCATATTTGTCGAGTGGCATTATCTAATCTCTATCAAGAGGAGTTCTCTAGAGGTTTTCAAGTGAAAGTAGAAAGTGAAGCAATTCACATTGAAGTTCATGATTGTTTTCTTGAGTGTTCTTACATCCACAAATGCAGCTTTGTTGGAGTCTTTTGCATGTTCTTATACAAAGTGACTCTCCTAACCAAATTGAAGCCAAGTTTGGTGGATTAGAGGCAAAGAGTTTCAAATCGAAGATCATGTGTTTTTTCTTGAAAGCCAAGTTGTGCAACCTGAAGTAGAAAAGGCTAATGTGAAGTCCTTTAGAATGTTAATGGAGTGTGAGAAGTTTGAAAATGGACCAGAAATTTATCAATTTTAGGGAGATATCAGTGATTAGAGTGTTTTGCATACAAAAAGTGGATTTCTTTATGTTTTTGAGGGCGAATATGAGCAAGCCATCTGGTAGTGCCCTTCATGTCTGAAGGAGAGTCCAATTAGTTATTGTTATGCCTTGATTCAAATCAATTTGATGAAGAAACGGATCAATTTAGGTGTTTATTGTATCAAGATTTTCAAGAAAATCAATTGTTTTGGAATATTGGGTCTAAACCAGGTCTCCAAGCATTTCATCTACATGCCTCTGATGTTGGAGATGCTCAAGTTGAAGTGTCTAATGGTTGCAAATTTTGCATTCTACATTGAATCTTCAATTTTTTTGACGAGAAATCTGAACCTGAACCTTGAACTTGAACTTGAACCGAAATCTGAACCTGAAAAGAAAACTAAATTTGTTCTTGAATGTATACCTGAATTTGAAAATGGACCTGAAGACCTGAAATTACTCGAAGAAGAGGAGAGTTTACTGCTTTGTGAAAGGGATTTGAAGCAAGATGCAAGAAGCAAAGACCAATTTGGTTCTTTTTGCCCTAAAATGAGTCAAGAAGATCACGAAAAGGTTGTTTTGAGAAAGTGGAATCCATAGTTGATTCTAATCTACTTCCACAAGTGTTGGAGATGTTGAAGAAGCAATGTCTGATGGTTATATTGAACCGTTTATAACTCGTTTTGAATTGAAACCTAATTTATCTAAAAGGCTATTTGCGGCAAATTGGTGGCTAACATTGAGTGTGCAAATGTTTTTGAATAAAGCAATGATGGTTACCGAGCTCAAAGTTGTAGATGCTCCGAATCGTGAAGTGTCTAAAGTGGATGAACCTCAACCTTACATGAATTCAAATTTCTTGAATTTTGAGCATGCAAATCAAATTTTTCAAATGGGAGATGTTGATTTTGACAGTTCAATTTTGTTAGTCTCATATTGCTTAGATCAGATTTTGCAAAACGATGATCAAAAGATGAAGGTTTTGAATTTGATTTTGCAAAATGCATGTGGAGTCCAAAGGATTTGATGTTTTGGATTTTTTTCTTGCTAAAGTTGCAGTCTTTGTTGAGCGGGATAACTTAATTGCAAAGAGAGGACTATTTTGAGTTTAATTTGCCGAGGATGATGGATATTGAAGAGGAGATGTTTGTGAGCATTTGGATAAGTTATTCTATGGTTCCTGGAATCAATTTTTTTTCTTGAGAAGATGTTTCGGAGATATGTTTTATGAATTTTAGATTTACAAAGAGATACAGTTTGCAGGTATGCAACTTTCAGCAGTGCGGAATTTAGGCATGCAAACTTCAGGGATGCAAAGGATCTTGAACTTGAATTTGTCTATTTTTACTAATTTTTGGTGGAGTAAAAGCTTGATCATAGAACATTGGTTCTACAAGTTTGTTTTGTATGAGCTCTCATGGATGATGATTTACTTGATGGGTTCCCAGCCTTGGCATGTTGCCAATAAATGGTGCATTTCTCAATCACTCTTGATGGCGAGGTGGTTCACACATTGGGACATCAATGTAATCCTTTAGGAGGACAATGGGGGTGTTTAGTGATTATGTAGTGTGTAGTTTGTGAATCTTGGATTAAGTTCCAGGCACTTCACTTTGCACTCTATATAGTTATTAGCACTTAGTTTTTTTGAACGAGGGATTTGTAGGTATTGAGTCAAAAAAATTTGCTGGAAAAAAACTTTTTACCACCGGATTGTGCCAGGTGTTAAACGATGTTTTGGACATACCTTCTCAAGCTATAACATTACTTTACTGTAGACACTCAAGTCTATACCTTAATTCTCGTTTTTGGATATTGGGCAGTTTTTAGGAACCTGAAAGTTGTAACTGTTAGCAGAAGACTGGCGGCTACACTCAACTAAAGAATGGCAGAATACAAAAAGAAAGAAATCCTATGTAGTCATTCCTTGATTAAGAAAAAACCTGTAATTTCATTTGTAAACACTTGTGGTTTGCAGAAGTTTCCAATTTTGTATATTATTTTTGCCATTGGACGGAGTAAGATTTTACTTTGGAACTTGAGATATTGTAATTGGAAGGTATTTATACCAAATTTTGACCTTAATGAAAAACCTTTTGTGGATTTTTATCAAGTGTCTGTGAGAATCGTATTCTGTGTACGAGAGAGAGTGAGAGTTTATCTTGACGCTATGTGCACACTGGTGGTTAGAATCGAGTGCGGAGAAGTGCACCGTGTTGCCCCCGGAGAGAGCTACGTGCCAACACCTACATTGCACGTGTACGGCCCGGCCTCGCGAGATTGATCCGCGAGCTATTTCTGGTGATTCGATGAACATATGGTGTCTGTTTTCGCATTTCAGCATATCCACGCATTCGCAATGAGTAGAGCTACACATTAAGCACTTTAGTTTTCAGAAACGACGACCTGCAAAAACCTGTCAGACATCCTACGTGATTTTGCACCGGGTGTTTTTGGGTAGGGTTTTAGGTCACGGACCTTAGGGAGAGCGGCCTATTGGTGTTAATAGGACTTCCCTCAAGTTTCGTTGCGTTTCGAGAAAGTATGATGGGTATTTGGCTCTTGGAAACGTGGTAGGAAATCTCCTCCTGTGTACTTTTGAAGGCTGTAACTTAGACCTCTATAGGAAGTAGTCAATAGTCGGTCAAGTGTAGGTTGACACCCTATGCTTGCTTCCATGCGCCTACGGGTCGAGCTTCGTCCTTAGTTGTTCTGACGTCCGTCGCAGCGTATCCGCCAACATTGGCGCCGCTGTCGGAGACGAAAACCCTAGGTAGGTGACTGAGACTAGTCCTTGAGGATAGGGATTCTCTGGCTTGCTAGAGTCTTATTTTACATTTAGATAGGATCGGAGGGTGGGGAGCTCTCTAGGTCTTAGGAGGAGTCTAGGGAGCGAGTGTCTGGCCTAGATCGTTCGACTTAGGTAGTATTAGGTAGGAGAGTAGGAGTTGGAATGGTAGAGGTGGTGAAAGGATAGCTTGAGAGTCCAGGGAGACCAGGAAGCAACCGAACACCAAAATCACCATCTCACATGATGAGTAGGAATAGGGTAAGTAGGACATCATGATTTATGATCTGAAGCACTTCATGCATGCTATATTTGTTGTTAGGCTCATCAAAGAGCTATAAAAGACAGTAATTTATGTTTAGAAGCTGAATTGAAGTCCAAAAGCTTCTGTGAGTATTTTTGAGAGAGTTGCAGAGCATAGGGAAACCCACTGATAGAGAAAAATTAAAATTTAAGACAGTAGACATCCTACGCATAGTATGTCTACAAGGTGATCTGGAAAGAATTTGGACAATCAGAGTGGGCTAGAGTGTTTAGAAGGTAGGTTTTACCCTATTTTGACCTAGAAAGTGGAAGATTGACCATATCTTGATAGATGGTGGCCAAAAGAAAGAAATTGCCAGACATCCTATCCAATTTGTGCCAAGGAATAATTTTAAAGACCAAAACCATAGGATGTCTTCATGAGCATGATCTACATGATTTATTGAATGCATGAGAAAGGTTTCATCTCAATTGGGTGAGAAAATTGGGGTTTAAGTAGACTTTAGCATTTCTGACTGAAAAAGGCTAGAATAGCTAAATTTGGGATCTTTTGACATTCAAACACAAATATAAATAGACCAGTGAGCTCAGCAACCCAAGGAAAGACTGTGGACTAAGTTTGGTCAAATTCTGTTGTTGCAGAAGACATACTACGCATAGTATACCTAATGCATGAAGAAAAGTCCAAATTCCTATTTGAGACATACCAAGCTATCATATAGCCTTAGACAAACCTCCTAGTCAAGTTTAGTCCCAATTTGGAGCTGATTGGACTGGTGAAATCATCAGAAGTGACATTAGGCTTCTGAAACAGAATTCAAATCAGCTAGCTAGCTTATAGGTGTCCAAACCAAAAAATAAACACACCAGTGAGCTCAGCACATCAAGGGAAAGCCACATTGAAAATTTTGGCTGAAAACGAGCAAAAAAGACATCCTACACGTAGGATGTCTACAGGCTCATTTCTTGGACACAATTAAACAGTGGACCTACCAGGAGGTTCTAATTGACTTAAGGGTATCAAAACTTCTTCCAGAAGTGAAATTGGACTTTGTCTAACCTTTTGACGGAGCAGAGAAGAAATTAAGACTTTACCTCTATACTGATAAACACTTGGGTGGTGTACAGTTCCAGATTAGCAGACCTAATCAAGAACATCCGAAGTGTATAGCCAAGTTCACTATAATCTTCTTAGAAGGAACAAACTCTAGGGGAGCCCTAGTTTATTCTGACTATCGGGGATGCAAGTGTATTTGTATAGAGGAAAGACCTTCTCAGAGACTGGAGATAATTCGAGTCTATGATGATGGAGATAGATTTCGAGATGAAAAGGGGAACCACTATCTCATAGTTAGTAATCCTGAGGATTACAACAGATATGGAGATAATGTGGCAAAAGGAAAAATGGTCTCAGAGGCTCAAGAGCCACCTCCAAAAATTGATCGACCTGGAGCTCTTTTTATGCATGATAAAAAAACAACTAGGGTCTCTACCTATAATGAGAATGTGGGAATTTACAAGCATGAGAGCAAGGGAGTAGTCTCTTATTTTTGATGCAAAGAACCCTACCCAAATGAATTAAGCAAAGACAAGGTTCTTTACTTGTTCTCTTATGAAATTGCTATGGGGAAGGATATCATTTTTGTTGACAGGTACGGGCGATAATACAAACGAATTCTCTCAGAGGAGGTAGAAAAGGCAATAGTTCTAGAAACATCAACATATGTAACATTTTAATGTCCTAATAACTTATTTGTAGCAGAAATTAGCATGAACATAGTGGGCATTTCATTAGAATAGATTCCTAATGAGAATTACAAGAGTGCTTGGGTGGAGAGAGCAACAAAAATCATAACACCTAGTTAGATAGCATCAACAATACTTTCAAAAGAGAGAGAAATTAAGCTATTCACAATAGTTGAGGACTGGATTTGCATGGAGCCGGCCCCCCCTCCAAAAGGCTTTGTATTATGGTTTCTCCCATCAAGAGAGACATTGTACAATACAATTCTTTGTGTTCCTTCAAGACTAGCTAGTGCAATGAAGATGAAAGCTTCATGCACTAAGCAAAACACTTAGCAAACACAACTTTAATTATCCCTGTTCTCGGATCCAAGACCTCACACACCTTCGAAGATGGTGAGAGCTAGCAGGGTATGAGAGTAGATTGAGAGGAAGAAGGAGTATCTTACGAGAAATATGTACATCTCCTCACATAATCACTCATATTAGCATAGCTTTAGCTTATTAATTAGCTTGGTAGAGGAGATGAGCATGCATTGAAGCTTGGATCTGGGTTGGATTTGCATCCACATGCCAAGAGTGTGTTGATGTAGGCTTCTATCTCACAAGGTTGGATTAGGTGATGAGCTCTCCATTAAAGCTTGGGAAGAGATAGTCTTCTCTTTCTTCACACATGAGATTGTGTGAGTGTGTGTGTGATAATGCCTTGCAAAAATCAGCCCCCTCTCTCTCTTGGGCGAGCCCCCTTGCTATTTGCTCTTGCAGGCTCCCTATTGAGCAATGCCAAGCTCAGCCAATGGCTATTAAGCAGCATAAGTGATAGCCTTCTAACATGTGTCCCCCTTTCCCCTTTTGTGAGAGCTTAATCAATTAAACTTAATTGATTTAAGTGAATTAAATCCCCATTGGACCTTTCCCCATTCTGACCAATAGGAATTAAGTAGCCCATTGGGCTGCTCAATTCCTATTGGACCCCTTCTCAAGCTGTCCAATAATCATCCAGGAGACTTAATTTTCATTGGTTCTTTTTATTAAGTGTTTTAAAATTAATTAGGCTAAATTTACTCTAGCCTAATTCTCATTGGTCCACTTCAAGGGTTATCCAATAGGAATTGAGCACATTTTGGGAGCAACTAGCTTAGGCATCTGACATGTGTCCTTCATTCCCTTTGTGTAAAGGGGGCTTGTGTGTGTGTGTGTGTGGCTTCCTCTCTCATCCCCTACCTTTAGGGCTCGCCCCCTCATGTGTAGGGATGTGTGTTGACTTTGGAGAGCACACAAACCACCCAATTCATCCTAAGCTTTAACCCTTTGGACACAACCTTTGAATTTTGGAACCTTAGCATTTTGGAAGTCTTAATGGGCTGAACCTTAGGGTATTTTTAGCCCATTGTTGCACATGGATCTTTTGCAGATGGCCCCCCCTTTGGATCCCTATTGTGGCCGGTCTGCTAGCTTAACCAATATTCTAGCTTTTTCTCCCCTAGCACTTCCCCACATTAAATGATCAGTTTAATATGAGAAAATCATTTAGGAGAATTAGATATTGATTATTATGACAACATATGCCCCCGAAGAAGTACCAAGGTCCACCTATACCCCTAGCAAGTCAACAAACCCATTTTTAGAGGAGTACGAGACAACATCACATTCTAACCAACAAAAAGACGTTCAACTACCAGAACCAACAAGCAACCCAACCATCATTGCAGGCATGGCTTCAACAAAGTGCGACATTAGAACAAGACCAAAACAGAGATGGTTATCCAGCCACACGATGGCTAGGATATTTACAAGAACCACCACTCTATTCACAATATCAAGGCGAGAGTAAGCCAAAAACTCAAGAGTCGGCAGAGCCCGGAAGACAACCCATAGAACGAGTTCGAAGAGATGAACCACCTCTTGCAAGAACCATCAAAAATTATGGCTTAGGGGCACCTCTGGGAGAGGAACCCTCCCACTACCGAAGGCCAGAGGACGTATATCGAGTAGGACAAGGAGAACCAATTATGAGATTTGTAGACCATCGTAGAATTAGACCTTCTTAGGTGCAAAAATGGGTAAACAAGAAATACACAGGAAACAGAGATCCTAGGGATCATGTAGTAGCCTTTGTGCATGTAATTAGAGTTGAAGAAGTTTTGGACTTCCCTACTCAATTTGCAGGGTTTGGACTTACCCTAGAAGAGGATGCCGCTACTTGGTTTGACTCTGTGGAGCGTAGAGATTTTGAGTCTATGGAGGAGGTTTTTGACGAGTTTATTGAGGAATTCTCACAAAGGGGGATAGCTCATAATACAGTCTCACAAATCCATAAATTCAAACAGAAAGAAGGGAAATCTGTGCGAAAAGCAACCCTACGACTAAAAAGATATGTGAAGTTCTACCTTGTGGAAGAACTGCCAACCCAGTCCAAACTTATGCTTATATTTATTCAAGGACTGAGGAATGGAGATCTCTATAAGGACTTACATATGAAGAGGAGCACGACGTTAAATGAGCTAACTAAGGAGGCTCTTTACCTTGTAAACAATTGTGCAATCTACAAGGAGGGTGAATTCAAGGATCTTAATGATGATTCATCCTCACAACAAAGTGGAAGCAAGTCCGCTAAAACAGCACCGAAAGGAGAAGTAGCTGTAAGCCAGGAGTAGCTTGTGGAGGAAGTGCTAAAAAAAATTAATATGTATGCCAAGCCTCAGGCTAAGCAGCCAAAGTGGTGTGCAATTGAACAAAAATGGACAAACCATGTGACGAAGGAATGTTATTATAACAAGGGATATGTGAGAGAGCGACCTTATGCTCCCCAATCTCAGGTAGCATCTCCTCAACGTCCACCAATGCCTAGGTATCAAGCAGGTAACCTACCAGGACCTGTAGGTGTTGAAAGACCACAACCAGTATTGGGGCAACAACCACCCCTACCAAGATTACGACCGGTCGGCATAAGATACACACCAACGGTAAATGAACCAGAAGAGAAGGCTTTGGTACCTATGCATGCATATTACAAAGATTCCAATGGATATGCAGCAAATCCTATCTATTATCCACCAGAAGAACCCACAACGCCAGAACCTTGGAGCATTATTGGAAGACAGGACCACCAATAGCTGCACAGGTAGCAGGAGAAGGGAGATACAGCTTGGATGAACGAACATTGTTGTTCATAGCCAACGGAGGCATGGGCGGGCAGAGGCATGGGTACCAACAGAGAGGAGCTCAAGGAGCACCTCAACAGCCTAAGGGACCCTGCTACAAGTGTGGCGGAGATCATTGGCTAAGGGATTGTCCTCACAATGAAATCATTGGAGTCAATGCGTATTGCATCGAGTGTGGAATTACTCACTTGATTCCTGATTGCCCTAAGAACTCAAGCAAAGGAGCAAAACCTACTTTGAACATGCTAGAAGCAGTGCCTTCCAGTGGAGGGTCAAAAAACGAGACAGTAATACCTATTCAGGCAGTGACACGAGCACAAGCTCAATGAATGACAAACGAACCCATAATTGAAGAGCCAAAGACCGATTTCCTAAGTGCAGAAATGAAAAATTAGAGAAACACTTGGAAAGCTAGAAAGGCGCGTATGAAAGCCAGGAGAGAACAAGAGCAAACGGCTCTATCCGAGGAGTTAAAACACACAAAGGATAGATTGGAGCGGTTAGAGGATCTAACTAGTTTAAGTTCACACGCTACTACAACCAAAGGAGCCAAGGAAATGGTAGAACCCAAAAACACAAAATCGGGAGGATCAGTGCTGGTAGAAAAAGTAAATGAGCAGCTCGACGCACTTTTAAAAGCATACGAATCCAGACTCAAAAACAACCAAAACCAAGAGCAAAGATGGATGACTTATCCATATGCAGAAATAGAAAAACAGAGGTTGGAAATGTGTCGAAATATGATTGAAACAGCCTAATCCTTGATAGAAAATCCGCTTGGTAAACCTGCAAGTTGGCACGAGGTACCAACTCCAAACCCTATCAAACCAACTCTAGAGAAACAAGTAGACACGAAGGAAAGACTCACGACTGCCTCTGAGTTTAGGAGAGAACCTATCATAGTGCCAAATATAACAGATGAGACAATTGATGGTTTCCAGCCTAAAACATTGGTAGAAATGGGTAAGGATTGTAATAGTCTAGATGACTTGTGGAAGAAAATCCAGGAAGCAAATGAAGCTAACAGGGTGAACCACCAAATAAATAGCACTAGGAAGGAGAAGAATGAGATCTTACCTCCCATTGAAGACTTTGAGACAAGATCACAAATGAACTTTGATATGCATTCACAAGGGGGGGACCAGGGGTCGATCAGTTCAGGGCACAGCCAACCGGACTCATTAAAAACTCTACCCTCTTACCTAGGGGAGTATGAAGCTAAGTCTGAAGTGAGAGAAATCCCATCTCAAAGAATTTCTCATAACAGAGTAATGGATTCACAAGGGTTGATTGAGTTATTGTCCACACCTATGGCATGCACAATCACGTTAGCCGAACTCCTGAGGTTACGACCAAATATGTGGATAACTGTAGGCAAATGCTTAGAAAAAATTGGACCAAAAGACCTTACCCCGAAGCTTCAAGAAGGGATCAAAGAATTGGACAAGCCTCAACTAAACACTAGGCCAGTACCTTTCAACAAGGTTGGAGAATATTGCGAGGGAGAAGATGGAAATACCACACTACCAGTAGAATTCCAAGGAGTAGTATCCAAAGCTATTCTTGAGAGTGGAGCGGAAGTCGCTATCGCCACCAAAGAAATCTGGAAAAAATGGGGAAAATCGGCTTTGAGAGCTACCAAAATGAAATTGCAACTGGCAGATGGGCTCATGGAAAAGCCTCTAGGACTTTTAGAAAAAGTAATTGTCACCTCGTGCGGGATCGAGTATGAGCATACATTTGCAATAGTTGATTTCGACAAAAAGAACAATTACGAGATCATCTTGGGAAGACCATTCATGAGACAATTAAAGATGGTGCATGATTGGGGTTATGACCACATATACCTCAGACGGGGGGAGACTATAACCAAAATATACCAAAAAGACCATAGTTACAAGGATGTGAACCAGACACCAGTGGAAGAGTTTGATTCGGCTACATTGGCAGGGTCCGAACTCCCAGCATGGTTAAGGCAGAAAAAAGAGCTATGGATGTGCGGAGCTTCACATTGTGGAAGCTTGAAAAGAGAGGAATGCATCTTAGAAAGAGCGATTGAGGACAAGGATTATATTTCGAAACCTTTTTCTGAAGATGCCTTAGAACCTCTAGAATGGGAACACATACTAGCCACATTGGATGTCTGTACCATTACAGATAGCCCAACGACAAAATTTTGTGATAAGGATGGCTATGATGTGCTACCCTATTACATGGTAAATCTTATAGCAGCAGGAGATAAGAATGTAGACTCACCACAAACAAGAAGAGTTTTATAACTCCTCTGAGCATCTGGAATTAAGTAACGATGCAAATAACGAGTGTTCAGACAGTTCAGGCGAGCATGGGGAGACAACCGCGGATATCAAGTTTTATGATTTTGCAAATCAACACCCTAGACGCCAGGAACGCTATAGAAAAAAAAGACCAGAAAACAAAATTAGAGAGAACCTGATGCCCAGGATAAAAGATAAAACTCACTGTCTAATGCTTGTTAAGGTAGAGGATTGTGTAAAAGACCAAATATCAGGAAGATTCTCAAGAGTTCGAAGGAAAAGGACACATGAGGAAATAAAACAAGCACGAAAGACTAAAACAAAAACAAAATCAAGAAAATCTCAAATCAAAATAGGAAAAGACAAAAGATCCAGAGTGGACCAAAATGGAGCGTAAAAAGAAATACCTAGAACTAAAACGGTCATTACGAGAGGTATGGACTACCAAAGGAGAAAGCGAAGGTAACGAGGATTCAGAAAAAGGAAACATGAATGTACCATCCCACTATCGAAAATTCACTATCCAAGATAGAAAAATCATAATGACACCACCAGTAAGGGAAAGAATAAACCAGGAATCTTATGATGGGCCGGAAAATGCCAAACGGATAGACCCCGCTGCGCCAGGTGAAGAGCCTCAGCCTATCTATATAGCAACTGATTTAGAGCCTGAAGAAGAAGAAAGGCTAACACAACTTCTCAAGAAGTATAAAGATGTGTTTGCATGGTCCTACAAAGACCTCAAAGGAGTTGATCCCTCGATATGCCAACATACAATTCCTTTAAAATCAGATGCCAAACCAAGCAAACAGCGTCCTTACACATATAATGACACATTCGCTAAACAAATCAAAGAAGAGATTGACAAGCTGATGGATGTTGAATTCATCTATGAATCGAGCATACAAATTGGGTGTCACCCATTGTGGTTGTCCCCAAAAAGAACGGAAAGTTGTGTGTGTGTGTGTGTGTGTGTGTGTGTGTGTGAACCTCAAAAAAGTGAATGCAGCCACAATAAGGAATAATTATCCTTTGCCAATCACGGAACATGTGCTTGAGAGGGTAGCAGAAAAACGGGCTTATTTCTTTTTAGATGGATTTTTGGGACATAACCAATTGGCAATTGCAATAGAGGATCAACACAAAACAGCATTTTCCACGGAGTGGGGAATATATGCGTATAGAGTTATACCTTTTGGCCTAACCAATGCCCCAGCAACCTTCCAAAGGTTAATGACTCATGCGTTCAAAGAATACCTGAGAATATTCTTAGAAATATATATGGATGATCTCTGCGTCCACTCTCTTAATGAGAAGAACATATTGACCATTTACAAAAGGTATTTGAGAAGTGCTGAACATATCGATTCTGTCTCAACCCGGAAAAGTGCATTTTTATGGATAGGCAAGGCCGCATCTTAGGACATATTGTCTCAAGAAATGGCATAACCACTGACCTAGACAAAATTAGAGTCATAGCAGATTTGCCCAGGACTACTAATGCCAAACAAGTAGAATCTTTCATGGGACACTGCGGATATTACCGAAGATTCATATATATGTATGCGGTCATTGCACAACCACTATATCGCTTATTAGTCAGTTTTGACTGGACTGAGGAGTGTGAAACTACATTCCAAAAGCTTAAGGAAAACCTTATATCAGCACCTGTACTTAAAGCACCAGATTGGAAAAAGATGTTCCATGTTCACATTGATGCCTTTGCATACACAATTGGGAGTATTCTCGCTCAACCTGGAGACGGAACAATGGATTTCCCAGTTTGTTATGCGAGCCGACAGCTAAATAGTGCAGAAAAGAACTACACCATCACTAAAAGAGAGGGATTATTAATGATTTATGCTATAAAGAAATTTCGGCATGTTGGAGCCCCATTTGTCCAACGGTTATAATGAGCCCATCTTGTAAAGCATATCAAATTCCCATTTTATGTGAAAGACGTCTTATCATTTTGATCCATTCATCTGGGTTATGTAAAGATTAATCAGTTAGTCAGGACTCAGATTTGTTCACACTTTGTAATAATGAGTAAGAGAACCCCATGTACATTGTTGAGCTAAGGTGACTAAAGTATAAAAGTCACCTTAGAACCATTTTTGAACAACATTTTTGAACATTAATTCTGTGTCGTACGAGCCAGAGAGAGGAAGAGAGAGAGAGAGAGTCTGTGTCTTATCCTCTTTGCTACGCGCTTCTCCCTCCCCGGATTCACGACGTGACTACACCATCGCGGTAGTCTCTCCGAGAGCTACGCGCCCACGCCACGCATTCACATTTTTGAGCTGTTCACGATCGATCCTTCCTCGAGCTTGTTTTACTTGTAAGTAGCACAAACAGTGTCTGTTTTCAACAATCAGGTGCTTTATGGAATGAGAAAGAGATTAGCTACACATAGATACTCATAAACTTAAGTTTCGCCCACTTTTGGATTATGACCTGTTAGTCTATCGCGACTGTATTCAAGATAACTAGGGTTCAAATCTGGTGAGATTAGACTTATAGGTAAGTATATCCTAGCGAGAGGATGGTGCCTAGTAAGTTTGATGCGATTTCGAGTTCATTGGAAGTGTAAATGGTGTTATGAGCGTTTAGGGATAGAGTGGGTTGCATTCTACCAGAGTTAATGATTGATGCATCATAAAAGTGCGTATGTGTAGATTGGTCTCTGCCTGACAAGCTAACGAGATTGCCTACGTGCACCTACGGGTTAGTCGTTTCATCGGATGATAAGTATGTTGTCTGTGTCGTGCTCTTGAGTATGAACAGGGGAGTAGTCCAGCCCTAAAACATTGGCGCCGCTGTCAGGGACACAAGACCTTAAGGAGGGAGATCTACGTCACTCGTGTGATGGTTAGCTTACTTTAGTTTTGACTAGAGAGAGCTTAAACTTTTAGAACAAGATCCAGGATAGAGTATCCTGAGGTCTAGTGGATAGCCAGGAAGCCTGTGTCTTGCCGAGGGTCTGCAACTAGTTAGATTTAGTTAAGTAGGATAATGTGAAGTTATGGTTTTTGGTTTTGATTGCTTGTTATACTTGTGAAGGAATAGAGTAGAAAAACGCTATAAAAACGTAAAAAACAAACAAAAAAGAAGAAACAATAAGGCTGTTTGCTTGCCTTGAAAGCAAAACCCACCCCATATACCCTTGAAGGGGGTGAAAAGAGTCGACATTGAAATTTATGATCCAACACTCGAGAAAACATAAAAATTGTGACCAAAACCAACAAAAAAGAAACAGGAGATTGTCATAAGGAAACACTAAGTGAACCTAAAGAGGCCAAGAAGAGATATAACCATTAGCCTAGGGTAAACTGACTGTGTCATGAGGTACAACTGATGTTCACAAGTTTAAGATGAAGTGTCATCAAATTTGCATCACTTCAAGTGCAATGGAGTTGTGAATTGTCACAGAAAAGTGAAATTTGTGAAGTGCTTGAGTTTAAAGTCAAAATAAGTCCAAACTTCATAGAACTTAGAGGATAGACTTATATGGGCACAGGGAACAAGACTATGCAAAAACAGACAAAAAATTAAATCCCCATTGCTCTCTGCCTAGTCTATCCCGATAGACTGATGAAGGTGGTGATTGACTAGCAACAAGGAAAAAACCTTGATACCACAGGTTTAACACATCAATACAAGGGTACTCACAAAAATTGAGTGAAATTGAACACCATCTTGACCACAAAACTTCAAAACTGGTGTTTAGAGTCTGAATTCAGAGACAAGGGCAAGAAGTCTTTGACCAAATGTCCAAACAGTGCCAAAATTGGTCAATGCACTACACAAGGGGAGGCTGAACCAACTGTGGAGAAAACTTGAGAAAAATGCTAAAAATGGAGAAAATTGTCAGTCTATCACTATAGACTAGGGAAACTGTTGCTGGGGAACTTTTCTTTCAAATTTCCCCTAGGGAGAGCTTTATCAGGGCCTATATAGCAGACACACCAAAATTCAAGGCATTTAGATCACTGAAGGTCAATCTGAGGTTCAGATAGAGAATCAAGCTCTAACTGAAATACTAAAATGGTACCAAAACCCAACCCAAATGTCCAAACTTCATAAAACTTGAGGGATAGGCTGTAGAGGGTAACTGGAACTCAAGGGTAAAGTCACAATTTTGAATTGACTTGTGCTGAGCAAATTGTCAGTCTATCGGGATAGACTAAGAAAGTAGTGATTCAGACACATTTTGCAATTTGTGACTATACTGCTAGGACATACTCTCTATATAGATCCCAGCCATCATTTCATATTTGAAATTGGACCACCAGAAGACTGACTAAGTGGTTGTTGTATATACTTGAAATATTTTTTGGTAATTCAGGGAAAACCCTTGTGAACAGACTAACCATCCTTGTGTAGATCCCAAAAGGAGATCATCACAAAGCCACACAGGAAGAAGGAGTCCAGGTAAGCTTTAAGTTTGCCAACCCAACTTTCATTCTTATGTATTTAAGGTCAGGAGCCTTTGTTAAGTCGGGAGCTAAAAGTGTCAAAAGTCAAGTAAGCACCACGTCCACCGAAGAGAGTGTAACTCAGACAAGACTAGACCCATTAGCGCCAATCATTGAAGAGGGTAGTGATAGTGACACTTCGTTGGAAAAGTCCTTCTTCATGATGGGGAGTCGACACCCAGGAGGTTTCAATGGTGAAGGACCAATGCCTCCCTACATCCTTTAAACGAAACCAAGTTCACTATAATCTTCTTGGAAGGAACTAACTCGAGGGGAGACTTAGTTTATTCTGACTATCGGGGACGCAAGTGTATTTGTATTGAAGAAAGACCGACTCAGAGACTAGAGATAATTCGAGTCTATGATGATGGAGACAGATTCCGAGATGAAAAGGGGAACCACTATCTGATAGTGAGTAACCCTGAGGATTACAACAGATATGGGGATAACGTGGCAAAAGGGAAAATGGTTTTCGAAACCCAAGAACCGCCTCCTAACATTGATTGACGTGGAGCGCTTTTTATGTATGATAAGAAAACAACCAGGGTCCCAACCTATAATGAGAATGTAGGGATTTACAAGCATGAAAGCGAGGGAATAGTCTCTTACTTTCGATGCAAGGAACCCTACCCAAACGAATTAAGCAAAGACAAGGTTCTTTACTTATTTTTTTATGAAACTGTTATGGGGAAGGATATTGTTTTTGTTGACAGATACGGGCGAGAATACAAACGTATTCTCCCAGAAGAGGTTGAAAAGGCAACAGTTCCGGGAGTATCGACCTATGGCCCCGACGAAGTACCAAGAGCCACCTACACCCCTAGCAAGTCGACAAATCCCTTTTCAGAAGAGTATGACGCTACCTCACATTCTACCCGACAACCGACGACCAACTACCAGGATCAACCAGCTACTCAGCCATCATTGCAGGCATGGCTTCGACAGAGTGCTACATTAGAACAAGACCGAACCCGAGAGGGTTATCAAACCGCACGAGGGTTAAGGGATTTACAAGAACCACCACTCTATGCACAGTATCAAGGAGAGAGTAAGCCAAAGACTCAGGGGTCAACTGAGCCTGGAAGAACACCCCGAGAACGAGTTCGGAGAGATGAACCATCTCTCACGAGAACTGTTAGAAATTATGGATTAGGAGCACCATTGGGAGAGGAACCTGGCCACTACAGAAGACCAGAGGAGGTATATCGACTAGGACGGGGAGATCCCATGATGATATTTGTAGACCATCGTAGAATTAGACCTTCTCAAGTGCAAAAATGGGTAAACAAAAAATATACGGGAAGCAAGGATCCGAGAGATCATGTAGCAGCCTTTGTGCGTGTAATTAGAGCTGAAGAGGTGTTAGACTTTCCTACCCAATTTGCAGGATTCGGTTTAACCTTAGAGGATGATGCTGCTACATGGTTTGACTCGGTGGAGCGAAGGGACTTTGAGTCTATGGAGGAAGTGTTTGACGAGTTTATTGAGGAATTCTCACAAAGGAAAATAGCTCATAATACAGTCTCACAAATCCATAAATTCAAACAGAAAGATGGAGAGTCTGTGCAAAAGGCAGCCCTCTGATTAAAAAGATATGTTAAGTTCTGCCCCATGGAAGAACTGCCAACTCAGTCCAGACTTATGCTTATATTTATTCAAGGACTAAGGAATGCAGATCTTCAAAAGGACTTACATATGAAAAGGAGCACGACGTTGAATGATTCAACCAAGGAAGCTCTATACCTTGTGGACAATTGTGCGGTCTACAAAGAAGATGAGTTCAAGGATCTTGACGATGATTCTTCCTCGCAACAAAGCGGAAGCAAGTCTGCTAAGACAACACTGAAAGGGGAAGTAGCGGTGAGCCAAGAGCAGCTTGTAGAGGAAGTGCTTAAAAAGATTAACTTGTATTCCAAACCACAAGCTAAACAACCAAAATGGTGTGCGATTGAACAAAAATGGACAAACCATGGGACGGAGGAGTGTTATTATAACAAGGGATATATGAGAGAATGACCATATGCTCCGCAAGCTCAGGCGACATCCCTCAAATCCCATCGATGCCTAGATATCAGACAGGCAACCTACCAGGACCTGTAGGTGTAGAAAGACCACAACCAGTGTTGGGACAACAACCACCCCTACCAGGATTACGACCAGTCGGCATAAGATACACACCCACAGTAACTGAGTTGGATGCGAAGGCTTTGGTACTTATGCATGCATACTACGACGAGCCCAATGGATATGCAGCGAGCTCTGTCTATTATCCACCGGAAGAACTCTCTACACCAGAACCATGGAGCATGATAGGAAATACAGGACCACCAACTGCTGCACAGGCAGCGGGAGAAGGACGATATAGCCTGGATGAAAGAACACTATTGTTCATAGCCAACGGAGGCATGAGCGGGCAAAGAATTACACACCAACAAAGAGGAGCTCCAGGAGCACCTCAACAGCCTAAAGGACCATGCTACAAGTGTGGTGGAGACCATTGGCTGAGGGACTGCCCTCATGACGAAATCATTAGGGTCAACGCATATTGCACGGAGTGTGGAATTACTCACTTGATCCCTGATTGCCCTAAAAACCCGAGCAAAGAAGCAAAAACTACCTTGAATATGTTGGGAGCGCTGCCTTCCAGTGGAGGGTCAGAAAACGAAACTCCGATTCCTGTTAAGGTCTTGACGAGAGCCCAAGCAAGGAAAAATGACAATCAACCCAAGAGTAACGATGAAAATCAAGAAGAAATCAAGACTGACAAGTCTAGTGTCATTCGTGATAATCCTTGGAAAGAACGAAGAGCGAAAATGAATGCTAGACATGAGCGAAAACAAAAAGATGTAGAAGCTGAGCTAACGATAGCTCGAGAGAAACTTAAACAGCAAAGAGAGTCCGACTCTCTAAAATCAACGGAGGGGCCAAGAAGTGCAAGCTCAGGAGGGTCGGTATTGGTAGATAAGATCAATGAACCCTTAGATGCAATCTTGCAAGCATACAAAGCAAGATCGAAGATTAGACAGACTCTAGAGCAAAGGTGGATGACATATCCATATCCAGAGATAGAAAAACAGAGACTAGAGATGTGCAAATAGCTGATTGAAACTGCACAAGCTTTACTGGAGCCTCCACCTATGGAAGCGGGAGATAGAGTAATCAAACTACCAAACAATGAAACATCTCACAAAACCGAACAAAGGATACCCGACACGATAGAAAACGTTAAATCCTTGCCGGATGTAGAGGATGCAAGAGACGTGCCTAATAGCACTGATGAATCACTGAAAGATTTTTCACCATATTCCCCTATTGTGGAAGAAAATTAGCCTGAAGAGATATGGGAAACGGTGCAAAAAGCTCAAGAAAAATATGGGACAAAAACAGTCGAGTCGGCGCCTTTCTCAGAGTTGAACTTGAATAAGCCTCCATGGGATTTAGACGTTAAATCATTTCAAGGGGATAATGGTTCAGTTGCATCCGAAGATAGCAGACCAGAATCACTCATAACTTTGCCATCATATATGGGGGACTATGAGGCAAGGTCAGAAATTCGAAGAGTACCTTCTCAAAGAATAGGCGGGTCAAATCAATTGGACACTAAAATCCTGACAGACTTGTTGACCACTCCGGTCAAGTGTACAATCACATTGGCAGAATTGTTAAAAATTAGGCCAAGCATGTGGACGGAAGTGGGCAAATGTCTTGAAAAATTTGGCATAAGGAGACCTCTTAAGTTCTTCGAAATCGAGCTTAATGACACAGACCCGAAGAAAGTCAACACTAGACCAGTGCCACTCAACAAGGTAGGAGAGTATTGTGAAGGTGAAGACGGCAACACAACCCTACCAGTTGAGTATAACGGCATAGAGACTAAGGCAATACTTGATAGTGCAGCTTTCATTGCCATTGCGACCAAAATGCTATGGGAAAAATGGGGAAAACCAGCAATACGAACAACTAGAATGAAATTGCAACTGGCGGATGGGCACATAGAAAGGCCTATAGGATTGCTTGAGGCAATTTTGGTATCTTCCTGTGGCATAGAGTACGAACATACCTTTTCCATAGTAGATTTTGGCAAGAAGAACAACTATGAAATTATCCTTGGTAGGCCGTTCATGAGGCAACTCAAAATGGTGCAGGACTGGGGGTATGATTATTTGTATCTAAGACATGCTGAAACTACTACACGCGTAAACATGAAAAATCATAGCTACCATGATGTCACGAGAACCCCTGTGGAAGAATTTGACTCAGCCACCATTAGTGGATCAAAAGTCCCAGCGTGGCTTTGTAAGAAAAAGGAGATATGGATGTGTGGGGCATCTCAATGTAGTGAATTTGACCACAATGAAAGGACACTAGAGAGGGTCTTGGAAGACGATGCATATATACGAGAACCTTGTCCTGAAGAGAAGCTCGAACCCCTAGAATGGTCTCAAATTTTGGCTACATTGGATGTACGCGTCAATGAAGTCACTCCCACCAAATTTTGTGATGAGAATGGCTACGATATCATACCATACTACATGTTGAGCAAAATTGTGGAGGAGGACGAGAACGATGGAGATACTGAGAATATGAGGATCAATAAAACAGAAACGAAACTTGAGCTTAAGATAGTGGGCTATGTGGACATCACCACTAAACAAATCAAGCAGGAGGGAGAAGAATTTTATGATTCTTCTGATCAAAGTGAAAACAAGGATAACGCGGATGACAAGAAGTCAGAAAATACGGAGGGAGATGACGATCAAGATCAAGACAATGACGTATTCTACAATTTCCCAAACCAAAGTGAGAGACGCCAAAAAAGATACAAGAGTAAACGACACCATATCAGTCCACCAACCACGCTGAGACCCATGCCAGAGTTTAAAGGTAAGACACATTTCCTTATGAACATTCATGCTGTTGATTGTGCTAAGGATAAAGTGTCAGGAAGATTTCTTAAGGTTGTCGAAGACTCAGGATTTAAGTCCAGACTGTTGAAACTAAGAAAACCAGCAAAGCAAAAAAAAGAGTTGCAACATAAAAACTGAATGTCTGTGGTAGTCCAATTATGACGAAAATTGAACGAAAAACGAGATACAATGAGTTGAAACAAAAAATTAAAAATGTATGGACAACTGAAATGGAAAGTAGCGATGGAACAAACGCTAGTGATGGGAGTAAAAAGATAGATGTGCCTCCTCACTATTGTAAGTACACCATTCAGGAAAGAAGATTGGTGGTTCAGCAACCAATGAGGGGGCCAAAATCAAACGAGTCCTACGATGGGCCAGAGAACGCCAAGAAAATAGACTTAGCAGAGCCAGGAGAAAATCCTCGACCTGCTTACATTGCCACAGATCTAGGTCGAGAAGAAGAGGACTTACTGATCAAAACACTTAAGGAATTTCGAGATGTATTTGCATGGTCGTACAAAGATTTGAAGGGAGTGGATCCTACTATTTGTGAACATTCAATCCCTCTGAAGTCTGATGCAAAGCCAAGCAAACAACGTCCATACACGTATAATGAGACATTCTCCAAAAGGATAAAAGAGGAGATAGACAAACTTATGGAGGTTGAATTTATTTATGAGATAGAGCACACGGACTGGGTGTCCTCGATAGTGGTGGTACCCAAGAAAAACGGGAAATTACGAGTGTGTGTGAATCTCAAGAAGGTAAACGCAGCAACAATAAGGGACAACTACCCTCTTCCTATCACTGAACACGTCCTGGAACGAGTAGCAGGCAAGCAATCCTATAGCTTTATGGACGGATTCTCTGGTTATAACCAATTGGGGGTCAAACTAGAAGATCAATACAAAACAGCGTTTGCAACAGAATGGGGCATATATGCGTTTAGGGTAATGCCATTTGGCTTGACCAATGCTCCAGCCACATTTCAGAGATTAATGACACACGCTTTTAAAGAATACTTGCAAAAATTCTTGGATATTTACATGGACGACTTGTGTGTCTATTCTCTATTGAGAGAAGACCATATAGATCATCTTAGAAAGGTATTCAAAAAATGCAAAACGTATAGGATTTGCCTCAACCCAGAAAAATGTGTATTCATGGTACGACAAGGTAAAATCTTAGGCCACATAGTGTCGGCTAATGGGATTACCACTGATGAAGACAAGGTAAAGGTGATCATAGAATTTCCAATACCAAACACTGTACGAGAGGTACAATCATTTATGGGACATTGTGGATACTACCGACGTTTTATCTACATGTATGCTGTAATAGCAAAACCCTTGTATAGTCTAATCACGCTCTTCATTTGGACCAATGAATGTGAGGAGTCATTCGAGAAACTAAAAGAGGCACTAGTATCTGCACCAATTCTAAAAGCACCAGATTGGTCAAAGATCTTCCATGTACATGTAGATGCTTCGGCATTTGCAATAGGCTGTATATTAGCACAACCAGATGAGGGTAAGACGGATTTTCCAATCAGTTATGCTAGTAGACAACTCAACAATGCAGAAAAGAATTATACTACCACTGAAAGAGAAGGATTGGGTATGATATATGCGGTAAAGAAATTTCGGCATTACTTACTCGCTAACAAATTCACATTCTTTGTGGATCATCAGGCACTCTTGTACTTAGTAAACAAACCTTGTAACACAAGACGAATTGTAAGATGGTTCAGTGTGTTGCTGGAGTTTGATTTTACGGTAGTAGTTAAGAAAGGAAAAACTCATCAAAGAGCAGACCACCTTTCTCGATTACTACATGGCGAAAAAGCTACCGAGGTAGATGATGATCTCCCATACGCATACCTGTTTAATATAGAGATGGTATCGAAATGGTCAGAGCAAATTATTCCGTTGCTGACATATGGAATGAATCTTGACAACAAACACACGGTGGAAGACGTTAGACAAGCACGAAATTACACAATGCTTGCGGGAAGAATGTACCATCATGGAAACGATGAAATTCTAAGGTTTTGTATAGGCCCAGAGGAGTACGAAGCATATCTAGAGGAGGCCCATACACAAACAGGGGGATTCCATAGAGGAAATCAAATGATGTATGAACAATTAAGAAGACTTGGAGTGTATTGGCCAGGAATGGCAGGCGATGTAGCTAATTACATCAAGAAATGCGACTTTTGCACATCCAATACGACTGTGGATTATGCCACATTATACCAAGTGAGAGTAGCACCCGCATGGAGTCATGCTATTGTGGAATATTTGACTAATAAGGAGCTTCCAGGAGATTGGTCTAAAGCCAGACAAAAGGCTTTACAAATCGAAGCGAATAGGTATACCCTCATTAGTGACCAATTGTATAAAAGAGGAACTGATGACCAGCTGAGGTTAGTTCCTCATGAAAATGACTACTTTCCATTATTGGAACAAGCTCATGCAGGCATAGCAGGAGGTCATTTTTCAGCAGAGAGAACCGTAAAAATCATTATGGTTGCAGGTATATGGTGGCCGACCATGATTCAAGATGCAGCAGAATTCGTGAAAAGGTGTGATGAATGTCAACGCACTAAGGTACCAGTTAAAAGAGACGAAATGCCTTTAAGACCAATGATGAGTGCTCGAGCATTCGCTAAATGGGGATTGGACTTTGTTGGTCCTATCACTCCACCAGCGTATCGTTCACAAGCACAATATATCATAGTGGCCACGGATTACATGACCAAATGGGTGGAAGCAAAAGCCACAACGAAAGCAGACGCTAGAACCACGGCACAATTCTTATATGAATATGTGTTTACACGTTATGGCCTTCCAATCGAGCTGGTGAGTGATAGAGGGACACACTTTGTAAATGAAGTTATCCAACATCTCTTAAATGAGTTTATGGTAATTCATCGCAAATCTGCACCCTATCATCCACAAGCCAATGGCCAAGCGGAAGCGACCAACAAAATATTGTGCACAGTTCTTACGAAACTGGTTAGTGAAACAAGAACAGATTGGGATCAGATGCTCTATTCGGCATTGTGGGCTTATCGAGTTGCATATAAAACAACACTCAATGCTACACCATTTAATATAGTATATGGGTTAAATGCAATATTGACTATTGACTTTCTGATCCCCACACTAAGGGTAGCCACACAATTGGACTGAACGGGGCATGAACTTTCAGAACGGTTAGAGGACCTTGAAAAATTAGATGAGTTACGACTCAATGTTGTAGCGGCCATATATGCAAAAAAAAAGACAACAGAAAGAGTTTTTTGACAAACATGTCAAGAACAAGGACTTTAAAACGGGCGACTATGTCTTAGTATACACCCTTAAACAGCATGTCAAAAAGCTAAAGAAAAGGGGAATGGGGCCTTATTTGATCCAAGAAATATCGTCCAGCGGAGTAGTAAAATTGTCGACACTAGATGGAAAAGAAATACCGAACTGGATTAGTGGGTGTCGTTTAAAAAAAATATCATATACCTTTAACACCGGAAATGTTGTTTCAACTGCATTATGGAAAAACCTATAGACAGGAACAACAAAGAATTCAGGACCAGGCACAACAAGAAGCAAAGGAACGGATTGCTAAACGAAAGTAGTTTCTCAGGACAATAAACATGGTCACCTCAATGATGACTGACGAATATCCTCTTTCAACATCCCAAACAATCGAAGCGGATATACAAAGCGACAAATTAGAAAAGACCATGACAGACCTTAGGGCTCAGGACGATAGCATCATTGACAACTTGGAAGATACGTGGTGTAGTCCTTACATAAAAGCTTATGCAGGCACAAAACAAGTTGAAATCTATGCATTGCTTGACACTGGAGCAAAAATGAGTGTCATCAGCTTTGAGCTCTTTCAGAAACTTGGACCAATGAGGACAATACCACAGACACACCGGTTGAAAGTAGTGTCGGGTGATGAGGTGACCACGTTGTGGTCTATTAGAATACCAATCACAGTGCAAGCACACCCGTACACTACAAAATTCCATGTACTGCCACCAAGTAGATCAGCAACGCCGTGTATCTTAGCAGTGTCATGGATGAAAGCTAACAGGGTATTCATTGATTTGGATACTAATGAAGCACTGTTCAGAAATGAAAACTTTTCAGAACCCTTCTTATCATATAACCAATACATGTAGAGGAGGAAACAAAAGTCAATACAACCGCAAAGATCTGCCCAACAACAAACAGAGTTTACAAGTCCAGCAACGTCTTATCAAAAATCAACAACCATGCAGGGAACCAAGCAAGTTTGGGTACGGCGTACAGAGCTAACCGAGACACAATTATATCAAAAGAGGAAATACAAAGTTTGGATAAGGCACGACAGCCTAATTCCTATAAAAAAGGGGTCAGAAGAACAAACAAAACACCGAAAGCCAGCAAAACTTCAAAGAACCATAGTCAATCTGTCGAATACGCAACGGACTATATTGGTATGGCGGCCAAAATTGCCAATTCAAAACGGGCCAACAACACAAGAAGGGAGGCCAAAGATGACAATCAAGGAGTTATCTACAACTGTCAAGGTCAAGCCACATCATGCAAACAGCACAAGGAAACAAACAAAATCAACAACAAAAACTACAAGGATCTATAAGACCCAAGTCATCAAAGCAGAAAGAAAGAATGTTCCACCAGATACGACAATATCGACTTCAAAGAAACCACATACGCCAATTCAAAACCAGTGGAAAACAATCAAACAAAGAGCGGTAGATTTACAACTACTCCTTGCAAAGAAAATCTGCTAGCCAACTCAAGCTACCACAGGAAGCTTCAACGACAAATGCCAATAAGCGAATCGCTTATACCTTCCTCTTACACTGCATAAATTCTTTCTACATGCATTGAATGCACATGCATATACGGCTATATTACAAGGCCTGCATTAGCACGAGTTCACACCCATGCATAACACATACCCTTGACGATACCCTGTCGTCCGGGAGGACTCCTACTAGGAGGGGGGGAGGAATTCTAAATGCGGACTCATGTCATATATTAGAGGGCAATGTTTGTGAGCAATTTCTCAACCATTTTTGTGTTTTATTGTGTGATTTTAGGAAAAAGAATATGCCCTCGTAATTAATCAGAATTGGAGACCAAATCATCATTCATGAGCCCCTAGGGATGTGTATAGACTATAAAGAGAGTCAAATCTGGCCAAAAAAATGTCTAAAAACAGCAAAAAATAGGCCAAGGTTGACGATAATGAGCGAGAATGTACATAGACGAGAGAAAAGTGAGATACAAAGTGTTTTGATTTTCATTGGTATTTTTAAAGGTTAGAATTGCTATTTTCGGGTTATTTTGGGATTTATTTGCTTTATTTTAGCCATTTTCTAGCAAAAATTATAGAAAAAATTTTGTAATCCATATGGAAACACAAAAGAAGAGACGCCTGATCGGAGCAAGGTAAAGAAGACACAGAAAAAATAGGGACTGCAAAGGTGACAGGGCAAAATGACCACCATCATGAAGGGACCTCCAACAGCAGAAATCTACAAAAATGGTAAAACTGGAGCAACCGAAGTCCAAATCAAGAAATTTACGAGCCTAAACCGCATCTCGCAAAAAGTTATGGCCACAGGTAAACGATGGGAAAATTTGGTGTCGGAGTCTCGATCACATATAGAGAGGCTAGGCTAGAAATCTCTCATTTGAGTCATTTTCCATAGTGAGAGAGAGAGAGCTCCCTACAGCAGTTGAGACTTCCAGGAGCTCATCCATCGCGCACCGTCACCAGATCGACATCAGATATGAGAGGCACGCTCGTCAACACTGACTCTAAGTGTTGTTTACTTCAGTTAGTCGCAAAACCTCGCCGGCATCACAATCACAACATGTGCACACATACACAAGACCGGTTGTTAGGGAGACCTAGAGGCCACCAAATGGAACCAAAATTGAAAGACACAATGCCTATAGCTTAGGGATCGAGCCTATGACCTCAGAAAGCGCGAAAGAAGCCGCTCAAAAAACCCTAATTTCACAGGACCTGCAAAAGGGCAACTGAACCAAGTTGATCGGAAATGAGCCAAAACTCATAGACAGCAAGCCAATAACCTCGACAAACCGAATGAAGGGTTAGACCATGAAAAAGTTCGTCAAAACGGAGCCTAAAGTCCCTATCTGACGAAAACCGCACAAAGCGTCATGATACTCTAACGGGCCGACCAAGTGACAAAATGACACCAAATTTAACAAGGTACATCCAAAAGAGGTCAACTACGAGATGGAATGTATCCACTCAGGAAAAAAAGCTCTTCCACTAGGGCAAATGTCGGCAACATGCCAGAAAGATGTCCAAATGGTCGTTCTTGGTGTTGTAAACACCAAAACAACAACTGACTGCTTGGATCAAAGGTCAAAAGGAAATAAAAGACAGCCGGAGTCATACAATGACGAAAAGGAACGGCGACCATCACCTAAGTGGTCTACTGCAACTCCAGGAACAGCTAAGTGCTGCAAACAGTACACTCTTCTAAATTGATTAAAACTTGATGTGTGTGTCTAGGAGGGCTTATTAACACCATTGTGGTGAACTAACATCAAAAGAAAAACTGGAAAAATGACTAAGTACTAGTCTATCACGATAGACTTGAATTTACAATTAGACAAGTGAAATTTTGACTTTGGCTTCATGAGGGGTGCTAACAAGGAATATTAACCACCATTATCAAATCAAAGTGCAAGAGGGATCTCATTTGGCCAAATAACTTAGTCTATCGCGATAGACTTGCTACACCAATAATTGGGGGAAAGACTTTTCAAAATTTTCTCAAAATAGACTTGGGGAAGCACATGAAGGCAGTACACCAAATTTGGTGACAGGATGGACTCATATGGCAAGCTGAGAAAGACATGATGACAACTCACAGTCAGAACAGGACATCACAAGGGCAGACAGGTAAAATTCACATGTGAGGGGTCAAGAAACCTTACATCAACTAGGAGAAGGCAGACAGATGATCACAGAGCCAAAAAATGACAAATTGACACTAAGTACCAGTATATCGCGATAGACTAAGCAGAGGGATACTAGGCCATCTTATCAAAAATTGGAATTAACAGTTGGCTTCAACATGATGCAAGAGAGCTACCCACTAAGTTTGAGCCCAAAACAACACAAAATGAAGGAGATAGACCAACATCTCCTTAGAAGGAATCTAGAAAATGGGAGTTGATCCAAAAAGGGGTCACCTGACATTCATTTGAGGTGAAAATGGGATCAGATCATGTGCAAGGTATGAGAAACCAATTGGTGGAGGCACAACTGCAAAGTAGGACCCTTGTCAAAAAAAGGCTAGTCTATCGCGATAGACAGAGAAAAAGTTGCAAATGAACAGATTTTCAGTTTGGGCTTATAGAGTGACCTTACATGCCCTGTGAACATACACCACACAAAATTTCAAGGCATTTGGACTTGTTCTCCTTCACCAACAACATTAATTTGAAGCCGCCAGAGTCGCACAATGGAAGAGCTTGTCTATCTGCTAACATTTTACCTTAACTAATCTTGGGACTAAGAAGGCTCATCTAGATGCATGATTAAGTGGTAATCAATTTAGAAGAGTAGTACTATGTTTGTGCATTAACTGTTAATTGTGAATACAGGATCTATGGATGCTTCTTCGGGAAAAAGAAAAGGCAAGAACCTGACAACGGAAGGTGCAGTACCCTATGCACTTCTACCCAATTCCCTAAAGCCAGCAGCCACCTGGATACCTGCAGACATGCAACAGGCATCAGCCTTTCAGATCTATCAAGGTTCATATGTGGATGACAAAAGAAATTTAGTGGATACAGTGATGATCCCTAAGGAGGCAGAAAATTACTTGAAAAGATCACCGCAAAGGTCATGGCTCAAAAAAGTTGGCTTGTGGAACTTTGTATCACTACCACCAGTAGGGATAGATTTCAAAAGGGTACAACATCTAATTGAGACTATCCAAGAAGATGGAACTTGCAGAGTGGCAGGCATGGATAATGAAGTGATGGAGAGACAGATCACCAAAGAGAGCATTGAAATTGTCCGATCAAGGAGCCAACATGAGAGAAAGAAGGAAAACCCTCACAGTCTACTTGCAAAAGTCCAAACTACCTTCTTTTGAGCTCATAGCAAACCCGGAAGTAAGAGAACTGACACAGATCTACAGTCAGTGTTTGTTGAGCTACAGCAAAAGACCGCCAAGATACACTACACCACACGGGAGCATCTCAACCACACTGACATGGGCTATGAGAATGACCCATGAGCTCTATATAGATCACGCGTCATATCTGTTTGAAGAAATGACAAAGCTAAGGCAGGACAGCCCAAATTACATTGCAAGAGGAGAAGTCCTAATCAGAGTAATATACCAGGCCATAGGTGCGGCAGATCAGTTGCCACCTGCCCCTCATCAGAACGACTGGCTGGTATTAAGAGAGAATATCGAAGACAGATCACAAGGGAAAGTACCGGCCTCTATTAACACCATTGGAGGACGCAAGCTAGAAAGAGTAACAAGAAGTACACAAGAAAAGAGGGAAGAAGAAAGAAGAACTAAAGAGGAAGATGCCCGACTAAAGAAGCGGAAAGCGGAAATGGAAAACAACACCAGGTTGCAGAAGATAGCAAAAATGGAAAGGATGCTAGAAGGATTTGCTCTAGAGAGATCTCTACGAGGTGATGTAGGCGCCACGTGGAAACCTTCTAGTAGCACTTACACACTGAGAACGAAGAATAAAAACAACCTAGCTTTTGAGTTGGACTGGTTCGAGAGGTACATCCAAGAAAGAAATGCTAGGGACGAACCAGAATTGCTACTAGAAGAGGAAGATCTCCAAACTTTGAGAGATCAGTTGAGGCCAACTTCACGAGATCAGGAAACACCACCGCCATCTCCAAGGCCAGACACAAGTGAGAGGCAATCGACCCCACCTGATGACTCTACTTCGCATTCAGAAAGCTCACATCGTGATGAGAGAGTTCATACACCACCCAGTGAAGAAGAAGAAGAAGAAGAAGAAAGAACATATGGTCGCCCAAACACTGGAACCATATCACAAAGTGATAAAGGCAAGCAAAAGGAGGTGGATCAGACAAAAGATAAAGCTTCCTCCTCTCAAGAAATTGAGCTGGAAGCTACTATAGATGAAGATTTGCAGTCAATGGAGACAATACTAAACCGAACAAGACTGCACAGTCAATGGCTAGCTGATCAGATTAGGTCCAACAAAATGAGGTTACAAAAAATCCATGGAGAAGTTCAAAGGCTGCAGGAGCAAAGGGAGGACACTCTAAAGCTGATCAGCATCAGAGATGCTGAGATCTTGAGGCTCAAAAGCAGAGTAAATCTCCTCAAAGACAATTTACAGGAGTCTGAAGACTTCAATGCCATTTGCGAAGATACAATCAACGTATTCCTTGAAGATGTCAATGACAGAGATGAACACATCCATAAGTTGGAAAAAGAAAAGCAAGATGCGCTGGAGACAGTCAAAAGTTTGCAAGTCGTCATCGATGACTTACAAATTGAAGTCAAAGATTTGAGAGCAGTAACAAATATACAAGCAAGAGAAATCGAACGAGCTAAGAAGCAAAAAACGTCGCTACCAACAACACCGGTAGTCCACCCAGAAGAAGAAGTGGCTGCACTGAGGAGGGAGCTGGAGTTGGAAAGAAAACAGCGCTTAATGATAGCCGAAAGTGCGCTTAGAGCAGAAAATCAACTACAAAGGCAAATTTCAGACTTACAAAGTGAACAACAACAAGGACCAGCTCCTGACAGTGAAATGGAAAGCATTGTTTCCAAAATCACTCAGGGAAGAAAATGAAAACTTGCACATCAGGTTAAACCAGTTAGAGGAGTCTGCCACTAAAAAAGAAATGGACTTTCAAGCTCTACAAATCAATAGTAGAACAATGGCTGCGCAAATCGCAAGTCTACAAAGTGCAAGGCAACACCAAGGACAGGTACGAGTGCACCTGGAGCAAGCAACAACGAATTTGGTTGAACTCGCCGAAGGATATGGGGGTCAAGATGAGTACGAGGAAGAATCAGATGATCAGGAGACCCCAGATACACAGACTGATCAAACTGGCTCCAAAGACCAAGAAATAGAAGAAGATTCAGTCATGAGATTGGAAGAGCATAGGCTGGCCGAGCAGATGGAAAAACAATCAGAGATGATATGGTACAAGGCAATGCAACTAGAAAAGGAGATGCTACAAGGGCTTTCCAGATCAGGCAAAACAGCAGCAGAGCTACGGAAGGAATGGAATGCCCCTATGTTACCATATTCTCTGCTGAAATACGAAACTCTAACACATCAATGGCAACTCGAAAAAGAAGCACAAGTGCCAGTGTTCGAAGGAGAAGTACAGGATCGGGAACAGCAAAACAAAATAGTAGACAGCCAGCCAAAGTGGAGGCGTCAATGGCTCTTGGATCATCCTAATAACCTGATCCACTTAGTCAACGCACCGCCTGAGCTGAGGGATGACAGAACTTTTTGCCCAACTCCCCGAACATACACCTACAGCCAACATAAAGCACTACAGAGCAGAAATCCGACATGGCTAAATTATCCAGTATTGCTAGGGCCAACAGAGGGAGAGAGAATATCCGGTTCTTACATGGTGAAAACCCTTCAGGGCGCCATCGCAGAATTCGGAGGCTCTCCCGACCTATCCTGCAAGATGCTATGTAAAATAGCTCGAACCTTTTTGGCCTGTCTCACAGTCTTCTCAGAAAGCTGGACATCAGAGTATATGAAAACCGAAAGAAGCATCTCAGAGCTGTCATACGATCTAAGTGGGCCACCTATAGAGCCAGTATTGTATGCCTATTTCAAATGGCTAATGTTTCTGCCAAGCTACCATCTCCAAACCTTCGAAGAAGCATTTTATACAGGCTTCTTCATGTACAAGTCAAAAAAATTTGGCCCATTAATGGCAAGCGAGTCTATGCGATATGATGCGTTTCTACATCAAATCAACCAAGAAAGACGACAAAGACAATGAAGACAAAGACGATCATGTCGTGGTAGCCATGAATTAGGAGGGGGGGAGTGTTGGAGCCCCATTTGTCCAACGGTTGTAATGAGCCCATCTTGTAAAGCATATAAAATTCCCATTTATGTCAAAGACGCCTTATCATTTTGATCCATTCGTCTGGGTTATGTAAAGATTAATCAGTTAGTCAGGACTCAGATTTGTTCACACTTTGTAATAATGAGTAAGAGAACCCCATGTACATTTTTGAGCTAAGGTGACTAAAGTATAAAAGTCACCTTAGAACCATTTTTGAACAACATTTTTGAATATTAATTCTATGTCGTACGAGCTAGAGAGAGGGAGAGAGAGAGAGTGTGTCTTATCCTCTTCGCTACGCGCTTCTCCCTCCCCGTATTCACGACGTGACTACACCATCGCGGTAGTCTCTACGAGAGCTACGTGCCCACGCCACGCATTCACATTTTCGAGCTGTTCGCGATCGATCCTTCCTCGAGCTTGTTTTGCTTGTAAGTAGCACAAACAGTGTCTGTTTTCACCAATCATGTGCTTTATGGAATGAGAAAGAGATTAGCTACACATAGATACTCATAAACTTAAGTTTCGCCCACTTTTGGATTATGACCTGTTAGTCTATCGTGACTGTATTCAAGATAACTAGGGTTCAAATCTGGTGAGATTAGACTTATAGGTAAGTATATCCTAGCGAGAGGATGGTGCCTAGTAATTTTGATGCGATTCCGAGTTCATTGGAAGTGTAAATGGTGTTATGAGCGTTTAGGGATAGAGTGGGTTGCATTCTACCAGAGTTAATGATTGATACATCGTAAAAGTGCGTATGTGTAGATTGGTCTCAGCCTGACAAGCTAACGAGATTGCCTACGTGCACCTACGGGTTAGTCGTGTCATCGGATGATAAGTATGTTGTCTGTGTCGTGCTCTTGAGTATGAATAGGGGAGTAGTCAAGCCCTAAAACAACTTGCTTGCAAACAAATTTGTGTTCTTCATAGATCATCAAGATCTTTTGTATCTAGTAAAAAAACCATGCAATACTAGGAGAATTGTACGGTGGTTTATTATATTACTAGAGTTTGACTTCACAGTGGTAGTAAAAAAAGGTAAAACTCATCTATGAGTGGATCATCTTTCAAGGCTACAAAACGGGGAAGCTTCTGAAGGGTAGATGATGACATACCTAATGCTTATCTTTTCAATATTGAAATGATACCCAAATGGTCTCAGAAAATTGTTAGCATTCTTTCCTTTGGAGGTAGATTTGATAACTAGGAAGATAGATCCAAACAACAAACATTTCGACAAACAAAAAAAATTTAGTTGATTGCAGGACAACTGTACCATCTAGGCTCGGACCAAATTCTATTATTATGTATAAATCTAGAGGAATTCAAGTGTTATCTTGAAGAAGCACACATCTAAGACTGTGCATTTCATTGTTCAACAATGAAAACACACCAAAGATTGAAACACTTAGGAGTTTATTGGCCAACTATGTATGCTGACACACATGCTTATGTTAACAATTGTACTATATGTAGTGCCATATGACCGGTGGATCACGCGACATTGTTTCAAGTAACCATTGCACTTGCATGGAGTCAATATATCATTGATTTCTTAACAACAAGGACATTTCTTGAAAACATAACAAAAGCGCGAAAAGGGGCTATAGACTTGGAGGTTCGAGACTTTACTTTAATTGGAAATCAACTCTACAATCGAGGAAAGGACAATCAACTTAGAATCTGTGCAAGTGAAAGTGAATACCTGCTGATTCTAGAACACACACATGGAGGAATAAGTGGAGGCCATTTTTCAAGCGATAAGATGGTAAAAAAATGTTTTAACCCCACAGGAATGTGATGGCCTACATTGCACATGGATGCTGAGGAGTTTGTAAAGCGTTGTGACGCATGTCAGTGCACTAAGGTGCCGATAAAGAGAGATAAGATGCCACTATGGCCAATGATGGGAGCACGAGCATTTGCGAAATGGGGAATTGATTTTGTGGGGCCTATTTCACCCCTGCGTATCGCACCCATACCCAATATATCATTGTGGCTACAGACTATCTCACAAAATGGGTTGAAGCCAAAGCAACACAAAAAGCAGACGCAAGAACCACTGCACAATTTTTGTATGAGAATGTCTTTGTACGATAAGGATTACAAATAGAAATTGTCAGTGATCGAGAAACACATTTTCTCAATGAAGTCATTGAATACCTGCTAGAGAAATTCATGGTCATACATAAGAAATATGCTCCATATCATCAACAGGCAAATGGACAAGCTGAGGCCACAAATAAAACACTATGCACTGTTTTGACTAAAATTGTATCAGAATCAAGGACAGACTGGGATCAACAATTACACTCAACACTATGGGCATACAGAGTAGCTTACAAAACATCAATCGGAACCACACCATACAACATGGTGTTTGGTCTAAATGTTATATTACCCGTAGAGTTTTTGATTCCAACTCTACGAGTAGCGAAACGCTTAGAATGGACAGGCCATGAGCTCTCTTCAGGAATAGATGATCTTGAAAAACTAAATGAACTTCGACTAAGAGTTGTAGCTTCGATCTACGCTCATAAGAGAAGACAAAAGGAATTTTTTGACAAGCATGTGCGTACGAAAGAGTTCAAAACAGGTGATTATGTACTTGTTTATACTTTAAAGCAACATGCCAAAAAACTTAAAAAGCGAGGGATGGGACCCTTTGTGATTAGTGACTTATCACAAAGCGGAGCTGTCAAACTTGCTACATTGGCAGGATAAGAAATGTCAAATTGGGTTAGTGGGTGTCGGTTAAAAAAGTATCATTTATCACTAACACAGGATATGCTTCAACAAATCCATCAAGAAAAACAACGGATGAAGGAGAAACAGAGGTTACGAGAAGAAGCACAAGCAGAAGCAAAAGAATGCATTGCAAAAAGAAGGCTTCTACGACGACGACAACAAAGTGGATCACCATTGCGAATAAATGCTATTCGATTAACAAATTTTGGTGAAGACACAGTGGAACCAATAATTGCAGTCAAAGTGGGTAGCAATCAAGTTGACTCGACGGCATTGCTTGATTCTGGAGCTCAAGCAAATTTGATTTCTTGCAAATTATATAATCAGCTCCAGCTCGAAGATCGACTCCATCCTACTCAACAAGCGCTGGAAAGCAATACCTCAAATTCATTAAGCACATTGGGTTGGACGATATTGCATATACAAGTACATTAGAATGTTTATCCCCACAAGGTTTATGTGGTTGAGGATGCAAGCACACTACACCCAATGTTGTTGGGACAACCATGGCAGAAAGAATATAATGTGCAGATAGATTGGAGTTCGAATACAATCAGAATTCAACAAGCACAAGAACACCAAGTGGTAGCCTTTGCTCAGACAACCTGAAAGAACCCAATAATGGTGCCACAATCACTTGATCAAGAGAAAAATAGATGGGTGCCACTTAACCAGCAAAAGATACCTATGAAGGATAAACAGAAAACAACCAACTGTCTTCAATCAAAAAATGAGATGCCACAGGCGACAAAGAATAGATCAAAGTCAGCGATAAGCAAACAACAAGTATGGGTACGGAAAGATCTACGTGAACGAGCCTACAAACCACAGTGCAATAGCAGATAGCCTCCGAAAAACCAGGTTAATCAAACACCAAACAGAGTCATCAAACAGATATGGATACCGAAGAACATGCTCAATCGCCAACTACATGAGAAACGCATTTGGATCCCCAAGGCGATGCTACAAGAACTCCCTTCAGTACAAGCAAAACCAGCAACCAGACAAACGACATCGGCAAATCAATCTGTGTGGATGCCGATCAACAGAACAATCACCAAGACCAAAAAAGAGGCCATAAACCTACAAACGCATCCAAAACAAAGCTACAAATGGAAAGCAAAAGAGAAAAAGATTATGGCCACATCAGACACGACACTTCTCTCAACGGAGATCATAACAACCATACCAGCAATAGCGGGAAACCACGGCACCTTCGCAAAGAAGACGATCAAATAAAGAGCGGCAGAATTACAACTTTTAATTGCAAAGAAAATCAGCCAATCAAACCAACAACAAACAGGAAACCTCGACGTCAAATGCCAATAAGCGTCTTGCTTATTCGCTCCTCTCGCACAGCATTAATTTTACCATGCATTGATCGCATATGCATCTGGTAGGGCCATGATACAAGGCCATGCATTAGCACGTTTTTTTAACCCATGCACAGCATATACCCTGAGGTGAGACCTTGTCGTCAGGGAGGACTCCGACTAGGAGGGGGGGAGGCATTCTCAATTCGAACCCGATGACTGTAAAAAGCAGCAAAAAGGGCATGTTTTGACTATTTTTGAGGGATTTATGTTTGATTGTGAAATTTTTTGGACTAACCAAAGTACATATGCCCTTATACAGCATTAATCTAAAGAGATATGAAGCCAAATGCCAAATTGGGGCCAATAAGTGTATGTATATATATAAAAATAGACATTTTTTGGGCCAAATATTGGTAAAACGAAGAAATCCGGCCATAAAAATTACATGTGAGTGTACATAATGTGTAGGGGTGAATTTTTTGATTTTTTATTATTTTATTTTTTTTTGATTTTTTTTTATTTTTGGGGTTTTTTGGGTCGATTTTGCTATTTTCCTTTTAAAATTTACTAATTATTGGCAGAAAAACTTCAAAAATACAAAAAGCAGGTGATATGCGATCGTAATGAAAAACAAAAAAGATGGGGATGATCAGTGACTAGAAAACAACCCAGGGTGTGGTGGGGGTGCAATTATGAGAATGAAGCGGAAGGCGTGTGGTGGCCAGATTTTGACCGAATCGTCAAAATTCTCAAAAACTGGGCGAATGGAGTCCAAATGGACAGCTTTTCGAGTCTAAATTGCATTTCGCAAAAAGTTAGGAGCACATGTCAAATTTCATGAAAAATGGTTCTAGGACCCTGATTATAAGATTTTTTCACTCCACTTAGAGCTCATTTCTATTATTCACTTGTGAGAGAGAGCTCTAGCCACCTAGAGCGCACAGGACTTCCAGCAGCCGATACGCCGCGCACAGTCATCCGACGACTACCAGATATGATAGGTAGACTCAGCACCTTATGCTCTTCATGTATATGTGATGTTTTGTCGCCAAAACTAGCATAGAACTCAAACGAGGTTTGCAAGGTAGAGACCTATGAGCGTAGATAACCACCTAACGGCTAACCCAATACCAACAAGACTTCATAGGGGGTTTACCCTAGCCTAGGAGACCAATCTTGGATGCCTGAAAGAGGCAAGAAAGCAACGGGAAAAACCCTAACTTCTAGAGCCCTGCAAGAAGCCACAAAGAGGAAATCCGGCAAAAGTAGCCCGAATCATACCAAAACTCATGAGTAGGCGCTTCTCGACGAGCTCTACAAGGCTACATGGGTTACATGGCCAAAAGGTGACCAAAAGTAGCCCTAAGCTTCAAAAACAGCATCGGAAACGCAAAGCGTCACTCGGCTCTCATAGCCAAGCGAGACGTCCGTTTTCGCGAGCGGCTTACCAAGGCCTTCAACAACCAAATCCTGTGGTGGTAGACTACTACAAATCATCGGGGGCATGCAAACGCAATCATGGGCGCTTCCAGAGCGACAAATCGCCAAACGAAGCTCAAGTGAAGCCAAAATCAACAAGAATCGCATGGCAAGGTTTCCCAAGGAATAATAGAGCTATGCTGGTCATCATCAAGAAATTTCATCACGAAAAAGCGCTCCAAGAGTCAGAAATCACCTCTGAGGCTCCGAAAGCCAAGAAGGGAGTTTCTAACTAAGCATTTGATTTTTTAAATTGAAATAAAGCACAAAGGGACTTAGGGGGAGGTCATATGCACATGTTAGTAGGACTGATTACAAAAAAATACGCAGGAGACATCCTACGCCATGTTTGGGCACCCAACTCATCATTCAGCCATACACACAGCTTCTACATGTCATTTACAGCTTATCCCTCAAGTTTCACCCCATTTGGACAAAAGTTGACCTCTTATGCATCAAAGAACACAAAGTCAGAACATAGAGGCAAGAATTGGTCATAGACCTATCAAAAATGATCCAAATGAAGTGAAACTTGAACCATACACTCTTCACATTATGTCAAAGCCAACAGTGAGGTCATATCTACAAAATCATGAAAAAAGACATACTACTCGTAGTATGTCTCTAAGCTTGAAATGACCTCCAAATGGATTTTTTGGCCTTCATACATGTTTACCACATTCATACAAGCCCACCCACCAAGTGTCCAGCCAAACAAATCACTTTTTGGCCTCATAGCTCCATAGATGTACTTTTCAGAGTCCCAAACACCAGAAATGGTCTTCCTATCCTCAAAACTTATCCAAATTCAAATCTAAGCCCATAGCTGTGATCCACAGGCTATGCCCTATCATACTGACAAATTTCATGCAATTCTGAGCAAAAAAGACATCCTACGCGTAGTATGTCTCCAGAGTCATATTGACCTACTAAGCAAAGTTTGACATCATAAATGAAACCATCATGCTACAAGAAGCCTACATATCAATTTTCAAGCCATTTGGACAACATTTGCTTATCATTACAGGATATCCTACTCATTTGTGAACCAAAAGCCTAAAATAGTCCAATATTTCACTTTTTGGTGTCCAAATCAAAATCCAAGCACATAGCTCTAATGTACAGGTCATAGGTTATCATCATGACAAGTTTCAAGTCATTCTGCGGATAAAGACATCCTACACGTAGTATGTCTTCAGGCTTAATTTGAAGCACAATTCTTATTGTTTTCATTTGCAAGCCACCCTTAGTCCCTCTTGAGCTCATGTTTCAACTTTCAAGTCAATTGGATAGTTAAAACTCAGTTTATCAGCTAATCTGTAAAGAACGCTAACTTTGGACTACAGAGTGCAACAGGATCCACGGCAGCCGCTAAGTCACCAACAAAGAAGAAAAGAATGACCAACAAAGATTACCTAGATGAAGTGGAGCCATTTGTAATACCAGCAGGAACCATAAAGCCCATTACCACTTGGTTACAAAGCAACCTACTGGAAGCAAACGACCTCAGGGTATGCCAAGGCTTGTTCAAGGACCCAGAAGGCAATGCCATAGAGCTGCCAATGATACTGAAGGAACTCAATGAGTTCACGAGAAAGCCAGATATACTGTCTCTCTTGGAAAGGCTGGACTTACACAATTATTTTGAGGCATTGCCAGCAGGAATTGACATCCAAAGAGTCTCGGAATTCATCACCACAATAAAAGAAAACGGCATAGCCAAAGTGACAGATCTGCAAGGAAAGACCAGAGTAATTGTAATCACGCCAGAAGTGGTCGCAAATGCATTAAACCTCTCTAATAAAGGCGACAGTGTCAACAAGAGACGAGAAGAGGTAAATGTATACAAAGAAATCAAGAAGAACTACACCTTCGAAGATGTTGCTGATCCAATGGTGGCAACCATGTGCCAACTTTACAACCAATATTTCCATATGTGCACAAAGAGACCTCAAAAGTACACTGCACCACCGGCAACAATTGGCACGACATTCATATGGGCAATGAAGACAAGCAGGCCAAAAGAGATAGATTATGCGGCGTACCTACAGTATAACATTGTGAGAATGGGAACCCCGAATCCTACATACATTGCACTAGGGGAGATGCTTACAAAGGTAATATATGAAGCTTTACATGCAAGGGGCTAATGTCCTCTTCCTCCATCACAGAATGACTAGTTAAAGCTGACAGAGGACAAGGAAGAGGAACAACCTATAGCTCCTAGGGTAACCACCAGACTAAAGAGAAAGCTAGAGACAGTGGAAGACGAGCCTACTCAACCAAATAAAGGGAAGAACTCAACCAAAGAAAGGGAAGAAAGCTATTGTACAAATGCCAGCAAAAGAGACCAAATCCCAGAAGGCTGCTCGGCTAGAAAGATTGATGGAAAGTTTCAAAGCCCAACGAATGCTAAAAGGAGATCTAAATGAATTATGGAATCCCTCACTTGAGGCAATGTCTGGATCTTCTTGAAGGGCAAATAGGGATCGCTTCGAAGACTACATAAAGAATTTTGAGATCCTAGATGCGGCAGCTGAGAACATTCCAGTCATACCATTTACTGACGAAGAGGTTGATGATGTGAGGCGACAATTGCTAGAAGAGCAGGAAGGGGAAGAAAGAGAGAGGAAAACAAAAGCTGAACGGGATTTCAAAAAGAAGCCATCAACCCCACCATCAAGCCGAGAGTCAAGTCCTCCACCATCACCACCTCCTCCTAGTCCTCCTCAACCCCGACAAACTGAGGAGTTGAACAAATCTGATGGGCAACAAGACTCCAAGGAAGAGGAGAACAAAGAGAAAGAGCAGAAGGCAGAAATTGAACCAAAAAATGAGAAGCAAGATCCTGAGGCAAGGAATTATGGAATATTCCTAGATCTGCTAGCTGTTGGATATACCCGAGAGGAGGTAGCTCAAACAGCATTTCAATTATCAACACCTAAACCGGAAAATCCACATTGAGCACTCGTTTGGTGGAGCTTAATGAGAATGCAACAGACACCATAGATTTGCAGCCATAAGAGGAAGACAAGGAAGAAGCTATACAAAGACTACAAGGATTGAGAGCCAGATCAATGGCCAAAGAAATAGAGTACGAAGAGCTGAGGTTGAGTGAAGAAAATGTGAAATCAGAAGTGGAAACACTCCAGAGGCAAAATCAGGAGCAGCTGCATGGCCAAGCACATGTACAAGCTCAATTAGAAGCAGCACTATAGAAATGTCAAGAGCTAGAAAATCAAAGCCAGGAAAGCAATCAGAAGCTGCTAAACTCTGAAGAGGAATACCAGAAAGTCAGCAAGGCTCTTTCTGAAGTTGAGAAGGAAAGGGATGAGCTAACCCTACAATTAGTGGAAGAGTCGAAGCAAGTAGAGAGCTTGAAAGAAGCTAAGGATGGGGCTGAAATCTCATATGAAGCTAGCCAAGATGAGGTAATTGACCTCAAAGATCAAATGAAAGTAAAAGAGAAAACTATTCAGAGGTTGAGAGCATCGCTAGGCAGGGCAAGAGTTGTAGCTACAACTAGCACAAGCCAAGAAAAAGATGCGTTTGAAGAACAAATGATAGAACTCCAAAAAGAGGTGACGCTTGAGAGGAAGCAAAGAGTGATGATGGTAGAAGGATCAATGGTGATACAAAGCCGATTGGAAGAGGAGAACAAGTCATTGAAAGCAGAATTGTTGAAGCTTCAGGAAAGATTAGAAGATAATTCACAAACGCTACAAACAGAGAATGCTGAGATAAAACAGAAGTTAGACAAATCTGATAGGGTCAATGTAAAACTCAATGACCTATTAGTGTCTGTGACAGAACAAGCTGAGATAGCAAAAGACAATTTACAAAAGCAGCTGGATGAACTTCAGGGCCAAACAAGTGAAGAACGCCAACAAAGTCAAGGGCCGGCTGTAACGAAAGGAATTGACATAGAGAATGTGTTAGATCCGGTGGACACTATCATACAAGAGGACATTCCTGAGGGGTCAGTACAAGAGCCCCGGGATCTGACACAAGAAGAGGAAGACAATCTACAGAAAGCCATAGAAGCAGCTATAAAGGATACCGCAAAAGAAGCAATGCAATGGGAGCAGAGGATATTAAAGTCGATGCCAATTCAAAAATTAGATGCAAATTTCGTTCGACATGAATGGATACAACCTTCTCTCCCCTATCCTCTTCTCAAATATGAGGCTGCTACAATCAACAAGAGGATCAAAGAGGAGCCCACAGTGCCACTGTACAATGAAGATGTCACCAGACCAGAAGGGGTTAAACTCATTGTAGACTCCCAACCAAGATGGAGGAAGGCATGGCTCACTAAATACCCTCAGTATTTAGTACATTTGGTAGAGGCTCCTAAAATAATCAAAGACAACCTCAGCTTTTGCCCTCTACCAAGGATGCGGACATGGAAGGAGCATGAACTGCTGAAGAGAAGCCACCCCACGTGGCTCAACTACCCAAAGCTGCCAGGCTTGAAGGCAGGTAAGAGAATGAGTGAGAAATACATGGTGAAAACCCTAACGGGTGCCATTAAATTGTTCACTGACTCGCCTGACCTCTCTTGCATTATGCTCAAGAAGATGTGTAAAACCCTTCTGGCAGTTTTTGAGGTCTTTAAACCTGGATAGGGAACACACAGCATATTTTTCTTCCAAGATACATATAGATGTGCTTATGAACTGTCTGCTCAACCTTCCCATGAGGTGATACATGCCCTCTACCAACGAATAATGTTCTTGCCCTCATACCACCTCCAAGCCTTTGAAGAAGCCTTCTACACCGGCTTCTTCACCATCGATACATATATATTCGGCCCTACATTACTGGCCCAGCATGCACGGTATGAGTCTGTTCTGAAGATGCGCGAAAGCCTCCCGGAAAGCCTCCACTGACGCAGCAGCTCTACTGTCATGTCGGGGACGACATGAACTAGGAGGGGGGGAGTGTTAGCAGAAGACTGGTGGAATACGAAAAGAAAGAAATCCTATGTAGTCATTCCCTGATAAAGAAAAAACATGTAATTTCATTTGTAAACACTTGGGGCTTGCAGAAGTTTCCAATTTTGTATATTCTTTTTGCCATTGGACGGAGTAAGATTTTACTTTGGAACTTGAGATATTGTAATTGGAAGGTATTTATACCAAATTTTGACCTTAATGAAAAAACCTTTTGTGGATTTTTATCAAGTGTCTGTGAGAAGCGTATTCTGTGTACGAGAGAGAGTGAGAGTTTATCTTGACGCTATGCTCACACTGGTGGTCGGAATCGAGTGTGGAGAAGTGCAGCGTGTTGCCCCCGAAGAGATCTACGCGCCAACACCTACATTGTGCGTGTATGGCCCGGCCTCGCGAGATTGACCCGCGAGCTATTTCTGGTGATTCGGTGAGCATATGGTGTCTGTTTCGCATTTCAGCATATCCACACTGTTGGGAAACAAGCAAACTGAAACACCTCTATAGCGATGTCACCCAAGAGCGTTGAAAGAGCACAAAAAGAACACCAAAAGCTTTGGGTGGTCATCGCCCACCCAAGAGACTATGTCACATAGGAGCAAAACCCTGTCAAAGCATGGATTTATAGCACATGCCGACCAATGCATATGAAGACAAGGCCCTCCCCTTTCATAATTGAACATCACAAACCCACAACTTCAACATCAATTCCACAATTCATACATACATGCCCTCCCAATCTGTCTATACACAATTTTCCACTAAGCTGCCATAGCCATAACCCTGCAGAGAACTGGTCGTAACCTGAAGAGCACAACTCCAATTGGGGCACTTTAAATCTTGAAAAAAAGATTGAAAAATGACTGGCAAGAAAGCTGAAGATGACCAAAATTGATTCCATACGCCGCAATGAGCAAAATTGACGCGAACAGAAAGCTGTACACAACGAGCTAAAACCTGCAAATTTCTAATGTTTGGCTGAACTTTTTTTCAGTTTGTACATGAGTTTAAGTTATATACAAGGCTCACTTCAAAAAACTCACTCACGGGCACTTACAGTAGCCCGACAACTCACTAGACTAGCGACTTGCAGTGCATGTACATGTGCTTGCTAAAGCAAGCTAAAAAAACCCACAAAAAGAAAGCCCACACGCCCTTTTGACATCGGGCATCATGTCCATATGTACAAATTTACAAAAAACGGGGTGTCAAAAATGCACCCAACATAGTTTGCCACACCCCAGCCTGCTAGATCATTCATGATCAGCAGCACAAAAGAGATCCTGTAAACCACATAAGGGAGTCTTCACTTCATCTTCATCATTAACCACATGATCAAAAAATTCTTCAAAAGAAGTCTCATCCTCAATCACAGTCATCAACCTTGCAATATACTTCTTCAACCTGTAGCCATTCACACGTGCTTTATGTGGGGCACCATCCAAGTCAGCAAGCTGATATGTGCCATTTGGAAACCTGTTTAAGACCAAGAAAGGACCTTGCCACTTGATTTGAAATTTCTTTTGAAAAGTGCTATCAAGCTTACTATTGTAACGAAGCACCATGTCATCCTTCTTGATGTTCTTGTCCTTTACCTTCTCATTTGCCTTTGCTTGATTTTTCTTCAAGACCTGCTCATAATGCTCAAAAGCTAACACCCTATCCAATTGTACACATTGCAAATATAAAAGTCTTTCCTTGAATGCATCATTGGGATCTTCTTCAAGCTTTAGCATCATCTTCAAGGCTAGTATCTCCACCTCAATAGGAAGTAAAGCCTCTTTGCCAAAAACTAGATGGAAGGGAGAAAAACCAGTACCTGATTTGATGGCAGTCCTATAAGCCCATAGAGCACAAGGTAGCTCTAAATCCCAAGTCTTCACATTGTTTCTTGTCATCTTTGTAAGCATCCTTATAAGCTCTTCATTAAATCTTTCATTCATGCCATTGCATTGGGGATAATATGGAGTAAACCTGCGATGCACATGAAGCTTCTCACATAGATAATCCACCAACTCTCCCCTGAAACCTGGACCCTTGTCAGAAAGTAACTCCAATGGCATGCCAAATTTGCAGCAAATATCTTCATATATAAATAAGGAAACATCTTTACTTGTGATGTGCTTAACAGCTTTGGCTTCGGCCCACCTGGATAGATAGTCAACAGCAGTAAGTATGTAACATTTGCCTCTAGCTGTCATAGGTAGAGGACCTATTGCATCAATACCCCACTTCTCAAACACATCATAAGCCACAATGGTTCCTCTAATTTCTGATTTGAGAACCCTATTTGCCATGCTTTGACACTCTTTACAAGACTTGCACCAATGATGAACATCACGTTGAACACTTGGCCACACATAACCCTCCTGCAAGACTTTATCCAAAGTGATCTTTGAAGCAAAGTGACCACCACAAGAACCCTCATGATTCTCCTCTAAAATTTTGTAAATTTCCTCTTTCCAAGTCACTTTTCTCATCACAAGATCAGCCCCCTTCATATACAAGGCATCACCAAGTAGCACATACCTTTTGGCACGACGTAGGAAGGCGTACTTTTTTTACTTTTCCAACTCTGATGGAAGCATACATGTTTGTAGAAACTCTTCCTACCTCTCTAAAGCTTCCCTTCCCAAATAAAGAGGAGAATCAGCCCTTATCACATACAATTGCCCAATTGAACCTTGCTCTGCACCATGTGCTTCTTCATTTTGAGACCTGTCCACATGCCTTAAACTCCAAGCTTCAAAATGCTTAAGCAGATTCTTCACTTGAAAACACATATTTTTTAGCCTTGGATTCTTACTTTGCCACACCCCAAGGACTTGCTTAACCACCAAAAGAGCATCACCTCTTACCCTCACACGACGAATGCCAAGCTGAAGGCAAAGGTTGAGACCTTTCTCCAAAGTAGCATACTCAGCTTCATTGTTGCTTTGTGCTTTAAGCTTCAAACTCCTTTTAGTTACCAACGCACCTTGAGGATCATAAATTACAACACCTCCCAAAGATTCACCATGCGCTTTCCTGTAAGATCCATCAAAAAACAATAGATAGGCATTGTCTATGTGAGGAGCTTCTATGGTTGCTTCTTCACTGCATCTTCCTTAAGAAGAAGAGGGCTTTCCTTATAAGTAAGCAAATCAGCCAATGTAGCCCTTGTACTCTCCTCAACAAGAAAAGAGAATTGGAATTCCTGTAGCTCCACAATCCACTTCATGAGCCTCTTTGACAAAGTAGGGCTATTCACCAATTGAGGTAAAAGAGTGTAGCTAGTGAGGAATGTGAATGGTTTAGGGAGAAGGTAGTGCCTAAACCTTCTACATGCATAAATCACACTTACCATGATGAAATCCACCTTGGTGTAGCCTCTTTCCACCTCTAGCTTCACCCTGCTAGCACAATAGATAGGCTTCATGTAGTGGGAATTGTTACCTCGTTGAAGAAGCTTAGCTCCAATAGCATCCTCACCTACTGATGGATTCACATAAAACTCTTTATCCCAATTAGGAGCTTGCATAGCAGGAAGAGAACCAAGAACCTCTTTGATACCTTGAAAACCCTCTTCACATTCATTTGTCCATTATAGAGGATCTAACCTTGCTACTTGTTGTAGAGGATAAAGAAGTTGAGAGGACAAAGGAATGAACCTTGCCATATACTTCACCTTTTGAATAAAAGTAGAAAGTTGCTTTGTATCTTTAGGTGATGGGAGGAGCACCAAATCCTTCACTTTGTCAGGATCCACTTCAATTCCATTCTCTGAGATCATATGCCCCAAAAACTTCACTCTTGGTTGAGCAAGATGACACTTCTTTGGGTTGAGTTGACCTCCACTTTCATCATATTGCTTCAATGCCATCCCAAGCTTTGCACAATGATCCTTTCTAGAGCTATAAACACAAAATTCATCAATAAGATCCTTCACAAACTTGCCAAGAAAGGGAGAGAACACCTTGTTGACGTGCTTTTGATACCACGCACAGCCATTCATAAGACCAAAAGGAAGCACACAATAACAAAAGCATCCCCATGGTGTGATAAATGTGGTCTTCTTTTGATCTTCTAAAGCCAAGGTGAGCTGAAAATATCCAGAGAATCCATCACATACGCTATACCTCTCATGCCCTGCAATAGAATCAAGTATGTCATCTATGAAAGGAAGAGGGTACGGATCCCTCTTCATGGTTGCGTTTAGGGGCTTAAAATCAACACATATCCTCCACTTTCCATCCTTCTTGGGTGTGACAACAACAGGACTCACCCATTCTGCAGTATTCACAGGACATATGAAACCTGCTTCAAGAAGCTTGTCTACCTCTTCCTTAAAAGCATTAAGTTGTACCTGTCCCATTCTCCTTAGCTTTTGGCGTACAGGCTGAGCTCCTTCATTGATTGGAATGTGTATTTCCTCTCCCTTAAAGCCTCTAATTTACTCATAAGAAGTGATGAATAAATGGGGAAATTGTTGCATCATATGTAGGTACTCACCCTTCTCATGACTAGTCAAGTCGGGAGACAACATACCTTGTATCATCTCCTGTTTGACATTAAGTTGAAATTTGGGTTGCATCAGCTCTTCAATTTGCTCATAAGGACCAGAGATATCCTCATTATCCATAATGCCAAGAAATATTTGTTTCTCATCATGCTCTTCTTCAAGAAACAAGGAGGAAACATCTAGATCACTATTGCTGCTATCTTCCAGTTCACTGCCATAATCCCCATTGTCTTCTTCTTCACTTGAGGACTCTTCTTCATCACTTTTCTCATCAAAATCATCATCCAAAGATTGCTTGCTAGCCATGTCAAACCTCTTCTTATCACCCCTTCTATTGTAGAGAGTGATGGTACCATGTCCCCAATCCTGTATAGCTTTGGTTGCCTGTAACCATGGTCTTCCAAGGATGAGAGGGAAAGCACCAATACCCGCGGGCATAACATGGCAATTGACCAGCACTTTAACATCAAATACATCCACCTCCAAGTCCTTTACAACTCCCAAGCACCTCACCCTTGATTGGTTGGCAAGCTTTATGCGAAAACCTGAATTCTTCACCATGTTGAGTCCCAACTTTGATACACAAGCTTGAGTAATAACACAGACCTGTGCACCTCCATCAATATAAGCCTCTCCAATGCACTTCCTCTTATGCCATGCATCCATAGTAGGACATATATCATGTAGCTCATTCAAAGACAAGACTCTCACTGACCCCCTTGCAGGCTCCTTCTTCATGGGGTTGACTACGTGCTTCCATTGCCTCTTTAACTTGGGACACATCTCCATGAGTTTCCCAAAGGTAACATCAGCCTTTCTACCCACCAAATCAGCCCTTGAACTATAATTTGGTTTCCCTTCTCCCAAAGGAAATTCAGATGCATTGTAATGTTTCCCGGGCTTTCTCTTCTTCTTCTCTTTACCTGTACCTATTTCAACCTGTTTCCCTCTTTTATGGCTGGGACTTGCATCACTCATGTCATGATCTCTTGTAACCCTCTTACCTACAGGCATGACCATAGCTCCCAAATCATCCTCTCTCTTCTCCAAATGGATTATGCTTACCACTTTTGTTTTGCCATTTTCTTCTGTTGTCGAACCACTTGGTCCTGCTTCCCCTTTAATCTCAATACCATAATCTTGAGCTCGAGAAGGAATTTGTGGAGGAAGAGGAAACATGTCGCCACCCATTCTCTTTGGCTTGTCACATTGAGGGCTTTTATGACCCCATTCGCCACAATCGTAACATTGAAACATATCCCCTCTTCCAGCCATGCCTCTTCCAGCCATGCCTCTTCCTCTACCAACTGTATAACCCTCATTGCTTCCATAACCACGTCCATATCCATAACTTTGATCTCTTCCACCTCCCATCACATGCACACTAAGATTCTTCATAACACCTACAACCTCTTGCATCTCCTTGCGAAAGGCATTCACATCATGAGAAGCTTGTTGATCATAACCTGGCTCCCTGATGAGGACCCTTGGTTGCTCTACCGCTTTCACTTCAAGCTTTGGCTCAACATTGATTCCAAGTTGATGAAGACGCTCTGCTTTCCACTTTGTATTCTTTGCAATTTCAACTCCCTCCTCAAAGGTCCTTGGCTGCTTGAGCTCTACCTTCAAGCGTAGGTTACTCCTCAAGCTTGCAAGAAACCTATCCTTTTTCAACATGGCTGGAGGAATTTCAGCCCCCAAAGATGTACACCACTTTTTCCATAATGCATTGAACGCCTTCACAAAGTCTTCTATGGTTTGGCCTTCACCTTGTACTAAACCTTGAATAGACTGCCATACCTTTTGTGGTTCTTCCACCTGTTGAAAGTGTGTAAGAAAAGCATGCCTTACCATTTCATAAGTCATAACTTGAGGAGGTTGGGCTGATTGTATCTCCTTTTCATAGCCTTCCAACCATTCCCTAGCATCTCCCTTCAAACAGAAGTAGAAGATTCGTAGCACCAACGCTGGGTCTTGCTTGTCAGCAAGAAGGCAAGCAAACTCCATTCTCTCAATGAAAGCTTTGGAACTTTCATTTGATTTCCCACTAAACTCCGGAAAATTAAACGCCATGTCTTCAAAACCTGTAAACTGAAGGTAACTTGAAGCGATTCCTCGGTGGCGGGCACCAAAACACTGTTGGGAAACAAGCAAACTGAAACACCTCTATAGCAATGTCACCAAGAGCGTTGAAAGAGCACAAAATGAACACCAAAAGCTTTGGGAAACTCCTTTGAAACACCACTAGTCCAACAAGAGTATTCCCCTTGGGAATTTACTGGTCATCGCCCACCCAAGAGACTATGTCACATAGGAGCAAAACCCTGTCCAAGTATGGATTTACAGCACACGCCGACCAATGCATATGAAGACAAGTCCCTCCCCTTTCATAATTGAACATCACAAACCCACAAATTCAACATCAATTCCACAATTCATACATACATGCCCTCCCAATCTGCCTATACACAATTTGCCACTAGGCTGCCATAGCCATAACCCTGCAGAGAACTAGTCGTAACCTGAAGAGCACAACTCCAATTGGGGCACTTTAAAGCTTGAAAAAAATTTGAAAAATGACTGGCGAGAAAGCTGAAGATGACTAAAGTTGATTCCATACGCCGCCATGAGCAAAATTGACGCGAACAGAAAGTTGTCCCAGCACGACTACACGTAGAGAAGGCTAGTCGGGGCAAAAAACTGCATCCAAAAGCACCAAGGAGACACAACGAGCTAAAACCTGCAAATTTCTGATGTTTGGCTGAACTTTTTTTCAATTTGTACATGAGTTTAAGTTATATACAAGGCTCACTTCAAAAAACTCACTCACGGGCACTTACAGTAGCCCGACAGCTGTCACTAGACTAGCAACTTGCAGTGCATGTACATGTGCTTGCTAAAGCAAGCTAAAAAACCCACAAAAAAAAAGCCCACACGCCCTTTTGACATCGGGCATCATGTCCATATGTACAAATTTACAAAAAACGGGGTGTCAAAAATGCGCCCAACAACGCGTTCGCAATGAGTAGAACTATAAATTAAGCACTTTAGTTTTCAGAAACGACGACCTGCAAAAACATGTCAGACATCCTACGTGATTTTTCACCGGGTATTTTTGGGTAGGGTTTTGGGTCACGAACCTTAGGGAGAGCGGCCTATTGGTGTTAATAGGATTTCCCTCAAGTTTTGTCGCATTTCGAGAAAGTCTGATGGGTATTTGGCTCTTGGAAGCGTTGTAGGAAATCTCCTCCTGTGTACTTTTGAAGGCTGTAACTTAGACATTGGGTAGAGACCTCTGTAGGAAGTAGTCAATAGTCGGTCGAGTGTAGGTTGACACCCTATGCTTGCTTCCATGCGCCTACGGGTCGAGCTTCGTCCTTAGCTGACAAACCTTGTTAGGTGAGTTCTCGCTGTGCTCGTCCGTCGCGGCATATCCGCCAACAGTAACTACTCGTATCTTCATGGGAAGAGGAGAAACCTATGGGAATCCCTGTGTATGGAAGAGGATGAAGATTTTGTGCGCTATCAGTTTTAGATTCGCAGTGTAATTGCGTTTCAATCATGATTTAGTAATGCAGGTTACTCACTGTTTCCTGATTTTTGTTTGTGTATGAAAATGCCATGATATAAAGGTTTTTGTGAATGAATCTTGTGTAAGAGGTTTCTTATTGTTTTTCTCAGTTGTTGGGATGAGAGGCAATAATAGAAGTCCCATTGGATAAGAATTGCTTCATGATAGCAACTCTCCAAGTCTTCAAGGCTTCTCCCTTGGAGCATAGGCTTGCCCACCATTGACAAGCTGAGATGCATGGCAACTGTCAAAGTTTGGATGACTCCAAAAAAATTTCATCCCCAAAGGCCGCAACAAATTGCTGGATAAATCCTAGGACTTTAATCAAATTGCCAAAAGTTCCATCAAAGAAGAGGAAGGTTATGCTTTTATCTCCTTCCTTGAACTTTCTTAGGCAAGATGCTCTCTTCCAAGCAGCATGAGAGCGTTGATGGCCTCTTTGCTTGCGTACTTTGAAAGAATTGCTATCTCAATACGATAAAATCTTTGATCCAGATAAGCTTGACAAAGATGGAGCATTGGATGGCATCTTCTTTCTCCGCTTCTTTTTAGGCTTTTTCTCACTCTCCTCAGAGTGATGAGGAGAATGAGAACATGAATATCCCCTCCCAAAAGGAGGTGATGGTGAGGGAGTTCTTCGACGTCTCCAAGGGTGTACATCTACATCAAATGACACAAGACTGTCTCTTCATTCACAGGAGATTTCTATATTCTATCTTTGTATTTCTTCTATCCCTTTCCCTCACATTGAGGGGTTCTTCCTCTTCTCCAAGCAGAGGAGTGCTTCTTTTGCTGGATAGAATTTCCACTTTTTGAAGTCTCTTTACGAGACTTCATAAGAGAATTCTCTTTGGGAGAAGGGACAATAAGATTCCTTGTTTGCAGCTATGGTCCAATGATTGACTTAAAGGTTCAATTCTTCATTCAACTACCATTTCTATAAGGGTGCAAGCCATACTAGTCGGGCATGCCCAATACTACCTTTCACCTTATTCATTCTATAATACATAAAAAAGAATAAAGGGTTGTGGCTGATTTATCCACACAAAGCTCCACCCACACAGCCGTGCTCCTACTCGTGCACTTGCACACACGCTCCCTCTCGCCTCACAATAGGTATCAAAGCTTGGAACTCTAGCATCAACACCCCCCCATCCCACACGTGTAGCCCTCTCAAGTAAGCAAAGGAACTCTCTAGAAATTGGGTAGCCTCAGTACAAACCATTGCAAAGTTTTGTACAAATCACTCAAACAGAGGAGGCTAAGTATTACAAAGGAAAACATTAGCATGGAAGAAGTGGAATCATGTAGTGAGCAAACAATTTTACAATGTGAAGTAGGGCATAAAGTAGCACATAGCGAGTACAAAACTTCAGCATTGCAAGCCTTAGGAGAGTATGGAACCTTGCAAGAGCTGAAATTGTATCAAGCAAGTTCAGAAGCAGCGTTGATTCTCTACACGGGCAACACCACAAGCAATGTTAATTTATATATTTTTCCTTTTGCTCCCTCCCATCAACTCTACAGATAGAGAGAGAGTTTTTGGTTGTGGAGAGAGAGAGAGAGAAAGAGAGAGAGAGAGAGAGAGAGAGAGAGAGAGAGAGATTGTGTGCGTGTGGGCTTTTTCATCTCTCCAGCTCTGAATTCTCCGACATAGAGCTCTCCGATTTTGACTTTTTTGTCATTGCCCTTTTCGGCATCATACTCTCCAATTCAGGTGCATGTATGCATGTGTGGGTAGCCTGACTAGTGATCGATACACACAACGGATGGGAGGCTTGTTGCAAGCCATTGTTTAAAGCCATATGCAGGTGTTCTTTCCAAGTTATTTTCAGCTCTATATAGCTGAAAATTGAGGGTATTTATAGCCGTGTCTTGCATGTGGAAGCGATCCATGTGCAAGTTGGATTGACACTTAGATGCATACCCATGTACATAGGTGGTAGTGGAGACATTTGAGGAGGTTTTGCAAGCATTTTGTGCATGATATTTTCAGCTTTGCATTGCTGAAATTTCACAAATTTTGCATCCATGTTATAATCATGTATGATGCCCAAATGCGGCTCATGATATAGTTAGTTTTGTATTTATGTGTATGCACATGCTTCATGCATTGTTTGGGCACTTCTACTGCGGAATGTCGTGTCTATCTCATCCATGTTATCATTATGTATGATGCCCAATGCGGCTCAAGATATAGCTAGTTTTGTATTTATGTGTATGCACATGCTTCATGCATTGTTTGGGCACTTCGACTGCGGAATTTGTCGTGTCTATCTTGTCTTTGACGATTGGATACAGCACATTGACAAGTATAGGTTGCAATACTACGCAATTCCAATGGAACTTTTGCATATCAGATTTATGTGTTTTTGACAGCACATGTGTACTGCTGTGAGCTCTTTTGAGAGAGTATCTCCGTTGGGATTGACATTTTTGCTTGCACACTATTTTGGCGCTTGTTTATGCGCAATATCAAACTCATGTATGTTGCGGCGTTGTTACTGCATATGCACGTCATCTATGGAGCGATTTTGCTACAAACGGATGCGCGATGGCCCTACAAAATACTCATGATAACACAATACATACCATAAAACGATAAACCGGTATACCTGAATCGTCACACACGCACATAATCAACGGCGTACGCGAACAGAGAAAGACATAGAGCGAGAGAGAATAGAAGAGCACGTGCAGACACACCTCCTAGAGCAGAGTGCTACGCCGGCACGGCGAGAGAGAAGAGAAGAGAGATGAGAAGAGCAACGTAGACACTGGGTGCAATCTCCCCCCGTGGAAGAGTGTAACATTTAATGGCCTAAAATCTTATGTGTAGAGGAAATTAGCATGAACATAGTGAGCATTTCATTAGAGTTGATTCCTAATGAGAATTACAAGAGTGCTTGGGTGGAGAGAGCAACAAAAAGCATAACACCTAGTTAGATAGCATCGACAATACTTTCAAAAGAGAGAGCAATTAAGCTATTGACAACAGTTGAGGACCGGATTTGCATGGAGCCGGTCCCCCCTCCAAAAGGCTTTGTATTATGGTTTCTCCCATCAAGAGAGACATTGTACAATACAATTCTTTGTGTTCCTTCAAGACGAGCTAGTGCAATGAAGATGGAAGCTTCATACACCAAGCAAAACACTTAATCAAACACAACTTGAATTATCCCCGTTCTCAGACCCAAGACCTCACACACCTTCGAAGATGGTGAGAGCTAGCAGGGTATGAGAGTAGATTGAGAGGAAAAAGAAGTATCTTACGAGAAAGAAGTACATCTCCTCACATAATCACTCATATTAGCATAGCTTAGCTTAGTAATTAGCTTGGTAGAGAAGATGAGCATGCATTGAAGCTTGGCTCTTGGTTGGATTTGCATCCACATGCCAAGAGAGTGTTGATGTAGGCTTCTATCTCACAAGCTTGGAGTAGGTGATGAGCTCTCCATTAAAGCTTGGGAGGAGATAGAGTATTTTCCCTTCACACATGGTCAAGTGTGAGAGTGTGTGTGTCAATGCCAAGCAAAAATCAGCCCCCTCTCTCTCTTGGGCGAGCCCTAGCTGCTAAGTTAGTCTGGCTTTTGCCTCATTGGACCTCCCCAGGTCAAGCCAATAGGGATTAAGCAGCATAAGTGATAGCCTTCTGACATGTGTCCCCCTTTCCCCTTTTGTGAGAGCTTTAGATAATTAAATAATTAAACTAAACTCTCATTGGACCCCTTTGCCTCCTGGCCAATAGGAATCAGGCAAGCCATGGGGCTCCTGAATGCTCATTGGACCCCTTGGGAGACTGCCCAATAGTCTTCTAGGACACTTAATTCTTATTGGTTTCTTTTATTAAATGTTTTTAAATTAATTAAACTAGATTTACTCTAGCCTAATTCTCATTGGTCCACTTCAAGGGTCTTCCAATAGGAATTGGGCATACCTTGTGGGCATCTGGCCTAGGGAGCTGACATGTGTCCCTCATTCCCTTTGTGTAAAGGGAGCCTGTGTGTGTGTGTGTGGCTTTCTCTCTCATCCCCTAGCTTTGGGGCTCGCCCCCTCCCATGTAGGGATGTAGAAAGACTTTTTGGGCACACACTAAGCATCCAATTTTCCCTAAGGTTGACCTTTGAACACAACCTTTGAATTTTGGAACCTTAGCATTTTGGAAGTCTTAATGGGCTGAACCTTAGGGTCTTTTTAGCCCGTTGTTTCACATGGCTCTTTTGCAGATGGCCCCCCCTTTGGATCCCTATTTTCCCTCCTTTGGATCCCTACTGTGGCCGGTATGCTAACTTAACCAATATTCTAGCTTTTTCTCCCTTGGCACTTCCCCACATTAAATGATCAGTTTAATATGAGAAAATCATTTAGGAGAATTAGATATTGATTATTATGACATTACCTCTCTCTTGAAATCATAGTCGTCCTCGACTATGGTGTAGAGAAGATAAAGCATATGCATGAGTCCTTTTCTTAGCGGGTAGAGGATCCCTATGTTACCCTACGACATCATTCCATAATGGATGACTAGTCCATTTGGCGCTTGAGAGCCTGAGGCTGCCGCAAGCATGTCTGCACATTAGTCCTATCAATCTTCCATAGTAGAGTGACAAGCTCTACTTGGTGTTCGGGAGACGTCGTCTCCGCAAACTTGATCTAAGCATGCATACTACTTCATTTTTGTGCACAAATAAAGAAAAAGAGAGTCTTATAAGACAAAATTTTTGTTCATTTTTAACATTTTGTACATTTGCTTACTCTTGGGAAGCATTGTAAGCATTGACAAGGTTTAGGTTATCCTTTAATTGTATGCCTTGCATCCATCTAGCATCTTCAAAAGGATAATTCTTAAACTTAATAAGATATCGTCGGATAGTCTTACCGCCTCTTAATACCTTGTCTTCATGTCGGAGAATGGACTCGGGCTGCAGCACCTCCTCGTGGTCCTCGATCTCCGGTGGGTCTTCAATAGTTGGTTCTTGAGGTGGCTCTCCTTTGTAAGGCTTTAAGAGGCTCACATGAAAAGCATTGTGTATGAGCCAATGATTGGGCAACTTAAGTTGATAGGCCATCTCATTGATTGGCCTAAGAATCTGGAAGGGACCATAGTACCTTTTTGCTAGTTTAGCATAGTACTTTTGGTGGCCCGTAGGATTCTTGCCCGTCGTGTGCCTTAATCGAGCCTTGGGAAACTTTAACAAGACCCAATCGTTTTCTTTAAAGGCTTGGGCTCTTCTGTGCTTGTCAGCAGCAGCCTTTTGCCTTTGCTGTGAGATAGAGATAGCATCCTTAATCTTTTGGAAAGATTCTTGTAGGTCTCGGCTATACTCATCTGCAGCGAAGATCTTCCCATGTACCTTAAGTAGCAAGGGACTTTTTGATCTTCCCTCAATTACCTCGAAAGGTGCTTTTCCTGTAGAAGTATGTACAGTGTTATTGTAAGCATACTCTACTAAGGGTAAGTACTTCTCCCATTGGGATCTTTGATCTACTTCCGTTACATAGGCTTTTAGTAGATCGAGAATAGTTAGGTTAGCTATTTCACTTTGGCCATCAGTTTGTGGATGATAGGCCGAAGAGAAGTTTAGCCTTGTTCCTAAATTCTCAAAGAGACCCTTCCAGAAATTACTGGTCATTCTAGGATCTCTATCCGACACTATGGACATTGGCAAGCCATGGTACTTGAAAATTTGTGCGAAATGAAGAGGGTTGCCATTTGATGGGCTTTGATAGTCTTTTTGACAGGTATAAAATGAGCTTGTTTACTGAACCTGTCTACTATCGTCCATATTCCCGTATTCCCATGGATAGACTTAGGCAATCCAAAGATAAAATCCATGGATATGCTCTCCCATGGTGAATTAGGGATTGGCAAGGGTTGAAGCAATCCAAGTTGCTTCCCTCTATCAAATTTTGTCTTTTGACATACCACACATTTGGAAACATACTCATGTATGTTCACTTTCATGGTAGGCCAATAGAAATATGTTTCAATTCCCTTTAGGGTAGACTGAATCCCTCTATGCCCCGCATATGGGGGAGCATGAGATTCATACATTACTTTCTCACGTAGTGAGTTAGTAACGCATAGTCTATTGCCATAGAGAAGATAGCCATCTTGTAAAGTAAATGGTTCTTCTTTCTTCCCTAAGGCAAGGGCTGAAATCACATCTCTAAAATCGGGATCAATAGCATACTCATCTATCATTAAAGATAGATCATTGTGAGTTGCTATGGAAACCGCATTCACTCTCGGTCGTCTTGAGAGTGCATCGGCTACTTGATTATGCTTGCCAGCAATGTGAGCAATATGAAAATGAAATTGCGAAAGGAAATTTGCCCACCTCATTTGTTTGTCGGAGAGCTTGGTCTGCGTCATGAAGTACTTAAGACTTTGGTGATCCGTTCGCAGAATGAAAGGAGTCCCCAATAAATAGTGCTTCCATGAGTCTAAGGCATGTAGAACTGCAAGGAGTTCTTTTTCGTATATGCCTAGAGCTTGCTCAACAGGGTCGAGCCTTCGACTCTCATAGCCTATGGCGTGCCCTTCTTGGAGCAAAACAGCCCCAAGGCAATCACCACAAGCATCACATTGGACCTCAAATGGTTTTGAGAGATCCGGTAGTGTAAGCACAGGTTGAGATATAAGCTTTTCTTTAAGCTTTTCGAAAGCATTGTTCTCCTTAGCAGACCACGTATACCTAACATTTTTCTTTGTTAGGTCATGTAATGGTCCCGCAATTTGTGAGAACTTTTCTATGAAGCGTCTATAGTATGCACACATACCTATAAAGCTTCTTAGTTCATGAAGATTCCTTGGTTTAGGCCATCCTTTTATTACCTCTAACTTGGATGGATCCATTTGGATTCCATCTTGAGAGATAATGTGACCTAAATATTGAATCTCTTGCAAGAAAAATTCACTTTTCTTTCGATTAACATAAAGTTTATTCTCTCTTAAAACTTGAAATATTACCTGGAGGTGTTGCTTATGTTCCTCTAATGAATTAGAGTAGATGATAATATCATCAAAGAACACTCCAGTGAAGGTTCGATGAGGTCTGAACAGCTTCTCCATCAAGCGGTTAAATGTGGCTGGTGCATTAGTCAAGCCAAAAGGCATGACAATGTATTCGTAAAGACCAAATGTAGTACGAAATGCGGTCTTTACAATGTCTTGATCAACTATCCTTATTTGATGATAGCCACTTTTTAGGTCAATCCTACTGAAGTAGGTCGATCCTTGTAGCTTATCAAATAGGTCTTCTACCCGTGGAACGGGAAACCTATTCTTGATAGTGATCCTATTTAGTGCTCTATAGTCGACACACATACGATATGTGCCGTCTTTCTTTTGCACTAATAGCACAGGTGAGCAAAATGGAGATGAGCTAGGCCTAACCATGCCCTTCTCAATTAACTCATGCACTTGCCGCATAATCTCCTCTTGTTGAGCTTGAGAAACTCTATAAGGAGGTTTGTTAGGCGGTGAACTTCCTGGAAGAAGTTCAATTGCATGGTCGTCATTACCTCGTTTAGGAGGTAGCTCAGAAGGGATGTCGTCAATAAAGACATCTTGAAACCCCTTGAGAAAATTGGATAACTCTAATTCCTTTTGGTTGCTTTTATTTTCTTTTGCTAAAGCATTAGGTTCATTTTGAGAATCTTTAACAAAAATCATGTACACGGAAATAGAGCTCTTTATTGACTTGTTGAAAGCTGGTGTATGTACAATGGGGATGGTGTTACCCATCTCCCTAGCATCTATATACATGTCCTTTTCCCTGAACTTAAAGGAGATTCTCCTTTCAGGAAATTTAACATGGGCTGCCAGACGGTCAAACCATGGTGCCCCTAGGATTACATCCTCATGCTTTAGAGGAGAGATAAAGAAATCCTCTTTGTCCACATAGCCTTGGACATGAAGCCTCAATTTCCCGATTAAGGGAGTGACTGAAGCTTCTTGCCCCTTGAAGGCACTGTCTGCGGGTAGGATATCTCCCATCTCGTAGGATTGTATGCCTAGCTTGGTGGCTAACTCCATAGATATGAAATTGTGAGTAGAACCAGGGTCAAAGAGAATAAAAGCATCATGTTCTCTTACCTTTCCCCAAGCATGGCATAGAGGAGATCCTTTGTGGTGAGTTTGGTGAATCTCCTCCTCTTGGATTTCAACCAAAGAAGCTCTAGGAGGATCTTGGCGGTTGTTCTTTTGGGGACAAGCGCGGTACGCATGCCCTTGTTCGCCGCACTTGAAACACCGGTTATCTTTACGATAACGCTCAAGCTCTTCAGGAGAGAGTTTATTCTTTCCTTTGTAAACTCCCTTCTCTTTAGCTTTGTTGGAATTGCCCTTAGGAGACTTTTGGACATTGTCCTTCCCCTTAGGCTCATTGGAACCTTTGTTTTCCGGGGGCTTATTATTTCTTTTACCCCCCGTTTGGAAATTGATTCGCGAGGCCACCATAGTATGGTGTATTACCGCCGATATGGTACGTGGCCTTTGGGAGTTGACATACTCCGCCATTTCTTCGGTTAAGCCCGCACAAAATTGTTGCTTTTGCTCTCCAAAATCCAACTTTTTGAAGACAGTGGCTTTGAGTTGTAGGTCCCAAAACTTGTCTACATATTTGTGGATGGATTCATTGGGAGAGAGCTTTAAGCTTCGCCATTCGGTGAGTACTTTGTCTTTGGCATCGGTGGCCAAAAACTGCTTCATAATGGAAGCTCTTAAAGCCTTCCATGTTCGTGGAGCTTCACCGTTGGCTCGTAGGCTAGACCACCATTGTCTGGCGGACTTTTGAAAGTGCATAGCTACATGGCGTAGCTTAGAGGACTCCGTGAAGCCCTCATCTCCAAACGCCGCATCGAATTGCTGGATAAAGGCCAAAACTTTGTCTGTAGCACCGAAGGTGCCATCATAGGTAAGGAAAGAGATGCTCTTCCCTCCCTCTTTGAATTTCTTCAGCTTGGACGACCTCTTCCATGCGGCATAGGATTTCCTATGGCCTCTTCTTTTTGATGGTTCAAAAGTTCCACCATCACTTTCTTCAGAAGATGAAGAATTTGAAGAAGGTGGAGAAGAGGGTGACCTCTTTCTCGCCTTTTTCTTGTCTTGATCTTTGTCGTCTTCACCATAGCTTTCATAAGAGGAAGAGGATAAAGAAGATGGAGAAGAGGGTGTCCTCTTTCTCGCCTTTTTCTTCTCTTGCTTTTTATCATCCCTCTTTGAATTATGGCGTGGAGAAGAGTGTGATGGTCTTCTCCGCTTTGGTGGTGATGGAGAGCGTTTAGCCCGCCGTCTTCGTGGAGCCATCTCCGCCGAGGTGGCGGGAGACTCGCTTCTTTCTCGTTCCTTCGGTGGAGGCTCTTGAGTTCTCCTTTGGGAAGGAGATGCATCATCAAGAAGTAAGTTCTTGAGCCCTTCATATGGATTCTCTTCTTCTTCCCGAATCGGAGAGAGACCTCTTTTGGTAGTCTCACAAGGAGGCTTCCTAGGTGTTCTCTCGTCATGGTGATGAGCTTGGAGAATCCCGTGAGCACGGAGCTGCCGTTGCACTTCACTTTGGAGAGATGGATTGCCCATGGCTTGTTGAAGCCTAGAAACAAGATAATTAACAAGCATTGAAGCATCATTAGTAGCTTGCTCATGAGCAAAATCAAAGTTATCAACATTAATTTCACTCTCTTTAATATTGTCAGCCATTCTAACAACTTTTAGGTGTAAACTTTTTAGGTGTACTTTGGCACTTCAAGCCCTAGTTGCTACTCCTCTTTACCCCTTTAGAAAAAGCACTCAAGCTACTGTACCCGCGGCTCGAATACCATTAATTGCAAGGAATAGAAGAGAGGGTCTTTCGACACCAAAACAGCACCGGCTCCTGTCAAGCTTCTAATAGCTCAATAGTGGTTAAGCCGTAGGCAAGCCCCGTAGGACTCCACTATTAAGACCATAGCTCTCGACGGTGATGCCCCGTTAACTGCACAAAGGCAGGCGCACTGCAAGGCTGAAAAATCCCTATTCTACTTACTCACAGGCAATTAATAATACCAACCATTTGTAGCTAGCTTGAGGACCTCCCTTCTTGAGCAAGAAAAGAGAAACCTTGAGCTCTGATACCAATGTAACATTTAATGGCCTAAAATCTTATGTGTAGCGGAAATTAGCATGAACATAGTGAGCATTTCATTAGAGTTGATTCCTAATGAGAATTACAAGAGTGCTTGGGTGGAGAGAGCAACAAAAAGCATAACACCTAGTTAGATAGCATCGACAATACTTTCAAAAGAGAGAGCAATTAAGCTATTGACAACAGTTGAGGACCGGATTTGCATGGAGCCGGTCCCCCCTCCAAAAGGCTTTGTATTATGGTTTCTCCCATCAAGAGAGACATTGTACAATACAATTCTTTGTGTTCCTTCAAGACGAGCTAGTGCAATGAAGATGGAAGCTTCATACACCAAGCAAAACACTTAATCAAACACAACTTGAATTATCCCCGTTCTCAGACCCAAGACCTCACACACCTTCGAAGATGGTGAGAGCTAGCAGGGTATGAGAGTAGATTGAGAGGAAAAAGAAGTATCTTACGAGAAAGAAGTACATCTCCTCACATAATCACTCATATTAGCATAGCTTAGCTTAGTAATTAGCTTGGTAGAGAAGATGAGCATGCATTGAAGCTTGGCTCTTGGTTGGATTTGCATCCACATGCCAAGAGAGTGTTGATGTAGGCTTCTATCTCACAAGCTTGGAGTAGGTGATGAGCTCTCCATTAAAGCTTGGGAGGAGATAGAGTATTTTCCCTTCACACATGGTCAAGTGTGAGAGTGTGTGTGTCAATGCCAAGCAAAAATCAGCCCCCTCTCTCTCTTGGGCGAGCCCTAGCTGCTAAGTTAGTCTGGCTTTTGCCTCATTGGACCTCCCCAGGTCAAGCCAATAGGGATTAAGCAGCATAAGTGATAGCCTTCTGACATGTGTCCCCCTTTCCCCTTTTGTGAGAGCTTTAGATAATTAAATAATTAAACTAAACTCTCATTGGACCCCTTTGCCTCCTGGCCAATAGGAATCAGGCAAGCCATGGGGCTCCTGAATGCTCATTGGACCCCTTGGGAGACTGCCCAATAGTCTTCTAGGACACTTAATTCTTATTGGTTTCTTTTATTAAATGTTTTTAAATTAATTAAACTAGATTTACTCTAGCCTAATTCTCATTGGTCCACTTCAAGGGTCTTCCAATAGGAATTGGGCATACCTTGTGGGCATCTGGCCTAGGGAGCTGACATGTGTCCCTCATTCCCTTTGTGTAAAGGGAGCCTGTGTGTGTGTGTGTGGCTTTCTCTCTCATCCCCTAGCTTTGGGGCTCGCCCCCTCCCATGTAGGGATGTAGAAAGACTTTTTGGGCACACACTAAGCATCCAATTTTCCCTAAGGTTGACCTTTGGACACAACCTTTGAATTTTGGAACCTTAGCATTTTGGAAGTCTTAATGGGCTGAACCTTAGGGTCTTTTTAGCCCGTTGTTTCACATGGCTCTTTTGCAGATGGCCCCCCCTTTGGATCCCTATTTTCCCTCCTTTGGATCCCTACTGTGGCCGGTCTGCTAACTTAACCAATATTCTAGCTTTTTCTCCCTTGGCACTTCCCCACATTAAATGATCAGTTTAATATGAGAAAATCATTTAGGAGAATTAGATATTGATTATTATGACAAAGAGTGACCATTTCCCTCTTGCACGTATTTCATTTATAGATTTCTTGAATGGTCAAAGTGATTACAAACTGGCCGGCCGGTCATAAATGGCCAAAGCTCATAAAAGAGCACTTGAGTAATAAAATGTACAATGTATATATTTTCATTCGCATAGGCCTAGCTCGGTCTAGTCTTTTCCACCTGTCAGCTACAATAAAATAGTAAAATATCAATTCCATAACATACCTCTCCGTTGGAAAGCAATTGTCCTCAATTGCGAAGATAAAAATCTGCAAACAATACTTGTCAAAAGCAATGATTAAAAATTTGTATCAAATAGTCAAGAATTCATAAAATTAGACAACATTGTTTATGCCTGCCGTCATCCACATACTACCTATTCTAGTGTCCCATACCACTAGAATAAGTAGTATATGTCATACCCTGAGGAATCAGGATATCATTGGTCACACTCATCATCAATCTCATAATGTCAAGTCTCATCACATAAACACTGCCATGATAAAGTAATCATCAGATACCAAATCCCAATCCAATTCCAATTCCACAATATAAGTCCAAATCCAAATCGCTTTCATTATGTACCCGGGTAACAAAATCATACCAATTACAATGGTGGCCAGCCACTGCAGCATGAATTTGTGATCAGTGTTGCCTCAACCGACGAATCTACACCAATAGGACGTGCTGCCTAGATTGGCGAATATGCACTAATGCTGCCTATATCGGTAGATCTGCATTTACCATTGTGAATTTGCAATTTGTCAGTGTGCTGCCTAGATCGGCGGATCTGCATAGATAACTGGTGTTGCCTAAATCGGCGGATCTACACCAAGGTGAGCATTTACACACTGCCTAAATCGGCGGATCTGTGTGCATGTGACCAATGGACTAGACAAGACATAAAAAACAAAACAATGACTACCTGTGTGACACCACATTGGAGTATAGTTGAGTAGCAAAGTACTTACAAATTTTTGTTCACTATTCGAGAGCACCTTAACTCATATAAGTCGCAGCATAGCTTAATGATAAATCAGCTCAAGAAAAATTCCTTTCAATATAATTAGAAGTGATGACCTTAGTAGCAGTGTCTGAGTATTTATGTTAGAGCACAATGCAGAGAAATGAAATATGAAAAGAGGAATGACATATTTGATGTACATACCCGGAGGGTAAACTGTATTTGAATATATAGACCATTGTTGGTATATGGATGAGGTACAAGTGCTGCAACTCGCGTTTTACACCAAAGTATACCAATAGATCCAAAATGTTTTAGCATGGGGTTAATAATTGGTCAGGAACTTGCAATGGCAACTACAAAAGGGATTAGTATACAATCAAGACAAACGTGAGACAACTGAACGAAAAGAAAATGTTGACTTTAAATAGCATAGATCAACTAGTGCCACTAACCAAAAACAAATACAAGAATAAAGTGCGAGTTGTTGCACGACAACTTGTGCTCAGGCAGTAAGCACCTAATTTTGGTTTAAAGTTTCATAAAAAAACTATTGTTAACTCAATGACCGTGTTCAACTAGAATGAGCAAAGGTGCTCCACGTAAGCGTCAATTGTGAGGGTGGTTAGTGTATGACACTAGCGTCCAAATTATATATGAGCCTTGCCTGTTGCATTGTTCAGGTACCAGGTAGATGCGTGTTCTCTAATGTTTTCATTATTATTAGTATTATTATTATAATGAAATAGAGATATATATTTTTTTTTAATTGGGGCGGGAGGAGAGGCGGGTGGATGTGAAAAGAGAGAGAGAAATGAAATGTTATAGTATCCATCTTTAAAATGTAAAAATAACCTACGAAAAAAAAATGGAGACAGTCCTTGTGGTTCTAATACAATGTTTAGGTACGAAAATAGATTAAAATCATCGTCATCGTCGTCAAGCCACGTGGATACCCGACCTTGGGCATTGTCGCAAAGAGTGTCACATTAGTCATGGAAGAGCTTCATCAATGTCCACCACTGTAAGTAGTCATATTGGGAGGAGAAAGAGAGAGAGCGACATGAAATGCTATATTTCGCGTCTTGCAAAGGTCTATGGGACCAAACTAATACAATCCTTATGGTTCTAATACAATGTTTGGGTACAAGATAAAATGAAATAACATGAAAAAAAAAGGATTACAACTAAAAACCTAAAGTCATCAGGTCATCATCATCGGCAATGCCTGAGGATGCCTGATGTACAAGGAATAGGTGTGAGCGGACATCACCATCAAGCCACTGGTTTGTGGGTAGAGTAAAAATAAAATAAAAATGCGCAGTGACAAGTTGTAACTGAAACTTGGTTGACATGGGCGATTCTCATGAATAGATATGGCAATTTATGAATGAAAAGATAATGATAGCAATGATAATTTTGCTTGGGACTCCTTGATTAACAGCATTGTGGCGAGGATTTGTTGTATATGCTTGGAGATTGTCAGTCACCTTGCCTTAGGTACCTTGTCCCATGTCGATGATGGTGACCTTGATCTTTATCGGCATAATGTCATGCCACGTGCATTCTTGCCAGTATTCTTGGCCTACCTAGGTTTCGAAACCTGAAGTCACGAGGGTAGTTTGTATAAGTGAAAACATTTTGTCCACTGATGTGGGCCATTGTAAAATGACAGGTCCCAGCATATACTGCCGATAGATTGCCGTCATGCCCTCACATCAAGAAACCGAGATGCCCAACTTTCTGCTGTCAACGCAATGAAGCTAAGAACGTGATGTGTGTATATGCAGGGCAAATAGAGCTCACAAAATTGTCCTTCCACTAGCGAGTCGAGCCATCCAAGGTGGCTGTAGCGAATAACCTAAAGAGGTCGGGCTATGCAAAACTTGGTGCACAATCACGATCAGTGCAAGGCACATGCAGCCTACGAGAGACGTTGGAGCGCTAGTGGTCGCATGGCAGATGTAGCGGGTCAGGCCGGAATGAACTAGCAGCCTGAGAGGGCGATAGGTGGGGAGAGAGAGAGCTGGTTGAAGTGTGGGCTCTAACTGCCTGGGGCCATGCAAGAGATAGAGGGCGGGTGGGTTGGTTGGTGCAGCTCTCAAAAGGGCCATGCAGAACTCTTTGGCATGCAACCCTATAGGACCAGGAAATTCTACGGCTACGGAAAATTCTTGCATGTGTTTTGTGTGAAGGTTAGCTGGTTGGTGGCAGTTGCGGCAACCAAGAGTGTGTGTGTGACACTTCTTCTGCAGCAACGAGGGGCAGCCAAAGAGAGCTAGATGGAGTTGGACTGCATTTCTGCGGCTACGGAAAATTCTTGCATGTGTTTTGTGTGAAGGTCAGTTGGTTGGTGGTAGTTGCGGCAACCAAGAGTGTGTGTGTGACACTTCTTCTGCAGCAACGAGGGGCAGCCAAAGAGAGCTAGATGGAGTCGGACTGCATATGGGATGTGCTCACCGCCTCTTGTGTGATAGGCACTCCCAGCTTACGGGCGAGAGAGAGAGAGAGAGAGAGAGAAAGAGTTGACTTGCCATCTGCATGCCCTCTATGGTGTCTCGGTGTGTATACATTAGCGAAGGAGACATTGGCTGTTAGTACAAGGAGTTAGCCGTAAGCAAGGGCTGGCGGGTGTGGGTAGTAGTCTGTAGGGGGTAGGAAAAGAGCATCTGCATGTAGATTTGGTTAGCCGAACCACCCATTCCTATGAACAGCAGAAGTGCTGACGTGGTCGGTTGCTAGATAAAGCCATGGCTGGCTGACGCATGGAGTATTTTCTCACGCCACCCACTGGCCGGCTCTATCCGCCGTGGTGCTCGCGAGCTCTGTTTGCCATGCTACTCACGATGTTAGGCCTCTGCTCGTCTTGATGGATCTCCTACTCTTCTTTAAAAATAAAAAAAATACCCTCGTTAATTATAAATTTCTGGGCAAACTTGGGGTAGGTTCCGAGGAGAAAATGCGAACATGTTGGATGTTCTTTTTTTCTTTCTTTTTTTGTTTGAATTCCATCTCCTTCTTCTTCTGCTATCATAAAAGCCAATCAGTGTTACGCATAAAATCTATGATGATTCTACATCTTCTCCTTCTTAAACTATAGTAAGGCGTATTCTTCTACTATTCAATGACAATGGTCTAATTCCTAGGTGAAATTGACCCTGCAAAGCTTTCTTCAGCGCCAAGAGCACTACTTCTTCTACTATACATATCCTTGATGTATCCAAGTATTCTTCAGTATCGAATGCAATCTCAGGTCCCTCTTACTACTATGTTAACAAGTTATATCGGTATATTTTTTGAGTGGTAATTCAGATATTAATAATATGTAAGTGTTGATTCTACATCGTATTCAAGTTTATTTCACTAAATAAAATTCTATATTTTGGAGGATTAAGATTAAGAAACCAAAGATTTGTAAGAAAGAATTAACGACGAGGACTAGATTTGATAAAAATATATAAATAGACAAAAAGAAAGAGTCATGCTAGTGCACTTAGCTCTGATGCATAATCGTACAGCTCCTCCCACAGATTCCATTCTTTTTTCTTTGATTGATTATTACCCAGAGCGTAGCCTTGTGCTTTGATACCACTGCTATAAACGGATGCGCGATGGCCCTGCAAAATACTCATGATAACACAATACATACCATAAACGATAAATCGGTATACCTGAATCGTCACACACGCACATAATCAACGACGTACGCGAACAGAGAAAGACCTAGAGCGAGAGAGAATAGAAGAGCATGTGCAGACGCACCTCCTAGAGTGGAGTGCTACGCCGGCACGGAGAGAGAGAAGAGAAGAGAGATGAGAAGAGCAACGCAGACACTGGGTGCAATCTCCCCCCGTGCAAGAGTGACCATTTCCTTCTTGCACGTATTTCATTTATAGATTTCTTGAATGGTCAAAGTGATTACAAACTGGCCGGCCGGTCATAAATGGCCAAAGCTCATAAAAGAGCACTTGAATAATAAAATGTACAATGTATATATTTTCATTCGCATAGGCCTAGCTCAGTCCAGTCTTTTCCACCTGTCAGCTGCAATAAAATAGTAAAACATCAATTCCATAACAGATTTGGCTTGGTTTTTGACAGCTACCCGATCGTTTTTGAGACTCGAATCGGAAGATCCCTTTCTGAGATTGTGGCTAGTCTTGAGTTTGCTTAGCCTTTGGAGAGTTGTTTACGTAAGGTTTTCTTGAGCTGGGGTGTTCTCAAATGTTGAGACACTTTTGGTGATATAGGTTATTAGGGTACCCCTCTTTCGATATCCTCACCATAGGCTATGTATTTGGTCGGACACTTTTGTTTTTGACACCGAGTTGAAGGTCACATGATAGTTTCTTTGAGAATTTCACGTTAGTTTTATGCCTAGTGGTTTCTTTTGTTAGTTTATGCGTTGATTTTTTCATGTCGGGTTTGAGATTTTACTCCCGTACAGAGGAAACTTTGTCGGATTTTTCTCGTGAGTCGATCATATGCGTTCTTGGCACATTTGATTGCTTATAACCTATTCTACTACATTTTGTTTTGAGTCTCTACTCCTGTTTTAGGGGAAACTCAGTCAAAATTCTCCAAGAAATTTTGCCATAAATCGTTGGTCACATTCTCTTGAGTTATGGCTGCTAGTAGTGCTTCAAAAAGGGAAGACTATTACATAAAGAAGTTTGATGGTACAAACTATACGATTTGGAAGCAACGTATGCTTGATGTCTTGGTCAACAAAGGCTTGGTAGAGCCATTGAAAGAGAGTAGGGAGAGTGCTTACACTGATGATCAATGGGAAGATTTGGATGCCCGTGCTATGGCCACTATTATATTACATCTTGGCAAGACCATATTCTTCACGATTATGGACAAGACTACAACACGAGAGCTTTTGTACTCTCTATGCACAGCTTGGGATGGAAAAAGTGCTTCTAACAAAGTTTTCTTGATGAAAAACTTATGCATTTGAATATGAGAAAAGGTAGCATGTTAGTGCACACTTGAATGAGTTCAATAGCATCTTGTCTCAACTAACATAAAAAAAGCATTGAATTTTGATGGTGAAATGAAGGCCATTTTCTTGCTATGTTCTTTGCCTTGATAGCAATGGTCATGGAGATACATATATGGCAAGTGGCCATATATGGCAAGTGGCCATAATTGCCATAGGCAAAGAGGTGGGCGTAGTCGCATCCGCGGGTGTTCCACAGGATTGTAAGGATCACCAAAATTATAGCAAGATTTGAGGCCGTGATTTGAGAAATGTAGAATGCTATCATTGCGGTAAGAAAGTCCATTTAAACAAATATTTTTGTGTTTTATGGTGTGAAAAGGACAAAGCTATTGTGAAGTATGACGCTCCAAAGAGCAGTGTAAAGATAGACGAGATCAATGTGGTTGAATCTCCACCTCCAAAGGTTATTTGTGATGTGTAGTAGCCCTCAAATGTGCTTGTTTTCACTTCCAATTTGAGTCCAAATGCTTTAGTGGCTCTTGATGAGTGCCATGCGTAAAATTGGATCATTGATTAAAGTGCCAGTTTCCATGTTACTCCCGATAGAGGATGGTTCTCCACGCGTACTTCTATGAATGGTTTAATCAAGCTTGGAGATTCCTGTCAGTATGTGGTATGGGAGGTGTCAAGTTATGCATGATGAATGGCACTGAATTTATGCTCCGTGGAGTCAGACATGTTCCTAAACTGACTAAGATTTTGGTGTTAGTTGGTCAGCTTGATGCTCTAGGTTATACTATTATTTTTTACAATGGTTTTTGGATGGTGCGTAAAGCAAATTTGGTTGTCATAAAAGGTCACAAATCTGGTTCATTGTACTCTTTATATGTCTCTTCACTCAAAGAGAGTTCTATCTATGTAGCCAAGCAACCTTCTACTGAGTTGTGGCATAGCCGGCTAAGCCATATGAGCCAAAATGGAATGAAAATCCTTCAACATTTGGGCTACTTACCTATGTCAATTTTTTAAAAAAATTCAATTTATGTGAGCATCGCATCTATGGCAAGTGAACTAGGCAAACTTCCTCGCCAATACATTAAGAGTTGGGAAACTCTCTAGATTTGGTTCATAGCAATTTATGTGGGCCTATGCCACACAAATCTCTAGGGGGAGAACTATATTTCCTGACATTTATAAATGACTCTACTTGAAAGGTGCGAGTCTACCTCTTGAAGGGGAAAGACAAAGTGTTTGCTACATTCCAGAAATTCTTAGCCATGGTTGAGAACCAATCTGGTAGAAAGCTAAAAGCTTTTTAAACTGACAATGGTGGAGAGTATATCTCCACAAAGTTTAAGAATTTTTGTAACAAACAAGGGATTCAGTGACAATTTACTATGTCATACACATCTGCTTAAAATGGAATCGTTGAGTGTATGAATCACACAATTCAAGAAAGAGTCACAACCATGTCATCTATGGAGAATTTTACCTCATGAGTTTTGGGGAGAGGCTGTTATGATAGTTGGATACGTCATCAATAGATCGCCTAGTACTCCATTAAACTTTAAGATTTTGCAAGAGATGTGGACTGGAAAGACACCAAATTATGATAGACTATGTGTGTTTGGGTGCAAAGCATTCACACATGCCCAAAGAACTTCACAAGAAGCTAGATCCCAAGTCACACAAGTGCATCTTCAATGGTATAATGCAAATGGAGAGATGGGTCTTGTGCTTGGTTTAGTAGCCATAAAGGACATGGAGTTGATCCAAATGGATGTGAAGATGGCATTTCTTCATGGGGATCTTGAAGAAGGTGTCTACATGAAGCAACTAGAAGGATTTGAGATCAAGCTTGAGAAGCCATTAAGGGCAGAACTTGTGTGTAGACTTAAGAAAGCTTTGTCTGGACTAAAGCAAGGTTCAAGGCAATGGTACATCAAGTTTGATAAGTACATTCAATCCCAAGTTATGTGCGGAGCCAAGAGGATCACTGCTTATACACAAGAGGTTGATTAATGGTTTCCTCATCATTCTGATCTTGTATGTGGATGATATGCTTATAGCTAGGAAATCAAAAGATGAGATTGCGCTTCTCAAGGATGCCTTAAGCAAGCAGTTTTCCATGAAATATTTTGGCAATGCACATCATTTTCTTGGTATGCATATCGAGAGAGATTGTAAGCACGGAATACTTGAACTATCACATGAAGAGTATATTCACGAGGTCCTGCAACGTTTTAACATGAAAGGGGAAAAACATTGAGTATCCTAATGGCTACATAAGTAAAACTTAGCAGGAATGATTGCCTCAAATCGGATGCTGAAAAGGCAGAGATGGAAAATGTGCCATATTCTTTAGCACGCAATCTCATGTTCTCATGGTTAACACGCGACCAGATATTGCATTTTGCAATGGGAATGGTTAGCAAGTATATGGAATATATGGGCAGAAAGCATTGGGAAGTAGTGAAGTATATCTTGAGATACATCAAGGTCTCAACCTGCAAGTGCTTGCGCTTTGGGAACTGTGATGCATCCATAGTTGGATACACTGATTTGGATCATGCGAGTTATGTGGACATTAGGAGATCCATATCTGGCTACATTTTCTTGTTTGTTAGAGAGGTAGTCTCTTGGAGATCATATCTCCAAAATTTCACTTTGTCTTCCACTATTGAAGCTGATTATGTTGCAGTTTCCAATGCCAGCAAGGAAGCTGTATGGTTAACTCGTATAGTGGGATACCTTGGTATACACGAGACTCCAGTGCTAAATTGTGACAACCAAAGTGCGATTGCAGTAGCAAAGAGCCCCGTGTTTCATTCCAAGTCAAAACACATCGAGGTCAGGTATCATATGATGCAGGATATTTTGGCTAGCAAACACATTGAGTTAGCCAAGTTGACACGGGATGACAACCCTATCGATGCTCTTTCGAAGAGCCTAGCAATAGAGCAGTTCTCACATTGCATCGAGATGATGGGCATAGGGTGAAGCCTCATGATGCTTCACATTTGTACAGGGTTGTACTAACATAGGCCACTCGGGCCATTGTGGCCTTCAAGTGGGAGATTGTAAGGGTTCATGCCATATTGGTTGGGTGTTGCCCATTACTAACTTTCACCTTAATTATTCTATAATACATGTAATGGAATTGGCCTATTTAATTTGAGAGTAGCGGAAATTAATGAGAGTACTTTTGAGAAATGACTTTGTGAGCATAGCGGGTGAACATAATTGAAGATAGCAACATAATCATAGCAATTAGTTAACTTGGCATGAACAATACTTTTGCAAGAGAGAGAATTTAGAGAACATGACAACAGTTGAGGACCGGATTTATGTGGAGCCGGTCCCCCCTCCAACAGGCATTTGTATTATGATTTCTCCCATTAAGAGAGACTTGTTACAATACAATCTTTGTGTTCCTTGTGACCTAGGTGATGCAATGAAGATGGAAAGCTTCATGCATCACAAACATAACATAAACTTGAAGAAAGCTTTAACTATCCCAAGCCTCAGTCCCAAGACCTCAAACACCTTCGAAGGTGGAGAGAGCTAGCAGGGAATGAGGATAGGGAAGAGGAAGAAGAAACATTTAGTAGGAGAAAGAATTAGTTCCTCACTTATCATAACTCTTGTTGCTAGCATACATAATAGCATAGTAATGAAGAAGAAGGAGATGGCAAGCTTAAGCATTGAAGCATGGCTCTTGGTTGGATTTGCACTCCATATCCAAGAGTGTTGGTGTAGGCTCTCAACCTCTACTTGCTTGGAGAAGGAGATGGAGCTCTTGCACTTTGCATAGCACACAATGAGAGTGTTTGTGAGTATGTGTGGGTGAGTATACCCCCTAAGCAACCCCTCTCCTTGCTAGGTCGACCCCCTCTTCTAGCTCATCATTGAAGCTCATTGGCTCATGCCAAGCCTAGCCAATCACAAGCTTGAGCCATTTCTAGCAATAGGTGTAGTCTTGGGACAAGTTTCCCCCTTTCCCCTTTGAGAGAGAGGACTTGATAAATGCAAAAACAATTAGATAATTGTTATAAATTATCATTGGACCCCTTTTAATCCTAGCCAATAGAGTTCAAGCACCTCATGGAGGTAACATGGGTAGGAGCTTGACATGTGTCCCTGTTGCCTCTTTAAGCTTGGGATTTCCTTGAGAGTGTGTGTGTGTGTTCTCTCTCTAGCCCCTAAGAAAAGGGCTCGCCCCCCTCTTTGTAGAGATCTTTTTGACCTTTGGTGCTCAAGCACCTTAGTCATCAAGCATGACTAAGCACTTGGACTAGGGGTGTTCCCACAAGCATCTCAGGCAAGCATGCCAAAGCACCTCAAGCACCTTAATCATGCAGCAGGTCAAGTACCTCAAGCATGACAAGCACCTCGAGCTTGGGCCGGGTTCCCACCTCAAGCTCAGACCTAGCTTACCTAAGGTCAAAGGACTTTTACACACATTATTGGAGGTCTTCAATGAAGCTAACCCTAAGGTCTTATGCTCCATTGGTTAGCCTTGCTCTTTGATAGACCATCTCTCATTTGGGCCCCTTTACCATTGGCCCCGTGTTGAGATAGATCTATAAGCACATATCTATATCTTAACACTTGTTCCCGTTCATTCTCCCACATTAAGTGATCAATTTAATGTGAGAAAATCATTTGGGTTGGTTAGATATTAGATTTTATGACAATACATAAAAAATAAAGGGATGTGGATGATCTATCCACATAGAGCTCCACCCATACAGCCGCTCGTGCTCCTGCACTCGCACTCACGCACGCTCTTACTCAGCTCACAATTTCTTCAAAAAGAAAAGATAGCCTATATATGCTCTAATAAAAATGTCAGAGAATTGGTATTAAAGTGCATCCAAAATTACAGATTAGAGTAACTAATCAATTGTGTAACACACTGAGCATTTTTCAACATGATAATTGCAAATCAAGAATTAAATTAGATTCAAATCACACATCACATACATGTACTAACACACACACACACACACACACACACACACACACAGAGAGAGAGAGAGAGAGAGAGAGAGAGAGAGAGAGAGAGAGAGAGAGAGAGAGAGAGAGAGAGAGAGAGAGAGAGAGAATTAGACACCAGAAGTCGAGGGCTGAACTTTTTGGAGCCAACCCCTTCTCTGAAAGAACTTTGTATTGGCATTATTCTTCTTCTTTAGAATAGCTTTTGGTCAATAAAACTGGCTAATTGCACTTCTAACTGCACAAATTGAAGAGATGAAAGCTCTAAAATTTGGCAGAGATTATGATTAGTCTTTTCACTCAATACACCTCGATGAACTCAATTTCAAGGCTCTTAACACCTCGCAGATGGTAGGATTTTCAAAGATTAAGCAAGAATTAGGTTGGAAAAAAGATATGTAAGCATTAAGAAGTAGTAATTTTGGTTTAGTTAATTATGCATAAGCTTGAGCAGCCATATCTCTGGAAATGGGTAGAGAGAGAGAGAGAGAGAGAGAGAGAGAGAGAGAGAGAGAATCAATGATGAGCCTTGAGAAGAGCATGGAGACGTTCCTTTGACTAAGGATTGTACGGAGCTTCAAGAGCCAAAAGATACACCTGTTCTCTTTGATGCAATCCCAAAGAAAAACAAAAAAGTCTACCTTTCGCAGTCCTCAAACCAAAAAAATTTGAACATGCAACTTGTTCATCTCGTTGTTTTCATTAAGACGTGAAACCCAATTTTTTTGAAAAATGCCTTCTTTTTTGAGTTATTCTAAAAATACTCACACTAGATCTTTTAGAGATAGTTTTCTATTTTTAAAACTACTCATTCTACCTTCTCTCTTGCATGGAGGCTTGTGGACCATATCCCTTACCTCCACATAGCTTTCAGCTGACATGTGTGGATGATAATACCTTGGGGTCCTATTCCCACCTTTTGGTTAGACATACTACCCACTTTTGGAGGCTTTCGAGATATGTTTTCCACTCTTTTGGACTTGCAAACATCGTGTTTTCTTCCCATGAAATATGGGATGAATCCTTCTCGAATTCCAATGGCACTTTTGAAAAATGTATTCAATTTTGGAACTCTTTAGTTCACAAACACATTTCTTTGTCCCTTGTACATGATTGACCCTTCTACTATTTTTATTTTCTCTCACTAGAATGGCCAATTCTAGAGAGAAAAAATTCATCCAAGTAAATAAAAAATGAAATGTGATGGCACCTCCCAAATATTCTAAATTTCCTCCTTAATCAAAGGAATCTCTAGGACATATTAGAATGAAACCAACCTCGCAAAGTCTTAGAGGAACCTTACAGAGAAACGACAACTGGATACTGATCCGCTGACATGCATCTATCTAGTCGTTTTTTATGGTAGAGAGAACCTCTGGTGTAATTTTTCCAAGAAAAGTCACCAATGTCTCCTACATCCACTAGATAAAACGTATCAAAAAGATCATTGAAAGTTGAAAACTCAAAACCTCTAAGAGAAGTTCTTAGTGCCTTATATCTTTCCTTTTTGGTTTCCACCATGTTATAGTCCCCCAACAACACAAGAGGTTTATCCATTTTAGCCACCAAAGAATTCCGTAGAGCAATTCTGTTTTGATCAAAACCACCCACATAGCAAATTTCACCAGCTTGCATCCAAGTCAAAGATAGTTGAGGTAGGAGTCTTGAAGTGGGGAGTGAAGATCCACAAGTCAGGGGCAATAACCTTGAGCCTACTATCAACATCATTAGCGGAGTCTTTGAGCTCTTGAAGAGCAATAAATTCAATGGGATTATTATTAAGCCATTATTTTATTAAAGATACTTTTTTAGGGTAATTGAAACCCTTGATATGCCAAGAAACTCCTTTCATCTTTTGGGTTTGTTAGGTTTTTTCCCTGGGTTATCTAAGGACTTTTGAGGAGAGTGTTCAACCTATGTATGATTCCATTTGTTATTCTTGAGGACATCCATGGCCACAATCTCTTTTTGGGAAATAACTTCCTTTTCTGACTCTAGGTTCATAAAAAGAACCAACTTCTCATCGTTTAAAGAACTAGCAAACATAGAGATTAGGGAAAGGTTTACTTGGTTGTTGAGGTTTGTGGGGCTGTCTCTCTTTTTGAGTCTCCTTGGGCGCTTGAGAAGTAGAAGTCCCTCTTTCTATCACTCTAGTTGCTATAGAGGGGGTTGTTTTTCCCATCGCAGAACTAGAACGTTGATCTTTTTTCTCAGTAGTTGTTGGGAAAACTGTCGGGACACCCTCCCTAGGTTTCCAAGTGGGCAATCCTTGATTTTATGAGTTTTAAGGCCTCAATGAAAGCAAGCATGAGGCAGGTGTTTGAAGACAATTTGCTGCAAGAAATAAGTCCCATTGTCTAGGTTTAATTTAACAAACTCGTGTATTGTTTTATCCAAATCCATGTCAACTAAAATTTTGAGGGTGCCATACTAGGTTGTAATCCCTAAGAGATCAACTACCAAGGACCTCCCAACAAATTGTGCTATGATCCTCAAAAAGTTATAACACTAGAACGATAAGTGTGGAAGCTCCTTTCAAACAGGATACATGGAAGAGTCAATCCCTTCAAGACATAAATAACATGATCATCGAACAAGACACAGAGGTGAGATTTTAAACATCCATTGCTGGCCCCCTAGGGTTGAACAACCATACCTTCATTATTAAGAAGAATAATGTAAATTTTTTAAGGTAAAACTTGGATATGCATAACCTTTATGCTCTTGATTATCCAATTATCTATGAACCAAGAACGCGGGACTTCTAAAGGAGGGTGATCCCCATAGATCATCATAACTAGTACACACTTTTCATATTCATTTTATGCTTATTAACCAGAACTCTTTATTGCCGTTGTTTCAGGATCTCCATTGCACGTAGTTTGTTGCATGTTTTCAGGAGCTTCAGTTTTGGTTTGACAAGAGACATCCTTAGTAGAGCCTAGATGTGGGGATGTTCCTCCTTTGGCAAGGTTTTGTTGCAGGGCATGGTGTAAAGCTGAGGCTGGTGCGTAGAAGAGGGTAAAGGGTCACTTGAGCCAGATTGTGGATGTTGTGTGAGCAACATAGTTGAGGTGGATGATGACGCACCTACTGCTGCAAAGAGGAGGATGAACCGAGTGAGTAGATACAATGAGTGGGGTAGGCACGAGTGCATGCAAATGATTACTCAATGGGGAAATAGAGAGAGTTTTCTCGAGCTTACTAATCATTATTATTCCATTGCCTAAGGACACCTTCATGCTCAACATGTGTCCTTGAGTGGTACAGGGGATTAGGATTAGAATCAGGGAACTGAGCATTAGTGGCGATTTGGGAAGTTAGCGGCGGGGTTAAATCTTGTGCTTTGTGTGTATTCTTTCTCCCTTGGTTAAATTCAACCCTCCCCAAAGACTCAACACCGAAGGTGTCCTCTTCAAAATGAGGTGTTCAATACGTTTTAAAGTTGTCGTCCCGTTTGCATTTGCGACGCAGTCCGACTGTCCGACATGAAAGGGGGTGCTCATGGAGGTGGTGCTCTCAAGTCCAACGTTAAATTTCGAATGTAAGCGAGATGGTCTACTTGTACGTTTTTGCATGTGCGAGCAGCGCAGACATCTTTGAAGCTTGCGCTTGCCTTGTCTTTCAGGCCAACAGCAGAGAACCTCATTCCTATCCGCATCGATGTGGAGGTCGAAGGGCAACGCTTTAAGGACGCTTTCACTTGGAATCCTAATGGTAAGCACAGTGAGTGCACGTGCGTCTCTGGGGTGTGTGTGTGTGTGTGTGTGTGTGTGTGTGTGTGAGAGAGAGAGAGAGAGAGAGAGAGAGAGAGAGAGAGAGAGCGCTTTTGATTTCTTACCATTTCTACAGAGCCTGATTTGGAGATTACTGGCTTTGCGAGGCGAACTGTGAAAGACTTAAATCTGCCAATGGCATTCATACCTCTCATAATCCAATCCATTCAGGTCTTTGTCATGTGCTTTCTGATTTAAGTTAAGAGTCACATGCTGACAGGTTGATCTTGGTTGCAAGTCAGACCCAAGTCAACGAGTTTCGTAGCTATGAAGGTCTAGAGATGATAGCAGGCGAGAGGGTTCATTGCTTGAAGGTCGGCATAATTGTACTGCAGAAGTATGATATTTGAGCTTGTATAAATGCATCTGTTTAGAGCTTCCTATTCGAAAAGGTCTCTGCTTTTGCAGCTTGATTTAAGAGTGAATAGCACAGTTATCCGCGACCAATTTTTATGGGTGCGCATTTTCCTTTGAGAAAGTAGATCTTTTGAGGTTCTCCATAAAGTCGTTCCATGGCATATTTAGTCTTTATTTGGATCTGTGTAGGATCTTGGGAACCTTGAAAGCGACCCAGAAGAGTTTGCCAGGTGTATTTGCAAGGACCTCGAACTTGACGATCCTGAAGTTGGTGTGAGTACTTCTCATCGATTGATTTAACTGTTTCTTCTTCAGTTGCAAGTTGCAAGGCTGTTACCATCAGCAGCTTCTTCTCTACTTGAACTCAAAGGTGTGAACTTAAAACATGTGCTTTGTCACATGGTTAGGATTCTTTTGTGCTAACCATGTCAAAGGGCTTGTGTGGTGTACATATGTTGTGCAAACTATGGATAAAAACTGTTATTAACCATTGATCTTTTTCCCAAGGTTCTCTGTCAGCCCTCTTTGTGTACAAAAGTCGTCAATAGCCTTGAGGTTGTTAAAGTTTATAGCATCTCAAGTGAATAGCCCAATGTGATCCCAATATTTATTTTGGCTTTAGGTATTTATTTTACTTATTTGTCAAATCTTGGGTAAGGCAATTTGCTAAGGTGAGTATAGAAGCACGCATAGCCCCCATTGTATAGATCATCAATTCATTGCCAAGGTTGGTTGTTTCAGAAGTCTCTCTCTCTCTCTCTCTCTCTCTCTCTCTCTCGTGTATTCTCTCCATTGCTCTACACTTCTGCATCGTGAACTTTGACATGGTATCAAAGCTTTGGAGGAACTAGCACGCGGTGAAGGAGGCCCTCTTGAGTCTCTCCAATGGCGGCGGCGTCGTATTGCTTGGCGTTATAGCGTTTTTAAAACCCAGGAGAAAATTGAGGAAACAACGTGTCGGAGTCTCTCACGGAGTACCAAAGTGCCAACGTTATAAAACGCTAGGCGTTGGTGGCTCCTGTTGTGAGTAGTCCTTGGCAGCATAGCTTTGACAACTAGGGTTTTGAAATCCTCAATGTTGAGTTGGGCGACGGTGAACCTCCCCTTCGAGGCGTATTGAAACGCTGGCACTAGAGCCTAAAGACAACGACCTTCCCCCTTGTTGGCTACCTCTCCCCTTGTACCAAAGAGAGCGTTTTGAAATGCTAGAGCCAAAGGGGCTATGGGAGGTAGGGATTGTGGGGTTCTTGTGCAGTGCAGATTCTCTTTGGAGCGGCTTGGGGGATTTTTCGAAGACTTTTGGCAGTGCGAGGAGGAACCCTAATATTTTCCAGACCTTGTACCTGCAAGATGGCCCCCCCTTGCTCGAGCGCTAGCGACAACAATGACCAACACCATGTATCGGCTATGGAAAGTGGATCAACCAACACCCAATTAACGGCCTATGCACGGACGAGGTTCTTAAGGAAGCCGTCAATATGTTTGGCTCAAAATTGTGAAGCCAAAACTAAATGGACCAGTTGGCTAGAGGACAAAGGCAAAGACAAGCTTGACAAGGACAGCAGTACTAGTGCTCAGTTAGCTGCCTTGGTACCCATGAGGTTCGAGAGCGGTTGTTATAAATGCGAGAAGACCCCTTGTTTGGCTCGAGAATGCGAAGCCATGGGCAAAAGCAAGAACTCACAAAAGGACAAAGGTAAAGGCAAGCTGGACAAAGATAACGGTGATAAAGATTTGACAGAGGAGATCAGCATGGCACACGTGGTAGCTGTTTTACAGGCTTGGACACTCCAAGTGAGATATCAATAGCAACACACAAACGGAAACTGTAAAATCATTGAACTTGACGAGAAAAAGAGAGAAGGAAAGTCTACACGGCACGGCGGAGTTCCGCGCCCAGATGCACTAGCCCCAAGGACAAGCGCCCCTTTTGGTATTTCTTTATTATTGAGTCGCAACAATACAACTTCCGAGGGTCCTCTGCTCTCAGACTCTGTGGCTAGATGCTCTAGAGAGTCAGAGGCCCAAGGGTCCTTATAGATTTACCAGGGATGCCCAAAAGCAGAGCTCCAAAAGCATCAGGTTCAAAAGCACCTTTTTGTCACAGATGCGAGCTCTTAGAAGAGTTCTAGAAAGTTTTAGAAGAATCTACAAAGTTCTAGAAGCTCGAAGAAGAATCTAGAAGTTTCTAAAGAGTTCTAGAAGCTTGAGAAAGAACGTAGAAGGTTCTTAACCTCCTTAAGCTCGAGAAGGTTCTTAACCTCCTTAAGCTTAAGAAAGAACCTAGAAGGTTCTTAACCTCTGTAATCACTTCCGGCGAGTGATCGGACGAAAAGGCAGATGGAGCGGTAATCTACACACTTGGCAACACTTTTAGTACTTCAAAACAACTTAAATAACTGAAAGAGAAGACACGACCCGGCGGAGTTCCGAGCCAAGACGTATTGGCCCCAAAGATTGGCACCTCTTTCGGTATTTCTTTATTATTACTTCAAGTTGGTACAACTCCCGATGGAACCAACTCTCAAGCTCTGCGTCCAGATGCCCTAAAAGAGTGGCCGATAGGGCACTTATAAAGAGTATAAGCGATGCCAGAGCCCCAAAAGCATAAGGCCTAAAGCACTTAATCCTTAAAAGCTCTGGCTCCAAAAAGCTCATGTAAAATGTGCCCATAGCCAGCGTAAAAACTTCACTTGACCCGCTGGCCGGTCACAAGGTGAGGGGGCAGGCGGCGGAGCGAGGTGACTAGCGATAGGGATGGGAGAGACGGGAGGGGCGGGTGGAGGTGGTGGTGGTGGCCGAGGGGTGGGGACGGTAGGCAGAGGGGATGTTGGGGGCGACGCTGAGGTGGACGGGGTATCTGTTGGCTCATCCGGCTGTAGTGGGTCGAAACGGTTTCCTATGGGAACCCACTGTTGCTGGCTTGGTGCAGGCCGACCACCAGGGTCGCCAAACTGGCGTGGGGTCCTTGGCGATGTCGACCACGAACTTGTTGCCAACTCTCTTCTGCCTGGGCACTTGTTTCGGAGGAGGTACCCGTCCGTGCTTCTTGAGTCCTTGTTTGCTGAGCCGGGCCAGCCTTAGTAGTTGGGTGTGTGGCGTGGGTCGAGGCCTCCTTCGTGGACATGCCTTCGCGAGATGGCCCATCTGTCTGCACATGAAGCACTGATTTAGCAGCCTCAAATACTTCACCTTCTAACGAAGCCAATCACCACTCACACAAGGTAGTAGAACGTCCTTTGGGACGGTGTGAGTGTCTCGAATGAGAACCCGTATCGAGGGTATATGTCACGTGACACATCCCAACCCTATGTGTATGTGGACAAGCTACACCACAGCAGGGTTCAGTGAGTCCAGTCAGTTTAGATTAGCAGTGATCTGGCACTTTTGTGAGTCTATTCGTAGACCGTGCATGCCCAGTCACTTAGCATAGATGCATATCCTCCGGTTGCACACAGCATGATCATCGGAATTCCCATCGGAATCCATTAGCATCAGTTAGGGGAATTTTCCAGTGCATTTAGCCTATTTTCCTATTTATTGGTTATTTTCACTTATTATTTTTAAGTGACTTTCCAACAAAAGTAGGTAGGGCAATTTTGCCAAGTTAATATATAAGCAAACCCAAGTTAGCACTTTCTGACAGAAGAGGCAGCAGGAGCTTCCCGCTCAATAGGCAACTTCTCAGCAGTACCCCCCCCCTCAGCACCCTCAGCACTTAGCCTCGCCATCTTCTCCCATCCCCTTGGCGTTTCCACAGCATCATCCCTCGCCTTGAAGCTTCCCCCTTCTGGCGACAGTTCCCCTGCAGATCAGCCCCAAGGCCTAGCGTTTGGGATCTCAGCCTCAGCAAAAACGCCAGCAAGTCACTTCAGCCTTTCAGTGTTTTTCTCAACAAGTACTAACGCTAGACCCTGCTGCCCATCCCAGCGTTTTCCATTTCAGCCACCAGCGTTTTTGCCCAGCAAGCTTCAGCGTTTTTGGCTAAAGGACACCTCAGCCAGCATTAGTGGTTTTCAGCCCCTAACTGCAGCAAATACTCTCTGTTTTCAGCAGATGAACAGTAGTAGATACAGCCCATAACAAGGTAGGATCAACACGTACGTCCGGAACCAATCCGTACCGTACGGTTGATCTGTACGGATCCGTACCGTACGGATCGATCCGTACGGTGCCTTTTTTTATAAAAAAAATTCCAGCTCTTATCCAACGTGAGGGTTTCGCAAGGCCTAGGCGATTATTTTTTGGGGCATACTTTTAAGGCACTGGAGCATTGAGCAGTAAGAGAAAACCAGTAACCAGTCACTACACAGAAATTGCAGAGAAACAGTGTGCAGGTAAAGTCTCTCTCTCTCTCTCTCTCTCTCTCTCTCTATCCTCCAAGTTCCTCCTGCAGGCTCCCTCTCTCTCTCTCTCTCTGTCTCTTTCTCTCACTCATGTGACGTGTCTGTCTTATTGTTTGCGATAGATTCATCATGCCTAAGCCATGCAACCCCTATTGAAAGGAGCATACCAATGTCATCCGCATTATCAACACTCCAGGCCAACGGGTTTCGGCACTCGACGATGGCAATGCAAGTACTGTAATTTTCAGCTCACGAGTACAATTTCTCGTGTCGTCAAGCACCTAACAGGCATTGGCACGACCAACAATTGTGGAGGGTGCAAAAAGGTTCCACAGGATATTAGGGACAAGCTGATTGCAGAGAATTTTTCGGAAGTACCAACACCAAAAAAAATTACAAGTAGCCAACACACACAAGATGCTCTTCATGATGCTCTTATTGGGGATTTTGGTGGTTCATCTTCCGAGGTTCAAGAGGATCATCCCACTGCTGATTTTAGTAGAAAGAGGGCTCGAGTTGTGGAGGAGGAGAAAGATCGAGGTGATATGGATGCACGTAGGCAAAGCACCTCGTCTTCGTGTGTGAACTCTCTTTCTTGGGTGAAGGAGCGTCAAAAGGTGGCTGAGATGGAGATTGCTCGCACTCTCATTGAGTGCAACATCTCCTTCAATGTTTTGAGAACTGAGCAATGGAAGAGGATGGTCCGGGCTATAGCTGATGTTGGTTACACAGATTCATGGTCAGGGGTGGAGTATAAGAAGATGCGCACTACAATGCTTGATGAGCAGAAGGCTTTGATAGATAAGGCTTTGGTCCCGGTCAAGGCCAGTTGGCAGCAGTTTGGGTGCACCATCATATCAGATGGCTAGAGTGATGTTCGTAGGCGGCACATCATTAATATTCTTGTGTCGTCTTGTCTTGGCACATACTTCTTGCGCGCTGCGGATGCAAGGAAGGTCGGGGAGCGCATCAGTGGTGAGTTTATCTTTGGGCACATCAAGAAAGCTATTGATGAGATTGGGAAGGAGAATGTGGTACAGGTTGTACAATGCCTCAAATTGTAAACTTATGGGTGAAATGGTCGAGGCAGCTTACCCTCGGATTTCTTGGACTCCATGTGCTGCGCATTGTCTTGACTTACTTATGGAGGATATAGGCAAGTTGCCTTGGGTATTGCCTATTGTTACAGATGCCACTAAGATGACCACCTTTTTCCACAAGAAACATCAAGCTTTAGCTATCTTCAGGAGTCACAGTCCACTTGATATGGTGCGACCCTCAAAGACCAGATTTGCTTATATGTATTTAGTGCTACAGAGACTCTTCAAATTGAGGGATCCACTTCTCCAGACGGTCGTGGACCTGAAGTGGAGATTGATGCATCACTCGTAGACAGAGCCCACTAAATACATACAACGACGATGGGTGCTCGATGAGTCCTTTTGGACACAGGTTTAGAGTTTGACAATGGCATTGCAGCCAGTGTATGTGCTTCTTCGAGTCACAGACATGGAGGGCTCTACATTGGGCCTAGTCTATCATCTCTTCATGGAGATGAAGAGACACATTACAGAGTGCGTGTCTCTGACACAGAGCTGGTAAGTACTTGTCTTTTGAAATCGATTATTGCTTCTGTTGCAAATCTTCTAGTAGTTGTCATTTGAATTTGCCAATTCAGCTTTGTTTTATTGCTGAAAATCTCAGCCGAGATGACATCATGGCCATTGTAGAAAGGAGATGGACTTTCATGAGTCGTCCCATCGTCCCATTCATGGGATGGCTGCATTGCTTCATCCTTTCTACAAGATGCCAGAGCTTTTCCATGAGAAAAGTCTCTTAAAGCTCAAGGATGATTACATCAATATGATGTACGACATTGACGATCAGCTGGAGATTGATGTAGAGATGATCAGCTTCATGAACAATCTAGGACCATCCTTTGCTAGAGCTGTGGTGTTGAGGCCAGAGGCTACCAAGTTTCCTCTTACATGGTGGCAAAATTATGGGAGATGAGGTCTTCCAACGCTTACACATCTGGCTTTACAAGTACTTTCACAGGTAATTGAGAATCTTGAGACTTATAGTTTTTGTACAATGTAATTCGTATTTACTATTGCCATATATTAAATCTCAATGCTCATTGTTGTAGGATTGCTCGGCTGGTGCATGCGAGCGCAACTGGAGCGCTTAATCCTTGATACATACGAAGATCCGCAATCGTCTCAGCATAGAGAAGTTAGTCTATTGCCGAGCAAATATGAGGCTTGTGCGAGGCTACCACGCTTTGGTAACACCCAAGCAGGTCTACTATTAATTTTCACATGAATGATTGAATCATGAATCATGATACACTCGGCCATTGAGTACTTAGTACATACTAAATAATATTTCCTCTATTTTCATTTTTCAACAGGCGGACCCAACACGCGTGAAGATGGTGGCAGATCCTTGTGCTATAGAGGAGGTGGAGATGCAGATAAAAAATGAGCAGGACGAGATTATTCGGCTGCTTCACAAGGAGTTGGAGACTGTTGATCGGCGTGTGACGAGGTCACGCGCACGAGCTTTGGCTATTCCTCTACGTGAGCATGTCACAAAGTGATGACGTGGCGGACAGCAGAAACCCTAATTTTTGCCAAAAACCCTAAAGTTCCTGCAAACCCTAATTTTTGCCAGAAACCCTAATTTTCAGAAATCGCGGAGGCTAGGGAGATTTTTTTTTTTTAATTTACTTTTTTTTAAAGATGAACGACACGAATTTCGCTTTTGAAGAAAATACTTTTTTTAAACAAAAAAAAAAGGAGAACTTGAGAGAGAAGAGCTTTTGAGCTCTTATGCTTTTTATTTTAAAAGCTTTTGGGGCTCTGCTTTTGGGCATTCCCTTGTAACCTTTAAATTAGTGGTGAGGGCCTCACTTCTCAGAGCATCTGGACGCAGAGTCTGAGAGTGAATCCCGACCCACTCTCTTGTACTTTGAACTGATTAATATAAAAAGAAATACCGAAAGGGGCGTCAGTCTTTGGGGCCAATATCTCTAGGCACGGAACTCCGTCGGGCCAGTGCAAATCTATTGTGATCTGTGAATTGTTTTGAAGTGGTTATTTGGTGCTGTCGCGGTTGATTCTTGACTTGGAGTGTCCAAGTCTGTTACAGTGGTATCAGAGCACGGCCGATTTCTCTTCTACGGGAAATCCGATCCCCGAATTTTTTTCCGCGGCACCTATGGCTTCAGGCAATGATAAGTCGACTCTCTCTGCATCTGGAGATGCGGGCAAGGATCACAACGAAGATTCCGGCATGGAGTATGGCCCGCCTAGGCCTACTCCAGCGGAGGAAAGAGAGATGACGCGTCGTCAATTGATCGGCGATGCAACGAAGATGATGCTCAGTTTTGCCAAGGACCCGAAGATGGCAAAATATATGAACTAGACCTCTTTGGAAGAGGTACAGATGGAGTGGCAAAGAACCACAACACCACTCCCGAAACCCGCTCTCAAGAAACCTTCTGCCTCCAAGAAATATACGGAGAAGGAACTGGAGAACGTGGTTGATGCACGGATTGCTCAGCTTTTCGACGTGCAAAAGAAAGACAAAAAAGCACGGCAAAAAGCAGAAGAAAGGCACTGACTTCCCAAGATATTTGGGTCGTCGGTCGACATTCGACAACGCAAAGAAACAGAAGGAGCGTGCCAAGTTTGAAGGCTTACCCAGTTCTTCTTCTTCTTCTGACAGTTCTTCTAGCTCTTCAGACTCGAGCGAAGAAGACAGAAAAAGCAAAAAAAAAAGCGAAGCAAGAAACAAAGCTTCGGAAAGGGTAAGAAAAAGGCAAAGAAGACTAAATCTCACCCAGAGACTGACAGTTCTACTGAGGACTCGTCTACAGACAGCTCAGATTCTAATGATGGAAACTTCTATGCGAACAAGAAGAATTTTTACAAAGCCAACCAGTATGACTTTCTCGAAGATAAAAGCAAGAAAGTCCGAGAGTTTAAGGAAGGTGGCCACTCGATCAAGTTTGATATTTTTTCAGGATACTCAGATGCTTCGGGCAGGTTATAGGGATCCTCGTGCTTTAGCAGGATTGACTTGAAGAGTGGATATCATCAGATCAGGATAGCGCCAGCAGATGTCTACAAGACAGCTTTTCGGACGACTTTTGGGTTATTTGAGTTTTTGGTGATGCCTTTTGGCTTAACCAATGCTCCTGCGACATTTAACCAGATGATGGACAGGATTTTTCGAGAGTACAGGCTATTTGTTGGCACTTTCTTTGACGACATCATTGTTTTCTCCAAGAATGAGGCAGAACACAGAGATCGTCTGCTTCAAGTCTTTCAGGCATTACGAGATCACACGTTAGTGATTAATGCAAAGAAAAGTGAATTTTTCCTACCAGAGATACACTTTTTGGGACACATTGTGTCAGCAGCAAGAGTGCAAATGGACCCGGCCAAGATAGAGACTATCCGTGATTGGCCCAATTTGAGGAATGTCCATGAAGTTAGAAGCTTCTTGGGACTGTGTTTGTACTACAGGCGGTTCATACGAAAGTTTGCAGAGGTTGCTTCCCCTTTGCATACCTTGACACAGAAAGGAGTACCTTTTCCATGGGGACCCATAGAGGTGACTGCCTTTCGGACATTGAAAGAGAAGTTGACTACAGGACCTGTTTTGACTTTGCCGGACTTGCAGAAGTCATTTGAAGTATATTGTGATGCTTGTGGTCGTAGTTTGGGTACGGTCTTGATGCAAGAAGACCATGTCATAGCTTACAAGAGCCGTTTGTTCTCTAGGCCGGAGATGACAACACAGATTTATCAGAAAGAGCTTTTGGCGGTTACCCATGCTCTTACTCAGTGGCGGCATTACCTACTCGGAGCGGATTTTACTGTTTTTACAGACCATCAGAGTTTGCGCTACTTCTTGTCACAAAAGCAGCTTTCGGAAAAGCAGATGCGGTGAGCGAACATCTTGTCACAGTTCCACTTCCAGATTGTCCATGTGCAGGGACAGAAGAATGTAGTGGCAGATACTTTGTCTCGGAAACCGTTGGTTCTGGCTATTTCCGCGATACATCATAGGAGCTTCGAGGATATGGTCGATCAGTATGCCACAGATACAGATTTTGCAGATATTTTCACACGGATACAGGATGGAGAGACAATAGCTGGATACTCCCTTCGGGAAGGCTACTTGATGAAAAAGACTATGTTGTGCGTTACACAACCGTTGAGGGAAAAGGTTATGACTGAATGCCACTGTCCACCTTTTACAGGTCACCGCGGCATTGCTACCACCATGAAAGGGGTAGAGAGATACTTCTTTTGGCCGTGACTCAAAAAGGACGCGGAAGAGTTGTGCGCAGTATGCCAGAAGGTCAAGTTTGACAGGCATAAGGCACAGGGATTGTTACACCCTTTACCCATACCCACCCGCCCCTGGGAAAGTATTGAAATGGATTTCATTTTTGATCTCCCGATTACACAGAATGATCACGATGATTTTCCGATTACATGGCACGTCTGAGACGATTGTCTCCAACAGAGACCCCAGATTTATGAGTTTGTTTTGGAAGGCAATTTGGGAGAACATTGGCACGCGGTTGCAATTCTCGTCATCGTTCCACTTGCAGACTGACGGACAATTTGAGATTGCCAATTCAGTGGTTTTAGATTTATTGAAGTCTTGTATCTCGGATCAGAAGACTCAATGGGAAAAGAACTTACCTTTGGTGGAATTTGCCTACAATAACACGATACACTCTTCGACAGAGAAGATGCCATGTGAGATTGTTGAAAGTGCTGCGAAGGTTCCATCCTCCCTGAGCACGAAAGATTAGATATTGGAAGCGGATGAATATTCGTGAGATTTGGATATGGCTTTTGCCAAGGTTCGCGAGACTTTGCAGGAGTCAAGAACGACAGAAAAAGGCAGCGGATCGCCATCGTCGCGACTTGAAATTGAAGGAGGATGATTGGGTGCTCTTACGTTTTGAGAAGGCACGCCATTGAAAGAAAAAGGGAAAGGAGAGGCTTTTTCCAAAGCTTAGTATGCGATACTACGGACCTTTCCAGATCACTGACAAGATAAATGATGTCTCCTTCCGATTGAAACTGCCAGATACTTGGAGGATTCACAATGCATTGCATGTGAATCTCTTGAAACCTGTTAAGGGTGATGTGCCTGATGATGGGGAGCCTGATGAGCAACCCGAAGTGGAAGAAAACGAGGAGATCCTTGTTTCTGAACAGATTTTGGCACATAACGATATGAAGAAAGGTAAAGTCCGAAGGCGGTTCTTGGTTAAGTTCAAGAACTTTCCTACATTTGATGCGAAGTGGATGGAGGAGGAGGACCTAGCAGATACTCCTCGGATTGTGAAACTTTACCTCGATGTTTTGGTTTAGCATAGTCTACTCCAAATGGAACCCAGAATTCAGCTTGGCCGGAGATCCGGTGCAGTGGGATGCACAAGAGGGGAGTCACTCCGCTCCCTTGTCAACAGATGCCTTGATTTTGATACTAAAGTCACTGATGTCTCTTTGAGCTTCAGGGATACTGAGAGCTGACAGTATTCTGCTGGATGACTTTATGAAATGGAATTCCTGATAATGATATTGATTTGTTCTTGACTTCTTGTGAGTGCAGGAACTGATAGCCAAAATGACTGCAGCATTTTGGTCTGATTGATCTCGAATAGACATGGTTGCAATAGGGGTTAGTCAATCGGACATCGATGAGGTCCCGATTGGACCTAGATGTGATTGCTAGCTACATTGCCAATAAATCATGGTCTAAGATCCGAATGAATGTTGAATGTCATGTGATGTCCTGTGATGTCTGGTGATGTCGTGTGATGTGACTGTCGATTTTGTACATGTGCTAGATGTGTGTTCCTAGTACGTAGGTACTAACAGTCAGTGTTTGCTAACACGATTTATGGCTTTTGTCAGTTTTGCAAGCGTAATTGCGGTCGATTACAATGCTTTCAAGAGGGGGTATGTCACAAAGTGATGACGTGGCGGACAACAGAAACCCTAATTTCTGCCAGAAACCCTAAAATTCCTGCAAACCCTAATTTCTGCCAAAAACCCTAATTTTCGGAAATCGTGGAGGTTGGAAAAAAAAATCTTTAAAATAAAATAAAAATGATGAGCGACGCGAATTTCGCTTTTGAAGAGAATGCTTGTTTTTAACAAAAAAAAAGGAGAACTTGAGAGAGAAGAGCTTTTGAGCTCTTATGCTTTTTATTTTAAAAGCTTTTGGGGCTCTGCTTTTGGGCATCCCTTGTAACCTTTAAATTAGTGGTGAGGGCCTCACTTCTCAGCGCATCTGGACGCAGAGTTTGAGAGTGAATCCCGACCCACTCTCTTGTACTTTGAACTGATTAATATAAAAAGAAATACCGAAAGGGGCGCCAGTCTTTGGGGCCAATATCTCTAGGCACGGAGCTCCGCCGGGCCAGTGCAAATCTATTGTGATCTGTGAATTGTTTTGAAGTGGTTATTTGGTGCTGTCGCAGTTGATTCTTGACTTGGAGTGTCCAAGTCTGTTACAGAGCATGCTCCAGGCCCAGATAGTGCTCGAAGAGAGAGCATTCATAAAGGGAAGCTACTTGTTCGTTCTTCTCAGAAACGGGCAAACGAGGCTGTTCGTCTCATTCAGGCTTCGATAGAGGCAATAGAGGATGATCTACATGTGGCACAGGTGTCCGTGATGCCAGAGCCAAAGTACGACGAAGAGGGCAATGTTCTGACGGATGGGGACTTGGTCTCTTCAACAGAGTCTTCATCTGCATCTGATGATTTTTTTTGAGGATGGGGCCATCACATGGATGATGGGCTAGCTTTGAGCTAGCTATTTAGTGCTTTCTACTACTCTATAGACAAATTTTTTGAGTAGGATGGTTTCATTTATGATTGATGATGAGCCTTTTGTTATGGCGTGGGCCTTGTAGGCTATCACCTATGGTACTTTGTCATTTGATGTTTTCAGCATTGGTGTGTTCATTGTTATTTCAGATCTCATTTGACTCTTGAACTTTGATGTTCTTGTTCAATTATCAATGTCGTCTTAACTTTTAAGTCTCTTGCAGTAGTTACACAGTATGTGGTTGTCTTGTAAAACATGTCTTTGAATGTTTCTATAAGTTGTTGGCTTCTCTCTTGATTTATATTGGAAAAGTCCTAGAAAATTTAGTATTTTGCGGTTTTTTTACAAGAGTACGTATTTTTACGTACATAAAATTTTTTCCTATACGGAACAACGTACAATCCGTACATATACGCCACGTACAGTACGTTTGGTACCACCTTGGCCCATAATAGTTGCAGAAGTTCCCCCATCATTAGCCAAAGAAAACGCAGCCAAAACAGTCATTTTAACTCAGCCACCAAAACAGTCCCCGAATTCAGCGATTAGAAGATCCCAGATTTAGCCGTCGTCATCACCGTCGTCGTCATCGGCATAGTCCCATTGCATCAGTCCATCGCATTCGCATTGTACACCTTTGTGCAATCAAAGTAGACCACTCTCGCCGACGAGAGTGGGGCCTTCGGAGGAGGGTTTTACAACCTCTCGGGTGTCGTATCTCTTCTCTCTCCTTCTCTTAGTCTCATTCACTTGCACGCACAATATCCATTCACTTTGTTCGTGATCATAGCACTCTCCATAAGACGGAAAGCTCTTTCTTTCCCTAAGAACTAAAAGGAACCTTGAGCAATAAAGATCACTAATCTTGAGAAAATACAACATTCATTCCGCTGCACCTAACATTGGTATCAGAGCTTTGGAAGTGTTCTGCATTACTCAAGGAAAGAACCACAAGAACCACAAGAATTTTTTTTTGCTTGTTGTGATCGCACGAACCCAAGTTTACTTTGGGCGTGGCGATTCCTAATCGTGTTTTGTTGAAGATGACAGGAATCCCAAGAAAGAAGGGCTTGTCTAGCCTCCCCTTGTGTCTGTTTTCACTCATTGAGAGCGGACCGTGCACTTAGCGGCCGGCCAATCGACGTGAGGTTGGAAAGAGCAACCTTGGTGTGAGCGCAAGGCCGCCAAGGGGTGCGCTGTCACAAACGGGAGCGCATAACAATATAAAATATACTCAGATAAATAGAATTTATCTCTCTTATTATTGAAGCCAAAGGATATATATATATATATATATATATATATATATAGAGAGAGAGAGAGAGAGAGAGAGAGAGAGAGAGAGAGAGAGAGAGAGAGAGAGTGAGAAGATCGACACAGTACTGGGGACTAGAAGATGGGCTGGCCCCCCCCCTTAAAGAGAATTCTTTATTAGGGAGAATCTTTTTACAAGCACAAGAACCGGAGAAAACCCCTCCGTTCTAAATCTCTGACTCAATGGTCGTTCCTTCCCGTAAGGGAAATCCGAGAGACAAGCTCTCAATCCTTTTTCCGTCTGTACTCGGAGTTGAGACTCCGTAGACAATTTCCGAATTCCGTTTCCGGAATTCCCAAGCGTAGGCCGAAGCCTTCTCGCTTCTCCTTCGCGATGGAAGTACCTGCAAACACACACGCAAACACACGACAACAATTCGTATGGCGAATCCACAATAGGTACCTGTCGCTCTTGCGCGAGAAAAGCGACTTCCGTGCTTCGTAGTCTCGCGATCTCTCGCGTCTCTTGGCGGCAGAGTCTTCTCTTGCTGGTGCTGGCAACCTCCCTTCGGTGAGGGCATGTGGTGCTTTTATAGCTCCTTCACCACGGCACGAATAGCTGCTCGCGGAGAGATTTTTTTTTTCGTTTTTTTTTTTTTTTTTCCTGCTCTATCCGAAATAGGGAGAGAGAATTCGCTGGTTGGTTTTGTTGCTTTATTTTCTAAGTGGTTGCCCACTTATTAAGTGGACGGTCGGCATATTTTTAAAATTGGTCTGAACATGCCCAAAAACTCAATAAAACCTTATAAGTTAAAATCAATGCTTTCACAGTACTTCCCAGGCGTCCCTGGATGCAACCACATGCACGAATGCAATGCAAACATAGATTCCTCGCGGGAAAGCGTTTGCTCTTCCCGGAAAACTCGTTCAAATTTTCCGCTTTTTAAGAAAAGCTTCTCAAAACCCATCTTTATTCTTGTGCTTGCGTCTTTACGCGTATTCCTCTTTCCAGTTCGGATTTTCTCTCGACTATGGATATCCCCTTTCCGATGCACCCGTCAGCCACCTTGTGACGCATCAAGAATACCCATCACCTAGTCCTTTCCTACCGAACTTACGGTACAATCCCCTTCACGATGCTCTATGTCACCCATCCTATGACGCATCAGAGATGTCCGTTCCCGGATGGTCGGATACTTCTTCCCGATGCTCCCTGTCACCCATCCGATGTGACGCATCAGAAGTACCCGTTCCTGGTGGCCTTACAGATATTCTCGTTCACAGTGCTATCGTCATTACTTTGAATGACGCACTAGGAATACTCTGTACTCGAATGTCTCCAGTGAGAAAAACCCTCACTTAAAATTCCAATAATTCATTTAGAATTATTTTTCCTTGATGTTCCAAGCGAGAAAACCCTCACTTATGAATCCAATAATTCATTTAGAATTATTTTTCTGTCAGATAAAGCCAATTTAGCAACATGCGCCAGCAGAAAGGAGTAGAACTCGGGTGAAGAGAAGATCCTTCTCCAACGAGATTTGCAAGCGAAAGAAAACCTCAAGAACCCAAGAACCTCAAGACTCAAGAACCTCAAGAACCCAAGATTCTCACGAATCAAGGACCTCAAGAACCAAGACCCTCAAGAACCCAAGTTCCTTGCGAGCTAAGAACCCAAGATGATAGTGCATGGTCGTCACCCGAAGCGGAATGGATACTTCGCATACAGGTGATGAGCATGAGAGAGGCGACGAAGACTCGTCCCCGCCCGGAGATGATTTCTTCAACCCTCCCCCTTCGCCATCTACTCCAACAAGTCCACCAAACCCTATGGAGGAAATGGTCAAGCAAATGATGGCCATGATGGATAGACAAGAAGCAAGTCGCCTTGCTCAGGACCGTGAGCGCGACAAAAGAGACCGTGAACGCGACGACAGAATTGCAAGAATGGCCGTAGACCAAGAAGCCAAGGACCGCGAGCGCGGCGAAAGAAACGCAACATTTGCCGCATAACAAAAAGAAAATCGCATTGCTTTAGAACGCGAGCGCGACGCAAAAAGAAAGAAAAGAAATAAGGAAGGAGGAAGCGACAGCACGAGCCGTAGCTTTGGAGGCCGAGCGTGAAGCTCGACGAGAGCTACGCACTCAAGAGTTGCTTGCCCAAGTCCTAGCCTCGAAGACCGAACCACCCAAAGATCGTGGGAGTTCGTCAAGTGGCGCAAGCCACGACGCGGATTCCAACCATCCGGTTACAAAAAAGTTTACTTTCAGTAAGTATCACGGTAAGATGGATGCTACAATGATTCATTCTTGGTTGCATCAATTTAATGCTTATTTTGCGGCAACTAAGAAAACAGGCAATAGCAAAGTTCTGACGGCAGCTATGTGCCTTGCCGGTGATGCCATCAATTGGTACCATGCATGACAAGAGGCACAGCTAGCTGCGCACCTAGAGGCAGCCGACGATTTCACGCCCCTCTCTTTTAGTTGGGCTGATTTCCAAGACAAGCTCAAGGCGCGGTTTATGCCACCTTAGTACCTCGTACGATTGAAGGACGATTGGCGCACTCTCAAGCAAAATGGTATGCCGGTCATGTCTTTTTCTAATCGTGTTTTGCAGGTAGGTACCCAACTATGCATGTCGGATGAAGAACGCAAAGAGGCTTTTCTCTTTGGATTGGACGAGTATATCAAGTACAATGTCGAGGTTCTCGATCCAATCGATCTCAACAAGGTGGTAGCGATTGCTCTCGCACAGGAGATGAAGCACAACAAGGGAAAGCCTAAGGAGAACAAGAGTTCCACAAGTACCCCGCAGACTTCTCAGAACCCTCAGAACGGTAAGAACGGTAAGAATGATAACTCTTCTAACCAATCTTCCAACAGTCTCTCATCAAAGAATTCTTCCAATGAATCTAAGGGTAAGGCTAACACAATTGCTAAACCTAAGCTTACTCCAGATGAAAAGGTAGCACAAGATCACGTCGGAAGAACAAAGCACGTGTTCTAAGGAAGGTCGTTGTTGTCATTGTCACATTAAGGGTCACATAAAAAGAACATGTCCTAAGCTTGAATCGAATGAATCTAAAGAACCCACAGCACCCACTACATTTGTCAATGCAATGAATGATAACACGGGTGTGCCCAAAGTTTCTCAGGACCCTCCCATTGATGATTCTCTCATTAAATGTTATGGTCGTACGTCGGGGCACCGTTTTGTCATATTGTTTGACTCAAGTAGTATGCATGATGTGAACAGTCCCTCTCTTGTTGAGAGAGCCCGCCTCGAAGTTAGTCCGATATCTCCTATTGAGGTCTCTGGCTTTCGTCCTGGGATGGACGCTCTCATCACGAAGGAGTGCCTTGATGTATTGTTTGCAATCCAATAGACTGCCTTCACTAGAAGATTTGTTGTTTCTCCTCTCTCAGGATGTGATATGATTTTAGGCATTCGATGGTTTGGTGATAATGACGCTCTCCTGAAATTTGCGGCTAACACTAAAACTCTCAATGCCGACAGTGATTCTCCTATTGTCATTCATGGAGAGGACATTGCTCCTTCTCAATCTCTCATTGCTAATATGCAGGACAAGGTTGAAAGGATTCGGGATAAGGAGATTCTCTCAATCTCTTTTTCTCCACAGCATGACACACAGAATTTGCATGATTATGAGCAGCATGATGAATTGAATGATAATGATTTGCATGATGATTTGGATGACAAAGACCAGCATGATGACTTGCTTGAAGAAGATGTGATTGTTCACCAGGATGAGGTGTTAGTTGATGCTTTTTCTAGCGAAGCTAACCTCGTTGTAGAATCGATCAATCACCAAGAATCGATCTTGGCTTTCGAGTCCAGGTCCACAGATCCCCCACAAAACGATTCGATAGATCCCGAAGAAGCGATCTTGGCTCTCGAGCCTTGGTCCAAAGAACCATCATAGGAAGTATTGTGTGTTCGCATGATCGATACGCACGCATTGTTCGAGTGTTTCATTCGTAAAGGTTTCCTGTATTTTAGTCAGCATCGTTATGTGATCCCTTTTCCTAGGCATGACATATTATATGTTGAGCACGTTTCTATCATGGATGAGTACGAATGTATGCGGATTTTTCGTAAAAAGCTGAAAAGTTTGTATCTCAGGAAGTCACATTCCATGTCTCTTCCTTGGCATGACACAGTTTCCGAACGAGCACGTTGCACATGATAGTATGAGCACTAAGCATGGGCATTTCCATTGTGATTTGCCACAGTTGATTGATTTCGATCAAACAGAAAAGATTCGACCTCATTGTTTGCATGTGTTTGATGAACGGGTTGTCACTCCGTCTCTATGTTCGTCTACATTGCATACACAATCTTTACAGAAGACAAGATTTTTTTCCTTCACTTTACATGGAATGGGTATGTTCATGGTTTTGTGTTGGAGATGGTTTTAGGAATTTTCAGCCATGGAGATTCTTGAAGACGAAAGAAGCAGGATACTCGACGAAGTTGAAGCATCAAAGGAGCCACTGAAGACTTTGTGTCGCTTTCGGCGCGGCCCAAAGAAGCAAGCGGTGCAAACCTATATGAAGTTCAAGTACCGCACGACCCACACATCAGAGTGGGCCGGCGAAGAGTCCCTTCCAGGATTCCGGATGCTATTGGCTATCTCCCTCGACGCCATACACTTCGGTACCAGTACCTCACTTTGAAAAGGAGGGGATGTCACGTGACACATCCCAACCCTATGTGTCCGTGGACAAGCTATACCACAGCAGGGTTCAGTCAGTCCAGTCAATTTAGATTAGCAGTGATCTGGCACTTTTGTGAGTCTATTCGTAGACGGTGCATGCCCAATCACTTAGCATAGATGCATATCCTCCGGTTGCACACAACATGATCATCGGAATTCCCATCAGAATCCATTAGCATCAGTTAGGGGAATTTTCCAATGCATTTAGTCTATTTTCCTATTTATTGGTTATTTTCACTTATTATTTTTAAGTGACTTTCCAACAAAAGTAGGTAGGGCAATTTTGCCAAGTTAATATATAAGCAAACCCAAGTTAGCACTTTCTGACAGAAGAGGCAGCAGGAGCTTCCCGCTCAACAGGCAACTTCGCAGCAGAACCCCCCCCCTCAGCACCCTCAGCACTTAGCCTCGCCATCTTCTCCCATCCCCTTGGTGTTTCCACAGCATCATCCCTCGCCTTGAAGCTTCTCCCTTCTGGCGACAGTCCCCTGCAGATCAGCCCCAAGGCCTAGCGTTTGGGATCTCAGCCTCAGCAAAAACGCCAGCAAGTCACTTCAGCCTTTCAGCGTTTTTCTCAACAAGTACTAACGCTAGACCCTGCTGCCCATCCCAGCGTTTTCCATTTCAGCCACCAGCGTTTTTGCCCAGCAGGCTTCAGCGTTTTTGGCTAAAGGACACCTCAGCCAGCGTTAGTGGTTTTCAGCCCCTAACAGCAGCAGATACTCACAGTTTTCAGCAGATGAACAGTAGCAGCTACAGCCCATAATAGTTGCAGAAGTTCCCCCATCATTAGCCAAAGAAAACGCAGCCAAAACAGTCATTTTCAGCCACCAAAACAGTCCCCGAATTCAACGATTAGAAGATCCCAGATTTAGCCGTCGTCATCACCGTCATCGTCATCGGCATAGTCCCATTGCATTAGTCCATTGCATTCGCATTGTACACCTTTGTGCAATCAAAGTAGACCACTCTCGCCGACGAGAGTGGGGCCTTCGGAGGAGGGTTTTACAACCTCTCGGGTGTCGTGTCTCTTCTCTCTCCTTCTCTCAGTCTCATTCACTTGCACGCACAATATCCACTCACTTTGTTCGTGATCATAGCACTCTCCATAAGACGGAAAGCTCTCTCTTTCCCTAAGAACTAAAAGGAACCTTGAGCAATAAAGGTCACTAATCTGGAGAAAATACAACATTCATTCCGTTGCACCTAACAGTATACCTGTTGCCCTGGAGGCAACAGAAGTTGCCGTGCTTGGCGTCTCCAAAACGGTCCCAATCTCGAAACCTTTCTTGGAAAGAAGCGGGAGTCTAAGGTGCAGCGGAATGAATGTTTGAACTTTGCTCAAGATGAGTGCTCCGAACTGTGCTCAAGGTTCCGTTGTTCTTATGGAAGGTAGAGCCTTCCGTTCTTAATGAGATAATGCTATGATCACAAACAAAGTGAATGGACACTGTGCGTGCAAGTGTATGAGATTGAGAGATAGAGAGAGAAGAGAGATACGACACCAAAGACGTAAAATCGTCCTCCGAAGGCCCCACTCTCGTCGGCGAGAGTGGTCTACTATTGATTGCACAATCTGGTACAAATGAATGCAAGTGACTGATGCAAGTCTAGGCTATGTCGACGATGACGACGGTGATGACAAAGTTGACCTAAGGGCTGAAATCTGAAATCTTTCTACTGCTGTCCAAAAACGCTATGGGCTAAAATTTGCAAATCTTCTATCGGCTGAATTCTGACTCTATGTCGATGACGACGATGCGACGACGACGCGTTGAAAACATAGATGCTAAAATCTGCGTTTTCCGGGCTGAAACTGTAAACCTGGCGGAAACTGATCGTGCGGCAAGGAACTGTTGCGGGAAGGTGAGATCTACGAGGTTCGGGACTTGATCCGCGAGTACTAACTGCTGAAAACTGAAAACGCTGATGGTCCTTGACTTTCCGTCGCGGGGAATCTGCAAACGCTAGGGTCAGGGTTGTTTCCGTACGTACGTACGGTTGCATTCAGTACCGTACAGTACTTCCGTACCGAATCCGTACGTACGGTATCATTCCGTACGTGCAGGGCATTAATTTTTTTTTTTCGCCGGTTGGTTTCTTATCCGCCTAGTCGGACTGTTTGGGTGAGGCTTTTTATAAGCCAACCTATGCTATACCTCTTATTACCACAACACAATAGCATAAAAAAGTCTCTGGAGTTTGCACAGTTTCTGCACAGAGACCAAGGAAGGGTGGAACGCCACCGATAAGGTCCTTCCCTCCCTCCCTCCCTTTGTGTTTGGAGTCTGCAAGCCTCAAGGAGGCACTCTAGAGTCCTGACCTCGCGAAAATGTGTAAGTTTTGTATTCAACTTTGATTCGTGCTTTAATTGTGTTGCAGAGTTATCATGTCTCGTCGACCTAATCCTCTTTGGGCCGAGCACACTAATGTCCTGAGAGTTGTCAACACAGGAGGCCAAGCAGGTTCAGGGACTCGCACTTGGGTGTGCAAGTACTGCGGAGAGCAGATGACCAGTACAATTACCAGGGTTTTGAAGCACCTCACTGGTATTGGCACCACTGGACATTGTGGGGGTTGCGAGGCTATCCCGCAAGCATTGAGGGATGCCTTGATTTTGGAGCATTTTCCTCCAGGATCTACTGCATCGTCACAGTCAGGGGGAGCACGTGCAGCAGCAGCAGCAACAGAGGATGCCTTGCAGGATGCATTACTTGGAGATATTGGCGGCTCTGCGTTTGCAGCGCCATCATTTGCAGGCACTAGTAGAAAGAGAGCTCGTGTTTCATAGGCTGAGGATGAGGGTGCTAGTGCTTCAGCAGCAAGTGCAGGTGGGGTTGAGGGTGTACGTGGCCCAAGGCAAACCACATTGCCATCACGTGTACACAGTGATTCGTGGGTAAAAGAGCGACAGAAAGTTTCAGAGATGGAGATTGCACGGACTCTCATAGAGTGCAACATTGCATTCGATGTGTTGAAGACTGATCAATGGAAGAGGATGGTGAGAGCTATTTCACAGGTTGGTGCTACAGATTCTTGGAATGGTCTTGACTACCAAAAGATGCGCACTACCATGCTTGACGACCAAAAAGAGATCATAGACCGAGCATTGACTCCAGTGAAGGTTGGGTGGCAACAATTTGGATGCACTATTCTTTCTGATGGGTGGAGTGACACGCGGAGGCGCCACATTATCAATATCCTTGTTTCCTCCTGCTTGGGCACATACTTCTTACGAGCCGTGGATGCAGGGAAAGCTGGAGAACGCATTTCTGCGGCGTTCATCTTTAAACATATTCGCCACGCCATCAAGGAGGTTGGGGAGAAGAACGTCGTGTAGGTAGATACTGATTCCTGACCATGTGGCATGCACATTTGAATTTTGCATACATTGTCCAACGTAATAATGTCCACACTTCATTTAATATCTTGTCATGACTCATTGTAGGTGGTCACTGATAATGCCTCCAATTGCAAGCCCATGGAGGATATGGTGGAGGCTGAGTTCAAGCACATTGTGTGGACACCATGCGCTGCACATTGCCTAGACCTTCTCAGGGAGGACATAGGCAAGCTTCCTTGGGTGCAGCCTACAGTGTCTGATGCGTCCAAGCTTACCACTTTTTTCTGCAAAAAACACCAGGCTTTGGCAATCTTCAGGAGCCACAGCACAGTAGACATGGTGCGTCCCTCAAAGACCAGATTTGCATACATGTATCTGGTGCTTCAGAGGCTGTTCAGATTGAGAGATCCACTGTTGCAGACAGTTTGGATCCAAAGTGGAGATTGATGCACCACGCTCAGTCAGAGGCGACCAAGTACATTCAAAGAAAGGTTCTTGATGAGACCTTCTGGACATAGGTGCAGTCGTTGGCAGTGGCTCTACAGCCATTGTATGTACTGCTACGGGTCACAGACATGGAGGGCTCTACACTTGGGTTGGTCTATCATATGTTTATGCAGATGAAGACACACATTTCTGGATGTACCTCATTGACACAGGATCGGTAAGTACAAACTACAAAGTGCTCTAATGTCCTCATGTGACATGTCTATTTATAATTTTTCAAAACACATACTTACTGTGACTATTTTGTTTGCAGTTGTGATGATATTTTGGCTATTGTAGAGACTCGATGGCAGTTCATGCGTCGTCCCATCCATGGGATGGCTGCAGTTCTCCATCCTCTCTACAAGAGCCAAGAATTGTTTGAGGAGGCTTCATTGCTCACACTACGCTCTGAATATCTTAACATTATATATGATGAGGATGAGCAATTGATTCTGGATTCAGAGATGAGTAGCTACATGAACAGTTTAGGACCCACCTTTGTGCGGTCCGTAGCATTGAGAAAGGAAGCTACCAAGCTTCCTTTAACATGGTGGCAGAACTATGGACGCCAGGGCCTTCCCAAGTTGTGTCACCTTGCATTGCGTATCCTTTCTCAGGTGAATACTGAAGTCTGAATGATAATTTATAATTATTGAATGATAAATCTATATTGTCACACGTGACACTTGTGACCCATGAGTGTTCGCTATTTGAATTGCTGTAGGATTGCTCAGCTGGGGCATGCGAGCGCAATTGGAGCGCATACTCTCTTATTCACACGAAGATCCGCAATCGTCTTAGCACCAAGCAGTTAGAGAGACTGGTTTATTGCCGTGCTAACATGCGGCTTGTGCGCAGCTTTCATGCCTTGGGGACACCCAAGCAGGTGAGATTTACATGCACATTTATGAAAACAAGTCAATGATCAAAAGACAGTGTTGAATCATGGACTCTGTTTTAACTTTTGTCTTGTCATTGTAGGTGGATCCCACAGAGTTGAAGATGGTGGCAGATCCTACTGCGGAGGAGGTCGATGCACGGATTAAAGATGAGCAGGAGGAGATCCTTCGAGAGTTGCACAGGGAGCTAGAGGGCGTGGATCGCCGGGTCACTAGATCTCGCTCTCGAGCTTACAGTATTCCTCTTCTCATTGCTGCTGCAGATCCAGAGGTTGCACACAGAGAGAGCATTCGCAGAGGAAAGTTACCTGTTCAGCTTGCTCGTAGACGAGCCAATGAGGCTGTTCGACTCATCCACACCCAGAGTTCAGAGGCTGATGATCCAGATGAGGGTGATGCACCCCTAGCATCTGTGCCAGAGGAGAGAGAGCCCGATTATGATGATGAGGGCAATGTCTTGACAGATGGAGACATGCTCTTTGAGTCTTCATCAGCCTCTGATGATGATTTTGAGTAGTAGTGATTGCCCAGTGCTTTGGGTCTTTGGACTTGGAACTTGGACGTTTGTCATGACTCATTTATGCTTTTTATTTTGTTGCTTGAGCCACCCAGACTCTTTATTGAGTGACTATGTTATTTTTGTATCAGGATTCAACATTCAGTTATGTACTTTTGAGTCTTGACTTACACTATGCCATGTGGTCTGGACTCGATTCTAGCGGTTACTTAACTTGTGGGGTGATTTTAAGTGTTTTTTCAAAGTTGTGGCTATGTTTAAGTATTGTGCAGTGTTTTTAAATTAGATAGGTTGTATATAAATTTGAAATTCTTTGTATTTTTAGCTTCTAAAAATATACTACGAATTTTACGTACCTTATGGCCCAATCCATACGGTACAATGTACAATACATACCGAACACGTACCGAATACTACGTACCTTACAACCTTGGCTAGGGTTGTGCTGCAAATCAAAAATGCTAGGGACTGAAATTGGTCTTTCTGTCGCCGTGGTTTTGCAAATGCAAAAACGCTAGGCTGATCTGCTGTGTAGCGAATCGCGATGGCGCCGGGGCTGATCTGATCCCAAAACGCTAGCTTTAGGCTTCTGCTCCAAAAACGCTAGGTCTCCTGGGGAGAAGTTGCCTATTGAGCGTGGAGCTCCTGCTGCCTCTTCTGCCATTTTGTGCTAACTTGGGTTTGCTTATATATTTTCTTACCCAATTTGCCCTACCTACTTTTGTTGGGAAGTCACTTAAAAATAATAAGTGAACAATGTCAAAAATAGGGAAAATAGGCTAAATGCACTGGAAAATTCCCCTAACTGATTCTGATGGATTCTGATGGGAATACTGATGATCATGCTGTGTGCAACCAGAGGATATGCATCTACACTAAGTGAGTGGGCATGCACGATCTACGAATAGACTCACAAAAGTGCCAGATCACTTCTAAATCTAGACTTGACTGGACTGACTGAACCCTTGTCGTGCTGTAGCTTGTCCATGGACACATAGGGTTGGGATGTGTCACGTGACATCCCCTCCTTTTCAAAGTGAGGTATTGGTACCGAACTGTATGGCCCCGAGGGAGATCGCCAATAGCATCCGGAATCCTGGAAGGGACTCTTCGCCGGCCCACTCTGATGTGTGGGTCGTGCGGTACTTGAACTTCATAAAGGTCTGCAATGCTTGCTTCTTTGGGCCGTGCCGAAAGCAACACAAAGTCTTTTGTGGCTCCTTCGATGCGTCAACTTCGTTGAGAGTCATGCTTCCTTCTTCTTCAAGAAACTTCATGGCTGAAAATTCTTGAAACCATTTCCAACACAAAACCATGAACATACCCATTCCCTGTAAAGTGAAGGAAAAAAATCTTGTCTTCGCTAAAGACTGTGTATGCAATGTAGATGAACATAGAGACGGAGGGACAAACCGTTCATCAAACACATGCAAACAATGAGATCGAATCTTTCTCTTATGATCTAGAGCAATCAACTGTGGCAAAACACAATGGAAATGCCCACGCTTGGTGCTCATACTTTCATGTGCTCGTTCGGAAACTGTGTCATACCAAGGAAGAGACATGGAATGTGACTTCCTTACATACATACTTTTCAGCTTTTCATGAAAAATCCGCATACATTCGTGCTCATCCATGAGAGAAACGTGTTCAACATACAATATGTCATGCCTAGGAAAAGGGATCACATAACGATGCTGACTAAAATACAGGAAACGATCCCGAATGAAACACTCGAACAATGCGTGCGTATCAATCATCCGAACACATAATACTTCATGTGAGGGTTCGTTGGACCTAGGCTTGAGAGCCAAGATCTGTTCTTCCTGAATGATCGAATCGTCTTGTGGGGGTTCTTTGGACGTCGATTCGAAAGCCAAGATCGGTACTTCGTGATTGATCGAATCTACAACAAGGTTAGCTTTGCTAGAAAAAGCATCCACTAATACATCATCCTTCTGAACAATCACATCATCTTCATGCAACTCATCATGCTTGTGAGAAATCACATCTTGATAATGCAAATCATCATACTTGTCATTGGCATCCAAATCATCATGCTTAGCAATGTCATTCAAATCATCATGCTTATCTTTGTCATCCAAATCATCATGCTTGTCATTCAAATCATCATGCAAATCATTGTCATTCAATTCATCATGCTCATCATTATTATTCAATTCATCATGCTTCTCATAATCATGCAAATCCTGTGGGTCATGCTTTGGAGAAGAAGAGACTGAGAGAGTCTCCTTTCCCCAAATCTCTTGCATCTGTGCCTGAACTTGAGAATAGAGTCGCCAGAACTCTTTGTTTTGTCAGTCGCTCTGGTCTTGTATTGCTTTGGCTTCCTTCCTTGCTGCTTTTCGTTCTGCTCATCTTTTTGCGTGTCTGCGTTCCATTTCTGCCATTCTTTCTGCATATCTTGCTTCGCGTTCTAACTTCCTTTTCATAAATATCTGGTCCAACTCCTCCATAAGAGTTAGTGCAATCCTTGACGTAGATGGGGAAGCGTCGGAAAAACCTCATGGTGGGGAAAATTCTTCTTCGCCTCTCTCATGCTCATCACCTCCAAGCGAAGTATCCATTCCGCTTCAAGTGATGACCATTCTGAAGTCGTGGGTTCTTGTGGTCTTGGGTTCTTAAGTTCACGAGGAACTTGGGTTCTTGGGTTCTTGAGCGTCTTGAGGTCTTGAGGTTCTTGAGGTTCTTAAGGTTCTTGAGGTTTTCTTTCGCTTGCAAACCGCGTTGGAGAAGGATCTCCTCTTCATCCGAGTTCTACTCTTTTCCGCGGGCACACCCCTTGGCGGCCTTGCGCTCACACAAAGGTTGCTTTTTCCCACCTCACGTCGATTGGCCGGCCGCTAAGTGCACGGTCCGCTCTCAATGAGTGAAAAGAGACACAAGGGGAGGCTGGACAAGCCTTTCTTTCTTGGGATTCCTGTCACTCTTCAAAAAACACGATTAGGAATCGACACGCCCAAGCGAACTTGGGTTCATGCGACCGCAACAAGCAAAAAAATTCTTGTGGTTCTTTCCTTGAGTGATACAGAACACTGCCAAAGCTCTGATACCAATGTAAGGTGCAGCGGAATGAATGTTTGAACTTTGCTCAAGATGAGTGCTCCGAACTATGCTCAAGGTTCCTTTTGTTCTTATGGAAGGTAGAGCCTTCCGTTCTTAATGAGAGAATGCTATGATCACAAACAAAGTGAATGGACACTGCGTGCAAGTGTATGAGACTGAGAGATAGAGAGAGAAGAGAGATAGGACACCAGAGACGTTGTAAAACCCTCCTCCGAAGGCCCCACTCTCGTCGGCGAGAGTGGTCTACTATTGATTGCACAATCTGGTACAAATGAATGCAAGTGATTGATGCAAGTCTAGGCTATGTCGACGATGACGACGGTGATGACGAAGTCGACCTAAGGGCTGAAATCTGCAATCTTTCTACTGTTGTCCAAAAACGCTATGGGCTGAAATCTGCAAAGCTTCTATCGGCTGAATTCTGACTCTATGTCGATGACGACGATGCGACGACGAGGCGCTGAAAACGCAGATGCTGAAATCTGCGTTTTCCGGGCTGAAATTGTAAACCTGGCGGAAACTGACCGTGCGGCGAGGAACTGTTGCGGGAAGGTGAGATCTGCGAGGTTCGGGACTTGATCCACGGGTACTAACTGCTGAAAACTGAAAACGCTGATGGTCCTTGACTTTCCGTCGCAGGGAATCTGCAGATGCTAGGGTTGTGCTGCAAATAAAAAACGCTAGGGACTGAAATTGGTCTTTCTGTCGCCGTGGTTCTGCAAATGCAAAAACGCTAGGCTGATCTGCTGTGTAGCGAATCGCGATGGCGCCGGGGCTGATTTGATCCCAAAATGCTAGCTTTAGGCTTCTGCTCCAAAAACGCTAGGTCTCCTGGGGGGTTCTGTTGAGAAGTTGCCTGTTGAGCGTGGAGCTCCTGCTGCCTCTTCTGCCATTTAGTGCTAACTTGGGTTTGCTTGTATATTTTCTTACCCAATTTTCCCTACCTACTTTTGTTGGGAAGTCACTTAAAAATAATAAGTGAAAAATGTCAAAAATAGGGAAAATAGGCTAAATGCACTCGAAAATTCCCCTAACTGTTTCTGATGGATTCTTATGGGAATACTGATGATCATGCTATGTGCAACTAGAGGATATGCTATGTGCAACTACACTAAGTGACTGGGCATGCACGGTCTACGAATAGACTCACAAAAGTGCCAGATCACTTCTAAATCTAGACTTGACTGGATTGACTGAACCCTTGTCGTGTTGTAGCTTGTCCACGGACACATAGGGTTGGATGTGTCACGTGACAGGGAGGTACTCTCTCCTCAAGCCAACGAAACAGATCGAAATGGGCAGGTTTGCCTCCTCGACAAGAACTTCGGTAGCCAGATCGAAGCCATGATGCCGCTGTCGAAAACGAGCTCTGGATGCTGGGATGGCCAAGGGGCTCATCGCAATGACCTGACGCCATCTCGGAAGTCTCAAACTCTATCTGATAGCTGTCAGATCTTACCAGCTGGCGGGCCTATACCTGATGCTGAGCTCTTGCAGTTGCTGATTGTCACTTTTCACCACTAGTGGCTTTTGGTGGTTAAGGTCCTTGATCTACGGTTGCTGATTGGGCTTTTGGTGGAAGTGGCTATCCTTCAGAGATTGCTGTCATCCTCTCTCCACTTAGCTTGTCAGGGCACTTTTTACTCTCTTTAGGAGAGGTTTTTTACCTTGGCATTTAGTTTTTACCGTTCGGCCATGTGCCTAGCTGTAGCTAGATTTTATAGTTTTTTTTTCCGTTTGATGCCTACGGGCCTGCTATGTAAACATTGATGTGCTTGCCCTAAGAATAGGCACCATTTGGGCGTTCTGAGGGGATTTTCAAGTAATAGAATCAGCCTCTTTTTCTTGGAAAAAAGGAGAGAGAGAGAAATGAAATGAAATGATATATTAACGTCTACAAAAGGCCAAAATGACCTATGAGACCAACTGATTACAATGATGAGTCTAGTACCAAGTCTAGGTACAAACAAAGAAAACTACAAACAAAGAACTGATCTAGGAGTGCTACCGACTCCTATGGTATCATGCCACAATGGTACAGAATGGGGATAAGTGTCACCATGATATAATATGCAGTAGCATGAGGCCTATCCTGATCGACACTCTGGGTGTCGTGCTAGAATCCTATGGATCCTCTGTCGCAATCTCCGTCGGTGCTGCGTGGCTCCCCTCCTCGGTCGCGGTCGTGTCGATCTCCCCAACTCTATAGCTCGGTCAATGAGAGTACCGTTGGTGTGTGTATGGGTGGGAACCGAGCTCTGTGATGGTGGTGTCCCCTCTGGCTCTGTGGTACTCAGACTGAAGAAATCTGAGATGCGTCTCTGGGGTTGTCTCTGTCTTTGCCCTCTCAATAGAGCGTCTCTATGTCTCTGTATCTCAAGTAGAAATAATCCGAGACATCTTTGATCCTGATATCTGATGACTCTATCTAACGAGTCAAAACCATCTCTGAATAAACAATGAAAGCGTCCCCGTATCTCATAGTAGACTGTGCAATGACATATGTAGTGAAACTCTGTCTCTGGCTGTGCATGGCATAACTGACATATCCTACTGTTTGCTGGTATGCCTCTGAATCTACCTGTCTCAATCCCAAGTTGGTGTGAACATGTGCGAATCTGGCCTATGGCACATCGTAACCCATGAGATAGATGTGTGTCCATGTAGCTGGGCCGTGTGACAAATCCGTGTGTCGTGAGTTGGAGAAGATGCTCTCTATAGAAAGCCCTCTTCGTACCCAACTCCCGTGATGGCTCTATCCATGTCCTCTTGCTATCAAGCTGGATAAGATCCTGCCGAATGAGTCTAGTAGTCTCCATCCGTGTAAGAGCCAAAGATGGTGCATCAAGAGAATACTGGAAAGGGGGCAGCTTGTCCATGCTGAAACCATGCCTCTGAAACCATGAGCTCATCTGTGCATACCAACATGATGTATCTCCCTGTAATGCCAGCTGTCTGGATGACTCAAGAGCAAGCCTAGCATACCTGTCCCTGGTGGTGTCCCATAAGCTGTGTACAAATGATACTGATCTGGTGAGTGCCTCAACCTCCATAGGTGGGGCAGCCAGCTCCGCACGTATGATGTCATGTGGAACTGAGGCCTTGGCTCTAATCAACCTAGAAATCATAGATATCAAGGGTCTCTCCATATTACTCCATCCAGCATTGTCAACAGAAGGTCCCCAAACCTGAACCCCGTAGTGCATAACTGAAGCGACCAAAGTGTCGAAAAGCCAGAGCTTTGTTCGAGGTTCCTGGAACTGAACCTGCGAACAAATCCTCTCTAAACCGCCTAGGGCTGCATAGGCACGAGTCAATCTAGTGTCTGCTGCCACTTTCAGTGTGAACCTCGGTCCACTAAAGACCACCCCAAGATATGTGTATGCATCAGTGTACTCCATACTGTCTTGCCCATATTTGAATGTAGGTGCTGATCTCCTAACCCACTGTGGCGTGGTATTAAATACCATGACCTTGGTTTTACCAAGGTTGACAGACAATCCACTATCCCCTGCAAAACTATGCAATGCGTCCAAATGTCTCTGCATACCCTCTGGTGAGTCTGATATCAACACGATATCGTCAGCATACAATAAAAGAGGGATCCATGTCCCCGCAAGCTGAGCACCTCTATCTTCTCCTCTGTCAATATAATCAGAGACCTCATCAACATACATACCAAATAAAGTAGAGGACAATGGGCATCCCTGTTTCACTCCGATAGTGGAGTGAACTATGTCAGATATCCCCTCTGATGTGCGTACATGACCCATCACTGAGAGAGAGAGAGAGAGAGAGAGAGAGAGAGAGAGAGAGAGAGAGAGAGAGAGAGAGATTTCTTGATTTGATGACAACACAGCCTGCAGTTGCTTTTGCCATTCGGGAGCAGCTTTATGAGGTAGGTTCTTTAAGTAAATGAAATTTCTACTAGACATATGTGAAAGTGTGGCATTGGTTCAACAGCTGGCTGTCCTCAGTGTATCTTCTGGGAGAGAGACTCGTATTAGCAAAAAGTCACGTCGGGAGTGGGCATTGGACTTCTCTCAATCAAGGTACAGATTTGCAGGATTTTGGCATCATAGTCCATTTCTTTGAAGGCATTCTTGTGCAGTGTAGCATTTTTGCTTGTTATTGATCTGAAATGCCTGTTTTTGGTTGCAGCAAGGCAGTGTCTGCCTTTGAGTTGATGAAAAGATCAAGCTCCAAGAGCAGTGCTGTGAGGTACACCATGTGTTCAGAAGGAGCTTTCTTGGTCAAATGATTGGTTTAATCTGAGTTCATGTTCTGGGATTATTGTGAACCAGGAAGAGGAATGAATGGGACTTTTTTGAGCCCATAGTAGAGATTTTGACTAGGGAAGAAGTCGAAGCTTTAGAGGCAAGGGAGGAGCGGAATGCAAGGTATATACTGGCCTGTTTTTAAGGCTAGATAAGTTTCTTGGAGTGGTGGGTGAGGGGTTCTTTCTTTGTACAGGATAAAGAAGAGGCAAGAGGAAAAGGACGATCTTTATGTGAACCGTTACTCCAGAGCATGATGAGAATTTTGATCTCCAACTGAAGATGAATTTCATTTCAAGGACATCATGTTGAGTTGTCAGTTAAAGAGCAGAATGCACCAGGTTTTGCCCCCTTGGGTCTTCACTTTGCAGCAATTACACATGAATTTTGCCCCCCTAGAGTTAGTGTGTGTAGGGCGTCACGAAGGAGCAAATTACACCCCCAATTTGGTCTTCTTTGATTGTAAAGCAGGAGCTGTTCAGGACAACGAGAAAAAACGCAACAACATTGGGCCACTAGACTGAGAATGAAAGAGTCGAAGTCATTCTCATTGGACAGTTAATTTAGTTTATTTAGCTTCCAACGAAAAGTAAGGTGTTTCAGCGTTGTTATGCAATGTCCATTTATGTAGTGAGAAGGGAAGAATCATGTGGTTAACTTAGATAACTGATTGGTGTTGTGATAGAAGTTCTTAATATAGTTGTAGCTTTTCACAGTCGATGGATTAGATGCAAAGAATCTTCCAGAAAAAAGCCAAATAATTAATAAAGAATATGGATGACTACCTTGGAGATAGTTGATTAACATTGTAGAACTTGCATCTTTTGGTGCTGGATGGGCTACTTTGCAGCATATGAAAATCTTTCCGTGGAAATCGAGAGTAGATCTAGCACCAAATTTCTCTATCAGCAGATATTGCATGATGAGAGTACGATGCCGTGAAGAGCGTTTTAGTAACAAAAATTTGCTTCAATTGGTATTTTTGTGTTATATGATACCAGATAATTAGTGAGCAATCATGGTGGCATTCCTGATATTTAAGAATTGTAGTGTCATTTGAAGCAAAAAAATGCCCAGTTAAGATGAGAGGTCTCATTGGTTTTTGTGATTCTTACTGAAAGGTAGAATCTTTTCTCTCTATTTGTATTTTCCTACTGTTTTTCACTATACAATCCCTGAAAAACTGTAAATTGACGTTTAATAATAGGGCTCAAAGCACCACAAAAAACCCATCTTTGGTATGTAGATGGTTTGAGATCCCTCGCTATATCACCTTGACCGTTTGTTCTAAAAGTGGAAGGGTGTACCTTACATGAAATGCTTTAGTATGCATTTGCATAATTTTTTTCTCAATAAATGATAAATAGAAGTGTCCTTGAATTAAGTTGGCCTTTTAATTTAGACGACCAAATGCCAAATCTTAAGGTGTTAGCAACCTTCGATCCAGCATATTTATGCAAAATATGCAGGCCTTGTAGTTACACCACTTGTAGTTCACAAGTTGGGCCTTCTTTTGGCTTAAGAGGTTAAGTTTGTTAGCATGATCAGAGGTTCAACTTGGTACTCTTTTGTCTTAAAGAATAAACTTGTTTAGGGGCTAGAAGGTTCATTTTGGCACTTTTCTCACTCGAAGGATGAACTTGTCTATCTTTTTCTTGTCTCAACACAATTGGGATGTTATCAAGTAGCAAGCAATGGTCTTTGTAGTGTTGCATTAGTTGATGTGCAACTAAAAGCATTGGTTATCCCCGGGATTCAAATTGAAGTGAGTTGATAAAAAACTAGCTGCATGCATATCCTATTGAGCCTCTTGACAAGAGAAGATACATCCTCCCCAAGCTCTCATGATCGATCCATAGAGCTTCATTTTTAATGCAATCTTGGATTGTTTGGCAGTAGCTCCAAAATGCCTCTCTAAAGGTGGTCCATGCCTCGTGTGCAATGGTACAATTGTAAATTGCTTTGCCTAGTCTCCACTCATTCAACCTTATTTAGTGGTTCAACAACTACCCATAGCTGTGCGCACATATGCAGCCCTTTGTTTTTGTCTACCATGTGTGAAACCTCCTTGGTTGTTAAACTTGGCAATGTCTTTTTTGACCCCAATGATGGTGCTTCGCTTGTGAGCAAGAGGAAGGGCTTACCCGATGGTGGGTAGTATCTAATCCTCAAGGTTCATATAAAAATGATATTACCTTAAGAGAGGGTAATGACATACATAGTTTGGGATACATGTTGGTTCTTAAGGAGGTGATTTAAAATACATAGCCAAGAGGGCCCTCGATAAAAATCATGTTGCTTTCGCTTGGCTTGTGGAAATTCTATGAATCTCTTAAAGTCAAGATTTAAGTGTAAATAATGCAAAGTGAGTATGTGGTGGGTAAGCTTCCACTTCAAGAGCTTATGGGTGAGAGGCTTGAAGCCTTGTGGGGATCGGCTCTGAAAAAGGTTACAAATTATGTGGTGGGAAGAGGCCGTTGGGCTATATAGCTAAAAGGATGAAAGAGCTGGTGTGCCAGTGGTAGTTGGCAGACCTCCTTTGGGGCTTTTAAAACAAGCTTACCACCTTTTTGAGATCCATTACTAGACGATTGGGGTAGGAGATTGGAGTGTCAACATGCGAGCAGGTAATTGGTCGCAATTTTACATGGGAGGGGAAGGTCTTACCTTGTGATGGGCAATATTTATTCCTCAAGGTATAAATAAGAATCATATTACCCTAAGTGAGGATAATGACATACACAGCTTGGGATACATGATTGGTGCTTGATGAGGCCATGTAAAATACAAAGTCAAGAGTAATTTTGACAAAAATTTAAGTTTTTTAAATGGTGTTTAAATGAGAAGGACCTTGGCTCATGGAGAGACCCTTAACTGTATGAATTTGCTCTTAATGACAAACTTTTAGTGTCAATACGTGAGTATTGAATTTCCACTTGAGTGTATGTTTGAGAGGCTTGAGGCCTTATGGGAATCAACTCTAGAGCCGAGGGGCTTAGGGTCTTGAGGTTGCAAATTTTATGGTGGGAACAAGCCCTTGAGCTATATAGCTAAAAGGATAAAGGCAGACCTACTTAGATGTATTAAAACAAGCTCTCTTGAGATTTGTCGTCGAATGGGAGAGATTGGAGTGTCAATGCAAAAGCAGGCAACCATGTGCAACTCTACATAAGAGGAGGTTGGTCGGCCAATTCAATTGAGGCAAAACCAAGATCTTTAATTTGGTTGGAGTCATCTGGTTGGACCTAACCCATCCCTTCAAATCAAGTAAGGCACGCTGTTGAGATCTTTTCAGAGGTCAGTATGCCTATTAGTTGGCCACATATTTCAAAGCTTAAAGACTCAATTAAAGCTTCTCTAGAGAGTATTCTAAACACATGCTCGAGAAGTGAAGTGGAGTTTTTGACCTTGAAGAGTAATCAAGCTTGAAGAGTAATCAAGCTAGAATAACACAAAAAAATGACTTAATCAGTAAAGCTAAAGGGGAGTCAATCATTGCTTGTAGATAGGTGGAATCAAGTGCAAGGTAAATTCCTTCTTCCTAATCACATTAGTACGAATAGTGGTAGTGCAATGAGACATATTCCATCGCTTATTGGCTTGAAAAGAAGATAAATTAGACAAGAAATTAGCAAGATGCCTAATGTGCAAGGCAAAAGCTTGATTCAATCGTGTGAGCAAGTAGAGGACTCACATAAATTTAGCAAATAGAGAATGCAAATGACCAAGATCTAAGTAATAATCTACACCACACTTTGATAACACTTGTTGGTGTAGGTTAATTAGGGTGGATGATATAGTGTACGTTCATGGCTAATACATGGTGGTTAGATTAAACTAGAGCTTAATTGTGCACTCAATATATAGAAAGATATAGTTTCAAAAGCTTAATTACTCTTTACAAAGTGTATACAAGGCATACTCTTTTGTAAAGCCAGAAAGAGTACAATAGGGGTCACATAATGAACACTACATTAGATGGCTCAAGCTAACCATACCACCTTTTAAGGTTGACTATGATTTCCACATCACATTCCACATAGCACTTATCCCCAATATTTCTACAAGGCTTACACATAATCACAACAATGGAAAGGGGAAGGGGGTTCACACAAGATGCTACAATGCCAACGGTCATTGTAGCCCTCCAATTGTCGTTGTTCCAAGGGAGTGATTCACATATCATCGTCGCTTCCGAGTTGACCATGCCAAACCTACTCTCCTACCTGCCCTCGCCTTTGTTGCAACTCCAGTAGACCCCTGCTCCCTCCTTGGAATGCTACACGCAATGTCCTTACTGGTCCTCTCTCTTGTCCTCTTCCTTGCACATTGACATGTTTTGATTGCAATAGCCCGGTCAGCTTGAATGTACTTCACTAGGAGTGATTTTTCTAGAGATTATTGCTTCTATCCATCTAGTCATATGGTCAACTGCCTTGACGATGGGAGAAATTGACATATTGTGCTCAAAGAGAGAACAAATTGCATTAGTTTTGCAATTTTCAAATAGTCCAAGGAACAATCTTGGTGATTGAGGCTCAAAAATAATACTCTTATCCCTTTCTTTATGACAACTCTTGCAGTTTTCACTACTCTTAATGCTATACATTTCTAAGAAAACTAGGCCACATAACGTTTGACTATAGAAACTTCCTACTGTCTCCTATGCAAATTGTCCACCCTCACAAGATAGAGAGGATCGATATGATATTCTTTGCGAAAGGCAATTTCCATAGTATTGACGTTGCAGTAGAGATCAAAATTGATCAGTATGTACCTTTTGCGTTCCAAATCAGTCATAGCCATAGTGATTTATACTTATTTTCTGGGACTCTTTTACTTTGGAGTCGAGTCTTGTTGATTGTCCATTGAGGTATGTTATGATCAATCCCAAAGATTACGGGGGGGTTTGCATTAGGTAATGATATTCACTATTCTCAATTCAACATTTACAAAAATCATTGGGAATATTGGACTCTCAAGTAATATTACTCCTGGAACCAACTTTAAAGAAAACAAAGTTGAAATTATCGATGTTTCAGGTAGCTCTGCAAAGGAGATAGAGGGAAATTTATTTTTTGTTTCTTCGGGTAACGGATAACCATGGCATTCATCGTTGAAACATAGGAAGCAACCATAACATTCATGGCAATATAGAACATTTTGTGGGTGCTACACCAAACAATGTTGCCAATGGAAAGCACTCTGCATGTATGCTTTTGTCACTAGTATTGATGAAATTGAGGCCATTCATCAATGCTACATTAATAATTGTGTATGAACAACCAACACTTCTTGCTAGTAGTTCTCCCATGTTGGGGATGGAACAAAAATATGATGGGCATTCTTAGGTGAAGCCGACCCAGGCAAGGATGACTTCCTCTATTGTGATAAGGCAAAGTAGATGTGGAAGTCATCTAATGTGTAGTAATAGCACATCCCATGAAAGCCAATATTCATCATGAACACACAATCACTCGTTTGCTAAGGGGGTATTGAGATCTGCAATACAAAGAACACGTGAGTTTGTTTCTCGTGTTATTTAGAAGTTCTGGCAACAACACCAAGCCACTTGCAACTAAATATTGCTAAACAGATCGTGCTGAAAGATGTGATGCAAGAGGATAGTGGTGAGCTAAACAACAATGATCTCTTGTGAATTTTGGAGGAGATGAGTACGAAGCGAGCATTTTATTGTGCAGGAGCAATGCCACATGTGCAAGAAAAACCAAAGAAAAATTCCCTAAAGGAAAAGCAAGCAGAGATGCCACCCTAATAGTAATTAATTAAAAAAATCAATGAAAAAATAGATTCATAAATTTAAACATGCATGTGTATGTTAGTATGTACAAGTGCATGCGAACATGCATATGTGTGTGCATGTGAGGATATGTGTAATCAAGAGGTTGTGTACTCACATGCATGCACTTGCGCGGTCGCAACATGTGCATCTACTAATCATTGTCCATATCCTATAGTCATTGTTCCAAGGCTTTCCATTTACCAAGTGGTGAGGTCTGTGCTCATAATATCTTTGGAAGCTTGCATGGTCGGTTGTACAGAGAGTTGATTGCCCTATGATGCAACTAGGCATCAATCAACATATGCCCATGCATATGCCGAATCTTCTATGAGAGAATAGTGATCCAGAAAGCAACAAGCCCGAGGATTAATCCTAAGCTGGCATTTCATCTTTAGAGATGGCAAGCCTGGGTAAGTCTCGGATGCTAGGTGCCCCTAGGTGCACATAGGCACTATGGTCTTTGCATTATATTTATGGTGGGCTTCCTAACTTGCTTATGATCATGCTCATAATATCCAAGCACCTAGCCACACTACTTGCTCCAAAAAAATAGAATGATGACTCTATTTGTCTACCAAATTTTATAATTGAGAACTCCAACATCCTTGATTTAAGCAAAATACTTACCCCAGCTTCAATATACTGCAAGTTCGCATTGAAGTTGGTTGCACTCATGATGTGCCCTATCATTGAAGTTGTCTACCATCAATAGTCCCTCCCTTTTTCTAGGTTACAATCTAGAGTTCAATTTGCTCCAAGTATGGGTTAGAAAATACTCCAAGCATATATCCAAGTTGGATATACTCCAAATTTGGCTCCAAGTTTGGGTTTAGAGCCTCAAAAGCTACTAATTGGAGATTCTAGTTTGAGATTCTTTCTCTCTCTCTCTCTCTCTCTCTCTCTCTCTCTCTCTCTCTCTCTCTCTCTCTCTCTCTCTCTCTCTCTCTCTCTCTCAAGCATTGGCACAGATGCTTTCTCATGTTCATGAGTTGAATATACTTGTACCAAGATGTTTTCATCTACTAATATGTTATAATGCAAAGATTTGGGTTTACATTATAGAGTTCAATACCCTCCAAGTATGGCTCCAAGTTTGGTTTAGAAATAAGTCCAAGTTTATATCCAAGTTGGATATACTCCAAGTTTGGCTTCAAGTCTGGGTTAAAGCCTTAAAAGCTATTAGTTGGAGATTCTACGTTTTGAGAGTCTCTCTCTCTCTCTCTCTCTCTCTCTCTCTCTCTCTCTCTCTCTCTCTCTCTCTCTCTCTCTCTCTCTCTCTCGGTGACTTGAGAGCATTTGCACATATGCTCTTGTACTCATGTTCATGAATTGAATATACTTAGGCCAAAATGTTTTCATCAGTTGACATCCAATATGTTTATAATCCAGGCTAATATTCTAGAGTTCAATATAATTTAAGTATGGCTCCAAGTTTGGGTTAGAACCTTAAAATCTACTCGTTGGAGATTCTAGGTATGAGAGCCTCTCTCTCTCTCTCTCTCTCTCTCTCTCTCTCTCTCTCTCTCTCTCTCTCTCTCTCTCTCTCTCTCTCTCTCTAGATGGATATGTGATCAGACTCGCCTATACAGACACTCATTTATCCTATGGGATACAATGTGCTATTGGTCAGATGTGCACATCATCGCATCAGCTAGAGATTGAGACTGTCAGATTTAGGAAAGTACCAACAGAAGCCAGAATATGCCAATTGTGTCATATAGAGCTAAAGACAGAGTTCCATCACATTTGTCACTATTTGGTATACTATGAGATATGAGGCCGCTCTCATGCCTGTTTAGAGAGGGCTTTGGACCGTTGGCTAGAGTCATGAGATATCAAGATGAGAGATTGCCTTAAGTTGTCTTTGCTAGATTTGCGCAGACACGAGGAGTGTTTCGTGAGGAGACCACGCAGTGGGAGACATTTACAGTGGGAGATCACTGACTTCTTTAGAGTAGGATTCAACAGCCAGATAAACATGCCTCACATTAGACTTCAGAGCCCACTTATACCAAAGGTATACTAGTGGATAGAGCCATTGAGCTCGGGAGAGCTAGGCGCCCACATCTACGTGGGTGACCACCATGATATCGACGGAGGCTTCACCAGAGGATCATGACTATTCTAGTACGATATGGGAGACGCCCAGTATGACTATTTGCAGAGGTGGACATTGACGAAGCTCTTTAGCGGACGAATGGAATACTTTCTTTGACAACGCCCAATGTTGAGCATCCTCGAGCATTGACGACGACGACGACGATTTTAGTCTTTAATCTTTCACTTTACCTCATTTTATTTTTGTACCCAGACATTGGATTAGATCCACAAGGATTGTATCACTTTGGTCTCATAGGTAATTTTGGCTTTTTAAAGACGTTTAGTATAACATTTCATTTCTCTCTATTGTATGTATTATCTCTCTCTTTGGTGACTTGCAAGCATTGGAACAAATTCTCTTATACTCATGTTCAAGAGTTCAATATACTTGGTAAAGATGTTTTCATTTGCCAATATGTTTATAATCCAAAGGTTGTAAGTTTAAATCCAAGTTAGATATACTCCTAGTTTGGTTCGAAGTTGGGATGAGAGCCTTAAAAGCTACTGATTGGAGATTCTAGGCTTAAAATTCTCTCTCTCTCTCTCTCTCTCTCTATATATATATATATATATTGTATTCATTCTCTCTCTCTCTCTCTCTCTCTCTCTCTCTCTCTCACACACACACACACACACACACACACACACACGCACACACTTGCAAGCATTGGCACATATGCTCTTGTACTCTTGTTCATGAGTTGAATATACTAGGACCAAGATTCTACACTTGAAATTTTGTGTATGTGTGTGTGCGTGCATGAGTGTTTGTGTGTGTGTGTGTGTGTGTGTGTGTGTGTGTGTGTGTGTGTGTGTGTGTGTGTGTGTGTGTGCACGTGTGTGTGTCTGTGTTCCAATAACAATATAGCATAAACACCAAAGAATCCTTTCAAATTACAAAAGACACTAGAAACTATGTCAATGAAAAGGTGGTATAATTCGCATTCATCATACTTTATACACAAGTACAAGAGAATCAAGAGCCTGAAGATATATAAGTCCGCTCTCCAAGCCAGGGAACTTTGAAAACCATAGTTGAGAAGGTAACCCTCACGTGTATCCATGGAAACATCACAACTTTCAATTAGCATTGGCACCGTATGCAGGTGATGCATGGGTATCCCACATGTTATAGATGTCACCCAACTTAATTGCTTTCAAAGATAAATAATAAGAAAGGTAAATCTAATTATAAATTTAGAGATGGTTTCATTTACAAGGTGGAAAACCATATGGAGCCCCTGTGCTTTACAAGCTCTCATGAGATAAGGCCGAAGACAAGTTTTATGAGGAAATTTAGCCTCGAAGTGGGCCACATATTCCTATTTCTTGCCTTTACAGTGTTTGGCTCTAATTGCCGCTATTTTTTCAGAGTCAATTGACAGTACTCATACGTGCGGTCAATCTATACCTTGGAGTCACCTGTAACATAAGAAGTCATTAGTAAATAAGCCCAACACCCATTTAGTCGGAGGCGGAGACCATATGTAAGGTAGTAAGTATGAGTGTTAAACCCTATATTTCATATTTCATTATTTTTTCAAAAAGCAAGGGATGTGTGCCACAAATGCCCATAACCTCAATGTAATAAGCGACCACATACGGCCTTATGAGCAGTCTAATTTACAACCAAAATTAAGATAATTCACAACCCATCCTAATCATAACCATATTCAGCCACCATCCATCATAACCAACCAATCATTTGGCCCATTTAATCAGTTATGCCCAAGAACCATAAACACAATAGCATGGACCGTAACTGAACAAGAGTGGAATGCTCGATAACCAACCAAAGTCACATCAACCTTAGTATAAACACCACGACAGCCTTACCAGACCATACATGCCAATGTCTAACACCCACAAGTGGGTTACCCCCACTATATAGGGTCATATACCAATCAACCCCTCTATATAGGAACCATAGAATAACCACTGTGGTCACAATCAATCATAACCCAGTATAGAACCACCCATTCATGGCTAAGTGATTAAATGTTAAAGCTCTATATCCACACCACTTAAAACAGTTTAGACCAAAACCAAGCGGCTATGGTAAGCTCGATAACAAATTCAGAGGCACAACATCAGTATTACACCAGCCGCGCCAGCCATAATAGAGTAAACCAGGCCGTATGATTACACCAAAAAAATCCAACCCTATCATATAGGCCATTCATCAAGAGCTTCTGTCATTATATTTTAGCTACAACAACAAATCATGGCAATTCAAAGCAACATTTATCTAGTGTATGCAAGAGGAAACCACCTTTTAAAGTTATTCTAAAAACATGCCTAAAAAAGCCCGTAGATATGCATTGCCTTGTATCCCTAGCCTCAAAGGGAATTTCAAAGCCGCAGACAAAAGGATGCACATATATATGCCAATGATAGGTTAATCATAGACTAAAAGCCTTTCCTAAACCCGTACGGTGAAAAAAAAACCAGTATAGTAAATGTTACAGTAGAAATTGCCATTTATGTATATTCCGGCATAAGCATGAAGAATATCACCATAACAGCAAGTGAATCATGTTACATCAAACACTATGGACAGTAGTCCATATCAATGTCATAGGTCACCTGAGATTGATTTGGAGCAGCCAACTCCACAATAGCTAGCTTATCCTTGCCTTTTGCCATATAACCGACAATGTTAACACTACACCTCTTGCAGGTAACACCCTCACAGTCCCAATGTATAGACAACAACTCTCAAGTACACACATACACAAAAAAATCATGCAATACCAATGCTAAGTGAGCATGGGAGCTCACCTTTTATAGTGTTTGGAGCAAGTAGCCACATTCCTCCAGCACAGTAAGGCGGGCCCATCATCAAGAGGTAGACGTAAACAGCAGTGCCGCGTAGTACAGAGAGAGGGGGGGGAGAAAGGGGGGGGGGGGGGGGGAGAGAGAGAGAGAGAGAGAGAGAGAGAGAGAGAGAGAGAGAGAGAGAGAGAGCACCTAGTGGCGCAGTAGCGCAGACCCGTCAGTAGGGAGCCACCGTGAAGTTAAGCGAAAAAAGGTAGGGTTTGCAGACCCAGGAGACCCGCCAAATGAACATAATCCCTTTAAATACAAGGGTTAGGTACCATTAAGGTACCACCCTCTAGAATCCTTTTATATTTATACAGTGAATTCAAGCCATTATTCCACCCAAGGTTTCCAAACCTAGCCAATTATACGAAGGATATAGCAAGGCAATGTGTCCTCCCCACTTTAACCCAATTAACAACCAAGAGTTAGATACCATTAAGGTACCACTTACTAAATTTTGTTTTTTCATTTCAAACAGGTTATACACCAAGGGCACCCCCAGCCAACAGTCTTAGCAAGATATACCAAGGAAATAGTAACATGCCAGGACTAGCCATGTATGTGTGTGTGTGTGTGTGTATGTGTGCGCGCTCGGTTTCATGATTCGTTATTTGACATTCGTTTTATTCGTGAATAATGATCGATTAATACGTTCTAAAGATTTATTCGTGCATATTATTCGTTGCCATGTCAGCTTTAAAAAAAAAAACGTTTTATTGCTTACATATCGATCGATAAACTATTGATCGATAGGCTTTTGATCGATAGTTTAAATTGATCTATATGTTTTCGATCAATATAATAGTAGTATATAAAGGCCAAATTTGCGTGTTTTAGCTATAATTCCCTTCACCAAAGTGTCAGGTTACCTCCGACATAGAAAGGTTGAGTTGTCAACTTAAAAAATCTTTGACTTTTTAAGAAAATATTATTTTTAATATTTATACATTAAAAAGAAAATAATCATATAGATTTGAATCACCTATAATTCTTAACAATAGAAGTTATCCTTTAGCTCTATTGATAAGATTAAATAAATTACTCTAAGCAATAGAGACTATACTTTTAGCTCTACTTGTTTAAGAATAGATAAATAATAATCATACGCATTAGAGGCTACTTTTCTAGCTATAGTGCGAATGTATAATCCTAAACATTAGAAGCTATACTCTTAGCTCTATTTGTTTTAGAATAGATACTAAAAGTGATATTTGATGGTTAAAATCTATCATAGCTATAATATGTGCACAAATAATAGTGTTAGTTCATACATTTTGGAACATATACACATACATGTAGGGTCTTTTGGTTGTCATGAACAAATGTTCTTACCTCCATATAGACATAGAATAGGTCCACTTAGTGCCTCTTTGTTGTTATGAGATGATTCTCTTACTTCCAAGTGAGGTTTAAGGTATGAAGTAGGATTCACTTGGTTGTTATCGAGCTTATGCTCTTACCTCTAAGTGAATATGGTGGATTACCTATAGAATTCACTAGGTTATAGAACGCACTAGGTTGTGATTGAGCAAAAGCTCTTACCTCCTAGTGAATATTAGTCATGCATAGTACTTAGGAGTCACATGGATGTTATCGAGCTCATGCTCTTACCTCTATGTTGATATAGAAATTAGAGAACTCAGTTATTTTAGGGTCGATTGGTTGTGTTTGAGCAGTAGATCCTACCTCCAAAAGACATAGATAGTGGAATGCGAGATGACTCCATCGCTCGTTTAGGTTGTCTTGAGCAAAGGCTCTTTACCACCTAGTAGCCAAGAATGATATATCCATTGGTGATCTTCCCCAAAATATTATCTTAACACTATTCATTCATCATTTTAATTTAGCAAATCATATCTATAACCTTTTATCTTTCTCATTGCACTATTATGGTGAAACATTATAATCATAGTGTATCTATTGATTGTAGGATATATTTTGTTAAAGTGAGAAAGCATGGTGCAAGGAAAAGAGTGGTCGTATGTGGAGGAAAAAGAGAGAGACAAAACAGTTTCGTTTTTGGAATGCAAACATTGTGGGCATAAGTGGCACGGCAACGCAACTCGCATCAAAGAATTTATTCGGCACTAGTCCCAATGTGAAAGAATGTGGAGCACCGCCTAACGACATATGGGTCCATTTTGCAGGGTATGTAAAGAAATGCAAACAGGCACAACTTCTTCCTAAGAGATAGAAGGGTATGATAGGTGCGTCATTTGTCAACATAGAAGAAGTGAGTGTAGATCAAGAAGACATGCGAGCTAACCAAGGACCTTTAATGGGAACAACCCGAACACCTCAAAGTCTTTACACTTTTCCAAATGGTGCCATGGGAGGGATAGATGCTAGTCCTGGGAAATCCAGCAGAGCCGGTACGCTTGGGACTCTACAGGAAGCATTCACTCAACATGAAATTCTCAAATCGCATCTAAAGTGGACACGAGCCTTCATGGCTTCTGGAATCCCATTTATTGTCATAAGAAATCCTATTTTCAAAGATGCCCTAATGTCAACTGCAAAAAAAGGATTCATCTATCTTTATTATAATAAAATTCGAACAAAGTATGTTGACAAAGTCAAGAGCAGTACAGAAGCAATTCTTAGGTGAACAGTGCTTGACTTTGTTCCAGCCTTTGGTTGTACCATAGCCCTCGATGGATGGACAAGTTGTCAGAAAAAACCATTGATTAATGTCATGGTAATTTGTCCCAAAGGTGCAATGTTTTTAAAGGCCATTGATACCTCATTGAAAGAGAAGACATCTCTCTACTTGAAAAAGGTATATGAGCGAGCTATTGCTCGACTAAGTGGACCGAAGAATGTGGCTTCAAACTACAAAGGAGCGGGTTTAGCCATTATGAAAAAGTACTCAGAAATTACATGGATTGGATGTGCAACTCACACCCTGAATTTACTCCTAAAGGATATGGGCAATTTATCATTCATAAAACAGGTTCTTATTGACGCCAATCACATAGTCTTTATACGGGAACATCAATTTACATATGCTTTATTTCGCTCCAAGTCTCCGAAAAAAGCACTTCAAATTTTCTGTGCCACATAGTTTGCTACATCATACTATGTTTTGAATAATCTCATTGAAGTGCGAGCGGCTCTTACAGAAACTGTTGCAGATCGCCGTTGGAAGGCTTGGATCAGCAAGTATCCAAGCCATCGCGAAGCAACTCAAAAATGTGTGTCCTTGGTGCGATCTTCTCTCTTTTGGCGGAACATTGACAAACTTGTTCCTATGTGGAACTACTAAGGGTTGTCGACACAGATAAGTTTGTCATTGGTAAGGTTTATTGGATCATGTCTGAGGCGTTGCGTCAAACCAAAGAATACAACCACTACAATGCAAGAGAGAGATCACAGATCGTGCATCTTGTGGAAAAACGATGGGCTCAAATGCACACACCATTGCATGGTGCTGCATTTGTCTTGGATCCAAAGTTCCAGTGATGAACGGACAAGCCTCCAACAAAGAGGTGATGAGAGACTTTAAAACTTCTGCTCGCAGTTGTTGTGCCAGGCGACGATGGCATGGATGCATTCCAATAGAGGGTGGATTATGCCAATAGGGAAGGAACTTTCGGAGATCCTTGGGTTCTTAATAGTGTAAAAAATATTTCAGGCCCAGTATGATGGAAAGAATATGGAGGAGACGTAGTCAAGTTACAACACGTGGCGACAAGGGTGCTTTCGGTCACTGCATCCAGTGGTAGTTGTGGGTGCAATTGGTCTTCTTATGACTTTGTGCACTCAAAGCGTAGAAATCGCTTAACTCCTGCTCGTGCCGCAGACCTTGTGTATGTCTTTTGTAACATGCATCTCCTTCATGCACCCACAAAGATAGACACACGTGCGACCGAAGTACACTTTGGAGTAGTTTATCGATTGATAGATTATAAATTATTTGAAAATACCATGTATTTTACGATAATACGCGAATAATGACGAGTTATTGGATATAAATTGCATTATTCGATCAAATAAATGCAACGCAGTGTGTGTGTAGCAACTTGCAAGCTTGTTGCCAATGCTTGCAAGAGAGGGGAAGTTAGCTACAAACTAGGCGAAAATCACCACATTGGAAGGAAGAAAAAAAATGAAATCTTTCCCTCTTCCTAAACTACAATAAATTGAATAACAATTTTCTTATGATGAAAGGTCTAGTTAGCGTTTAGGTGTTTGCATTCAATCAATAAGGAGGAAAAGAGAAGTTAACACATTGTAGCAATAATACTTAGAGAAGCAATGGAATTTGGGCTATCTGTATGATGGATTTAGTCACATTCGATGTGTAATTGACATAGATCTACCATAATTTAAATTGAGTGTGGTATGGTGGGACTTTGGAATTAGAGCATAAAACACCATTCTACAAATATAAATATGATTGCAACGAAACAACAAGGTTCCAATTTTCTTTCATTACAACACTATAAGCCTTTGTATTTGGGACCACACAAAGTTTTCAATGCAAAGAAGCTATCAGAAGACCAAAGCTTTGATCAACATGCAGCCGCAGCCGCAGCCCTGCACTGCTTGCATGTCATGATTCGTGTTGTTTTATAGTATGCATAGCCTAGAAGCCATGCTAAACTCGTGTTTAGGTGGTTGATAGAAGGTCTCATGTTGTCTAGTAATAAGAAACTAGCTCATCTATAATTACACTTGAATTTAAAAGTTGTTCATCAAGTCTCATCTTATGGATTCTTCTAACAAGGTGAGTTTGTTCTTGGGCTATGTTGCTTCGCATGCAATTGCTGTTGATTATCCAAAGAAATATGTTGTGATCAATCCAAAAGATTATGGATGGTCGAGTAACACTAAGGTGCATGCAATTGTTTCTATCCTAGAGGGAGATATTCAAAATCAAGTGAGGGATGATGTCACAATAGGCAATGAGTTTCATATTCAAAATTCACAAAGAAATTCTTGCTCGTTCAAAATGAAGGATCCTCTAGCAATCTGACACCCGACATGTTTCCCAAAGATGATAGAGTTCCTCTTATTGATATATTAGATAGCTCTTTGGATGAACTTGAGGAAAAAGAAAAGTTCCCTTTTCCTAGATATGAGGGAAGTAATGACAGTCATAGTGAAGAAATAGGAAACTACTATAGCTTTCTTGGCGACCATAACAACTAGGGCATTAAGGACAACATGGAGTGTTTTGTGTGCTCTACACTTAGAGAAGTTGCTTCAAAAATCAATGCATTATATTATTTCTAGCTTCTCAATTATTGAACATGCTGAAGAGATTCCCACTATTTTGGAAATTGTGTGCACGAATCGCCCCATGTTTCTGTTGGTGGCTCAACTATGGTGGGGATTGAACGGAATTATGATGAGCATTGCTGGGAAAAGCCAGTCCAAACAAGGATGAATTTATATTGTGTTAAGGAGAAGTAAATGTGAATGCCATCTAATGTGCAATAATGGTGTGTGTCCCATTAAAGTCCATAGTGGTAGACCAAATGAGATAGCATAGATAGGAAGATTATTACATGCAATCCTGTCATTGCTCTAGGTACTTGCTTCATCCCATATAATGATTTCTTTAACCTACATACAAGATCATGTAACTTCATATTCACATAACCCTATGTTTCCTCCATAAAAACAATTTCATCCAAGTCGCCATTCAAGAAGGAATTCTTTATATCCATCTGTTTCAACGCCCATCTTAAAGCTACAAACACTACAATAAACACACGAACGGTATCCACCATAGCTATAAGGTTGAACGCCTCCTCATAATCAATCCCATACATTTGTGCTTAACCAGCAACAAGCCTTTCTTTGTACCTGCTCACACTACCATCGGCATTGTGCTTTATCTTGTAGACCCACTTACATCCAATTTCCTTCTTCCCCTCTAGTAATGGCACCAAATCCCATGCTCCATTTACATCAAGAAAAACAATGTCCTTGTCCATATCTTCACTCTATAATATTTTCCATATATGCACAATGATGAGGCACATAAGTGTCATTAGTCAATCTTTGCACAAGACTTCTTACTCTCTCAAATTTTCATGGTCCAAGATCACTTCCAGGTGCCTTATTCCATGCTTGCATCTTTCTTGCATCCGGAGTCTTCACAGAGGATATGCCAAACTCCTCATCTAAGCTTTGCTCAAATGCACTGTTGTCACCATAATCATGGCTTGCACTCAAATTTGACAACTTAGGGATATCATCAACTTTTCCCTTTCCTTTCTTGAAATTTTAAGAGTTAGTAGGACTTACTCTTTCATGCAACGTGCCGCTTCATGGATTCTCACCACGACCTACACTGGATGACCCTTGCAACCCACTCAAAACCTATGACTACGCACTTATTTATCTTGAAACCACATCCTCTCTTACATCATCCCCTAAATAATCCTTCACAACAACATACAAACTTTCCATTTTATAAAAAACAACATCTTTACTCACTCTAACTTTATCCATGACAAAATTGGAACACTTATACCCTTTCTTCCCAAGGGAATAGCCAATGAATACACATATTTTTTATTTTGGGTCAAGCTTACTTCTCAACTAATCAAGCACAATGGAAGATGAGGCACATAGTAGAAGTTACCAGAGCTTTGATGAATGAGAAGTACATGCCTCCTTGTTATTGAGATGAGGCTGTAGCTACAAATGTTTACATTATGAACAGAATCCCTACTATTGCAATGCATGATATGACACCAGAAATGAAGTTTTGTGGTGAGAAAATGGATGTATCATATGTTAATGTGTTCATATGTATTCCCTATGTGCAATAACACCATTTTTCTATAGAGTATCCCTACATGAAAACTATCTCTGAACTCCATGCTTTTTCAAAAAACCATTGAATTCATTGGAGAGGTATTCTCCCTCTCCATCTAACCTCAGGCACTTTACATGTTTCGCAATCTGTTTTTCAACCATAGCCTTGAAATTTTGAAAGTTCATAAACAACTTATTTTTTGCTTCATGAAATATATTGATACCTTCCTCGTATGGTCATCAATAAAGCTCACATAGTATGTGCATACACCCATAGATGCAGTCTTTTCCAGACCCCATACATTTGTATGTACTAGTTTCAATAAATTCTTGTTTACATGCTTGTCATGAGAAAATGATGTTTTTTCTTGCTTTTTAAACTAAAAAGGTTCACTTTTTTTTTTTCATTTTAGTAACTTTAAAAGTCGGAAAACCTTTAACCATCCCTTTAGTTTGCATCATTTTCAACCTTTTGCAAATTTGCATGACCAATATGTTTGTGCCAGATCTCAATATTTGCAAGAACTCATGCGCCTTGTGCAAACAGGGCAACATTCGACACATTCACATCTAAAGTAAATATTCAACCCACTTTCTTTCCCTACGCAACCAACCTTCCATTCTTCTTATGCTCTTTGATAAAGAGACCATCATAGTTAAACCTAACCTACAAACCTTGGTCAACAATTATCTATTCAATAACCCTCTGTTGGACAACCATTAGGTACATGTAGTACATAAACGAAGTACTTTACTTTACCATCTATCATAGACAATGGTACATTTCCTGTATACATAATGGGATTTGGAACGTATTTTTTTACAATCTGTTTTTTTTCGGAATCTGCCCATGCAGATTCCAAAAAGATTCTTTCTCTCTCTCAACCTTGATAGTTGAGGATCCAATATTTCTCTCTCTCTCTCTCTCTCTCTCTCTCTCTCTCTCTCTCTCTCTCTCTCTCTCTCTCTCTCTCTCTATTTTTCCCTTGATCAAACTAAGGGAGCCAATGACCTCAAACATTCATTATTTGAAAATCTCCCTCTCTCATGCACACACATACACAAGCACAAAAACACACCCGAATCATTACTCTCTCTCTCTCTCTCTCTCTCTCTCTCTCTCTCTCTTAAATATCATAATTCATACTGAGCAACAAGTTTATCCACCAAGCGGACAATGGTACACCCGAATCATTCACAACAAGAAAATTTTAAGGTTTTTTCGAACCAAAATAATCCTATCCGACTTTTACCTGGATGAACAACATTGAAAGACTGGTGAAATATACGCGTATAAACTGATATTGAAAGGCTTCAAAGTAAACATTTTAATTGAAACAAAAATTTCAAATTGATAGATATGGAGGAAAACAGAACGTTATAATATTACAAATGGCCACAGGGTTCATGGATTATTGTTCTAACACTAGCTTACAATGGGAAAATCTAGTTGCCATCCTTGCTAGTGTCATCGTCGTTATCATTGTCATTGTCATCGTCCTCATTGTTTCCATTGTTAGCTCCATTGGGTTGTCCCTACGAAGAAATGTATGCCATCCACACTTCTTATTGCATTGTGGGAAAAACTCGCAACTTGTTCGACATCCTCTTTGGTAGCTCATACATGGAATTGAATGGGGAATTCATGGAATTATTGGTTGCACGAAAAGCCTCCACGCTATTGAAAATGTAGTTAATGTGCACATTATTGACCATCCTTAGATCCATGCCCATGTTGAGTGGATTACTCACACCAATTGCGGTGTCCACGGTGTTGGAATGTGTGCGGTTTAGCTGGGAAGGTGCGGAACCTACGGCTGTGAGAGTTTGTGATGAGAGTCACAAACACTTTGTGAAAAAACGTTTATGGAGAATCATCAACCCTCTTCCTAAAGATGGTTTAAATTCTAAGGGCATTCGTGACAAGATAGTTACAAGCCCTCTCCCCTATTGTGCTTGGAAATTGCTTGCTTTCATAGACAAGTTCATGATGAAAGATTCACCAATTCACATCCAATTTTACTTTAAAAGAGCAATTAGGAACGCTAAACTTTAAGCCATGAAAATTTAACTCTCTTAGAAGAAAAAATTCCATTCAAAACTCAAACCTTTTTCACAGAAACATGTAGCTTCTCCCTCAATCACATAGTCGTAACTTCAAAGAGTTGAAAGGAATACTCGAGCTTCCATCTTCATGGCGACCATTTTTTGATTTTTTAGAGATTTAAGAGCTTCTATATTGAATCCCACACACCATTTTGATAAGGGGAAATCCTAATTCACTCCCTCACAGGCTCATATACAAGATTGCAACGAGGTGGGACTACACTACACATAGATTGAGCAACCATGGAAGCAATTGCACAATAGTGAAAAATTTCAGGTTTATTCACTAAAAAGAAGGCCTCTCTCTCTTCTCCATGGAATTTTCAACTGAGGTGTCAATTTTTCGGCCATTGTTCCACTTTGGACCAAAACTAGGCCATTTTCAGCTCATTTTTTACCCAAAAAAGACCATTTTTGTTGCGAAAAATCCTAAACAAAGTCAAAAAATCCCTAAAATTATGGATCTCTCACATGAGCATAAAAAAATAAATGTGCATCAATTTTAATCAATATTCCATTTTGGATCATTTTCTATGCAATTTTATTAGCTGCTATTTTTGGGTATTTTTGTTCGCATTGGTCTTTGTAGGCGAGATGAGTGTGCCTCTATGAAAACCTTGGAATATGTACTTCACAAAACCAAAATAGACATCTTATCAAGTGGGAAAGCACGCAAAGGCGCCACATCTAGGGCCATGACTCCTTGGATAGGTATGTACATGATAGTAACCGCAGTGGCCGCTTCAACATATATCACAATATGTACATTATTGCTTTTATTTACATGCATTTCAATGATAGGGGAAGAGGACGCAATACAGGTCATGGAGGTGGTCGAGGAAAAGGCAACACCAAGTGCAACAACATGATAATTTTTAAAGACTAAACACAGGTGGTTGAGAAAACTTTTGAGGAAGGGGGGGGCTAACATGTCATAGAAACGTGCAAAGTAATAATACAGGTCAACATGAGAATGCTATATGCTGGAATTGTGGGAGACATGGTCACTTTGAAATTGACTATCCAGATAGGAGATATCAAAATAATTATGCAACCACTAATAGGAATGTAGATGAGCTTGAGAGGCTATTTGCGGTGCAAGAAATATTATGTCTGCAAATGTGGCAAAGCTTGGTGATAATGTCTGGTATGTGGATTTAGGTGCATCAAATCACATGATTACTCATGGTGAGTGGTTCACAAAATTGTAGACTTTGCAGATTCTTGGTTATGTAGAGACTAGGATACAACTCATCCCATTATGCATACAAGAAATATACCATTATGTATGATAGATGGAAAAGTACATGGCTGATGTATTGCACATACCTAATATTATAAAGAACTTGGTTTCTGTTGGGTAGATAGTTGAGAAGGGTTTGCAAATCAAGTTTAACTCTAATAACATCTATGTCAAAGAGTACAAGAAGAATGAGAAGTTGGTTGCATAGGGAAAGAAAGTGGGCAGAATGTTTACGATTGATGTAAATGTGCCTAAGGTGAATGTGATCATGTTTGCACAAGGTGCAAGAGTTGTTGTAGATATAGAAATTTGGCAAAATCAAATTGGTATGTGAATCTACAACGACTAAAGACAATGCAAACTAAGGAGATGGTTATAGGTTTTCCAGAATTTAAAGGTGCTCAAATGCAAAATTCTATGAAGCTTCTTAGTTTGGAAAGTAGGAAAAAGCATCCTTTTCTCACCATAAGCATGTATTGAAATTAGTACACACTTTTATATGGGGTCCAACAAAGAAGACTGCATCCATGGGTAGATGTATGTACTTGATTCATTGATGACCATACGAGGAAGGTATGGATCTATCTCATGAAGGAAAAAAGTGAGATATTTATGCAATTTTAGAATTTCAAGGATATCTTTGAAAAAAAGACAAAGAAAAATATAAAGTGCATGAGATCAAATGGAGAGGGGAGAATACTTCGCAAATGAGTTCAATAGTTTTTTTTAAAACATGGAATTCAAAGGCATTTTTCATGCAGGTGTACTTTGTAGCAAAACAATGTTGTAGAGAGGAAGAACATACACATAGTAGAAGTAGCTAGAGCTATGATGAATGAGAAGAACATGCCTCATTATTATTGGGTTGGGGCTATTACTATAGGTATTTTCATCATGAATAGGACCCCTACTATTGTAGTGCATGATATGACACATGAAGAGAAGTTCAATGGTGAAAAACTTAATGTATCAGTGTTCAAAGTGTTTAGATGAGTTGCGAAGCAAATTTGACCCAAAGGATGAAAAAAGTGTGTTCATTGGTTATTCCCTTGAACAAAAAGGGTATAATTGTTACAATCTTGTCACATGTAAAGCTAGAGTGAGAAGAGATGTTGTTTTTTTATGAAATGCCAAGTTGGTATGCTCATGTAAAGGGTGATTTAGGGGTTGATGTAAGAGAGAATGTGGTTACAAAAAAAAATTGTGCAATCACAAATTTTGAGTGGGCCACAAAGGTCACCCAGTGCAAGTTACTGTGAGAAGCCATGTAATGGTAAGTTATGTGAAAGAGTGAGTCCTGCTAAATCACCAAATGTGTCAAGAAAAGGAAAGAAAAATGTTGATGTTGCCCTTAAGTTGCCAAATTTAAGTGCAAATCATGATGATGGTGACAATAGTGGTTCCGAGAAGAGTTTAGATGAGGAGTTTGGCATACCCTCTATGAAGACTCCGGGTGCCAAAAGGATGCAAACAAGGAATAAAGAACCTATAAGTGATCCTAGAATACACATATTTGAGAGAGAAAGAAATCATGTGCAAAGATTGACTATTTTCCTTGATTCAATGCCTAGTCATAAGAGTTGGTCAATTCCTTTCTTATAAAGACAGTGATCCAATACGAAGTGGGATCTGGTTTTCTCAATAACCTTTGGATCAAACTTTATATGTATGTTTCTTGGGGTGCTAGACTGAAGACTAACCAAACACTATAGCAAATATGGATGACATATCCCTATGAAAACATTGAGAAATCGAGGTGGGAAATGTGTGAAACATGGATAGAAATAGCACAAGCATTGATAGAACCCATCCAAACCCTTCTACAAAATGAGGCAAAATAACAAAAAATCAAACTAGAACCACAACAAGAAGTAGAAGAAAAAGGCCCACCACAAATTGTCAATGAGCCAAAAATAGACTTGACCAACTGTGGTTGCAAACACCACAGATGACAATAGGTCTTGTTTGATAGCACCTATCCTAGAGATCAAGGAACTATGGCTGTGAAAAATTATTGGAAGGCCTTAGAAGGGCAAAGAGGGGAAGCACAACCTGCCAATCTGTCCCAATCTCTGAGATAAACATGGAGAATGAGCATGAAAATCTAGATATCCAATCCCTTTACAATGATATTAGATATGTAGCATCCGAAGATAACAAACCATGCACCTTGAGAACTGTAGGATCGGTGTAAAAGATGCGAGAGCAAAAAGAGCATGTGAGTGCGGTGCGGTGCAGTAGGATACACACACGATATGGTGGAGCTTCACTTTATGGGAATAGAGTGAGTAAGCCCCTTATTCATAGGTATATAAAGAATAAGGTATGAGTACACATGTGGGAGGTTGGACATGGTGAGTGTGGCTACAAAACTATGCCTTAAGTTACTTCCTTTAATCAATGCATCCAATCGTAAACAAGGATTCAAGGATGCACATTCAGGTTGAAATGGTGCAAAGGTTCCAACTAGTCCAAAGCATGTTCTCCATGCTCATTTTACCATATCGTGTAATCAAAGCACTCAAAGAGACAATGTCACAAAAGAGGAAGCTTTGTTTGGAAACTTTGGACATTACTAAGAGTATCGCACTTGACAAACATGTCAGCAAGAGCAACGCCTAGCAATACATGCATCTCCATCACTAACATTTGCTTTTCCCTTTTTTAATCTCTCCAATTGTAGCATAAGCTTTGAAGTTTCTCAGGAGCTTTGTTGGAATACTTTTAGCCTACCAAAGTGCATACACTTGCAACAGTACCATGCTCTGATAGCCAAGTTCTAAAATCTTGTTATAAACTTTTTCCTCTTCTTCAGTGGTAGGATGGTCTTCAAGGATGCATGCATAGGTCTCTTTATGTGGAAGGTTCCCCTTGCATACATTCATCTTTGAAGCAATTTATAGCCTTTTGAAAGTAAATGTTATGATCAAAGAACCCTAGGAGATGGTGTCATGAGAACATACACTCTTTAGGAATTTTGGTATGTTGTTAAGGGCATCAACTTGGTAAGCATGGCCACAACATCACCACACTTGGTATGTATGTCCACTAAACACTACTCAACACATTGTGAAGCTCTAATAGTCTATGCCTCAAAATTTCCCGATAAAACTTTCCCCTTGTTAGTGGTTTTAGAGGTAACATAGGCTTTCAAGTTGCATATATAGGTCATTTCATTTGGAAACTGCCCTAAGTTCAAATTAATCTAGAGCCTTTTTTTAATCATTTTGTCAAAGAGTGGTCCGAAGCAAACAAGAAGAGCTTATATGTGAGAGAAAGCATTGTGCTATCAAGTTAATACGTGCTTTGGTTTTGAATTGCATCTTTTTGACTTGGATCTTTTGTAAATGTATACCACTTACATAATACATAGCCTATAAAATCCTCACAAGTATCCTGAGTATTTTTTTGGCCATGGTGTCAAACCACCCATATAGGGGCACTTAGTCAATCACAAGTTACGTACTTTGTCCTTAGCTTCGAACACTTATTTTTTGCCCTTGGGTGTCTGTTGTAACAAATTGCTTCTTCTTGAATTAGGAAGACTAAACACACACACACACACACACACACACACACACACACACACACAAGGTTTATCAATGTCCTCGAGGCATAGTTGAAATATGAGACATATCAATGTACATGTGTCCCCAAAGAACTCAAATTCATGTGTGTGTGTGTGGTTTTATATCATAGTATTCAACAACCTCTCTATTATTAACTTTTCATTTTCATTAAACTGTTTCATTACATTTATTCACTCACACCCATTACCTTTGTCTATCTTCTAGAAACGATAGAAGGTGCAAAAATAAAGTGTCACCAAAAATAAAATAAGTTGAAAGGTATGGGTATTGCGTCCAATTTAGTCATTTGAATTTTCCTAGTTCGTTACATTTGTAGAGATCTAGTATGGCTGCTTTGTTGCCCCCTTGTTAGGCAGCATTGTAACATGTATGCAAAGGCTATATTTTGGTCAAAAAGGAGCATTCTCGGAGCATTCTAAGTTTCCTAAGCATGGTTGTGTGTGGACTACTTACAAATCGCAGCTTGTCCATAGTGATGTTTGTGTTTTAATGCATACTCCATCTTTTGGGAATCATTTGTACTTTGTGAATTTTATTAATGATTACTCCATTCATGCATTAGTGTATTTATATAAGGAAAATTATGAAGCGTTCATTTGCTTTAAAGAAATTCTCCTTATGGCTAAAAACGTGTCTCGTTTTACTATGGGCACCCCTTTCTGATCAAGGGGGGAGTATGTGTCTAAAGAGTTCAATGAATTTTTGTCGAGTCTTGGGATAAAACACCAGTGTATAGTGCCATTTATATCGTCCCAAAAAATAGTAGTTTTGAGAGGATTAACACTAGGTTGGTAACCTAACAGGACATAAAAATGTCCTTTCAGGGTTTTGAAAAAAACCTCCAAAACCATAGTAGATCCACTCATTTTGTAAAATCCTTTCATGAGGTTATAGTTCAAGGCCTACTACACATGGAAAAAATAAGAAACTTGTAGAATTTCTCATCTTTTGGTCACACCAAGCCTCCAAAGTTGATGGACCAGTACATTTTCATCAAAACAGTCATTTCTCACGTTTTGTTGCATAAAGATAAGATTAGGGATTTTTGTAGGACTTGAGATAAATTCCCTAGTTAACTTCAATGGGTTGGTGATCAGAACATATGATTGCTTCTCACTCACTATTTCACGAGATCCACTAGCCCACAAGCCATTGAGTATGAACCCATGACTGCAAAGCCCATTGCCAATGAGCCAAAGGTATTTGAGACATTCTTGATAGACCTCACCAAGGCAATCCAAGAGTCTCTTAAGGATAATCGACCCCCTCAAAATAGTCACATGTATCTAAGAAGGGAGCAACAATGGTGTTCCATTTGCTTATGTCCACATAGCACTAGTGAGTGCCCTACGTTTAGAGTAAAATTTAATGGAATTTGCAACGCATGTGGTAGGTATGGTCACCAAGCTAAGGATTGTTTAATGATCAAACATATGATGGCAAATAGACCACCTGTAGCCTGGACGGATGCGCCTCGAGCTCCTGTATTGATGCCTGCTCCACCTGTTGAGCAACTACCGCAACACATGGTCCCTAGATCTCAAAATGTTGTACAAGCTACTTTGCTACCACCTCCTGTGCTAGGACCGCAGCGCCCGCATCCAAGAGTCGCCCCTATGAACCAAGTGGGTTGCGAGCCATCCAATGCTTATGCAGATGGCTGTGAGGAGGAAATAGACACTAGTATTGCCTACGGACTTGATACATTGGAAGAGTGTCCTATATACCATTAGGAAAAATATGAACCCTCTAGGGGCCCTTTGGGATTAAGGTTAATTAGAGGTCAGCCAATAGGAAGAGGGTGGTGGACACACTCTATACCCTCAAAAAAGTAGGGGGACAAGGTAGCCTTACACCTCTTAATTGTCTCTTACCTAGTGAGAAGGTAAGGGAGGTGGCTAGGGGAAAGAGAGGGGGGGGGGACCACTTTGACCTCTTTTCCCCCACTTTTTGGCCCGGATTTAAAAATACACAAAAAATTTCAAATTTTCAAAAAATTTCAAATTTCAAGTTTTCCCTCCTTAAAAGGTCCCCAAACCTATTTCATGGTCAAAAAAGTATTTTTGACCTTCAAAAGTTAAAAACGTGCACTAAAAAATCCAAAAAATTGATTTTTTTTAAAAACAAATCAAAACATCATTTTCACCCTCCAAAGTCTTTCCAAACCTATTCTATAGCTAAAAAGTGTTTTTCTCTCTCTACAAACCTTTTTCCAAGCTCTCCATTGCTGCAACAACCACATGCACCCCCTATAGTCTATCATTATCTCTCTGCTAGCTTTCTCCCACCTCCATTGTAGCACCAAGCAAGCTCCTCCTCCATCTCTTCCCCTTACCCACCACATAGTTTCACACCAAGCTAGCTCCTCTCCCTTTTCTCATCTCCATTACAACATGAAACAAGATTCTACTCCTTCTACTTTCATTCACTCACACTACATGGAAACCTCTACTCCCGAAGGTGACAAAAGTATGAGCTCACATGAGTTGCATACCACAACAATAGGAGGTGTGAATATCGCGTGGGCATTGCAAGGGTTCATCTCCAACATAAAGATAGAATGGTAAGAAAACTACCCTTGTAGCTTACATTCAGAGCTTAACATCATCTCCATCTTTAAGTTTATCATGCTGGAGAGAATTAACCTCTTTATGGATTTCAGTGTTTAGGCTTCACACCTCATAACACTGGGTGGTGCTATTTTGTTGATGACTTTGGTGCGCCATCTATAGTTGTGTAGCATGTGATTTGATTCTCACAATGTTAGTAAGTTGTGTTATCTATGGAGAGTCGTCAAAGATTTTTCTTGTAATTTATTCTTCATATAATTGTCATTAGATAATTGGAATGATATCATTTTGTACTTTATAACTTTGTGCTCACATAATCTTTTGTTTACTTACAGATTCAACTTGTTTTAAGAGGACATGAGCAAGCAACCATGTGCAGAGATGGAAATCACTCTATTTTTGTTCCTTGAGGAACCTTTCACTACCATGTTAAACGATTTTGATAAGAATAGTAGGTGTTTTTTAGAATCTTGAACCAATAGGGACTCTCTAGGAGCTCTCATAGAAGCCATCCATATAGTACTACTATCTTCCCTAGTGTCATAGACACACAAATACTCAAGTGTATATGAATCTCTAGATGAGGAAGACAAATACTTGTAAGATAAGCCTAACAGCAACAACATTGTCTCCATTTGTAATTATTTTTCATGAGGCTGGATTCCTCTATAAATGCAATATAAATATGTTTTTTTGTTAAATGGTGTCGCATTGAGTGAGAGCATTTAATTTAGATTACTGAAGTTTCATACAAATCTGAGAAATATTGTTTACTTTTATGGATATTTTGATTTGCCTGTACGATGATTCAAGTCGCAAGTCTTAATCACTCCACCTTGAAGAAATTCAAGCAATATTTTGATTTCAGTTTAATCATTAATGGTTATTCTTATTAAAGTGGATCATAAACTTTGTCAAGATGTCCTCATTTGGGGATGTTGAATATATATCATTAGCAATGTTTCACAAGAACACTAGGTGGACACAAGGAAGTAAAAATTGGCTCCTTGTTTGGTCGATTTCTAGTGTTTAATGTTTAGTGCACAGGATTTGTGAGGCCGTTGACATGGGGAGTTCACTAAAGTATATGTAACATAGCACATGTGTTCAACAGAAGGGATTTTATATTCTTGTAAAGTTGCAGAAACATGTGTAGATAAGGCCTATAAGGGGTACTTTTAATCCATTCTAGTGAACGCACGTGATATAGGAAAATTTTACATAGTGAATGCTCCGGACCTTTGAACACAAAGAAAGGGGGGGGAGGGGGGGGGAGCTCTAATTACATCTGAGTGAAAAGAAGTGGAATTTGTACTGTCATGTTGCATAAAGATTTGCTTTCACTTAATCTAAAAAAAAATTGGTATCTTGGGGTGCAGACAAGGCCATATAATGCAAAAAAAGGGGTGGCCACAAGCGCGCGTAGTGAGCCATCCAAAACTGCTGGATGGGCCATATGTGGGCCCTTGTGGCTACCCTTTTTTTGCATAATTAGGCTATTGCTGCACTCCAGAACCGTGGAAAAGATGAGATGAACCTAAAATTGAACTTTTCAAGCACATTATGTCTTCCTTCAACTCAACTTACTAGTTCCCTGCACCAAAAGGGCAAATCACATTGGACAGTATAAAAATCTAGTCTCATGCTGCATAAACATGTGGTTTCATCAAATATTAACATTCTTGCTATTATAAGGGGCAGACAAGGCCATATAATGCAAAAAAAAGGGTGGCCACAAGGGCGCACAGGTGAGCCATCCAAAACTGTTGGATGGGCCATCTGCGCGCCCTTGTGGCCACCCTTTTTTTGCATAATTAGGCTATTGTTGCACTCCAGGACCTTGGAAAAGGTGAGATGAATGTAAAATTTAACTTTTCAAGCACATTATGCCTTCCTTCAACTCAACTTACTAGTTCCCTACACCAAAAGGCCAAATCACATTGGACAATATAAAAATCTAGTCTCATGCTACATAAACATCTGGTTTCATCAGCTATTAACATTTTTGCTATCCTAAGGGGCAAACAAAGCTAGAAAATGCAAAAAAAAGGGTGGCCACAAGGGCGCGCAGATGAGCCATCCAAAACTGCTGGATAGGCCATCTGCGCGCCCTTGTGGCCACCCTTTTTTTTTTGCATAATTAGGCTATTGTTGCACTCCAGGACCTTGGAAAAGGTGAGATGAATGTAAAATTTAACTTTTCAAGCACATTATGCCTTCCTTCAACTCAACTTACTAGTTCCCTACACCAAAAGGCCAAATCACATTGGACAATATAAAAATCTAGTCTCATGCTACATAAACATCTGGTTTCATCAGCTATTAACATTTTTGCTATCCTAAGGGGCAAACAAAGCTAGAAAATGCAAAAAAAAGGGTGGCCACAAGGGCGCGCAGATGAGCCATCCAAAACTGCTGGATGGGCCATCTGCGCGCCCTTGTGGCCACCCTTTTTTTTGCATTTTCTAGCTTTGTTTGCCCCTTAGGATGGCAAAAATGTTAATATTTGATTTAAATTTAACTCTTCATGGCCAAAACCACTTAACTTAAAACACATGGATAAACAGAAAAGCCAAATCACTATGGAGATAGTAGACACAACTCTTAATCATTTTGTCATTGCAAAGTCATCTGAAATGATGTGAGCCTCTACAACTTCTTGAATAGCCTCGAACGCTATTGCTTGCATTTTATACTGATTTCCATAGCTTTGAAGCACCTCCTTCACCGTGTGAGCATATTTTTGATGCATGGCCATGATTCAAGTGTTAAGTTTTTTTTTTTTTTTTTTTTAATAAGTGTTGAACTTTTCGGTTGTTTTCAACAGCTTCTAGATTTCAATCGGCTCCGAATCTGTCTGGGCTTGTCTCACATGAATTTGTTCATCTCATCGCGTTCTTCGACCATCATGTGATGAGAAAAAATCATATCTTGCTCGCATTCTCCAAAAATCAATGTGCAAGTTGACAATTTATTTAAAAATGATGTAAAACATACATTTTTTACTTTTTTCTTAATCTACGGGCTCCAACGAGCATTAAAACCATGGAATCTGAAAATACTCAAAGAATCATTGTTTTTTATTGTGTTAAGGACTGTATTTCCTACATACAAAACTTTCCCAAAATCTCGCCCTAACACCTTCAAAAGTGGCTTCCAAGGAGTGTACTCGGTCAAAATTTGAAACTGAAGAAAAACAATCAGAATGAACTCCTAGACTGTGTATAAATTTTAGAATAACCAAAATTTCCTTCAAAAAAAAGTTATGCTAAAAATTTGAAAATAGCCCCCCATTGGACTCCCCACAATGATAGAAGTCAAAGGGTTCAAGGAGAGGTATGGTGTCACAAGTGCATGGTGGGAATCTCATCGAGGTTTATTCTGTCAAGATCTCTTGTACTTTATCATGTCTTCTCATGTAAAATCTTACCAAAAAAAAAAAGATACTTTAAATGACTACAAATCTTATTTAACTTATCAAACAATCTAAAATATGGTAGACCAAGAGCGCTCTTATACATCAACAAACAAAAAAGTCCAAACTTCTTCTCATTAACTTTGATAAACATACATTCGTGAACAACTTCCAAGGGGTAGTGCAATCATAGTTCTTACATCCATTCCATGACATGGTATGCTCATGGGGTGACCTATCATATAAAAATATCTCTGGTGGGGGTGCCCTCATGTTAGGAAAGGGTGTGTTGCTGATGAAAAGTTGTTGTATTGTCCTACTAGGGATCTCTCCATGTTAGCATAGTGATTTTTGGTGTAGTGAGAGCCACATTGCTTAAGGAGAGCTTTGTGCCACCGTAAAAGCTTCATGTTATGCTAGTTCCTTGAGCCATTCTTGCATTAGGATGAGATTACCCACCTCTAATAAGGATGGATTTGAAGCACCTACCTGCAAGATGTAACAAAGAAGGCTGTTTTAGAGGAAAAGTGGTGACACTTGACCTCTCTAACCTGCACCCACTATTTCTTGTAATGCCACTGTTTTGAGCTGAAGAGCTTGACATTCGTTCATCCACAAATGCAAAGAAGCACCTGCACCCATACACAACCAATTGCAATAGCCTAACAAGCCTACTTCTCCCCTCCCAAGATATTGAAGAACCATACACATTCGTCTCACCGACAATATGACGATCTTGGGATGACCTCTGCTCACCCTCACGTGCGGCCTTCGGTGCAAACACTGCGGACAAGCAATATGTACACTTTTGTTGTGCGGAGTACATGGTGGTGGAGGGATACGATTTGTGATGTCCGTGAGCACCATGGCAGTTGTTGCGTGAGGAAGCAAAGATTGAAAAGAAAGAGGGGGGAGGGAGACGGAGGAACATGGGAGGAGAGAAGGGGGCAGAGGGGGAGAGGGAGAGAGAGGGGAGGAGGAGGAGAGAAGGGGGTAGGGAGGGAGAGGAGAGGAGAGGAACATGGGAGGAGAGAAGGGGGCAGAGGGGGGAGAGGGAGAGAGAGGGGAGGAGGAGGAGAGAAGGGGGTAGGGAGGGAGAGGAGAGGGAGAGAGGAGGAAGGAGGAGGAGAGAACAAAGGTTTTTTTTTTGGGGGGATTTTTTTTTTGAAAAAGTGGACTTTTAGTGTTTGTAGGTTTAAAAAAATGTCAAAAAATGATTTTTTGATGTGTATATATTTTGGGAGGGAATTTTAAGTCAAAAATAAGTAAAAATAACTTTCTTGAAAAAAAGTCAAATTTTGGCTCTTAGTGACCCACGTTTTTGCTGATGTGGCCACACCCCTTTACTCCCTTCACTTTCCAAAAGCTAGAGAGAGAAAGTGACCTCTTAGGTCCACATCCTACATGTGTCTAAAAAAAGGCTAGAAAAGACTACTCAAAACTAACTTCTTGAATGCCCTTGTCCCCTTAACCCTACACAACATTAGCTTTAATCCCTAAAAATTAGGATTCCTTACAAGGCCCATGCAAGGTTCATATTTCTCCTAATGCTACATGGAAGATTGTTGGGGGCAAGTCAAGCCGGTTTATCAAGCTGCTGCTCTCGCATCCAGAGGTCAAAATATCAACACCCAGGCTAGGAGGCCACCTCTTCAATGCTACGAGTGTGGTGGACCACATCGGGCAGTGGAGTGCCCTATTAGGCTTCAAAAGAATGCTGCAGAGATGCAAATGAATCAAGGGAGCACGTCTGCAATGCCAATACTCACATGTAATTGTTGTGGCATAGATCACTTGATTGCCCAATGCCCCTATAACCCAAATGCGCCTAAAATCACACCCCTAAATTTGGTCGAAATTGCTAGTGTGACATCGCCAATACCATCCGTCGCACCCGCTTATGCGATTACACGGTCCATGCTTCAAGGGCCAGGCCATATCCTCGAAGAGAGAGATACCGCGTCAGTTATCCAAGCAAAGAAAAAGAAAACACGAAGGAAGAGGTCGCAGAATATGGGAAATTCAAAGCCAAGTTCCAAAACAAACATAGGAACAGGAGATGACCCCGTGTATATGAATGACCTCGAGGATGATTCAGATTCAATCGAGACAATGGAGACTAGAACCAATACCACAAAGGGAAAGACCGAAAAAGAAAACCGTAACATGGAACCAAATGAAAACCGAATAAGAGAAAACCATAAAGAGCCTCTGAAAACACCACAAGTGTTTCCAAATCCAATCCAAGACCCCCAAGATAAACCGCAGGGGCAAAAAGGGAAGAATCGTAAAAAGAAGATTGGGACGTACCCAAACCCACTAGACGAGATTGAGCAGGTGAAACATCTAAGAGGTTTAGTGGAGGAGACTCAAAGGAAACTAGAACCAGAACCCATGCATGTCAGAATTCATGACACAGTGTTTCCCACGCAAGTTCATCCACCCCACATGAACCATAGACCGTTAGCCATATCTAGTATCATCCAAGAAGGGAGTGAGGACGGGACATCAGAAAGTGAGCATACACGTTTCTTGTTGGAAAGAATGTTTAACGAAGGAATACCTGATCCCATTGAGGAATATGAGATTCCATCCTCACCAGTTCCTAGTCAAGGACCTACACCCTGCAAAATGCCAATGAATGTTGCCAAACTAGTGGACTTCATGTCTTCTGAGGTCCGAACCACGATCATAGCAAAGCTGTATGGAGATCCTGAGTTATTCTTTGCACTTAGAGCATTCCTTAACGGAGAGCTACAAACGGGATTACCGCAGTTTGCGCAACCAAATAGGCCTGACTCGATTATGATTGATGAGGAAAATCATGTGCAATCACTTGACTTAGATGGACACGAGTCTGTGATCGAGGTACCCATTAACGAATTAGGGCAGTATTTTGAAGGCGACGAGTCTAATGCGACCCTACCCATCACTACCAAGGGATTAACTATAAAGGGAATTCTTGATGGTGGTGCGGGAGTTAGCATCGTTACAAAAGATTGTTGGGAATCCATGGGAAAACCCCGCCTCAGTGTTACTAACATTGTGGTAAAGATGGCAAATGGTACCATAGCCAAACCTATGGGGATGCTCAAGGATCTTAAGATCAAAGTTCTAGGACACAAGGTACGACATACGTTCATTGTAATGGATTTCTCTAAACACCTTATGTCATATGAAATGATTTTAGGACGACCATTCATGAGGGAAGCACAAATGGTTCATGATTGGTCTAAAAATCATGTCTATTTGCAATTCCAAGACTCTGTCCTTAGAGTGGATTTGGTGACTGGTAAGGTACACCCCTTAGGGAGTAAAACCATTATTGATCATCGCTCTGACACCACAGTTCACTCGCCCCACTACAATATTGTTACACTTGTAAGAAGGATACAGACATTGGCCAAGATTCTCCTTACATGGATGTGTTACCGGGTATGACGGAATCAGACAACGTGGACTGGGTACACCTAGCTGCAACCATAGATACCTGGGGAAATAGAGGAACCACTTGGGTCACACCAGAGGGGGAAGAGGTACCACAAATTGCACCTCTGAACATGATAAGTGCCATACATGCATCTTCTAAGGGCAAGGCAATTGTAGACCAATCTGACAGTGACACCGATAGCTCAATAGAAGACTTTGACCAACACGACTCAGACACGGACTCCCAGAGTGAAATGGATTCTGAATCTCATGAATTAGAGAGTGGGGCAAGTTCAGAGTCAAAACATTCGGAAGGACCGAGCACATCAACCGATGATAGCTCCTCCGAGAGTGAAGAGGACACCAACGAGGACTCCTTTAGTGAGCCAGATCTAAATGCAAATCAAAAGCAGGTCTCAAATAAGAAAAAGAAAAACTTTAAGAGGCGTCGATATCGAGCCAATGTACGTGCTAGGATAAAAAAGAAGAGATCCTCAACAGAATGGCTCAGTTCTATAGGAGCATGTGATGCTCATCGAAAATTGGTAGACGATTGGGGTGAATATCTCCAAAATGTTATGTGGTGTAGACCACGACCCCATGACATAGCCCAATTAGAGATCATAGACAAGCCAAAGTTGAGCTGCACTGCAAGGAGGCGTCAAAACCAAGAGTTAGCTCGACAACACAAGAAAGCAGAAATAGAAGCACAGACCAAAGCACAACCAGAATCCACAGACTTGCATCCTGCACCAGAACATTCAAATCTTACACCACAGGGGAAGCAAAGGTTGTGTACACAAAAGCCCAAAGAATACCTATCGATGGGAATAATGGAATCTATGATGGTCCGGCAATAGTTAAAGAAATAGAATTAGCCGACCCCGGTGAAGAATCAAAACCTGTTTTTATTGCCCAAGACCTCACAGAAGTTGAAGAGGCGGTCCTCAAAGAGCTTCTCAAGGAATTCAAGGACATATTCGCTTGGACATACCATGATATGAAAGGTGTTCCACCTTCTGTGGTCCAACATACGATCCCTATGATTAGCACTGTGAAGCCCGTACAACAAAGACCCTACCCGATGAATCCTAAGTACGCAAAGATCATTCAAGAAGAACTAGAAAAGCTTATCAAATGTGGGTTCATATATCCTATTGAACACTCTGAATGGGTGTCTCCAATAGTTATCGTGCCAAAAAAGAATGGGAAACTCAGGGTGTGCGTGGACCTCAAAAAAGTTAATGCAGCTACTAGAAGAGACCATTACCCCCTACCATATTCCGAACATGTACTCAAAAGAGTTGCAGGCAAGGAAGCTTATAGCTTTCTAGATGGGTACTCAGGCTACAACCAAATCACGATAGCGCTAGAGGACCAAGCTAAAACTGCCTTCATCACAGAATTTGGCGTGTTTACATTTCGTGTGATGGCTTTTGGCTTAACAAATGCCCCTGCTACATTCCAACGATTAATAAACAATGCTTTTAAAGAATATTTGAGAGAGTTTTGTGAAGCTTTCTTAGACGACCTTTGTGTTTACTCTTCTTGGAAAGAACATCTATCATGTTTGCGGAAGGTGTTTGAAAAGTGTAGGTTATATCGTATCTCATTGAACCCATTCAAATGCCAATTTTGGGTCAAGCATGGAGTTATTTTAGGGCATATAGTATCTAAGAATGGTATCTCAATCGATGAGAGCAAAATTAAAGTGATTCTAGAGTTACCACCACCAACCAATTACAAGGGAGTTCAAAGGTTCATGGGACATGTGGGTTATTATCGACGGTTTATTTTATTTTTCGATGAGATAGCATGTCCTTTGTACAAGCTTCTCATTGAATTTAAATGGACTGAAGAGTGTGACCAGGCCTATGAACAATTGAAGAAAACACTAGCAAGTGCTCCAATTTTAAGGACACCTAACTGGGATGTCATTTTCCATGTGCATATTGATGCATCAAACTTTGCTATTGGGCGTGTTCTCACTCAACCAGGAGAACATAAATTGGACTATCCCATTAGCTTTGCAAGCCGTCAATTGAACGATGCTGAAAGAAACTACACCACTACAGAGCGAGAAGGTTTAGCAATGGTTTATGCAGTAAAGAAATTTCGCTACTACATTCTGGCAAACAAGTTTGTATTTTATGTGGATCATCAAGCGTTGCTGTATCTGGTAAACAAGCCATGCTCCACAGGAAGAATCACACGATGGTTGTTAATTCTTCTGGAGTTTGATTTCACGATTGTAGTGAGACCCGGTAAAAGGCACGTCATGGCTGATCATTTGTCTCGCATACCCAATGGTGAAGCCCCTACAGGAGTTGATGATGAATTACCCGATACTTCCCTATTCATAGTTGAGACTATGCCTGAATGGAGTGAGAACATTGTTAACTTTTTAGTTAATGGTTTTCCACCCAAGGAACTTCGTAAGGATATCGCTCGAAGGCTAGTAAAAGAATGTGAACCCTATTGTTTGATTGCCGGAACTCTGTATAGACTAGGCAAGGACGATATTCTTAGGCGTTGTGCCCGCGAGGATGAATATTTGTATATCTTGCAAGAAGCACATATGGGCATAGCAGGAGGACATTTTTCAGGAGACCTGACTGCTAGAAAGGTGCTGCAATTAGGCTATTGGTGGCCAACTTTATTTAAGGATGCATCACTTTTTACAAAAGGGTGTGATGAGTGCCAACGTTACAAGACCACACAACGCAAAGACAGAATGCCCTTACATCCTATTTAAGTAACCCAACCATTTGAAAAATGGGGCTTAGACTTTGTAGGTCCAATTAGTCCCGCAGCTCGCAACACTCAATCTCGATATATTCTAGTTGCTACGGACTATGTAACAAAGTGGGCTGAAGCTAAGGCTTCACAAAAAGCTGACGTGAGGACAACAGCTAAGTTTCTTTTTGAGAACATTATCACAAGATTTGATTGCCCTTTTGAAATTGTTAGTGATAATGGTACCCATTTTATAAATGAGGTAATAAGAGAGCTTACCACGACCTTTATGATATCCCACCATAAGTCTACACCTTATTACCCGCAAGCTAATGGACAAGCTGAGAGCACCAACAAGACTCTAATCTCTATTTTAACCAAGACGGTAGAAGCTCATCGCACTGATTGGGATTTGAAGTTGACATCTGCTCTATGGGCTTATCGTACTGCTTATAAAGTGGCTATTAATTGTACGCCATTCAAAATGGTATACGGCCAAGAAGCGGTTATGCCTTGGGAGTTTGTCATTCCTAGTCTTAGGGTAGCTTCGCAAGAAGGATGGAATGGTAACCCCTTAACCGAGCGTTTGTATATCTTAGAAAAACTAGACGAAGAGAGACAGTTGGCTGTGCAAAATGCTCTTGTGGAAAAGGATAGGAGAAAGAAGTGGTTTGATCGCCATGTGAAGGACAAGGACATCAAAGTTGGTGATAAAGTTCTTATGTATGGAGTACGTAAAGAGAAGAAAAAGTTGAAATATGCTGGTAAAGGACCATATAGAGTATGTGAAATTACCCCACAAGGTACCCTTCGTGTGGAAACTCTTGATGGAGTTGAAACCATTGGATTCCTCAATGGGAGTAAATTTAAAAGATATTATGATCCTTTAAGCCAAGAAGAACTACGGGCCATTCATCAAAAGAAGGCCGCCAAAGCACAAACCGAGTTAAAGAAGATACAAGCTCAAGCTGAGGCTAAGGAGCAACAACAACGTATAAGACAAAAACGAGAGGCTAACCTTGGAGTCACAAATGCATTCCACGTGGAAATCGAAGAGGATTGTTTGGACTCTGACACACCTCTACGATCCCCTATTGAGTTAAATAGTGCTTATGGAAAAGTGCTATATAACCCCTTATTGGACACGGGTGCTAAATATAATCTGCTATCCTATGGGGTGTGGTGTCAGTTAGGGAAGCCACCTCTATCTGAGAGTATTATCCAAGTCAAGGGTGTCAACAAGAAAAAAACTACGGTTTTTGGAATCTGGCACACTTCTGTCAGTTATGACAATGGAATTGTAGCTCAAGACTTTTTGGTCATGCCTACTGGAACTATGGAGGGTAATATAAACCTAGGACGCACGTGGATGATAGCCACCAAATGCATTATTGATTGGGGGACTGGGGGTGTCACAACGCAAAAACCAACTCTTATCCCTACCACTCAAGCCATAGTCCCTGAGATATTGCCTAAGGAAATAAAACCCAAGACATTGCATGTCCAGGAGGTTGAACCATACGTCCCCATAGCCCAACTCTCTAGATCTTCAACTGATGTAGTTGAAAGAAAGCTTGAGACACACAAGAACCATCCTAATATAACAAAGAAAGCATACAAGTGGGTCCCTAAAGCTTCTTTAGTAACCATGGCTGATGCTAAAAAACAGAAGCCTCGTAAGAAATGTCCCACTCGCTCCAAGAAATGTAAGAAAATGTGGCGCTAGATTCCTAAACGACTATTAAAAGCCCAAAGATACTATAAAGGAAATGATCAAATCTGGGTGCCCAAACGTAAATTGTACTCTTACCTGTCACCTGACCCATGTAAACCAAATCCTGTGGCTCCAAAACAAATTGAAAATCTTGGAAAGGAAAAAATCACGGAATACGACACACCTGCTCCAGAGCTAGTTTGGGTACCAAAGAAAGAACGATTTGTTCCACCTAGCTCAGGAACAGGAAAAGCAAATGAAGCTTCTTGCTCTTCATGTAGTTCCTATACGGAAATAGAAGCTTCGACACAACCTCCACCTACCATTGTACATATCCATACAAGCAAGAAAGAGTTTGCACCTCCCGTTGTAGATTCACCACCTCCAACAATGTTGCAAATAAAATCATGGGAGAGTACCTTACCACCCTTGCAACTAGATGAAACACATAGGGTGATCGAAAACTATTGGTTAAAGACTTTACCCATAACAACTTGGAACAATTGGTTTCAAAAGGTGAAGACATCATTCCAAAAGGTATGATCTACCCAAAGAAGGGGGGAGTGTTTGCTGACATCCGTCATTCACTTGCTTCCCTCTCAACCTTCCTCTCTGACCTCTCAATCTCCAATCTTAGGGAATGTATATATAAAGCCTTATACTCACAAAAACAAGATAAAAAAGTAAAAGAGCAAGAGCCATAACACAAAATAATAAAAACAAATTATGCACAAGAACACGACCCTTGTAATATTTGCACTCTAACCATCATCTATTTGCGTGTACAGATATGGCTAGTACGCTAGAGTCATCCACTCCTGCCTTGGGTGAGAGGTACCCTCGTTACTTTTCACAAATGTTTCACATGGTCTTTCCAGTGCTTGCATGTGAATGGGATTTGATAGGTACGCTAGCATGTGAGAGGAATTTTGAGGAGTTAGAATGGCTGATACGTCTCTTGACCACGTCTCATCCATACTTAGTAGAGAGCGTTTCTCCCATTGCACAAGCCTACCCTTTTGACCAAGATGACTATAGGCGTCTAGTGACCTTCTTAGTAAACATGGGCACCTATGATGAAGAAGAAAATTTACATAACTACACGGATGGCACATATGGTCTCATGGATGATGACTTTGTTTATCTCGACGACGAGGATAGGGGTTTAGCCTTAGGGTTTCCCCCCAACCTCTACAATATCCTATTCCCTTGACTCTTTAGGGGGAGTGTAAATAATTAGGTTAGGGTTCCTTATGTTTTTTGTTGTGTTCAATAAGTGTTGGTACCTTTTCCCACTTATGTGCCTCCTGGAGGTATTCCTTTTGTTTCCTACTGTGTACAGGAGCGTGTTGCTATTGATAGGATTTGGACCTTCATGGAACCTTTCTCTCGTTCACACTTCAAATCAAGCGCGACCATCAACACAAACAGGTGTTTTATGTCCATTAGCATTGCCCTTATCTTTTTGCATCCATGTTTGTCTGCTTTGATTGTGATTGGTAGCATAATATTCAGCGCATTTGCTCAGTATCAAACATTTAATTCAATGTAATGTTTTGTCATAATCACTTGTCTAGGTTTAAAAATCAAGCAGTCCGACTAAGCTAGTTTGACCAAGCTAGGTATTAGAAATCTTCTCTTAATACCATGGGGAATGCCTTCCTAATAAGCAATGGTTACTTAGGTTCTTAATCCGATTTAGGCAGCATTGTGTGAAATGTACTAGGGCTTTCTAGTGGGCTTAACCCTATTGACCTTTAGCTTAAGTATTATAAAGGGAGTTTACTAATGTGATGAGCCTGGGGAGGGTAACAGTGTTATATGACCCCCCAAAGTTACAAAATTAAAATGCTGAAAATTAACAAACAAAAAATCAAAGTGCCACAATGTAAAATTTTAAGCTGGAAGAGAAATCCCTGCTTAAATTGGTACTTCACTCACATGTATCGCCTATGGTACTAGAGCCCTAGAGGCTCCCAACGTGGGCGCTTTTCCTTGAAAAGCAAAAAACCCAAGGCATACAAAATAAGCACACACATCAAAATTGAATCAATGTGAAAAGACTTTGGGGGGTCAAAGAAAAGGTAATCAGTCAAGCGATGATTTCATGAGAAATTCCTTTTATCGTAGCTTAACTACAAGGTCTTCTAGGTATAGCCTCTAGTCAGCCCTCGAACATCAAATACTTGGCTCTCGCGATTAAACAACTTAATTGACCAGAGAAAATTGAGAAGTTACCCATGGTATTAATAGTCGAGCTCTAGTGCCTTTTGACCGTTAAATTAGCGACCCCGGACTTGTTTAATTTTTTACCTTTACACCTGTTTATGCATTTGATTATATTGCAATTTAATGTTTATTGCTGACAAATTGTCTAAAATTCTGTTACCAATCAATTTGTCTGTCAAAAATTGCATATGATTTTTAATTGTATATGAGAATGCAATTACTGTGGCAATGTTGTTTGATTTTGCAATGATTGAAGAAGGCTACGCACATCCATGTCGACTGCTCTTCCATCTCGACGAACGAGCTTCAACTGGATAGCTTCCGAGGACGGAATCTACATCAAGAAGGGGGGCATGTTAACCCTCACGGCACACGGACACCCTATGATCTATAAACGTTGTATTATTTAGAGTCAGGTACCGGGCTTGTCGGACCAATAGGAACAGGGTAAGGGTGATCGCCGATGACAGGCGCACTCTAACTGGAATATTCAAGGAGTTAGTTGGCTAAGTATGGGCGCCCAAGTGTGAATGGGGTGAGCTCATATAAAAGCCACTAAACCTAATTTTTACTCATTCTCTCATTGTGCAATAGAAGCCGCTCTTGCTCCATCTCCACCTTCTCCTTCACCATCTCCTTGTGTGTGTGTGTGTGTACGTGTGTGTGTGTGTGAGAGAGAGAGAGTGTGTGAGAGAGTGTGTGTGATTGACCGTTGCGGCGGCACGACGACGGCGAGGCAGTTGAGCGCGGCGTAGCGGCGTCTCCCTCTTCTTCGCGGCACGGGAATCCTTCATTCACAACTACGCAGGAAGGTGAGTGACACACCATTCTTCCTTGTGAGCTTGTCTGTTGTATGACTGTGTGCTAGGAGCTTTTGTGGCTCGCACACGGCGCGTAGCAAGTCCCTAGCCTTGACAATGATTAATTTGAAGTGCTGTGATAATTATACCTAAGGCTTGCTCATTTTTGGCTTGAGCTCTATGCACTTAATGACCGACTTTGAGTTTTTGTAGATGGTTCACTTGGTGCTCTTTACTTAATTGTGGGCCATAATTGTTTCTTCATAAGATGCTCTCATAGCTTTGTCTATTATGTGTGAAATCCTTTGCCATTGAATTTATCAACCCCCTTTTCTCTCATTGTCCGAGTAGAGGGGTCTAAACACTTCGGTTCCAAAGTCAATGTCTACCTCTTTAGAAAAGAAAAATGATTAAATCATCCCCATTGATGAGCATAAATACATACATTTCAAGGAATTGTGCTTGGATGCAAAGTAGAGAAGGGCTTTGCCTTGTAGTATCATGGGAACTACACTTAAATGAGATGCATCACTAGGCAATAGTATGAACAATCCCTTGGCAAGATGGCACTGCTTGATGAGCATATAATGTGCGAGAACTAACTACTAGACTTGACATGGTCTGTAACTAGTTTGCGGACACCTTGAAGTCCATTGATTCTCGCAAAAGCATTGCCTGTGTGTGACATGCAGCTAGTAGAGTCGAACTCATGTTAAATTGAATTGAAGTCCCGATCTCATGTTTGCACACAATCCACAATCAGAAAATAGTATAGTCTTTGAATCCACAACCCCAACAATCAAATTTAGGGTCAAACTCCCCTCGCCAACTCACCAAGTGAATTATTGTTTGAAAGGGGTCTCAAAATAAAAATAAAAATGTAGAGAATTTATGTGGGCTTCCTGCACACACACACACACACACTCTTTAATTTGGGTAGAATTGAGGAGGTTGATTGAGGGTGATAATGAGATACAAACAAGATTTGAATAGGCTCAATCAAAAGTTATGGATTAGCTCTATCTCCACACACAATCTATCTCCACACACAATCGTGCAATGCAAAAATTATTATGATGGAACTAATTAGAGATACAAAATGCAAGAAAATAACACTAGGTACACACAAAGGCAAATGCTAATTAGCCAAGACTTAATCCAATCAATGAAGCCATCAATTGAGCCATTGGGAATCTCCAAAGGATGCAAGAGACCTCCTGCCTGCAAGAGTTTTACCTTATTAACTTGACATTTTTGGCAATGCAAGACATAATTTTGAACATACCCATGTAAGCCTGACGAATAAAAATGTTGTCCTACAAGTGCATTTCTTCATGCATGGGTGTCGTGTGCACTTGGTCTATCATGATTTCCATATAGAATTTGGCATCAAATATCTGTGTCCGACAGTACACAAACTCTCCCCAGAATTGTGTGTGGAGGAATTACAAACCACAAGCATAGGAGTTAAAAGGACCCCTCTTTTTGTCATGATTCCACACCTTGGAGTATGATCACTTGATAATGATTTAAATGAGATCAATCATGGATTAAGAAGGATATGTTGGTGGTTAGGTCAAAGACCACATGCCCAACACCAAAATGGTTGATATAAACTTTGCTTGATAATAAAATTGGGTGCACATTTGCCTTGTCATCCTGGTTCAGATTCCAACATGTCTTTTATTCCTAATATTGGTGGTTAGGCCAAAGACCATGTGCCCAACACGAAAATGGTTGATGCAAACTTTGCTTGACAATAAAATTGAATGCACGTTTGCCTAGTCATCCTGGTTCAGATTCTCAACATGTCTCTTTTTCATCGTATTATCCTTCAAGCAAGATATTTTGGTGGTTAGGCCAAAGACTGTGTGCCCAACACCAAAATGGTTGATGGAACTTTGTTTTTTAATAAAAGTGGGTGCACGTTTGCCTAGTCATCCTGGGTGAGATTCTCAACATGTCTCTTTTTCATAATATTGTCCTTTAATTTGCATTAGGCATGCATTTTTCATGCGCGTGCGCCACACACACACACACACACACACGCACGCACGCACACGCACACAGACAGAGAGAGAGGGGGGGGGGGGGGGGGGGGGGGGGGGGGGAGGAGGAGGAAGAAGAAGAAGAAGAGAAAAAGGAGAAGAGAATTTTAAAACATCATAAGAACAATCCAAAAAGACCTCAAGGACCTATTTGATGACCCTTGAACTCAAGACCTCTTACTCAAGAGGAAACTATTCTACCACATGAGAGAGAGAGAGAGAGAGAGAGAGAGAGGGGGCGGGGGGGGGGCGGCGTGTCACTTTCTCAAACAAGGTTCTTGAAGAGGGATCTACAACTCAGGGACGCGATGCGGATGTGATCTCCAAGTTGGATGAACTAAGGATAAACTAGGGATCAATAAACTAGGGCAAACCAGGGTAGTGCACACCCACCATACCCACATGGACATGTGACACACAATAATGTGGTGGTAAGGCTTTTGCTTGGGGACCATGAGGTCATGCATTCAACCCAGTTCAATGCTCGGATAATAAACTTGGGGTAAACTAGGGTGCCCCTTATCTCTCTCTTTGGAGAATTGGATGGTCTAGATCATTAAGTAATCTGGGACCATCGATCCACCATAAGATAAGGACATTAGGTATGATACACACCGAATCCACCTTGCTATTAACATAATAAAAACCGCTTGCATGGCATGAGAAATCATCGAGCCTACTTGTTACATTTTTTATTTTTGTGCGTGCGATTGTCATGCAAAACTAGCAGGCCTTGTTGATGTCCACGAGAGTGTGTATCGCAGATGCAATCTTCTTTTTGCAACTTGAAGCCACCCCGGGGGATTCACCATCGAAAACTTATTGCACCACGTAAGTGCAGGGGAGGGGGGTTTTTCTACAAGTTACACAAGCGTATAAGCTAGGGGTAGGCCTCTAGTAATTTATCTCCTAAGCTTAAAAATAAGGGAGGGGGTATCATATTGGGGGGGGGGGGGGGGGGGGGTTTGAGAAAAGGGAAAAAATGAGAGGAAGTTTTTGTGTTTCAAAATCATGGCTTCCCAAAAGAGTCTTCCCTCACACTTGTGAGTCAATAGGTACCAAGATACATGCAAGAACCAACACTAATTTGTATCAATTGCTTCTTTTGTTATTTAGGTTCATTTGTTGAGGGATGAAAGCTATAAAGAGTTTATATAGATGCAAATTTACACAGAGAACCTAACACAGCTTTATAACCATGTTTTTTTGAGTAATTTAGATTGGTCAAAATTGGACGAGTACCTAGAGTGCACGTTGGACGGGCACATAGTTTGAAAGTCAAACTAAGACACAATGAGGGTACATCTAGTTATCAACAGAAGTGGATCCTTAGTACATTGACAGTCACTATGCTACACGCTCTTTGACTAGTTTTACTTAGTTAGATCATGTGTGACCTAATTTTATATGTAAGATAGGGATATGATAATTTTTTGCATTGACTTTCGTATAAGCGTAGAAAGGGGTGTCATATTCTCTAATATGAGTCGTATATAGGGGTTTTATCAAAGTTGTCCGCTCGGGCAGGTGGCATCCTGTTTTGTATATAGACTGAATCCCCAAGGGAAGCCACGTTGGCTCACACATTTGTTGCTCGTGTAAGTAGCTTTCGGGGACAGGTTGAGACGGCACGCAAGCCCACACAATCTTTCACCTTTTTCACACATGTTTAGTCCACAAATGAGACCAAAAATAATTTTTGACACTTCAAGAGTAGTTAGTGCGATTGGGCTTGTGGCTAGAGCTCTTATCCAACACTTCAAGAGTAGTGAATGCAATTGGGTTCATGGCGTGAGCTCTTATCTCCTTCTTGTTAGAGTTTTGGCATCTCAAGTACTGCCAAATGTGATCCCATTATTTTATTTTGGATTTTAGGTATTTATTTTTCTTATTTGTCAAAGTCTGGGTAGGGCAATTTACTGAGGTTGGTATATATGCAACCCCTTGCCTCCATTGTATTACACATACAATTATTCATTGCCAAGGTTGATTGGTTTAGGAAACTCTCTCTCTCTCTCTCTCTCTCTCTCTCTCTCTCTCTCTCTCTCTCTCTCTCTCTCTCTCTCTCTCTCTCTCCTTGGTCTCTACGCTTTTGCATCGTCAACTTTGACATGGTATCAGAGCCCTTGGTGGAGCTTTGTTCTTGAACAACCTTGGCGGAGAAGGGCAAGCAAAGAAGAAGAAGAACCACACCCCCCTCCCCCCCCCGTCGGCATCCATCTCCCTCTTGGCCGTCGCCTGCTTTGCAAAATGCTACCAACAAGGAGCTCTTAGCCGTTGCCAACGTTTCAAAATGCTAGTATTTCCAAAAGAGCTCCCCTTGGCGGTGCGGGTGCAAGTTATCTCACGCCCAACGTTTCAAGACGCTGCCCGATCGACGATTAGAGCAGCCTTGTCGTGGTCTCTGCAAGTGTTTTAGAACGCCGCTAGCAAAAGGCGTTTCCCCCTTGGAAAATACAGCCTCACAAAGTTTTAAAACACTGTTTTCTGTAGCCATTGGAGTGGACGACCCTCCCCTCCTCCCTCTTGTGTGGCTAGTGTATTGAGATGCTTTTGGCAGTAGATGACTTTGTCCCTTGTATGGTCAACCCCCCTCCCTGGTGCGTCTTAAAATGTTGTGGTTTGAGGAGGATAGGGCATCTTTGAGCTTTAGAGAGGGACAAGTTGGCCTGAATTGGTGGCTTGAAGGGAAGTAACAAGCAAGGCAGAAAAGTTGTTACGGAGTGGCTTGGGAGACGAAGAGGCGAAAATTGGAGCTCAAGAGAGGGATAGGGGATTTTGAGGAGCTGCTCGGAGTAGCAAAGGAATGGAACAACTTGGAGAATTTACGGCTTGGTTAGTGCAATCTTCATTGGAGTGCGAGAAGGATTACCAGATTTCCAGATCTTGCAAGTTCAACATGCCCCCCCCTTGCTAGAGCGCAAGCGGCAAATTGAACGACAATAACTACGCTCATTGGAATTTGATCATGCAAATCTGGTTCTCATGGAAAGGCTTATGGGACATTGTCGATGGCTTGGAACCCCATCCAATGAGGAATCCCGACAACAAGTACACTCACCTTCAAGATGATGAATATCTCAAATCCTATGTCGATTGGGGTGCGGCTAATGGGAAGGTAATGCTGGCCATTGCGGAATCTCTTACAAAGGACATTTCTCCAACCATTCAGAAGACTTCCAACGACATGTGGTTGAGGCTCGTTGAAATGTTTTCTCAGGATCTATGATGCAAGCAATCACCCTTCTTCGCCACTTATTTGCCATCTAGTTTCCAAGAGGAAGTTCCATGTAATCGTTTCTTATGAAGGCTAAAGTTATTCATGATCAACTATCAGCTATGAGAAGTGCAATGACGAGTATTCAATTGGCTACTTTGGTTCTCACGAAGTTGCCTGAGGCGTATGAAATGGTGTCTAGGACACTTCGGCTACAAGTCACGAAGGAAAAACTGGAATTTGATGATCTCAGCTCTTTTCTCATTGAGGAGGAAGCCGTGTTGATAACTCAAGGCAAAATTCAGATTTCTGAGGAAGGTGGGGAAGCACTTACTGCTTCGGATTCTAGAAAGAAGACCAAGAACTGTTGTTACAATTGTGGAAAGTGGGGTCATTTGGCTAAAGATTGCAGATCCAAAGGCAAAGATAGAGATTCTACAAAGGACAAAGGTAAAAGCAAGCATCAAGAGGAAAGAAGTGATAGTGACTCAAAGAAAGACAACAAAGAAGTTGCTGGTGTAATGGAGTCTACACTGGCAAGGAGTCACATGGAGATCAGTGCCGCCACCAGGTTCAGCTAGAGAGAGGCTTGTGAGTGGCAGAAAGGGGCAAGAAGTGCTCCATATAATTAATTTGGACCCTTGTATTGGAGTCTAAGCTATCGGTGTTTGAACACGTGGGTCGGAGATCAAGGAACATGCATCTGGTAGGGAACCAATTAGACATATCTAAAACACTATGGATGAGTGCACCAATCCATTGTTGTTGGTCGGATCACGGACATGATGTGTTCCACATTTCATTATCTTGGAGCATTATTTTTGGACGTCATGTGTTCACAGTTCACGAATTGGGATTCTTGAACGTAGTATAGTCTACAAATTTGCTGAAAAGACAATCGATGCTCAAGATGGCATTCCTCTAGGGTACAAAGTTGAGGGTAGAAAATCCGAGGTGTATCCAACAAGGAGTTGTTGCTGGGGTGTCCATGGTAGCTTTTCATCGACTTCGTTTCACTATTTATGTCCACTATGAGCTACAAAGAGGGTGAGTTTTGACATCTCAAGTGAACTGCCCAATGTGATCCCATTATTTATTTTGGCTTTCAGGTATTATTTTACTTATTCGTAAAAGTCTGGGTAGGGCAATTTACTGAGGTTGCTACATATACAACCCCTTGCCTCCATTGTATTACACATACAATTATTCACTGCCAAGGTTGATTGGTTCAGGAGACTCTCTCTCTCTCTCTCTCTCTCTCTCTCTCTCTCTCTCTCTCTCTCTCTCTCTCTCTCTCTCTCTCTCTCTCTCTCTCTCTCTCTCTCTCTCTCGTGCTCACTCTCCTTGGTCTCTACGCTTCCGCATTGTCGATTTTGACACTTCTTGGTGCTCTCTTTACTTCGTTAGCGTAGGAGCCAAAATCTCTATGCTGCGCTCTCATTAACCCACGTGGCTGAAAACCTCAAAAAAAAACTACGCCGTCAAAAGCCAAGTTCCCAGAAGCGCAGGTAGCTCTATCGCCAGCCCGAAGTCCGCTAGCTTAGCCGTCTCGAGCCTCCCTCTCCTCTGCACAGCAGAATGTTATTTGGCTTCACATCCAGATGCAACACTCCGTTCTCCTCGTGTGGCAGAACCTGAGAGCAGTGACCATGGCCTTCACCACCAACGCCCCTCATGGCACGTCATGCCGAGGCCCTTCCTCCTCCTCCCATTCATCATGTCAAGTGACGTTCCACCTTCGCACAAATCCATCGCTATGCAGAGACTCCCATTGCCACATGTCAGATGCACGCTACGCAGCCTCACTATCGGCATTACTGTTGTGACCGCGTGAGTGGATAGGTGCCGCATGATGCGGATCTCTGCCCCAGCCAGCCGAAGCTGGTGCTTGCGGTGCATTTCATGAGCAGAAAGCTCTTTGACCAAGATCTTGCAGGCCATGATATGATCTGCCCTGCAAGGTAGCAACTCTAACTCGCCGCTGTTGTTACTTTGATGATTCCTTTTGACTTTGAATGCCTGCCCATAGCCTCCCTCACCAAGGGATCCTATTATCTCCAGATTGGATATGGTGACCATGGGCAACCTCGTACTGTTAGTACTGCTGCATGTGGTCACCAAGGGCGACCATTCCTGCGCTTCTTTGGTTAACCAAGGGAGTCTTGATCTGTATGGCCGCCAACTCATACTGTTGCTGACCATTATTACCCATCATGATCTCTCTCTTGGATTTAGGTTTAGGCATCCAGCAGGACAGGATGGCGTCCGCCAGCTTGCATCGGAGTAATACATTGAGGATCCGGTAGACGCACTGCCTTTGTGGTATTATAAATGCCGCCTTTTTCATTGTTGTGCTTCACAATATGCTCCTTCGATGACATGCATATACCGATGCCTCCCCTGTTTTGTTGGGCTTCGCATGCCTCTGCCGTGCATGCGTGGCCGCTGCTGCTTGTTGTGACGTTGTAGTACTGTTTTGCAGAGCTGGGCGCGGGTCATGCTTGACCACCCAATATTGGAATACTCCACGTGCAGGAGCTGCTGTAGCTATCCGACCAACAGTCTTGGCTTTGATTTGGTCGTGGACACGCGAACTACGGTTGTTGACTGCAACTGGCCTTATATTGGCAGCGATCGGAGCAGTATTGGACGGCTTATTGTCACCTTCCGATTCCGGCGGGTCATTATAGCTGGGCCTTGATCGGTAGTGATCAAATTACTTACTGGAGCTGATAGTGCAGAGATGTATCTAATGATGATGGCAAGCTTATCTGTTACAGGTGCTACTCGCTGCTAGCGACGTTGACAATGATGCAGGCTAATTAGCAACAGCCACATGATCATCTCGCCCAGTGCAGTACTAAGCTAGCCGGTAGGCTAGCTGGGAAAGGAGGCTGTCGAGATCAGGACGTTCGGGCGATATGAGCAGTTAAATAATTAGAGGGCCTGACCGGAGATACCTCAGTTGCATCTAGTAGTCCCTCAATCCATCATCCCTTTCGCTTTCATACCTTTGCCTACAACTTGCCGATGTGCTAATTGCTGCTACGACCAGCTATGATTTTGTAATGTCCTATTAACCTTGCTGATATTGCTAAGAGCATCATTGACAGTACTCACGACCAAGTTATTGCAACATTATGTCCTCATGAAATAACATAAGATGCCACAAATGTTAAATCAAATTTTTCAAAGGTTAACATTAAATCAAACAGAGAACCCAAACAACCTGATATTGTGAGACCTCTTAGGAAATCACCAAAGCATGAGACTTCTCAAGTATATAGTAGGTGGTTGAGCTTTTTTCATGCTTTTTCTTTTTCTGTTCATAATGGGTAGGCCAATTCCAACTGATCTGATTGAACATCACACAAAATTTGAGACTGCAATGTATAAGTTGCAATTCTGCCTTTACCCAAATTTGCAAGAGCGGGTGCTTAGACACTACATGCATAAATGGAGCGAGTTCATTCCATGGCTAGTTCAACTACCTACCCCATGGCATCCACATTACATCACTTGGAATACACTCGGTTGACAAATCACCGTCGACATCGCCGTACTGGCTAGTTGCTCCACAAAACACCATTGTATTCTGTTCGTACAGATTGCGGACGTGCTCGGCCTGCTCGAGACTATAGAAATAAATTACTCTAATGTGGTCCCCAACCACCTTCAGTCAACTAAACAATTCGTTTCACGCTACTTTCCTGACAACCAGTTAACCACACGTGCAACTGTGAAGAGCATCTTACCAATATAGCCCTCTGTTCCTACATCAACAACTCCCATTGATATGTGTTGTTACCTTGTCCTCCTCCTCTTCTCCTTTTGTCCATTGCATAGCAAAGCAGTCATTGTGTTAACCCTCACGGCTCACGGACACCCCATCACCTACGACGGACGTGTATTATGTATTTGGTAGAGTCAGGTACCGGGCTTGTCGGACCAATAGGAAAAGGGTAAGAGTGATCGCCGATGAGAGGCGCACTCTAAATGGGACATTCAAGGGATTAGTTGGCTAAGCCTGGGCGCCCAAGTGTGAATGGGGTGAGCTCATATAAAAGCCAACTAAACCTAAAATTCACTCATTCTCTCATTTGTGCAATAGAAGAGTGCTCTTGCTCCATCGCCATCTCCATCTCCATCTTCTTCTTCTTCACCTCCTTGTGTGTGTGTGTGTGTATGTGAGAGAGAGAGAGAGAGCGCGATCGAGCATTGCGGCGGCACGACGGTGGTGAAGCGGTTGAGCGCGATGTAGCGGCGTCTCCTTCTTCTTCGCGGCGAGGAATCCTCCACGACAGGAGCATAGAGCGGTGAGTGACACACCATTGCCCTCTTTTGAGCTTACTAGTTAAGCTAGTTGTGTGCTTGGAGCCGTCTATGGCTCGCACACAGTGTTAGGCAAGGCCCTTGCTTCGACAGTGCGGCAAGGAGCGCACATTTTTGGCGCCGCTGCCGGGGAATCGCCCTGCACTAAGCCCAAGAGGCACTTTGTGCTTCTCCTATGAGTTGTTTGTAGTAGGAAAGAAGAGGAAGAGGAAGAGGAATGAGTTGTTTTTTTGTAAGTTGTTAATTTCTGTGTTGTCTGCAAGTTATGTGATTTCTGCATAATGTTGTGTTTTCTGTTTGCACACAGTCTTTGCACAATTAGTAGTCGTTAGCTTGTTTGCAGTGAATGAATAAGTAGGAAGGCAGTTAGCAATTTCTGTTTGCACACAGTTTTCTGTCAAGGTTTGGCTGCACACAGTCTTTGCACAGTAAGGTAGTGAGAGAGGAAGTAGGTGGACAGTTAGCTCACTGTCAGTAAGTAGTTAACAGATTAGTCAGTGGTTAGCAGCACTGTTAGTAAGTAGATAAGGTAGTGAGCTGTCTGTGAGCTGTGGACTGGGAGGTTAGGTAGGTGACAGTGTGTGTAGCCAAGAAAGGGTCACCTAAACCGCGCGCGGTCATCGCCAAAAAAAATAAAATAAAATATATATATATATATATATATAATATATATATATATATATATATATATATATATATATATAAATTTAAAAAACCGAAAATATTTAAGCGTGAGTGACTGGGGGGCTACACTAAAATTTTGATTGGGATCGGGATCATTTTCCCAAGCCCAAGCCCAAGCCCAAGTCCAGGCCTCAGTCCTCAGTCTTATGATATATACTAGACTCACTCTTATATATATACCCTACCCCCTCAAGAGGGAATGAGAGCATGTGGGGCAAGTCCTCCACTCTCCTCCCTTCTCTTCCCACTTGCACCCTTAGACTTTCTAATTTGGGCCTAGTTCCCTACTAGAAATTGACGGTTTTAGGGATTCCGAGGGCATAAAGTGACCAAACGGAGAGCTGTAAAGCACGGCATGTCCCTCTGACCGAGACGCTCGTTTTGAGCTATCATACGTTCTATTCTATAGCTGGGTCAGAAAAAAAGGACCAAAAAATCAAAAAATAAATAAATAAGAAAAGACTTGGGTTGCAAAACACCCAAAAATACTAGGTGAGCAGCCTTCATGGGCACTCACTGACACTTCTAGGGGATCCAAGTCATATGAACCTACGCTCTGGACGAGTGTTAGAGCACGAGCATATTGGTAGTGCCTCCATTTACGCGGGCACCCATTATTCCTCCACCCTAGGTTCTGGACCTTCGGCCGGGACTCAAGGTAGCGCAACCCAAGATCCTCATATCGCGTCTAGTGATTCTTCCTCTGACTACGAAGTCATGGAGGGGTATCCTACACCAAACCCTGATAGTTCAAGTCAAGACATGCATGCCATGGGCCCACGGCCCGGGTCCAGCGTGTTTAGCCGCTTAAAAGAGACCCTTAGTAGAGCTACTCGCTCCGAACATGCGGTTAATGAAATAAATGAAGGGAGTGGGGAAGTAAATTCTTCATTCATGCCTAAAATAGACCCTATGCTTCTTGAGAGTGTGCATGTAAATGTTCCATCCACTGCACCTCCTGATCCTTTAGGACTATCTCCCTCTGAGGTTTTACTACCCGATGGTAGGAGTCTTGCCGAAGTACAAGAGATCGAACGCTATATGCAAGCAACAAGGGAGAGGGAAATTGAGAACCTACGAAGGCTAGAACAAAGTCGAACCCTGAAAGCAAAGGCTCCTATGACAACAATCATGCCAGCCGAGCAACCAAGTGCTCCCAAGGTAGCAGTCACGGAGGGGCAAGCGATGGGGAGCAATAATGCTTCCACCTTGAGGGAAACCTCCAGCACGCCAGGCCTAGATGGGATATTCCTAAACGAAAATTGGGAGTATGACCTACAAGCAGAAGCTTTAACTGATTGGTACACAGGACACACCTATCATGTGGGTTGGTTAGATGTTCTACAATCCACATCGGGTGCTACTAGCATAGATGAACAACAACAGAAAGTCTGTGATGTCCTCTATAGGATTGTCGAGTAAGAAAGACAGAACACAGAATCAACATGCCTTCAACAGGCCTAATGAGATTCTTGGATACGGGAAAGGCCAACCAACCAACCCTATCACAAATGGAGACTCCCTCAGTGAGCCCCATTGATCCTCCATATGTTGTTTCGCCGGGAGCCTCAGTACAATCTGAGCCCACAAGTGGCAGCTTTACCTTCCCAGATCTAGCTCATCTTTCTCTTAATGACACTACGGCTACCATGCATATCCCAGTGGTGAGCATGACAAGAAATACACCATGGAGTTCATTTGTTAACACTGCGCCGATGCCTAGTAGCACAGTGCCCCCAACTATACCTACATGTATGTATCAATCATGTGCACTTGTCGTACCTCAGTCTCATGTAGCTCCTACACCTCCGATTATTCCAAGAGCTTACAATCCACAATGGAATTATCCAAGCTCTTATATAAGTGGAGCCATGCCATTTAATAATAACATGCCATATCAGGCACCCCCTATGCCTAGGGCCACGCCTGTAAACTTTGGATCACCGTCTGGTACACAACCATACGAAATATGGGACCCAAGAGCCGCGCGTATGCCAAGGCCAAGGCCAACTCCCATCTCACATGTGGTTCCAGGAGCACATACACCCATTATACCTACTCAAATAGGAGATTTGGCAGCATTTGCTCAAACTATCGGTCGCTCTATTGCGGAAAACATGTGTAGTGCACCTGATAGAGAGCCTAGGAGCAAGGCAGTTCAAGTAGCTAAGCTCACACAAAAATTCAGTGGAGACGGAGATTGTAGAAAGCATATGGAAGTCTTTGAACATGTGTGCGATTCCTTGGAAGAGCACAATGAGCTACATAAGTGTAAGGCTTTGAGTTTGACCCTAAGCGGAAAGGCTGGAGATTGGTATAGAACCTTAAGAGTAGAAGAGAAAACGATCTACTCTACTCTTAGGAGACTGTTCTTAAAAGAATACATATGAGAGGGAGTACTTTGGGGTGTAGCCTCTCGGCTCCAGAAAGCCCAACAAGAAGAAGGTGAATCCGTGAGAGACTTCATTAGTCGCCTAAAGAATTTGAATTCTCGATGCAATCCAAACGAGCGATTCAACAACAACCAATTGCTCGATAGATTCATTAGGGGACTACGACATGAAAGTATCTATAATGGCCTAGTCATTAGAGGTATCACTACTTGGGAAGCAGTCACCATGAATGCAATCCAATTGGAGGATAATTTAATGATTGCAGGAGAAAGAGTGTCTGCCGAGCCGAAGTCAGTAGCTCGCAAGCATCAGGGCATGAGCCAATGAAGATAAAGCCAATCGTGAAAGAGCAAACGATATCTGAGATGACTTTGGCAAATCTCACCAAGGCCATCCAAGAAAGCCTTAGGGGTAATCGTGCTCCACAAAACACTCATATGTATCCAAGAAGGGAGCAACAATGGTGCTCAATTTGCTTGGGCCCACATACTACGAGTGAATGCCCTACTTTCAGAGTAAAGTTTAACGGGACTTGTAACGCGTGTGGTAGGTATGGCCATCAAGCGAAGGATTGCCTAATGCTTAAACGCATCATGGAAAATAGACCGCCTATAGCTTGGGCAGACTCACCTCGAGTCCTGCATTGATGCCTACCCCACCCATGGAGCAACAGTTGCCATTACAGCACATGGTCCCTAGAACCCAAAATGTGGTCCAAACCACACCGTTGCCACCTCCAGTGCTAGGACCGCAACCCCCTCATCCAAGAGTTACACCTATGAACCAAATAGGTTGCGAGTCATCTAGTACTTATGTAGATTGCGAAGGGACATAGACCCTAGTATCACCTATGGAGTCGACATGCTTGAGGAGTGTCCCATGTACTATATGGAAGACCATTGGGGACAAATCAAACCGGTATATCAAGCTACTGCGCTAGCAGCAAGAGGCCAAAACATTAATAGTTTTGCCAGGAGACCACCTCTTCAGTGCTACGAATGTGGTGGACCACATCGAGTAGCTGAGTGCCCCATTAGAATGCAAAAGAATGCTGCACTAATGCAAACAAGTCAAGGGAGTGCATTGGCAATGCCAATACTCACTTGTAATCGTTGTGGCATAGATCATTTGATCGCACAGTGTCCTAACAATCCAAACGCACCGAAAATCACACCATTGAACTTAATAGAGATTGTTGATGGGACACCACCAACTATAAACATAGCACCAGTGAATGCACTCACACGGTCGATGCTCCAAAAGCAAAATTACATCCTCGAAGAGAGAGATGCTGCATCCATTGGCCGAGCGAGAAAGAAGAAAACACGAAGAAAGAAATCCCTTAATGCTTCTAGCTCAAAACCTAGTTCAAAGACTAACATAGGGACAGGAGAGGATCCCGTGTATATGAATGACCCTGAGGATGACTCAGATTCGATAGAGACCACGGAGACCAAAACTGTTACTACAAAGGAAAAAGCCAGTGAGGAGGATCACGAGAGGGAATTACGACGAACACCAAAAGAGTATTCAAAGTTAAACCACCCAGTTGCGAACCCCCAAGATAAGCCACGAGAGACAAAAAATGAGGATTGCAAGAGAAAGATTGGAACCTATCCAAACCCAACAGTGGAAATTGAACGAGTCCAACAACTGAGGGGTTTGGTGGAAGAAACTCAACGAACATTAGAACCTGAACCCAAACATATCCAGATGTCGGACACAGTGTTTCCCACACAAGTTCAACCTCACAAGAACTACAGGCCGTTAGCTATACCCAGTATCATTCGGGAAGAGAGTGAGGGTAGGACATCTGAAAGTGGACACACACCTTTCTACTAGAGAGAATATTTGGTGAGGGAATGCCCGACCCCCTTGAGGAAGTGGAGATTCCATCTTCACCATTCTCTTGTCAGGGTCCTACGTCCCACAAGATGCCATTAAATGTTGCCAAATTGATGGATTTCATGTCTTCAGAAGTTAGAACCACCATCATGTCCAAACTATATAAAGACCCCGAGCTAGTCTCAGCTCTTCGAGCCTTCCTCAATGGAGAATTACAGGCCGGATTACCACAGTTTGCACATATGAACAAACCTGACTCGGTAATGAATGATGAGGAACATTTAGCACCACCATCTGACCTAGCGGGACATGAATCTGTAATTGAAGTACCCGTTAACAAGTTGGGGCAATACTTTGAAGGTGATGAATCTAATGCTACTCTGCCAATCACTACTAAAGGATTAACTGTAAAGGGAGTCCTTGACGGTGGTGCGGGAGTCAGCATGGTGACAAAGAGTTGTTGGGAGTCTATGGGGCGACCTCACCTTGAAGCCACAAGCGTAGTGGTAAAAATGGCTAATGGATCTATTGTTACGCCTATTGGAATGCTTAAGGATCTCAGGATCAAGGTCTTGGGACACAAGGTAAGGCAGACTTTCATTGTTATGGATTTTTCCAAGCATCCTATGTCATTTGAGATGATCTTAGGGCGTCCATTCATGAGGGAAGCAAAAATGGTGCATGACTGGTCCAAAAACCACGTCTACTTACAGTTCCAAGACTCTGTCATTCGAGTTGATCTTTTAAGTGGTCGAACGCATCCTCTAGGAAATAAATTCATCATTGATAATCGATCAGACACAACAATTCACTCAGCTCCATTACAGTATTGTTACACGTGTAACGAAGACACGGATATTGGGGAGAACTCTCCTTATATGGATATCCTACCCGGAATGGCTGAGTCAGACAATGTCGATTGGGTACACCTAGCGGCAACTATAGATACATGGGGAGCTAGAGGAACAACCTGGGTAACACCAGATGGGGAAGAGATACCACACATTGCACCAGTAAACATGTTAGGTGTAGCGCATGTAACATCCGATGATAAGAAAGAGGCACACCTACCTGAGAGTGAAACCGATGATTCCTCAAAGGCTTCAGGCCAATACACATCGGAAAGGAATCTCAGAAAGAAATGGATTCAGAACCTGAGGAAACATCGAGTGAACCAAGTATAGAAACTGAACACTCAAGGCCTAGTACGACCATCTATGGTAATTTATATGAGAGTGAAGAAGATACAAGCGAAGACCTATCAGGCGAGTCGAGTTCAAACATTTACCAAAATCAAAACCTTAACAAGAAACAAAGGTCATATAAGAGACGACGATATCGAGCAAATGTGAGAGCTAGGATAAACAAGGAAAGATCTACTGCAGAATGGCTTAGCTATCTAGGGGCATGTGATGCTCATCGAAAGCTAGTAGACAATTGGGGTGAACATCTCCAGAGTGTCATGTGGTGCAGCCCGCGACCCATTGACCTCGCTCAATTGGAGGTTACAGAGCCGAAATTGAGTCGAACTATAAGAAGACGTCAAAACCGAGAGTTAGCACAACAACAAAAGGAGGCAGAACTAAAAGAAAGGTCTCCGTCAGGACAAGAGCCTGCTGACTTACATACGGCTCCTGAACATTTTAAATCTTATACCACGGGGGAGCGAAAGGTTGTGTATGCCAAAGCCCAACGAATACCTACCAATGGAAGCAGTGGAGTCTATGATGGTCCAGCGGTAGTTAAAGAGATAGAATTAGCAGAACCAGGTGAGGAGTCTAAACCAGTCTTTATTGCTCAAGACCTTACCGAAACTGAAGAGGCTGTACTTAAGGAGCTCCTCAAGGAATACAAGGATATCTTTGCTTGGACATATCATGACATGAAGGGCGTTCCACCTTCTGTGGTGCAACATACAATTCCCATGATCAACACTGCTAAACCCGTCCAGCAACGACCCTATCCAATGAATCCTAAGTACGCCAAAATTGTACAAGAGGAGATTGAAAAACTTATCCAATGTGGATTCATATACCCTATTGAGCACTCAGAATGGGTTTCTCCAATAGTCATTGTGCCAAAAAAGAATGGGAAACTAAGAGTGTGCGTGGACCTCAAGAAAGTTAATGCAGCCACTAGGAGAGATCATTATCCCTTGCCATATTCAGAACATGTGCTTGAAAGAGTTGCGGGCAAGGAAGCTTATAGCTTTTTAGATGGGTACTCTGGTTACAATCAAATCACAATTGCATTAGAGGACCAAGCTAAAACTGCTTTTATCACAGAGTTTGGAGTGTTTGCATTTCGTGTTATGGCTTTTGGCTTAACGAATGCCCCTGTTACATTCCAACGATTAATAAACACTGCGTTTAAAGAATTTCTAAGGGACTTTTGTGAAGCTTTCCTAGACGACCTTTGTGTTTATTCTTCTTGGGAGAAGCATTTGTTATATCTACGAAAAATATTTGAAAGGTGCAGATTTTATCGCATCTCATTGAACCCTTTCAAATGCCAATTTTGGGTTAAGCATGGAGTCATTCTAGGGCATATAGTGTCCAAGAACGGGATATCCACAGATGAGAGTAAGATTAAAGCCATTGCTGATTTGCCACCACCTACGAACTATAAAGGAGTTCAAAGATTTATGGGCCATGTTGGTTATTATCGAAGATTTATTTTAAACTTTGCCGAGATAGCGCGTCCATTGTACAAGCTTCTTATCGAGTTTCAGTGGACGGAAGAATGTCATCAATCTTATGAGTTATTAAAGAAGGCCCTAACAAGTGCTCCAATCTTGCGAACACCCGATTGGAATGTACCTTTTCATGTGCATATTGATGCATCAAATTTTGCTATTGGGTGTGTTCTAACTCAACCAGGAGAACATAAATTGGACTACCCTATTAGCTTTGCAAGTCGCCAATTAAATGATGCCGAGATGAACTACACTACTACAGAGCGCGAAGGTCTAGCTATGATTTACGCAGTAAAGAAATTTCGCTATTACCTTCTTGATACCAAGTTTGTGTTTTATGTTGATCATCAAGCATTGCTATATTTGGTAAACAAGCCGTGTTCCACAGGTCGAATTACATGATGGTTGTTAAGTCTTCTTGAGTTTGACTTCATCGTTGTTGTGAGGCCTGGGAGGAAACATGTCATGGCGGATCATTTATCTCGTATCCCTAATGGCGAAGCTCCTACGGGGGTTGATGATGAATTGCCTGATACTCCTTTGTTCATTGTTGAGACAATGCCTGAATGGAGTGAAAAGATTGTTAACTTCTTAGTTAATGGTTTTCCACCCAAAGAACTGCGAAAAGATATAGCTCGAAAATTAATCAAGGAATGCGAACCCTATTGCTTACTGGCTGGAACTCTCTATAAGAGAGGAAAAGATGATGTTCTTAGACGTTGTGCCCGCGAGGATGAGTATTTATATATTCTACAAGAGGCACACATGGGCGTAGCTGGTGGTCACTTTTCAGGAAAGTTGACTGCCCGAAAGATCTTACAGTCAGGCTATTGGTGGCCCACTCTGTTTAAGGATGCATCACTTTTTGCAAAGGGATGTGATGAATGCCAACGCTTCAACAAGCCACAAAGAAGGGATAGGATGCCTCTACATCCCATCAAGGTAACCCAACCATTTGAAAAGTGGGGCTTAGACTTTGTAGGACCGATTAGTCCGGCTGCACGTAACACGCAATCACGATATATCATTGTGGCTACCGACTATGTAACCAAATGGGCTGAAGCAAAAGCAACACGAAAGGCGGATGCAAAAACAACAGCTAAGTTCCTCTTTGAGAACATTATCACACGTTTTGGATGCCCCTTTGAACTTGTGAGTGACAATGGAACTCATTTTATAAATGAAGTAATAAAAGAACTCACATCAAACTTCATGATATCTCACCACAAGTCTACACCCTATTATCCCCAAGCAAATGGACAAGCTGAGAGTAACAACAAAACTCTCATCTCCATTTTGACAAAGACAGTTGAGGCTCATCACACTGATTGGGACCTAAAGCTTACATCAGCTTTATGGGCTTATCGTACTGCGTATAAAGTTGCTATTAATTGCACACCGTTTAAGATGGTGTATGGCCAAGAAGCAATTATGCCATGGGAGTTTGTCATTCCTAGTCTTCGAGTAGCTTCTCAAGAAGGTTGGGACAGTTGAGGCTCATCGCACTGATTGGGACCTAAAGCTTACATCAGCTTTATGGGCTTATCGTACTGCGTATAAAGTTGTTATTAATTGCACACCGTTTAAGATGGTGTATGGCCAAGAAGCAATTATGCCATGGGAGTTTGTCATTCCTAGTCTTCGAGTAGCTTCTCAAGAAGGTTGGGATGGTAACCCCTTAGTGGAGCGATTATATATCCTGGAAAGGCTAGATGAAGAGAGGCAATTAGCTGTGTGAAATGCTCTAGTGGAGAAGGATAGGAGAAAGAAGTGGTTTGATAGCCATTTAAAGGATAAAGACATCAAGGTTGGTGATAAAGTTCTTATGTACGACGTACGTAATAAAAAGAAGAAATTGAAATACGCTGGTAACACAAGGTACCATTCGTGTGGAGACTCTAGATGGAGTTGAAACCATTGGATTCCTTAATGGGAGTAAATTCAAAAGATATTATGATCCTCTAAGCCAGGAAGAGTTGCAAGCCATCCATCAAAAGAAGGCTGCCAAGGAACAAGCAAAGCTTAAAAAAATCCAAGCAAGAGTTGAGGCTCCAGAACAACAACAACGTCTTAGACGCCAACGAGAGGCTAATCTGGGAATCACGCAAGCATTTTTCGAGGACACAGATGACAACTCATTAGAATCTGAGCCACCCCTACGATACCCAATTGAGCTAAATAGCCCCTATGGGAAAGTACTATACAATGCCTTATTAGATACGCGAGCTAAACACAACTTGTTATCCTATGGAGTTTGGTGTCAATTAGGGAAACCGACCCTATCCCCGAGTACGATGCAAGTCAAGGGCATTAATAAAAAGAAAACTGCTATTCTTGGAGTCCTTCAGACCCCTGTTGTCTATGACAATGGAAGCATAGTGCAGAGGTTTCTAGTCATGCCCGCAGGAGCTATGGAAGGCAACGTAAACCTGAGACGCACGTGGATGTTGGCAACCAAATGCACTATTGATTGGGATACTGGTAGTGTCACAACGCAACCACCGACTCTTACCCCTATCATTCAAGCAAAGTCACCTACGTTGCAAACTCTAGCAAAGTTGAAGGATAGCCAACATTCACAAGCCAAGGTGGTTAACTCGTCTTTGTCGGCTACCCATGAATCTAGCACTTCAACACTTGTAGTTGCAGCAAGCAGTAATATTGCAAGTACTCAACCTGCACGACCTAAGAGTACATATCAATGGGTCCCCAAGGCCTTACTTCCAACTACCTCAACCCTCCCATCCATTCCAAGAAAAAATTTCCCGAGAAAACCAAGAGCGCGCCCTAGGAGAGTCAAGACCAAATCACGATGGATTCCAAAACAACTATTAGAAGCCCAAGGCTACTATGATGGAAATGAGCAAATTTGGGTACCTAAACGTAAAATGTGTCCTTCCCTATCGACAACAAACCCATATGAGTCAAACAGTGTAACGCTAAAGCCAATGGCAGACCGTGGGAAGGAAAAGATCACAGAATGCTACACACCTAGTCTAGAGCTAGTTTGGGCTTCAAGGCAAAACCAATTTATTCCACCTAGCTCAGGAAGGGGGGAGTTCCATGAAGCTTCTAGCTCCTCATGTAATACATCCATAGAGGTAAAAGCTTATACACAGCCTCCATCTATAGTAGTGGACCTCCATGAAGCTACAAAAGAATCCACACCTCCCAGTGTTCAAGAATCACCTGACGAACCACTTCAAGTTCGATCCTGGGAGAGTACCTTAACACCCTTGCAACTTGACAAGGCACCTAGGGTAATAGAAAACTAATGGAAAAAATCCTCACCTATTACCAACTGGAACAATTGGTTTCAAAGGGTGACGACATCATTTCAAGCGGTATGATCTACCCAAGGAAGGGGGGAGTGTTTGTGGACATCCATCATTCACTTGCTTCCCTCTCAACCTTTCTCCCTGACCTCTTAATCTCCAATCTTAGGGAATGTATATATAAAGCCTTATACTCACAAAAACAAGATAAAAAAGTAAAAGAGCAAGAGCCATAACACAAATCATAAAAACAAATTATGCACAAGAACACGACCCTTGTAATATTTGCACTCTAACCATCATCTATTTGCGTGTACAGATATGGCTAGTACGCTAGAGTCATCCACTCCTGCGTTGGGTGAGAGGTACCCTTGTTACTTTTCACAAATATTTCACATGGTCTTTCCAGTGCTTGCATGTGAATGGGATTTGATAGGTACGCTAGCATGTGAGAGGAATTTTGAGGAGTTAGAATGGCTGATACGTCTCTTGACCACGTCTGATCCATACTTAGTAGAGAGCGTTTCTCCCATTGCACAAGCCTACCCTTTTGACCAAGATGACTATAGGCGTCTAATGACCTTCTTAGTAAACATGGCAACCTATGATGAAGAAGAAAATTTACACGACTACACGGATGGCACATATGGTCTCATGGATGATGACTTTGTTTATCTCGACGACGAAGATAGGGGTTTAGCCTTAGGGTTTCCCCCCAACCTCTACAATATCCTATCCCCTTGACTCTCTAGGGGGAGTGCAAATAATTAGGTTAGGGTTCCTTATGTTTTTTGTTGTGTTCAATAAATGTTTGTACCTTTTTCCACTAATGTGCCTCCTGGAGGTATTCCTTTTGTTTCCTAGTGTGTATAGGAGCGTGTTGCTATTGGTAGGATTTGGACCTTCATGGAATCTTTATCTCGACTCACTCTTCAAATCAAGCGCAACCATCGACACAAACAGGTGTTTCTTGTCCATTAGCATTGCCCCTTATCTTTTTTGCATCTATGATTGTCTTCTTTAATTGTGATTGGTAGCCTAATATTCACCGCATTTTCTTAGTATCAAACATTTAATTCAATGTAATTTTTTGTCATAATCACTTGTCTAGGTTTAAAAATCAAGCAGTCTGACAAACTAGTTTGACCAAGTTAGGTGTTAGAAATCTTCTCTTAATACCATGGGGAATGCCTTCCTAATAATCAATGGTTACTTAGGTTCTTAATCCGATTTAGGCAGCATTGTGTGAAATGTAATGGGGCTTTCTAGTGAACTTGACCCTATTGACCTTTAGCTTAAGTATTATAAAGGGAGTTAACTAGTGTGATGAGCCTGGGGAGGTGTATCAGTGTTATATGACCCCCCAAAGTTACAAAATTAAAATGCTGAAAATGAACAAACAAAAAATCAAAGTGCCACACTGTAAAATCTTAAGGTGGAAGAGAAATCTTAGCTTGATTTGGTACTTCACCCACATGTATTGCCTATGGTACTAGAGCCCTAGAGGTTCCCAGTGTGGGCGCTTTTCCTTGAAAAGCAAAAAACCCAAGGCATACAAAATAAGCACACACATCAAATTGAATCACTGTGAAAAGACTTTGGGGGGTCAAAGAAAAAGTAATCAGTCAGGCGATGATTTCATGAGAAATTCCTTTTATGGTAGCTTAACTACAAGGTCTTCTAGATATAGCCTCTAGTCAGTCCTCGACATTCATCTCAAAGGCTCTTCCACCTCGACGAACGAACTTCAACTCAATAGCTTCTGAGGACGGAATCTACATCAGGAAGGGGGGCATGTTAACCCTCACGGCTCACGGACACCCCATCACCTACGACGGACGTGTATTATGTATTTGGTAGAGTCAAGTACCGGGCTTGTCGGACCAATAGGAAAAGGGTAAGAGTGATCGCCGATGAGAGGCGCACTCTAACTGGGACATTCAAGGGATTAGTTGGCTAAGCCTGGGCGCCCAAGTGTGAATGGGGTGAGCTCATATAAAAGCCAACTAAACCTAAAATTCACTCATTCTCTCATTTGTGCAATAGAAGAGTGCTCTTGCTCCATCGCCATCTCCATCTCCATCTTCTTCTTCTTCACCTCCTTGTGTGTGTGTGTGTGTGTGTGTGTGTGTGTGTGTGAGAGAGAGAGAGAGAGAGAGAGAGAGAGAGAGAGAGAGAGAGAGAGCGCGATCGAGCATTGCGGCGGCACGATGGTGGTGAAACGGTTGAGCGCGACGTAGAGGCGTCTCCTTCTTCTTCGCGGCGAGGAATCCTCCACGACAGGAGCATAGAGCGGTGAGTGACACACCATTGCCCTCTTTTGAGCTTACTAGTTAAGCTAGTTGTGTGCTTGGAGCCGTCTATGGCTCGCACACAGTGTTAGGCAAGGCCCTTGCTTCGACAGTGCGGCAAGGAGCGCACACATTGCATGCTACATTTCAAGGTCTTCCCAACTCTCTCTTGCTTACTTCCATTCTTAATTCATCAACATGTTTTTTGCATACTCTCTACATCAAATCATTTCAGTGACTTATTCTCACTTAAGGTAACAAGATTTGTGCAAAACAAATAATAAGCGCTCACTCGCTCTCTCTCTCTCAGCTTTCATTTCTACGTTCTTCTTTACGGATGTATACTTTCATTCAATGCTTCCATGAGAACAAAATAGTAAATACAATCTTGTATGTATGAGTGACTTCTACTCACTTAGGGTAACAAGATTTTTGGAAAACAAATAATAATTAAGCGCACGCACGTGCTCTCTCTCTCTCTCTGCCCTTTCACTTCTATGTTCTTGTTTATTGATGCATACTCTTGCTCAATGCTTCGATGAGAACAAAATAGTAATTATAATAGTGCCCTTGCAGTCATGCAGGCTAACGAAGCGCTCTAGTTGAAATTTTGAATTCGGTGCTAGAAAGATTATGGGTATGAGACCGTTCTAGGCTACGGTGGGTCCGGAAACGAAGCCACGGAGAAAGTGCTGAAGTGCTTGGTCGAGAAGTCTAAACCCAACCCTGTGTGTGAACCAACTTAAACAGAGCGAGAGGAACAGAGAGCGCGCGAAGGAGTTGGCGTTCAGCAGGCTTTTGCTGCTTACTATGGGTACGACAGGTTTTACGCTGACGCCACACAAATTGTCCATGTGCATTCTGCTTCAGGCGTATGCCCTCCCCTCCTCGTCGTCTCCTCCATTCCCTCACGTGCCTGTGCCTACTCGCCACAAGTTCTCTCTCTTCGTCCTGCAGATGCTTAAGGTAGAGAGAGAGAGAGAGAGAGAGAGAGAGAGAGAGTCTGCCATCACAACCCACTTAAGTCTGAGTTGCAATTGTAGTTCACACACAATTAGGCCAAATTAGACACAGCCAAAGAATAACAATCTGATGCATAAGATGCATGGCGAGAACTTAAACGAGTTTGACTAAACAAAGGTGCATCCAATTTACTATCACGCAAAGTATGTACCCTCTAGCCTGCTCATTATCAACTTGTTCCTCATCAAGTACATCATGTACATTTGCATCAGAAATAGGCTGACCTGTAACATTTTCAGAAACCACATTTGAACTTCCACCACAAAAAAGAGACAACAAAGTGTCATAAAGGTCCTGTGAGCTTACATTATTGTCTCTAGTACATGAGAGCGAGGACTAAACGGAATCTTCTGTAAAGGTTCCACTTCATCACATAAAGTAAAAACATCCAAAGCATAACAATCTGATACATATGATGCATGTCAAGAACTTAAACAAGTACAACTAGATATAGGTGCTTATTTCATGGGTTTAAAGGATTGTTTTGTAATTCAAATTTTTATATGATGTTTGATTGAATGAAAGAGCACTTTCTTACTATGCTGGAGCTGGTGCTTCTCTTTGATTAAGAAGTCGTGCTTTGCAAGCACATTGTACAAATCTCGTGATTTGTGAGTATTTGACCACTTGACACCTACCCATCTCATAAGATGGTACACTTATTTTCCTTTGAAGCGTTCTTTAAGAAGTCGTAATCATGTCTCCTTCTTCTTACACCCAATGCATTGGTTGGTTCTAGCCTCAATCTAGAGTTAGAACCTTGGTGGCCTTTTCCAGGACTTTCTTTATTATGCCATCATAGTAGTAGCTCTTTGCATTGGTTTCTTTCTTGGAACCTTTATACTTGGACAAAAACGTTCTCGATGAGAGGTTCCCAAGGAACACACGCATACTTTGAAGGAGGTGGACTGGATTGAACACTATCATTGCTCATAGGACCACTCAATGCCCAGATTCATTCCTTTATCGTTTTGAATTGTACTTGAGAGCCACTTTAATATGTTTAGAGTACGACGAATTGTCACATTCTGACTAGTTGGTGGGTACTAGGAAATTAATTCAAAAGAGACATAAGGGACACTTGGTGGCTCCAGATGATCTTGTCAGATTTGCATGAAGAGGGGGACGTCCAAATTGAGAGAAGGGACTTTACTGAGATTGCTTCACTGTCATAAACCGGGCACCACATGCCAATAGAAAAGAACAGACTGAACAAATTTTAGCACTTCAATAACAATTGAACTGAGAGAGAGACGACACGCGACCCGGAGTGGCGGAATTCCACGTGAGAGAGTATTGGCCCCAAACCTTGGCGCCTTTTTCGGTATTTCTTTATATTGCATCAACTCAGTACAAGCCGATACTCCAAACTGTGCACCTTCTCCAGGAAGCATGCTAGAGAATGAGCCCTTAGCAGATATTTAAAGTCCCTTGGCCTATGAAAAGCAGTTTGCATGAAAAGCCTTCAAACTCGAAAGCTTCTGGTCCAAAAGCAATGCCAAAAAACTACCAGCGTAAATAACGAAAATCCGTACAACTGCCACGTTAGCAATCAGCACAAAACGCGGAGATCCGTACAGTTTGCCACGTCATCAGCCATCGAGAAATCCGCAGTGTCCGTATAGCTACCACGTCATCAGCTCATGCGCAAGCCTTTGTGTGTAGGTCGTGCTTTATTTTAATTCTTTATGTCACTTGGGGCTCCATCGGACGGGGTTCCCATAAGTTCATGGGACTTCTTCTTCTTCTTAGGGTTTAGGCTCCTCGGCTAGGATCTGCAAGTTGGCTCCATTCTTCATTTCTTTGACACGTCAGCAGTTTGTGACATTCACCCCTTCATGCTTTGCAAAAAAAAGAGGTCACTTTCAAGTGAACACAAAAAGAGATTTTAGCTTTTAATCTGTTAAAGGAAAAGATGACTTCAGATCCAGTAATTGTCTTACCAGACCTTAGGAAGTCATTTGTGGTCCAGTGTGATGCGTGTGGCAGCAGTATTGGGGCAGTGTTAATGCAAGATGGTCAAGTAGTAGCTTATGAGAGCATAATCTTGCAAGGTCCAGAAAAGACTATGGAAATCTATGAGAAAGAGCTACTGGCCGTGATTCATGCGCTTTCTAGTTGGAAACACTACCTGTTAGATGCTGATTTTGTTGTCCAGACAGATCATCAGACCTTGCGATACTTCTTGACACAGCCAAAGTTATCTGAAAAGCATATGCGATGGGCAAACATTCTTTCTATGTTCCACTTTCAAATCTTGCATGTGGAAGGCAAGAAGAATGTTGTGGCTGATGCGTTATCCAGAAATCCACAAATCTAAGCTGTGTCAATTTCTTATCATCATGAGCTGGATGACATGAAGGAACAGTATGCTATTGATGAAGATTTTGCAAGAATCTTTGAACAATTGCAAGATGGGCAATCCCATGAGCACCACCTCCTCAAGAACGGTTTTATGATGATGCATGACAAACTATGTGTCACTAGGCCATTGCGACGTAAGGTTATGGTAGAAAGCCATGTCCCACCGTATGCAGGGCATCGTGGCATAGATGCGACAGTGGAAGTGGTCGAGACATTCTTTTATTGGCCTACTTTGAGGAGAGATGTGGATGCCTTCGTGCGAGCATGTGTGATTTGCCAAAAGGTCAAGTTTGACAGGCAAAAGGTGCGTTATTACAGTCACTGCCTATTCCAGATAACCCATGGGAAAGCATTGCTATAGATTTTATCTTTGATCTTCCAAGAACGCCGACAAGGAATGATGGTATATGGACCATGATTTACAAGTTCAGCAAGCAGGCCCATTTTATTCCTGTCAGGAAGAAGATAAAATCTGACCAGATGGCTCGGTTGTTTATCTACAATGTTTTCAAGTACCATGGTATGCCACAATCTATTGTCAGTGATCGTAATCCTCGTATGACGAGCCTGTTTTGGAGAGGCTTGTTTGAAAACATGGCCACCACATTCCAGTTTTCATCCTCAAACTGATGGGCAGTCAGAAGAGGCTAATTCTACAGCCTTGGATTTGTTGAAATGTTATGTGTCAGATAATAAGGACAAGTGGAGACAATATCTACCCATGCTTGAGTATGCATACAACAATACGGTGCATTCGTCACAATAGGCAAGGCGCCTTTTGAGATTGTTGAGGGTGGCAAAAAGGTTCCTCCCATTTTGCACACAAAGGACAATTTTTTTGAGGCAGCTCGATATGTAGAGAACAAAATGAAATGTATAAGAAGATCAAGCTTGCCTTGGAGAAGACTCAGACAAAGCAGAAAAGGGTTACTGATCGTCATTGTCGTAAATTGCTGTTTTCACCTGGTGATTGGATACTTTTACGGTTTGAAAAGGCAAGGTTAAAGAAGATGAAGGGCAAGGAAAGGTTGTTCCCGAAGTTCAGTATGGGTTACTATGGGCCTTTTCAAGTACTTGATAAGATCAACGATGTTGCGTATAGGCTGAAATTGCCTGATACTTGGAAGATTCATAATGCGTTTCACGTGGGTCTTCTAAGACCCTTCATGGGAGATGTGCCAAAAGATATGCCAGATGAGGATCAACCAAAAGGTTTTGGCACATAAGGAAAGAAAAGTTATGGGAAAAGTTGCATGACGGTATTTGGTGAAACTTTAGAACTATCTACCTATGGATGCAAGAGTGTGAACTCCTAGAGTCACCGAATGTATTGCAGCTTTACCTTGAGACCTTTGGGTTACAGCCTACGATGCCCCAACTCAACGTGCTCAAAGGAGGGGTAATGATGGAGTTAGCACATCAAATGTACATACGGATTCAGTGCAATAGAAGTGGACACCGCTCTACAAATGTTAAAGGTATTTATCCTTACTTCTATCGTAGATGAAATGACAAAAGTATGAAGGTCTCATTAAGTCGTTTGTATCTATGTTTCATGACCTTTCCAGCGGATACATGTGATGATAAAAGGGTGCTAATCAAACTAAATAATCTATGTCATGTATATTTGGCATGCAATGAGGATGTTTGCGATTTCAAGAGGGGGGTATGTCACGAGGCTGTGCAACCATGCACTGCTGTAGCGTGGGGGTTGAGTTGGAAAGCAAAGGACAAATCCATGCCCGATTGAACAAAAATTTGACCTTATGGTGAGTTTGGTGATGTCAATTCAAACTTTTGTGGTGCAAATGGGCATCCACTATGACAAATCTTTGATCTCATCATGTTGGAACCCTAGAACCCGTAGTTGGCAAGGGCAGATCGCCACGAGATGGTCGGGCTAGTCGGCACTGAATCCGAGCAATAACAGGGTGTGTAGGCTCAGTTCAAAGTCGGTTAGGCCCCTCGCGACACTTATAAGTTGGTGGGTATTAGGAAATCAACTTAAAAGAGGCATAAGGGACATTTGGCGGCTCCAGATGATCTTGCTAGATCTGCATGAAGAGGGGACACCCAAATCGAGAGAAGGGGCTGATTTGCTTCATTGTGAGACCACAGTGTTTTTGTGTATGTGTGTGCGTGAGTAGTGGGTGTAGGTGATCACAGCTTTAATGTAAAGCTTGCCTTCTCCCTTGCTCTATGTAGCGCGATGATTTGCTCTCATGCATCTCTCTCCCCTTTGCACATATGGTAATGCCCCTCAGATGACCATGTACAGTTCTGGGGTTTTATGCAGGTTTGCCAAGGCAAGAGCCTTTTGTATAGGAACTGGATTAGCTAATTGCTAATCCCCCACAAGTATGCACAGTCCCATCCCGAAGGATTGCGAAAATGGAGAGTTTTCTTGCGTGAAAACTCGTCGAGTTCGGTCTAGTTTTGAGTCTAGTTTATGCAGTCGTGTAGTTAGTCAATCCTTACTTAGCACACTTGCCTTGCACTATCTAGAGCTGAAAACCCCTTTGTATCTGAGTCACAGTCGTTGGTTTGGAGCCAAGCGTGTTGCCAACCGGTCTCTTGTACTTGCTCTACTCCAAAGTGAAACTGGCTTGTAGCTTCACTAAAGGGCGATAACTTTGGCTTTCTCTCGATAAACTTTACGTGTACTTTATGACACAAGGTAACTTCACGAATTAACCTGTGACTGGTATTCAACACTTCAAAAAAAATCACAAATGGGTAGCTAGAATGCCCCCAAGGAGATAGTGACACCCTGTTGGCCCCAAAGGTTGGCGCCCCTTTCGGTATTTCTTTATTCCAATTAAACTTGGAGAAAATGTGTGAACTTCTATGAGCTGTCCCACTCTGATTGGGCTGAAAATTTGCTACTCTAGCCCAATTTTGGCAGCATAAAGACATTAGAAGGCTTCATAGACATGTACTAGGTGACTTTTTACGCGAATTAGAGCACTTTTGCAAACTTGGCAGCACGCTCAATTCTCTGTTTTCAGCCTTTAAAACGCTCCAGACACTTGTTTGACAGTCCCCTAGCTTCCTTGAAGCTCTTGGGACCTTTAGGTGTCAAAAAGGGTCAAAACCCTAAACCTTCAAAAATTACATCAAGCTGTAATTCTCTGTTTTGGGCTCCTTTTTGCGTGCCGGTCACTTTGTAGCAAGCACTCGAGTTCCCGTGCATGTAGGGCTACTTGCCCTTTGATTTGGACGAGATTTGTTGCGAGAAATCTCTCCAGATCAACCTGTATCTGATTGGGATCAACAATTAGCTAGTCTAGTACCTGTGCAAGAGGCTCTTGCCTTGAAAATCGCGTAAACCCACAGAACTGTACATACAGATGAATAGCCCTTGAGTTGGGCATTATGATTCTGTATCCATAAGGGGAGAGGTGTGCATGAGAGCGGAATCATTGTGCTACATAAGACAAAGGAGAAGGCAAGCTTTCCATTAAAGCTGTGATCACATGCACTAACTACTCACACACAGTGGTTCACTTATGAAGTCAAATCAGGTCCAAATCAATTTTGGGCGCCCCAATTGGTGAGTTGTCCTTACAGATGGCTCACAGAGTGCCAAGTGTCCACTTTGCCCTTATGAGTCAAATTCCTAGTACCCACCAACTTATAAAGTCTCAGTGAGGGGCCTAAATGACTTTAATTGAGCCTAGCCACCCTTTACTGCTCGGATTTCAGTGCCGATTGGCCCAACCAACTCGTGGCTGCCTAGCCTTCAGTGCTGCGGGTGAAATTCTCGACCATCGGCCGTTTCACAAGCCGTACAAAATGGCAAAGCAATGGTCCCTCTCAGCATCGGGTGCTGAGACAACATAGATGAGTCGAAGGTGAGAAGCCAGAGTCCGCTGAGGTACAGCCTTCATGAAGATGTCTGCTGCATTGTCTGCTGTAGGGACATACTCCAAATGAAGATCTCCAGCCAAAACCCGCTCCTGAAGATAGTGGTACTGCACCTCAATGTGCTTTGTCCGAGCGTGAAAGATAGGGTTCTTGGCAATAGCAATGCAACTCTAATTGTCGCACAAAAGACGAGTCGTAGAAGTTTGGGGAAAACACAACTCTCCCAGTAATTTCCGTAGCCATATGGCCTCACAAGCAACATAGCAAGCTGCTCTGTATTCCGCCTCTATGGAAGATAGCGCAACGGTGGGTTGCCACTTATTGCTCCATGAAATGGGTCGCGAGCCGTGTGTGAAAACTACTCCTGTAGTAGAGCACTGAGTATCTGGGTTTTTTGTCCAATCTAAATTGCACCAACCAAGTAAGGTGCAACCCTTGGAGCGACCATAGAACACACCATGGTCAAAGTGCCGCTGATGTACCGCAAAGTACGCTGAGTACACTGCCAATGTCGTTGACCAGGTCGGGTGTTGAAGGAACTGAGGACAGAAACTATGTAACAGATGTCTGGTCGGGAATAAGTCAACCATATGAGGAAGCCAACAACATTCCTGTACTGCTCCAAGTCAATCCGTGGGGAAGGATCGTGAAGCGATATGTTCTCTCCGGGCTCAGGAGGAGTGCCAATCGGTCTGCAGCGTGTCGTTTGGAATCTGTCCAGGATAGCCTTCGCATACTTCCGCTGAGAAAAGAAAATGCCGTCTGGTGTCTGAAAGATCTCTAATCCAAGAAAATAGTGAAGAAGCCCAAGATCAATCATCTTGAAACGTGTCTCCATAGCTTTCATGATCGACTTGCTGGTCCATGAGCCTGTGAAAATGAGATCGTCCACATAGACAATCACTATCACAACCAAAGAGTCATCAGAGACAACATAACAGTCGGAATCTGATGAGGTACATCGTAACCCAATTTCACGAGAAACTGGACAAGTGTGAGGTACCACTGTCGTCTAGCCTGCTTCAATCCACACAATGCTTTCCACATCTGATAGACCCAATCCTCCTTGCCTGGTATATGAAACCCAGGAGGTTGCTCCACATAAACTTCTTTATCCAAATCTCCGTTCAGAAAAGCACTTTTGACATCCATATGGAAGATAGGCCAACCAATGTTGGCTGCTAGAGCAAACACTGTGTGTATGGTAGTCATGCGAGCGATGGGAGCAAAGGTCTCGTCAAAGTCCACGCCTGGTCATTGTGTGAAACCCCAAGCAACAAGTCTCGCCTTGTGTTTGTCGAGGGAACCATTGGCCTTGTACTTTGTCTTGAAAATCCATTTCGTAGAAACCACCTTCCGCTTGTTGGGCCTGGGAACCAAAGTCCAAGTTTTATTCTGCTCGATAGTGTCCTGCTCTGTTTGCATGGCACGCTTCCAACAATCATGCTGGAGTGCTTCCTCCACCGAGGAAGGCTCAACTGGTGAAGCCTGAATCTTGCAAAGTTCACGAACTTTGCGCCGTCATAAACTTGCCTCTCCTTGAGGCGTGCAGAACGTCGAGGCTGTTCAGGGTTTGGCGAGTCTGGTAACTTCGTGACTTCAGAGGAAGAAGCCGTAAAGTAGAGACAACCAGGTACTAACTTCTCCTTGCGAGGTGGGACCGCCTCCACCGGAGGAGAACCATCATCCACATCAAATTCGGAATCTGGCATGGCATGATCGGGTGAAGTAACTGGTTGTGGTGTAGAGGGTACATGGACAGGGATAGGGGTAGGATCAAGTGTGGGAGGTGGACGAGGAGGAGGTAGGGAAGGTATAGGCTTGGATGCTGCCCCCTCTACAGGTGTGCTGAAAAGCTCCATGAAAATCACATCACAGCTAACTGTGGTGGTCTTGGCGTCAGGATCATAAAGCCGGTATCCATCAGACTCTTGTGAATAGCCCAGGAAGATGAGCTTCTTCGCCTTAAAGTGTAGCTTCTGCGCTTCGCCTTTGGCACATGGACAAAGGCCGGAGACCCAAAAACTCGAAAGTGTGGGATCGAGGGCTTGCGCCCGTAGTAAGCCTGATGGCGAGTCATGTCTTGCAAAGCATGGACAGGAGAACGGTTTTGGATGTAAACTGCCGTGTTACACGCCTCCGCCCAGTAAATCTGAGGTAAAGAAGTATGTGCAAGCATCGCACGAGCCATCTCCATGATAGTTCGGTTCTTCCGCTCAACAACTCCGTTCTGGGAAGGAGTGTGGGGAGTAGTCTGCTGACGCTGACTTGCACCACTTTACAAAGTCCTTCGAGGTGAACTCACCCCTGTGTCTGAGCGAATACATTTGACATGCAAGTCCTTCTCCTTTTCAAACCATCATCTTCCAATTTCGAATGAAATTGAAAGCCTCCGACTTGAGCTTCAAGAACGAAACCCAAGTGTACCTGCTGAAATCATCCACAAGCACAAGCAAAAACTGTGAGCTAGAAAGTGAAGGAGTGCTCATCGGGCCACATAGATTATTGTGAACAAGTGCGCGTCATGTGACACATCCAACCCTATGTGTCCGTGGACAAGCTACAGCATGATCAGGGTTCAGTCAGTCCAGTCAGTCTAGATTAGAAGTGATCAGTCACTTTTGTGAGTCTATTCGTAGACCGTGCATGCCTAGACACTTAGTGTAGATGCATATCCTCTGGTTGCACACAGCATGATCATAAGCATTCCCATCAGAATCCATCAGAATCCTTCAAGGGAATTTTCCAGTGCATTTAGCCTATTTTACCTATTTTTGACATTTTTAACTTATTATTTTTAATTGACTTTTGTTGGAAAGTAGGTAGGGCAAATTGAGTAAGTTTGTATATAAGCAAACCTAGCGCTAGCACTAATTGGCAGAAGAGGCAGCAGGAACACTCACTCAACAGGCAACTTCTCAGCAGAACCCCAAGCCCCTAGCGTTTTTGCTCCACAGCAACCACCTAGCGTTTTTGCTTTTGCAGATCCCTGGCGACAGAAGACTCAACAAGAGACCTAGCGTTTTGCAGTTGCAGGCCATCCGGCGACGACAGCAAAGCCATTTTCAGCCCTAGCGTTTTTGATTTGCAGATCAGCCCCAGCGTTTTGCAGATTCACCGCGACGGAACATCAAGAAACCTCAGCGTTTTCAGTTTTCAGCCCTTAGACACTGCAAACCAAGTCCTGAACCTCGCAGATCTCACCTTCCCGCAGTAGTTCCTCGACGCACGGTCAGTTTCCGCAAGGTTTACAGTTTCAGCCCGGAAAACGCAGATTTCAGCATCTGCGTTTTCAACGCGTCGTCGTCGCATCGTCGCCATCGACATTGTCAAAGACATAGAGTCAGAATTCAGCAGATAAAGATTTGCAGATTTCAGCCCTTAGCATTTTCAGATTTCAGCCCGTCTCGTTGTTGTCCTCATCGTCGGCAAGTCCAAGCATTGTAGAGATTTGAGCAATCAATAGTAGACTGCTCTCGCCATAGAGAGTGGGGCCTTCGAAGGAGGGTTTTACGTCGTCTCTGGTGTCGTATTCTCTTCTATCTCTATCTCTCAGTCTCATACACTTTCACGCACAGTGTCCATCCACTTGTTTGTGATCATTGCACTCTCTCATTAAAAACGGAAGGCTCTACCTTCCATAAGAACAAAAGGAACCTTGAGCACAATTCAGAGCACTCATCTTGAGCAAAGTTCAAACATTCATTCCGCTGCACCTTACAGTGCGAGTGGTGCTGAAGCTCTATTGGATGCCTGCTTCAGAAAGGCAACCCTGTGTTGCTTGCCCATTTGGCAAGCCTTGCATACGCTTGATGAGGAGTGTATCGCCCCCTCCACCATAGAGGTCCTAGCAGCCTGTTGAAGTTGCTGATAACATAGATGTCCAAATTGTGCATGCCATAGAGGAGAAGACTCCGTGGTCCGAGACAGAAGAGCAGTGAGGTGGTATAGGGAACCATTGCGCTCACCGCGTGTAAGAACAGTGCTTGCCGTAGAATTAGAAATGGTCACTGTGCCACTCCCAAAGTGTATGTCAGCTCCCTGAGAGTCCAAGCTCGACACAGAGAGGAGGTTGAAGGCCATGACCGGAACGTAAAGCGCCTCCATTGAATTGAACTTTGGGTCTGAGGTAGAACGGAAGAGGGTAATCTTGCTTGTGCCAGACACTGGAATCTCATGGTTGTCACCCATAGTAACGGTCTGCCCATGAGTCTCCCTGAGAGAGCTAAACCAAGACTGTTGGGGAGTCATGTGAGTGGTGGCTCCACTGTCAACAATCCAAGTCCCTGACTACGATGTAGCAAGAGTGTGGTCCGTCGTCGCGATAAGAGCGGTCCCCGTCGTCTCGTGAGAGGCTACAACTGCAGTCGAGGCTGTTTGTTTCTCCTTGTTGGCCTCTTCGCTCTTCTTCTTTCTGCATTCTGATTCTTTGTGCTCTTTCTTGTGGCAGTGGTAACATTCGATGTCCTTGTTCTTCTTCTTCTTCTTCTTCTTCTTCTTCTTCTTACCTTTACCTTTCTTGTTGCCTCCTTGAGCTATCAAAGCTCCTTTTGCATCAACAACACCTCCCGTCTCGGAATGCAGAGTGCCCCTCTATCTGTTTGAGGGAAGGGAGAATCTCGTCCGTGGGAAAAGAGGTACGTCAAGATGTGAGCAAACTTTGAAAGTAGGGATCAAAGCGTGTGGGAAGCTTGAATAGTAAGAGGCCAGCCATGCATGCCGAGGTGATGTCGCCTCCGACAGAGACAAGGTCGTCCCAAAGCTCTTACATGCGACGGGTCAACCCATTGAGTGAGTTAAAATCCTTGAACTGGATGTTGTACAACTCCCGTTCAAGTGTGATCTGTCTGGCAAACAAGGTTTCCTAAAATTGGTCAAGAATCCGTCTCCACAATGGGTGTGCATGCTCCTCTTTGGAAACTTCCTTCGTGATGCGGTCCGAGAGGTTCATCATAAGAAAGGTGAAGACTCGTATGTCCCGATCCATCCACTCGTTGATCTGGTCTTGAGTGGCGGTGGGAAGGGTAGGCTTTGTCCCAACAAATAAGGTTAGTGTTTGTCACAGTCTCGTGACATAGAGTGCTCAGGATGGGTCATGCATCATTGTGTGTCTAGTGTGTCAATTGACTATTGCTTTCATTGTTGTTTCTTTTTATCTCTATTCAATTTATTTTAGTTCTAATTTAGTTGAGGTGTTTGTTGCACTCACTGTGTGAGACTTTGAGCATACTACATAAGAGTGTACCCACATCATGCACCGAGCACTTTGTAATATGTATAGATTTCTCTGTTACAACATGCAATAGGAGGCTTCATATTTAGTTTTTGGTTTGTTTGTGATTTTTGTATTTAACTTGGGCATTTGAGAACCGAAAACATCTTACAAACAAGGATTGTCATGATACTTGTTGGTCTTGCAGGCACATGATGATTTCATGGAGCCTTCATTTGAGGAGCTAGGTCTTCAGCTGAAACTAGTCTTAGGAGATGGCGGTGGACTTCTTGTTGATCATGTGGCCAATCGACTTATGGGTTTTCTCTCACCGGAGGACTTGTGCACATTTGCTCTTGGTTTGCGAGGTAGTATTCTTTGATTCATCTTGTAAAGCTAAACAGGGGCAATAAAGGTTTTTAGATATTATGTGCCTTTCTTACTTTTTGAGCTGGCATTAATATGAAAAGCGAGCGGTCTCTCTAATCTCTACGATCTTGTTCGGAATCATGTAATAGTGCTTCATTGCCATTTCTACCAGCATTGGAAATTTTTAATCATTGTGTTTTTTCCCTCTTCTTTAGCTTTGTTATCTTAGCCATAGGAGGCTTTATTATATTACACATGAACTTCTCATTTATTTTAGAAATTACTTCTCCAGAAGGCTAGCATTTTATCACTTAACATTACAATGGTAAGAGTTGGTGCTTATTAAGGTCCTAAACAAAAGAATACGTCTATTGTCTTACCAAATGGAAGACCTTTATCCTCTTTCTAATGTCTATAGTGATATTCGTTTTGGTGAACCTTTTTTTTTCCTTCAAATGAGGGTAGCATTTATAAACATCCACCTTTATGATGGTAGATCTGTCATTTCCCTTCACAATGATCCTCTGTTCTTGTCATTGAGTCTTTCCTTGTTTTCCAATTGAGCATAGAGGGTAAGTTTAGAAGCTTTGAAGAGATCTATAAATCAGTGCGGCCTCGGGAATTGTTTCGAATGAGAACTTTGTATACTTTTTTCTCTAAAGGTTTTAACTGGGAAGGAGAAGTCTTTTTTATGTAAATATAAGACAATTTACATCAAGAAACCTATGCTTTGGCGAAGGCATTTCAAACCCAAGTTTGTTCTTCTTACAAGTCAATCTAGAAAAGTTTGGATCTTGCTCAGATCCATTTTTAAAACACCTCTTTGACAAAGGTTTCCAAATGGCTTAGTTTTTGTTTCAAAGCCATTCTACATAGCATCAATGTCAAGAGCACATCTAACCCTATGTGCATGTGGACAAGCTATTCCTACTACTAGGGTTTAGATAGCCTAGGAAGTGTTCTAGCACCCTTGTGAGCCTGTACGCAGGCTGTGCATGTCGAGGCACTTAAAGTAGCTACATACCCTTTGATTGCACAACCCGGTATCAAGCATGAGTACCTTTTCACCGCATGACCTAGTTTTGCAATAGCATGTGAACCACCTCTTATAAAATCATTTTATTATAAGTGACTTATTATTCATTTCCAAAATTGTGGGTTGAATATGGCACTGCTACACTGGCATCTGGGGGCTATATAAGTAGGCCTAGCGCCAGTAGAAGAGGCAGAAGGCACAAGGAGGTTCAACATCCGCGGTACCTCAGGTTCTTCAACGTTTTATCAGAAGAAGGCCTAACGTTTTTGCATCAGCACGAGCAGCGTTTTCAGCCTGCAAGATCAGCGTTTTAGATCAGCCCTTAGCCTCATCGAACCTCACCCGTTAGGTCGTAGATCCTTGCCGCAGTGCACCCAATTGTTGCAGATCTGCCAGCGCTCAGTTTTCAGCCCAAAAACAGCCAGTGTTTTTGGAGTTCAGCCCTTGCATGTATTGGTGGTTGCAGATCAGCCCTTGTAGAACCGCCGCAGCTACAGATCTCCACCAGCAAAACACATAGCATTTTCAGTTTTCAGCCAGTAGCATTGCAGGTCCCGACCTCGACGACGACACCATCGTCGTCATCGTCACAGTCATTGTCAGCATTGTTGTTGACATCGTCGTCGTCAAGTACCACAACATCTAGAAGCATTGTACCAAACCTAAGTGCAATCTAAAGCAAATACGTCTCTAGCAATAGAGAGGGGGGCCCTTGGAGGGGGGTTTGGGACCCCATTTGATGTTGTCTCTCTCTCTCTCTCTCTCTCTAGCACTCTCATGCACTTTGCACTCACTGTTTTCCACTCTTTGTTTTGGTCATTGCACATTCTCTCTCTAGGTATGGAAGGCTCGCCCTTCCGCTAAGTAAAAGGAACCTTGAGCACTCACTGAGCACTCATCCTAAGCCATACACCATCATTCACTTCCGCTACACTTTACATTGGTATCATAGCTCTTTGGCAGTGTTCGGTATCATCACTCAAGGAAAGAAGCACAAAGAACCACAAGATTTTTGTTTTTTGCTTTTTGTGGTCGCACATAACCCAAGACCACTTGGGTGTGTCGATCCCTAATCTGTGTTTTTGAAGAGTGGCGGGTAAACCAAGAAAGAAGGGCTTGTTCAGCCTCCCCTTGTTGCTCTTTTCCACTCTTTGAGAGTGGACCTTGCTCTTAGTAGCAAGCCAATCGATGTGAGGTGGGAAAAAGCAACCTTGGTGTGAGCGCAAGGCCGCCAAGGGGTGCGCTTGCAGGAAGGAGTTGAGCTTGGGTAAGAGCAAAGCCTTCTTAAATGCAGGTTGCAAGCCAAGAACCCCGAGTTCTCAAGAAACCCAAGAACCCCGAGTACTCAAGAACCCCAGAACCTTGAGTCCTCAAGAACCCCGAGTACTCAAGAACCTCAAGAACCCCGAGTACTCACGAACCCCAAGAACCCCGAGTACTCAAGAACCCCAGATGTTAGGTGTAGCGGAATGAATGTTTGCGCTTTGCTCAAGATGAGTGCTCCGAACTGTGCTCAATGTTCCTTTTTGTTCTTATGGATGGTAGTAGTACCTCTTAGAACCAACCAACCGAGAAGATCACTGGTAAGCATGACTGTAACTTCTTCTCAATCTTCTTCTACACTTAGAGTACAGAACTCTCATAGTGATGATAAAGGAAAGGCTAGAACTCAGGAAACCCCTAAGTTGACACCTAATGAAAAATCTACTCAAGGAATCTTAGGAGGTAGGTTAACGCTTGAAGAACGAGCCGTATATGCTAAAGAAGAAAGATGTTTTGAATGTCACATTAAAGGTCACATTAAATGAGTTTGTCGTAAGAAAGCACCCAAAGAACCCACAAAAGAACCCACAGAGTCGACATCCTCTGTGAATGTACTCAGTGAGAACACTAATGTGTCCCTAGTTTCTCATGATCATGTAGATGAGTCTCTCATGTAGTGTTATGGTCATGTGAATAGTCAACGCATTGTGATCTTGTTTGATTCGGGTAGCATGCATGATGTGATTAGTGACTCTCTTGTGAAGAGCGCACGTTTAGAAGCTCTCCCCATAGATCCTGTTGTGATCTCTAGTTTTGCTCCTGGCATGCACTCTTCTTTCACACATGAATGTCTTGGTCTGACATTGTTAGTTCAAAATGTTGGTTTTCGTCGTAGATTTGTGGTTTCTCCTCTCAAAGGACGTGATTTTATTTTTGGCATTAGGTGGTTTAAAGGTTATGATCCACGCATGGATTGAACAGACAACACTCTCTCTCTCACAGTTGAAGGAGCACCTCCCATGGTCCTTCGCTGTTACGAGAACATTCCGTCTTTGCCACCAATCTGTCACTCTCATGTTTCGAGAGAGGATACAACACGTAGTATGATTATTTCTTTCAGTACACAGTCCCGCAGTCTAGAAAAGAATCAGTCATTGCATGAAAATGAATCTCTTTCTGTCATTCCTTCTCCGAAGCATGACACGCATTTTTTGCATGATAGAATTGTGATTGTTGGTAAGGATCATCAAGCCTTCACATTGCTCCAATATGTATAGAGTACACCTTGGGGTGACCATCAAGCTAGATGGTTCTAGTCTTGTGAGCAATTTGGTGGTTTGGATGGTTATGTTTCTCGTAAAGCTAACCCAATTACAGATATGATCAGTCACGTAGACCGATCTTGGCTCTCGAGTCAAGGTCCAAAGAACCCATTCAAGAAGTATTTTGTGTTCGCATGATTAGTCAATACGCATTGTTCGAGTTTCTCATTCGTGACGGTCTCTTGTATTTTTGTCACCGTCTTTATGTGCTACCTTTTCATAGGCATACCGTATTGCACGATGCACGTGATTCACTCACAGATGAGCACGGATGTATGCAGATCACTCTAGAAAAGATAAAGATTTTGCATCCAAGGAATTCACAATGTCTCACGATTGTCCGTTTTGTCAATCGCTTTTGCATGTTCATTCTTTTGTATGACACAGTCACAGAAAAAGCACGAGCATGATTTCATTGGTATTTCCGTTGACAGTTGTGGTTTGCCACAATTGATCGGTTTCGGACAAGTCAAGATTAGATCACACTTTTGGCATGTGTTTGGTGAACGGTTAGACACTCCGTCACTTTGTTCATTTGCATTTCATGCTAGCTGTTGGCCTACATCTAGCAGACACTAGCGGTGCTCTTGTGCAATTAGAGGGTATGCAACTAATCTAAAGTGCGGGAAGCCCTAGCGTTTGTGGAGCCCTACTTGTGTTTTTTAGATCAGCTGTAATGTGCAACGGAAGTGAATGATGGTGAATGCTCAAGATGAGTGCTCAATGCGTACTCAAGATTCCTTTTACTTCATGAGAGATGTGCAAGGACTAGAGAGAGAAGAGAATGATATTGTGAGTGAAGGTTCTGTGAGTGAAAGAGAGAGAGAAAGGAGACTAACACCAGATGGGGTCCCAAACCCCCCTCCTAGGGCCCCTCTCTCTATCCCTAGAGAGGTATGTGCTTTAGATTGCACAAATGCTGATACAATGGTCCTAGATGCTGAGATGCTGATGGGATCTTGCCACTGATGCTTGGATCTGTGAGGCTAAAGGCTGAAAACTGAAAACGCTAGGATATCAAATGGGGTCTTCGACTGCAACGAGGTTATGGGTTGATCTACTGTCGCCGATGTCGGGATGGGCTGAAAACTGAAAAAACTGGTCGATCTGAGGGCTGAATCTGAAAATGCTGGCTGATCTGTTGTCTTGGGTTGAAAACTGAAAACGCTTGTGCTGATGGGCTGATCTTGTGCTGATCTGGGCTAATCAAGTACGTGGTGCTTGTACTGAGGGTACTGACTTATGCTTGAGAAGTGACCCCTAGGTAGTAGGGTCACTTATATAGGGAATTAAAGCTGGGTCAAGAAATGCAACTTACGTACAAGAGGTGCTTCACACGCAGGTAAATACTTAGGTTGGGTACTAATGCAAATGTATGGCAACACTCCCTAGTGCCTACACCTAGCAGACATTGGGTATGCTCATGTACAATCAGAAGGTATGCATCTGCTCTAGAGTGTCTCGGCATGCAGGTCTTGTGTACAGGCTCACAAGGGCGCCAAAACACTTCCTAGGCTGTCCTATACCCTAGAAATAGGAGTTAGTATTTTTGCTGGTCAGTAGAGTCAGTTTGGGTGATCTCTCTTGGGTGCAGTTCCCACCTCAAGGAAGCCTTCATAGGCTTGGTCATCATGCTGTAGCAGAGGTTTTCATCCGAGGTGCAGTAACCTTGTGTGCACCTTTGTGTACAGGCTCACAAGGGTGCCAAAACACTTCCTAGGCTGTCCTATACCCTAAAAATAGGAGTTAGTATTTTTGCTGGTCAGTAGAGTCAGTTTGGGTGATCTCTCTTGGGTGCAGTTCCCTCCTCAGGGAAGCCTTCATAGGCTTGGTCATCATGCTGTAGCAGAGTTTCCTTGTGTGCGTGTGGATAGGCTATAATTCCTATTTCTAGGGTTTAGGATAGCCTAGGAAGTGTTCTGGGCATAGTTACCCGGAACGCGGAACAGGAACGGCGACGTGCCTCCCTGCGAAACGGGGGAACGGGAACGGGTCCGAAAGGGAACGACACGGAACAGGAGGCTTAAAAAACACCCAAATAATGCTATTTTTAGCATTGTGTGTTTGAATACAAGTAGTACTAGAGCCCTTTGACTCTAATACCCACAAAACACACGATGAAGACCATTCAACCTTGTTATGACTTGATTGGGATGTGCGGTGTCGTGGCCATGGATGATGGTACATAGTACATACACAACATTGAACAAACACAATGCCCATACACAATAACACATGTAATTACAGATTAGAGCTCTCAAATAATTGCAAGAGTAGAAGTCAGAGATAACACTTTTCGCTTAATTTTGGCTAACAAGACCCGCCAAGGCGCTACAAAAAAACCAAAGGTGACATATATCATAATGAGACTACAAGGGGGCCAAACCAATGACCAAAATACCAAAAGACTAAAGGTGACAAATACCATAAAGATGCTACAAAGAGGGAAAGCAGCCTTACAAAAAGGTAAGGATAATGGAAGTCCTAAAGTCGCAACTCTCGAGTCTCAAGACTCAAGACTCAAGACTCAAGAGCCACTAGCTTGAGAAGCCTCCCAATTCGTAGTAGCCGGTTGTACATCATGCACATCCTCCCATTCCTCATCATTGAGCTCTAGGCCCGGCTCGACCTCAGCCATGGATGAAGTACCTGGTGTCGGTGGTTCTGCATCTCCATCTGCCTGAGGAGCCTCTTGCTCCATCTCCCACTCTGTAAAAGGATCTGTCTTTTTACTTGCACTCTTGCAAAGCATTTTCAAATTTGCGATGACAAAGACAAGATCATTTGCCTTCTCCACTCCAAGCCGATTCCTCTTCTTGGAAGCAATGTGGCTAAAGGTACTCCACAATTGCTCCAAGCATGAGGTACTGACTGACTGGCTAAGAATACGGATCGCCAATCTCTGAAGCTCAAGGCCATCATAGCCATAGTCCTCCCACCATAGCACTGAACCTGTCTTCCTGCGATCAATTTGAGGATCTGGACTGCCAAATGACTTGTGCATCTCTCTGTACTTGTCTCAACTGATCTCTGACAATGCGTCGCCCATCTCTGTCTAGAACCATCTTGTTTAAGATCTCTGTAAATTGGTTCATGACTTCTCTATCTGTCTCTTGCCTTGCACCTTGGAACTGTGGATCCACCATGTACGCTGCCCCGTGTAAAGGAGAGGCATATGAATTCCATGTCGAGCTGCAAAGCGCATGGATCTCCTCATATCGCTCTACTTTCGGCTCAAGCTGTGCAAGCTGCTCGATCATGCGGTCCATTGCCTCATAAACCTTGCCAATGCAAGGGTCCATGCTATCTAAAACTCGAAGCAAATGAACCACCGGTTTTACCTGTGCGTCTAGACTCTTGAGCTCCTTCCAGAACTCAAGATTCTTTGCCTTATCCTTTCACAAAATCCTTGCAATTGTCTTTGCATAGGGGGAGGTGGTGAACTCATCACTGATGAAGACTTGTCGGACCGCATTTTGACATTCAAATAGCCTGCGCAGCAAAAGAAAGTTGAATGCGAAGCGGGTGTCTGAATACTTTAGAAGCACTTTGCCGCCCGACCTCTTGAGGTACTCACTCCGAACCATGTTGTGATTATTGATGAAAGTAACAATCTTCACTGCATCAGCAATGACTGGAGCAATCTAGTCTAGCTTGCCGATGTCTTTTAGAAGGTTGTTCAAGCAGTGTGCCATGCAAAAGCACACTGTCACATGCGGATAGTGGCCCTCTACAATCGCTGCTGCTGCCCTGTTTGATGCCTCCCCATCTGTGACAAAGCCACCACGTGTTGCTTACCGATCGTTTCTATGGCCGTTGTCCACTCTGCAGAGAGGACATCGGCGGACTTGCCACTCTTCGGTGGCATCATAAGAGTGCACAAAGTACATCTCTCCACTCGAGTATGCGATGAGTCCATGGATAGATCTCTTCCTTGTATTGCTCCACCCGTTGGCAATGAGGGAAACGCCATGTTTTGCCCAAAGCTGTTGAACATTGAGTGTTGCTTGCTCCACGATCGATCGAGCAAAGTGGTTCGGAGAGCCTTTGAAGATCGCGGCACATAGCCGGTGCCGTACTCTCCTATCCGCTGCACCATAACTTTCCAATACTCCGACCTATTTCGATCACACATAGAAGATGTTAGTATGATAATTGATTATTCACAGTTTAAACTTTAGAGATCATAGTGGTGGAAATGACGATAACGGAAGAAATGAGAGAGAATATCGATAAAGCATACCTCGCCACGTCTAATGGGATATGGTCGTGATAGAAGAATTGGGCCACGGTAGCATCCACCTCTTCGTTTTTCTTTGGGTCCCAAGAGGTGGCAAGGGTCCTTTGGCGACGAATCGGACCCGATGAAGATCCACCGCCACCGGCACCGGGTAGAGAAGAAGAAGGGAAAATGAGGGTCTTTGGGTCGATACCTTTGCGTGCGGGCTTGGCTTTATGGTTGAATTGCCGATCCTTTTCTGCGAGGTCCCTCCTCTTCTCGATGGTTGCGTTGGTGCAAAATCTCACCTCATGTCCCGACACTCGAAGAAAGTGTGCCCTCACTTTTTCATGCCCCCCTTTCCGCGTGTAAGAGCATAGCTTGCATGCCCATGCACAAGAACCTCCCGCCGCCGACAAAGTGCCCTCCGAGGTCACTTCATCCCACCACGACCATTCCTTTGCCTTTTGAGCGTTGCCCGCATGAACGGAGGGGGCTGTACGAGAAGAAGATGCCATGGATTATCCGAGAAAGAGAGAGAGCTTGAGAGAGGGCTACTCCGTGAGAGCTTGAGATAGAGAGCTCGAGAGAGAGGCTTCACCTCTTGAAAGTTGAGACCGAGGGAGAGAGAGCTTGAGGGCAAGCCCAAGGGAGAGAGGTTGAGAGCTTGAGGCCCGAGTGGCGAGGGTAGAGCTCGAGAGCAAGGGAGAGAGAGAGCCTTGAGGCTTGTTGCATGTGTGAAGGAATGGGGGGAAGAGGGAGCAATTTATAAGGCTGCCCATGCCCGTTTATGATCGTTGGGCCCTGTCTGGTCCATTGAGTTCTAGCCGTTTCTAGCCGTTCCGACCGTTCCGACACGTTCCGACTTGTCCGTTCCGGTTATATCCGGCCTGTCAGAACGCTCGCCTGTTCTGGGACGTTCTCGGCAACTGCAACAGCCCGGAACGCCGTTGTGACGTTCCAGGCCCTGTGTGGTCCGTTCCCTGGTAACTATGGTTCTGGGACCCTTGTGAGCTTGTACGCAAGACGTGCATGTCGAGGCACTTTAGAGTAGGTGCATATCCTCTGATTGCACATGAACACAACCACTGTCTGAAGGGGATCGGGGAGCACCACAGACGGAGAGTGAGAGAGAGAAGGAGACACACACACGATGTGGGTGGGGAGACTGTGAAGTGGCAGCTCCCCCTATACAGTATACTCACTATAAGTATAGGGTAACAGTGGGCGGGCGCCCATGACCTGGGCGACCGGTCAAGGCACATAGGCCTTAACCCCAACAACCTCCCACTTAAAGGCCAATGTGCCTTTAAGCAAGATCTACTAGTGTACAACTAATAGAAGGTGAGATATTCTCTCAACCTATGCCCACTGACTCTCGATGAGCTAGTGCATCTGGCTCTATTGATAGACAAACATCCCGCTGCGGAAGCCACACAGAGCTAGCTCCAAGCTCTGCAAAGAGTCTACAAGAGCTCATGCACTCCTGCAAGTATCGGTCCAATACTTGCAAACCTCCCCTATGCTCTATGCCGAGATCAGTCATCAAACAACTAATCAACCCTGCTGCAAATGCTCCCACTGCAGCTGCTATGTCGGGCCTCGAGATCAGCATCTCGTACATGAGGACACCGAACGTTGATGCAACCCTGGCAACCTCTGCCACCTCCAACTCAGAACTCAACTCATGGCAATCCTGTCCCCTATCATAGAGACCATGGCACTCTGACTCCGAGCTCTGGAGTGACTCCTCGTGCCCACCACATATCACATGTGTACCAAGAGTATCCATCTGTCCTGAATCTGCATCAAGCTCTGGCATAAGCATATCAAGAAATGACTCCACAATAGCCGACATCTCAGCATCCATGTGAGTCATCTCTGTCATCACCTCTGATGACTCATCCTGCTGTGACTCACTAGAGCTGTCCCGCTCTACTTGTGCATCCGTAGACGCAACGTGCACAACAAGGTCACTGCTCTGCACTCCATGCAAAGCATCCTGCAACCCACAAGCAAAAGAGACTCGCCTGCTCTCTCGCTCTCTACCTGGCTGCATGATCACAGAGACAACACCGTCTCTCCCGTGATCCTCATGCAATGGGTAACCTGTACCACTCGTGACACCTCTCGCAATCACTAGCGAACCCAAATGCATCACAAAAGCTCGCTCTCGTAGCGAAATCTGACATCCACAATCTCTAAGTTGACCAATCGAGATCAAACTCACTGTCAAATCTGGTACATAGCGCACATGTCGTAACAAGTAAGATGCACCACTCGATAATGACAGTCTCACATCTCCTGCACTTGCTATCGCATGCACCGATCCATCGATCAAACGTACACTGCCAAGCATCTCGCTAGAATAGCTACAAAACCATTCACGATGCGACGTGACATGAAACATAGCATCTGCGTCTAGCAACCACTGCGAAGGGAGTGAACTATCCACATGTATAGCATCTCGTGCATAGCTCGAGGTAAAAGTGACATCCCCGTCACTAGTATACTCCGACACTACATGTGCCTCAACTGTCAAAGCAACTGAGTCCATGGCATCACTACATACACTCTGAGACTGCCATGTCTTCTACGATGTCGCATACGACGAAAACATCGCCGTCTAACGTGGCCAGAATGACCACAATACCAACATATCACCTGTCGGCGTACTCGTGAATGTACATGTCTCACACGAGTCCTTGATGACTTAGATCTATCATACATATCATGTAATCTGCGCCAAAGTGCTCTCGAAGTAGTCTCATACATAACAAGAGCATATACAGATTCCGCAAGGTGCAAAGAGAGTGTAGATAGTGCCATCTCCTCTAGCTCCTGCCACTGATCGTCAGACATGTTTGAAGGTCTACCTGCTCACCACTCAATGGTCGATGCAACCCTCGCTGTGTCAATGCATCAAGCATACACTCTCTCCATGCTGCAAAGTCAGACCCATCAAACATGCACATTTCGGAGAGATCATAATCTGAGTGATCACCTGTCTTTGCCATGAGCACAATGTAGCAAACTAGAAAGCCAAACCACCTCACCAACAACACCTGGAAACTGTCTATAAATATGGCCAGAAACACAATGTAAAACCTGTGAGACACACTCCAAAATAGAGCTCCCGCAATGTCAATACAAGCCTCGCATGCTCTAGTATCACACTGCAATCTGTGAGCTAATCACCAAGCCCACACTGTGCGGTATCGATGCATACACACGCACAAATCTCCCACCTGCAGAGAACACCGCACGCAAATGCTGAGTGCAACCCACAATCTCTACCTAGATCGCATAAATGATACGCATAAAACTCCTGGGAAAATTTCGCCAGAGTTTCGACGCACAATGGCTATCAACACAAAATAACCATTGTCCTGCAAGCTCAATACAATGAACAATCAATGCGCATCAAACTACACTCAACATACATTCATAAGCTCTGCAAAACTATGGCAAACAATGCTCGAGATCACATGACTCTCCCACCCGAGAGCAAACCACTGTCTCAAGCAAAGAAAGATACACAACTCCTCACTCCTACGAGAGTGGGTACAAGAACACCAAACTGTGTCCAAATTGACAAAACCTGTCAATGTGAGAGCCAAGCTCGATCACAAACTATGGTGAGTAATTTCCAACCACTATCCCACAAAAGCATACACAAAGCAAAAGCTCAAGACACGTGCTGTGTCGAAACCGGTATGCAAGCCAAAACACTGCAGAAGATGTCCTCAATTGCAAATGGCAACACCTGTGGGAGTACTAGACTCAACCTGTATAGTAGCCGGGAGTCAAAACTGGAAGCTCCAAATGGCCGAGCACACACAGCTCAAGACCAAAAAAGCAGAGCAAAACATGCTCGCAATGCACCACCCAAAAGGAAAAACACTGCACACAAATCCTGAGTGCTATAAGCAATCGCAATCTCGATCGCACCAACAATGCGCATAAAACTCCTGAGAAAATTTCGCCAGAGTTTTGTCAGTAAAACGGCCACAAAACCAGTAACCAAACTGACTGCACGCTCAAAACCATGAGCAACCAAAGCGCATCAAACCGCACTCCAAATGCATGCACCAATCTCCACACTTTGCATACATCATTGCAAACACCTGCAAATCTAGTACACAAATATCTGCTCTACCTGTGACTGCCAAAAAACATGCTCGAGGCATACATTGTCGAGCTCAAAATGCAATCACATTAATCTCCCTGAGCATCAAACCACATAAGGCATACATTGTATCCTCCCACCTGTGAGGAAACTTGCAGCAAATATCACTCTCACATTTGAGAGCAAACCATGTGTGGAATCTTTGACACACAATAAACAACTGCTGCTGCAGAAAATTCAGTGTTCAGAATTTTAAAATTCTGATATGACGAGCGCGTCCGGAGCGTGCCAAAACCCCAAGGTAGACTCTTGGATCACATGTATCCGAGTCCGGGTGTGAAAGCTATGCCAAAAACCTCCGTTTCGACCCAAAAACGCAGCATAAACTGCCAAAAGAGGGCCGAAAATGCAGCTCCTCAACCGTAGCTCGAATGAGGTTTCTGATGGCTCGAATGGCTTCGAAAGGGGGGTAAAACGCTAGGACGCCTGGTGGAAACACTCTCGGAAAGCTGAATTTGCCGATGCCGAAGTCGAAACCCTGTTTGCACTCTTGAAAGTGCGCGCGCGCGGAAGCGATTTCGGGAATGAAACCAGCTCTGATACCAATTGAAGGGGATCAGGGAGCACCACAGACGGAGAGTGTGAGAGAGAAGGAGACACACACACGATGTGGGTGGGGAGACTGTGAAGTGGCAGCTCCCCCTATACAGTATACTCACTATAAGTATAGGGTAACAGTGGGCAGGCGCCCATGACCTGGGCGACCGGTCAAGGCACATAGGCCTTAACCCCAACACTGTCTACTAGGTGTAGTAGGCATTGGGGACTGTTCCCATACAACACCATTAGTACCAAGCTTAGGTAATAACTCCATACGAAGCACGTCTTATTAGTAGTTCATCAACTTATTGATAAGGAAATATTAGCATCATTTTATAAAGACGTGGGGGCTCAATTTGACACTGCCCGACCCAAACTTTTGCACCTATAGAGAAGACCCTAGAGGTCACCTCTTTAGACATTGAGTAACTGCAGCACAAGCACCTTCAATGTTTTTCAGCCATCAACGCATCGCCGGCTTCATCAACAAAATCAACCCAGCGTTTTCAGATTTCAGCCCTAGCCTCATCGTCAGATCGCAGTTCCAAGCCAGATCAACCCTACCATTTTCAGTTTCGTGCCCTTAATCTCGCAGATCCAAGTATCTATTGCAAGATCCCACCAACATCTCAGCATCTAGGACCATTGTATCAGCATTTGTGCAATCTAAAGCAAATACCTCTCTAGCGATAGAGAGGAAGGAGATTTGGGACCCCATTTGGTGTTAGTCTCTCTCTCTCTCTCTCTCTCCCCCCCCCCCCCCCTTCACTCACAGTATCATTCTCTTCTCTCTCTAATCTATTGCACATCTCTCATGAAGTGAAAGGAACTTTGTCATGAAGTAAAAGGAACCGTGAGTACGCACCGATCACTCATCCTAAGCATTCACCATCAATCACTTCCGTTGCACATTACATTGGTATGAATCTTTGTTTCCTTGCCTTGCACTTATTAGCCACTCCCACCCTTAGTCCATCACGCATCGGGCGCACTCTCGTCTTCATTGCTCTGTCTTAAGGGCCATAAAGCCATAAAAGAACCACAATTTTTTTTTTTTTTTGTTTGAGATTGTACATAACCGAAGACCACTTCGGCGTGTCGATCTCTCTAATTTGTGTTTTTGAAGAGTGATAGGTAACCTAGCAAAGTTGGGCTTGTCCAGCCTCCCCTCGTTCCTCTTTCCAGTCATTGAGAGCGGACCTTGCACATTGTGGCAGACCCATTGGTCGAGTTTCACCCGTAGGAGTCAAGGCCAAGCAGCCACGAGATGGGGCCTATTGGTACCGGGATCTGACTAGTGGAGAAGTGGCTAGGCAATTAAAGTCTTTTAGGCCCCTTGGCGAGACTTTATAAGTTGGAAGGGGTTAGGAATTAAAGCAAATGGAGCAAATTGGACACATGTCAGCAGGAGAGCAACCTACAGGCCGACACACACTCCAAAAGGCTTATTCCCAGCTGGGGACGCCCTAAAGAGAGTAGAGGCTGCATTTTACTCTTTAGTGAGTGGATTTTCAGGTTTGAAGCTTTAATGGAAAGCTTGCCTTCTTCCTTTGTCTCATGTAGCGCGATGATTTGCTCTCTGCATCTCTCTTCCCCCTTTGCATATATGGTAATGCCCCATTATGCGTGTTTGCCAAGGCAAGAGCCTTTTGTAGAGGAATTGAATTAGCTAATTGCTAATCCCCCATAGGTATGAACAGTTCCATCGCGAAGGATTGCGAAAACAGAGAGTTTTCTTGTGTGAAAACTCGTCCAAATCAAAGTGAAACTGTCCCATTGTGTGCAGGAGCTCCTGAGACACGCGAGACGTGTTTGCTCCGCTCAAAATGATCCAAAACAGAGAATTACAGCCCGCTGTGTTCATTTGGTTTCGCACCTAAACTGCAAGATAACAACAAGGAAGCCTTGGGGTGGCTATACAGGGGTTTGGGCACATGACAATTACCAAAACAGGAAATTAGAGCATGCTGGAATTGACCTACAGCTTACTGGAAAGCTTCTAAAATGCAAGGGAATCTGTCCTAGATGTGTACTTTTGACCTACAGGGGTTTTGGCACCGTTATGTTACCGAAATCGGGTCTAAAACCTGCAATTTCAGCCCTTGACAGGTTTGGACAGCTTGGTGAGAGTTGAATGTAGGTCGTTTGTTTGGAATTGGATAAAGAAATACCAAAAGGGGCGCCACTCTTTGGGCTAGTCTTTGGGGCCAACAGGGTGTCATTGTCTATTGGAGAGAAGTCTAGCTATCAAGTTGTGGATTGTTTTGAAGTGGTGTATTCCAATTTGCAGGTTCATTTGTGAAGTTTCTTTGTGTCATAAAGTGCATGGAAATTAGACGACATAGTCTGGATACTGCATATGCAGGGGAGAATTTTACAGAGGCTTCAAAGGTTTGAAAAGCTGCCACTTTCTTAAAAGGAAATGCATGTCAATGGTGGACAATTTTATAAATGCAAGGATAAGCACGGGCCACATGGGTTTATTTCAAACAAATTTTGTATCTGCATGGCTGTTAAATGACTTTGAAGTTGATGTTACGACAAACTGACACCAACTCAATGCGGCTAACTGCAAAAAATTAGGAGGACAATCAAAAGTTTTGTAAAGCACTATTTCCAATAACCTCTGATAGTTTTGCGCCATTGACCAAGCATATAGAAAAGTACTATTGTGGGTTGCCTAAAGGGCTCATAAATTACTACACAAAGAACAGAGTGGCCACCCTTACTCAACTGATGGAGGTTGCGAACACTGGTATGCCTTGTTGAAAGGGGAGTAAGCATGGGAAATGCATTACTGGCATTCATGGGAAGCAACATCGAGAATCTATTCAAAGGCTTGCTACACGCAAAGCCATTGCCGTATTGGAGTTGGTTCACACCGACCTTTGTGGACCTATGCAAACCCCTTCCTTGGCAAGGCTCTTTATTTCATGTTATAGGTGGATGATTTCAACCGCTTTACTTGGGTAGCACAAGGCATTTGGCCTCATCAAGAATTGGCATACTTTTGTGGAGAAGGAAAGCAATCAAGTGTTGAAGACTATTCGATTGGACAAAGATGGGGATTTCACTTCTAATGCTTTTATTCAGTTTTGTGCGGACCATGGCATCAAGCGAGAGCTTGCGAATACCAGATCACCTTCAGAGAATGGAGTTGTGAAGTGTAAGAATAGGATAGTGGCAGAAATGGCACGGACCATGCTTGAGCATCGACACTTGCCGAAGTCTTTATGGGCAGAGGCAGTTGCGATGATAAACCGATCTCGAACCTCTTCACTTCCTATGAAGACCCCATTTGAAGCCTCTTTTGGTAAGCAGCCCGACGTCTCCCACTTTCGATTTTTGGGAGCGATGCCTATATCCATGTCCAAAGGAGCAAACGGGGAAGTTTGACCCCAAGTCTCGGAGATTGATTTTTGTTGGCTACAACTCTTTTCCTGAGGGATATCGACTTTATGATCCAGAGAAGAAGGATGTTGTACTCAGCCGTGATGTTATCTTCGACGAGATGTTACCTTCAGAGGGGGCTTCCGCTCCCAAGTATTCCACGATGACCCCGTTGCCCCGATTTACCGATACTTGGAGACCCGGATTTTGATTTGCCTCTTAATGAGCCCTCTTCTTCTACCCTGTCCCTCAGGCTTCAGAGGAGCAAGCACCCATTCCAGATGATGCAGATGACAGTGGGTCTCATCATAGTGCCTCGTCAGAGCCAGATATACCGGTAGCTCCTCCCAGGGAGCGAGACTGAGAAGTTGCCGAAGTGGCTATTAGAGACTTTGCGAGATTCAGCAACTTGAGATTCTCCACCCGATTGGCGTGAAGTCGGTACTACACGGCGATCTCAGCGACTTTGTGTTGCCGAGGTGGATAGGACTTTACTACATGTGAACTATGCTTTGATGTCTGCAGTGATCAAGGAAATAGATCCTCTTATTGTTGAGGAGGCACTTTCACAACCAAAGTGGAAGTTGGCTATGTAGAAAGAACTAGATTCCATCAACAAGAACAACACTTGGGTGTTGGTTCCGTGGCCTGCCAAGCGGAAAGTGATTGGTGTCAAATGGGTCTACAAGACCAAGTACATGTCTGATGGTTCTTTGGACAAGCACAAGCCAAGACTAGTTGCCAAAGGCTTTTCTCAGAAACCTGGTGTAGACTACGAGGAGACCTTTGCACCGACTGCACGGATGGCGACCATACGGATTGTTTTTGCCCTTGCTACCTTTTTCGGGTGGCCAATTTTTCAGATGGATGTTGTTTCGGCATTCCTCTATGGTGATCTAGAGGAGGAGGTTTATGTAGAACAACCTCCACGGTTCGAGGATACAGACTTCAGACATGGTTTGTAGATTGCTCAAGGCACTCTATGGCCTAAAGCAATTCCCTCGAGCGTGGTACGAGAAGATTGATTCATTCTTCTTGCGACACTCCTTTCGACGATCTTTTGTTGACCCAAACTTGTATCTTTACCGTGAGGGACGATTGGTGGCACTTGTTATACGCTATGTCGATGATCTTGTGATTACAGGTAGCCATGTTGTGCACATCCGCAGTATTATGGAAACCTTGGCAAAGGAGTTTGAGATGATAGATCTTGGCTTGCTTCATCATTTTCTTGGATTGGAGGTTTGGCAGATAGAGGGGGGCATCTTCCTCTCTCAGGAGCGCTATATCCAAGAATTGTTGGAAGCATTTGATATGACCAAGTGCAAACCTATCTCAACTTCCATGGATCCTAATCAGAAGTTGTCACAGTTTGATCTCCCCATTGTATCAGATGCTACACCATTTCGGAAATTGGTTGGTTCTCTCATTTGAGTACTCAACACCCGATTTGATGTCAGTTTCCCGGTGGGTCTTCTTAGTTCTTTCATGCAGAAACCCGCCAAGTTACATTTGGAGCAGGCTCTTCGGACTCTGCGGTATTTGAAGGCGACAAAGTCATTAGGCATACACTCTGCGGCTGGAGGTACAGACTCCTAGATCATTCTACGAGGATGGAGTGATTTGGATTGGGGTGGAGAACCAGATGGACAACGATCGACTGCAGGTTTCACCTTTTCTTTTGACTCAGGAGCAGTTTCATGGATGTAAGGTGCAGCGGACTGAATGTTTGAACTTTGTTGAAGACGAGTGCTCCGAAGTGTGCTCAAGGTTCCTTTTGTTCTTATGGAAGGGAGAGCCTTCCGTTCCTTTAGTGAGAGAGTGCAATGATCATAAACAAAGTGAATGGACATTGTGCGTGCAAGTGAATGAGACTAAGAGATAGAGAGCGAAGAGAATACGACACCAGAGACATAAAACCCTCCTCCGAAGGCCCCACTCTCTATGGCGAGAGCGGTCTACTTATGATTGCACAAATATCTACAATGCTTAGACTTGCCGATGATATCGACGACGATGAGGACGACGACGAGACGGGCTGAAATCTGAAAACGCTAAGGGCTGAAATCTGCAAATCTTGTATCTGCTGAATTCTGACTCTATGTCGGTGATGATGTCGATGGCGACGATGCGACGACGACACGATGAAAACGCAGACGCTGAAATCTGCGTTTTCCGGGCTGAAACTGTAAACCTTGCGGAAACTGACCGTGCGACGAGGAACTGCTGCAGGAAGGTGATATCTGCGAGGTTCGGGACTTGATCTGCGGTGTCTAAGGGCTGGAAACTGAAAACGCTGAGGTTTCTTGATGTTCCGTTGCAGTGAATCTGCAAAACATTGGGGTTGATCTGCAAATAAAAAATGCTAGGGTTGAAAATGGTTCTGCTGTCGCCGGATGTCCTGCAAATGCAAAACACTTGTGGAGTCTTCTGTTGCCTAGGATCTGCAAACCAAAAACGCTGGCTGATCTGGTCCAAAAACGCTAGGTGGTTGCTGTGGAGCAAAAAGCTAGGGCTTGGGGTTTTGCTGAGAAGTTGCCTGTTGGGCAATGGTGCTCCTGTTGCCTCTTCTGCCAATTAGTGCTAGTCTAGGTTTGCTTATATACAAACTTACTCAATTTGCCCTACCTACTTTCCAACAAAAGTCACTTAAAAATAATAAGTGAAAAATGTCAAAAATAGGGAAAATAGGCTAAATGCACTGGAAAATTCCCCTGAAGGATTCTGATGGGAATGCTTATGATCATGATGTGTGCAACCAGAGGATATGCATCTACACTAAGTGCCTGGACATGCATGGTCTGCGAACAGACTCTCAAAAGTGCTAGATCACTTCTTATTCTAGACTGACTTGACTGAACTGAATCCTGATCATGCTGTAGCTTGTCCACGGACACATAGGGTTGGATGTGTCACGTGACATCCCCTCCTATTCAAAGTGAGGTACTGGTACCGAACTGTATGGCGTTGAGGGAGATCGCCAATAGTATCCCGAATCCTGGAAGGGACTCTTCGCCGGCCCACTCTGATGTGTGGGTCGTGCGGTACTTGAACTTCAGAAAGGTCTGCAACGCTTGCTTCTTTGGGCCGCGCCGAAAGCGACACAAAATCTTCTGTGGCTCCTTCAATGCTTCAACTTCGTTGAGAGTCATGCTTCTTTCTTCTTCAAGAATATTCATGGTTGAAAATTCCTGAAACCATTTCCAACACAAAAACATGAACATACCTATTCCATGTAAAGTGAGTGGAAAAAATCCTGTCGTCCTAATAGACTGTGCATGCAATGTAGATGAACAAAGAGACGGAGTGCCAAACCGTTCACCACACACACGCAAACAATGAGATCGAATCTCTCTCTTATGATCTAGAGCAATCAACTGTGGCAATTCACAACGGAAATGCCCATGCTTGGTGCTCATACTTTCATGTGCTCTTTCTACAAATGTGTCATGCCCAGGAAGAGACATGGAATGTGACTTCCTTGAATGCATACTTTTCAGCTTTTTATGAACAATCCACATACATTCGTGCTCATTCATGAGTGAAACACGCTCAACGTACAATATGTCATGCCTAGGGGAAGGGATCACATAAAGACACTGACTAAAATACATGAAAATCAAGAATGAAACTCTCGTACAATGCATGCCGACGAATCATTCGAACACATTGTATTTCCTGTAAGGGTTCTTTGGACCTAGGCTCGAGAGCCAAGATCGATTCTTTGTGATTGATCGAATTTGCAACGAGGTTAGCTTCGCTAGAAAAAGCATCAACTAACTCATCATCCTTGTGAACAATCACGTCATCTTCATGCAACTCATCATGCTTGTGAGAAATCACATCTTGATCATCATGCTCATCATTATCATTCAAATCGTCATCATCATGCAAATCATGTGTCATGCTTTGGAGAAGTAGAGACTGAGAGAGTCTCCTTTTCCTGATTCTGTGCAAAGTACGCTTGCACTTGAGAAAAGAGTCGCAAGAACTCTTTGATGTGTTGGTCGCTCTTCTCTCGTCTTGCTTTGTTCTCGTGGTCATATTCTGCTCGTCTCTCGGTGGTCTCCCGATCAAATTGTGCTTCTCTTTCTTTGTTCTCGTGATCCAATTTGGCTTGACTTTCTTTTTCTTCCAAGTCGTACTTACGCTCTATGGCTGCCATTTCTTCTTTGTAGGCCTTTCTGTCTGCTTCTCTTTCTGCTTTTCGTGCTTCGCGGTCTAACTTCATGTCCATCACCATCTTGTCGAAAGCCTCCATAGGAGTTAGTGCAATCCTTGGCGTAGATGGGGAAGGGGGAGGGTTGGAAGAACCTCCTGGTGGGGAAAATTCTTCTTCGCCTCTCATGCTCATCACCTCCAAGTGAAGTATCGATTCTGCTTCGAGTGATGACTATCCACTGAAGTTGTGGCTTCTTGTGGTCTTGTGTTCTTAAGTTCACGAGGAACTTGGGTTCTTGCGGGTCTTGGTTCTTGGGGTTCTTGAGTTCTTGAGGTTCTTGTGGGTCTTGAGGTTCTTCTTTAGCTTGCAATCTGTGTTCGAGAAGGATCTTCTCTTCACTCGAGTTCTGCTCTTTTCTGCGGGCGCACCCCTTGGCGGCCTTGCGCTCACACCAAGGTTGCTTTTTCCCACCTCACGTCGATTGGTTGACCGCTAAGTGCACGGTCCGCTCTCAATGAGTGAAAAGAGGCACAAGGGGACGCTGGACAAGCCCTTCTTTCCTTGGATTCCTGGCACTCTTCAAAAACACGATTAGGAATCGACACGCCCAAGCGAACTTGGGTTCGTGCCACCTCAACAAGCAAAAAAATTATGTGGTTCTTGTGGTTCTTTCCTTGAGTGATACAGAACACTGCCAAAGCTCTAATATCAATGTAAGGTGCAACGGAATGAATGTTTGAACTTTGCTCAAGATGAGTGCTCCGAATTGTGCTAAAGGTTCCTTTTGTTCTTATGGAAGGGAGAGCCTTCCGTTCCTTTAGTAAGAGAGTGCAATGATCATAAACAAAGTGAATGGACACTGTGCGTGCAAGTGAATGAGACTGAGAGATAGAGAGAGAAGAGAATACGACACCAGAGACGTTGTAAAACCCTCCTCCGAAGGCCCCACTCTCTATGGCGAGAGCGGTCTACTTATGATTGCACAAATCTCTACAATGCTTGGACTTGCCGACGATGTCGACGACGATGAGGATGACGACGAGAGAGGCTGAAATCTGAAAACGCTAAGGACTGAAATCTGCAAATCTTGTATCTGTTGAATTCTGACTCTATGTTGGTGACGATGTCGATGGCAACGATGCGACGACGACACGCTGAAAACACAGACGCTGGCTGATCTGGTCCAAAAACACAGACGCTGAAAACGACACGCTGAAAACATAGATCTGTAAACCAAAAACGCTAGCTGATCTGGTCCAAAAACGCTAGGTGGTTGCTAAGGAGCAAAAACGCTAGGGCTTGGGGTTTTGCTGAGAAGTTGCCTGTTGAGAAATGGTGCTCCTGCTGCCTCTTCTGGCAATTAGTGCTAGTCTAGGTTTGCTTATATACAAACTTACTCAATTTGCCCTACCTACTTTCCAACAAAAGTCACTTAAAAATAATAAGTGAAAAATGTCAAAAATAGGGAAAATAGGCTTAATGCACTAGAAAATTCCCCTGAAGGATTCTGATGCGAATGCTTATGATCATGCTGTGTGCAACCAGAGGATATGCATCTACACTAAGTGCCTGGACATGCACGGTCTGCGAACAGACTCACAAAAGTGCCATATCACTTGCTATCCTAGACTGACTTGATTGAACTGAATCCTGATCATGCTGTAGCTTGTCCACAGACACATAAGGTTGGATGTGTCACGTGACAATGGAGAAGCAAGAAACAATCAATAGTTGCCTTGTCTTCCATAGAGACAAAGTACCATGTCGTTTGCAGTGCTACATGTGAGTCAGTGTGGTTTCGGAGGCTAGTTTTTGAGATGTGCTTTTCGCAGCAGACGACCATTATGTACTCAGAAAACCAGAGTTTGCAAGGAACCTGGTGTTCCATGCCCGAACCAAGCATATTGAGATACAGTACCATTTTGTTCGTGAGAAACCAAGGATCGCTCTATCCGATTGGAGTACATCGCAACTTCAGATAACCCTGTTGATATCTTCACCAAACCTCTTACAAAGGCGACATTATCCTCTCATGCCAGCTCCCTTGGACTCGTTTTCCGTCGAGGAGCTGAGAGGGGGTGTTAAGAGTTCAGATTCCTGTCCGATGGTGGCTCCAGTATCTCCCAAGAGCAGATTAGGGAGTGAGGGCTCTTTTGTGGTTGTGCTCGACTATACTATAGGTAGACGTACCTGTACACAGTGGTGCACGTCACAGTGTTGCTCACCTGGTATGTTGGCATGAGGCGAGACGCTCGTTCCTAGGCTTTCCCGGGGTCGATGTTTCAAGTACGGGACACCCAGGTGTAAACAAGACTTGCAGTCTCGTTCAGAGACAATTTTATTGGTCTGGAATGTGTAGGGACGTCCTAGAATGTGTTGTTAAATGTAATAAATGCCAGATCGATAAGGCTGAGAGACTCAAGATGGGAGGACTACTCCATCCTTTAGACATCCCTTCAGAGAAATGGGAGAGTATCTCCATGGATTTCATAATCGGTTTACCTAGAACACAGAGGGGGCATGACTGTTTGGGTAAGAGTAGACAGATTAAGCAAGATGGCTAGGTTTATTTCAACCAAATCTGATGTAAAAACTTCTAAATTGGCTAGATTATTTGTAGAAAATCTCTATCAACTAGATGGATTACCAATAGATATTGTGCCTAATAGAGACGAGAAGTTTAATAGCCATTTTTGGAGAGTTGTCTTTAAGAGGTTTGAAACTAAACTAAGCATGAGCGTAGCTGAACATCCTCAAAGAGATGGTTGAATGGAAAGGCGTAATCAAATCCTAGAAGATATGCTATGAGCATATGTTAGTAAAGGGAAAACTAATTGGGAAGAGTACTTACCTATGTAGAGTTTGCATATAATAGTGCCAAACACTCTTACCACCGGATATAGTCCATTTATGTTAATGTATGGGTTTCCGCCTAGAGCTCCTTATGCAGTAGGACTGCAAAGGGAGAAAGTTCAGGCAACTAATTACATTTTAGAGTATATGAATGAAATGCTTAAACTTGCTAAAGACAGCACTAGAAAAGCTCAAGATAGAGCAAAAACATATACTGATTTACATAGAAGGCCTCTTATCCTTGAGGAAGGGGAGCAAGTCTATTTGGAAGTCCCTGAAAAGTCTGAAACCATGAAGATGGGACCATGTCCAAAATTATCACCAAGGTATTGTGGACCTTACACAATCTAAAGAAATTTGGAGATATGGCTTACAAACTCTAATTACCAGAGAAGTGGTATACATCCAGTATTCCACGTTAGCAGACTCAAAAAGAATATGGGTGAATCTAATAATCTTATTCAAGATGATTAGATAGTGGAGCTCATAGATACTCAATCTCTTCTACATGAACCATAAAAAATACTAAACACTAGAGAAAAAGAACTAGAAATACAATTTATAAAGAGTGTTTAGTTAAGTGGAAAGATTGTATCAAAGAGAGTTCAACATGAGGAAGCACTCTCCAAAAAAGGTTTCCTAACTTTAGGATTATTCCTTCCAATCAAATTTCTGAGGCAAAAATTCTTCTTAAGGGGGAATGAATGTGAAGTATCCTATAGCTAGGGCACACACACAATAGTCGGCTATGGATCGAGACCATGGGAACTACCTCTAAGGGCATGATAAGGGTTAGGGAGGCCAAGTGTCAAAAAATTAAAAGATTTACCCATGTAGCAGGGAGGCGGCCCACAGGGGTCTTGAGAAGGAAGTGGTGTGTGTGTGTCCCCTGCTATACAACGTTTGCATTTCCTACACTCAAGGCGCACGGTCCTACGCGCAATGACAGGTGTTGGAGTTCCTTGAGTGAGAGTAGCTTCCTTGGGAAAAAAGGCTTCAATGCCGGCGAGGGGAGGCTTGAGGGGCTAGGATTTCTTTATGTCGAGGTGATCGAGCGTGCATACCAAGTCAACTACCCTCTCAAGCGCGGACCACAACTGTAACCCCGGCTATACAACATTTGCATTTCCTACGCTCAAGGGCGCACGGTCCTACGCACAATGACAGGTCTTGGAGTTCCTTGAGTGAGAGAAGCGTCCTTGGGAAAAACGCTACAACACACTCAAACACAGGAGAGAATAAAAATTTTCAAAGATTAGCGGATTAGTGCAAAATCTTCAAAGCTCTAATACCAATGTCAGGTGTAGTGGAATTGAAATGGTGAAGATCTAGGTTTTACACTTCCACAAATCCTTTTCTTTCTTTGCCTCAATGATTTCTTTTAGCTTGAATGATGGTTCCTTTTACCTTTTTGTGAAGAGAGAGAATGAGTGCGGTAGAGATGTGTAGAGGGAGAAAGAGAGAGAGAAGAGGAGAATGACACCCGATGGGGTCCCACCAACCAACCCTTTCAAGGCCCCCCCACCCCGTTGCCGATGTGGTAGTTGCTTTAGATTGCGTAAATGGAATGTACACACATGCAATACCTTAAGTGCAGACTCTACTGACTCGAATGATGATTGTCGCCGCGGGAACTCCTCAAGACGATGCACCTCCGGGGCTGATTTGAAGCACCTTTGGGTCCTTCTTGATGTGGGATTGCGGATGGCCACCAAGGGGTAGATCTAGGGCTGAATTGTGCTCCCGATGTGAGAGGAATGAACGGTTGAAAACGCAGATCTCGTTGGCGGTGTGATGGACAGCAATGGAGCACTCAATGCTGGCGAGGGAATGGCCGAGGGGAGGCTCGATGGGTTGTCGAAGTATCGGATCCCAATGGGGAGATCGCGAAGGCAGATTCAAGCCGTTTTCGGCGACGGAAAGAGGCTGAAGTATAAAAATGCTGGCTGCTGATTTGAAAGCTCTAGCATTGATCTAAAAACGTCGGTTACGATCTGGAAGCGTTGTCACTGACGTGAAGACGCTAGTGCTGATTTTAAACGTTGGTGGTGATCTGATGATTTCCAGTAAGACGTTGGGGCTGATTTGAAAACTCGAAACGCTAGGCTGCTCTTTTGCTAGCGATAGGTGATCTGCAGCTTGTTCAAATGCTTGGCTGCTCGGTTCCCTTTATAAAGCTGAATTTTGAGTCATAAACTCTCTTAGGCCAAGGTAGGGCAGACTGTCCACCAGAACCAACAAAATAAATCATTAAAATGATTTATCACCAAGTTTGCCCAGGGGGTCAGTTCCTGGGTAAGACTGTCGCACATCTGCCCACTCGGGAATCGGATCAACGCGGGAAATGGCTCGTTGGATTTTTCTAACCTAAAACTACATGCATGTCATGCCAGATGCCCACTGTAGTGTAATAACATTTGTCAAAATGCGTGTACAGACCATTTATGCAAGAGGGTTCCAAAATGAAAATCTAACCTTATGGAATGGTCCGGACATGCACGTCCTGCGACCAAGGTCACAAAATTGCGGGTACTAATCCTCCTAGGATTCTAGACACTCCTATCTAGGAAGAAGGGGAAAACTGGCTGTGGGAGTCGATGAAGCATGTCCATGTGGCACACAGAGCCATGTGCACGTGACATCCCCTCTGGCTGACGGTGAGGTATTGGTATTGAAGTCCATGCACACCAAAAGATGGTCTCGGATGAAGTTCCTTCTAGACGATGTCCTCCACGATGACCTTTGAGAAAGAGGCTCCTTATGTCCAAAACACAAGGATGGTGATGATGCATCTACTCGCAAACAATGGACTGTCTCTTGGATCAACGACGTCCTTGTTGGTTACCGACAATTAATCTTCTTTGCTACCCTAACTCAGATGGTGTGAACCAAACTACGAACCGGATGGATGCTTGTAGAGCGAATGGCTGGATATGCAAATGCGGATGTCCACGAAGGTTACCAGACAGCCTATGCTGCACCTACGTGGGAAGATTTGCGAGAGCAACGCCGAATGGGAGATGAAGATGGATATGTCCTTTGGAATGCCGACGAACCATGAAAAGTCCTCTCCATGGAGTCTCATGAAACTGCCAAGTAACTCCTCAAAGATAAGAGGCTCCTCTTGGGGCTTCGACAAGATTGCCGTATGATGGAAGCTCTAGATGAATCCTCGTCTCTGCAATGGATATGGCGGCGAATGTTGGCTCACGATGCCTGCGAATTCCTACAGTGGTTGCCTCGGATTGGAACCCTTTGGCTTTGAATTGATGGCTACCGATTGCTAAGAAGATGCAGATGATGTGGACCCGATGTGTTGCCAAAGATGTGTACAGATCGATGACGATGCAATGCCTCTTCTGGAATGATAGAATTGTAAGGTGCAACGGAAGTAAATGTTGAACTTTGCTCAAGATGAGTGCTCCGAACTGTGCTCAAGGGTCCCTTTTACTTACGGAAGGGAGAGCCTTCCGTTCCTTTAGTGAGAGAGTGCAATGATTAGAAACAAAGTGAATGACCCTGTGAATGACGGTGCTGAGAGAGAGAGAGAGAGAGAGAGAGAGAGAGAGAGAGAGAGAGAGAGAAGAATACGATACTAGACGGTTCTCAAACGCTCCTCCAAGGGCCCCTCTCTCTGTGGCGAGAGAGGTCTATGCTATTGATTGCACAAATTTGGTACAACGGTCTAGATGCAATGGACTTGCCGACGATGTCGACGACAATGAGGACAGGCTGAAATCTGAAAACGCTAGGCTGATTTGCAACCAAAACGCAATCTGAGTCTTGCTGGCTGGAAAACGCTAGGCCTCCTGCCGGTCTTGCTGAGAAGGTGCACTGCAAGTCGTGGGACTTCTGCTGCCTCTTCTGCCAGAAAGTGCTAGCGCTAGGTTTTTTATATAGTAACTTAGCAAAATTGCCCTACCCAGTTTCCCAACAAAGTTACTTATTAAATAATAAGTGAAAAATGGATAAATAGGGAAAATGGGTTCTTTGCACTGTAAAATGCTCATGATGGGTACTGACTGTCATGCTGATGATCATGTTGTGTGCAACCAGAGGATATGCAACTACTCTAAGTGCCTGGACATGCACGGCCTGCGCACAGGCTCACAAAGGTGCCACAACACTTCTTAAGATGACTTGAACCCTAGACCTGAAGTAGCTTGTCCACATGCACACAGGGTTAGATGTGCACGTGACAGTAGGGTTTAGGGTTTAGGGCTTAGGCTTAAGGGTCTAGGGTTTAGGGTTTATGGTTTAGGATATATGGTTAGGGTTTAGGGTTTGGGCCATTCAAAGGCAACTACATATGTACCATGGCAGCCTTATGGCCCTAGGGCCTTAAGAGCTCTCGTTGGAAAAGAGGGCAACCTATGGCCTGAGGACCATATGGTCAGCTAGGTGTCAATATAACTGATCCAAAAGAGAATTAAGGCCATTCAAGTGCAGGTACCTACATATGCACCATGGCAGCCCTACGACATTAGGTCCATAGGATCTCTAAATGGAAGAATGGGCAACCTATGGCCGTTGAGATTCTACATTGGCACCCTATGGCCTTAGAGCCATAGGATCTCTAAATGGAAGAATGGGCAACCTATGGCCCTTGAGATTCTACATTGGCACCCTATGGCCTTAGAGCCATAGGATCTCTCATTAGAATGCTGGGCAACCTGTGGCATTACGACGTGAGGGTTACCCTCCTTTTCAAAGTGAGGTATTGGTAGCGAGTTGTATGGCGTTGAGGGAGTGCGTCAACAACTTCTGGAATCCTGCGAAGAACTCTTCGTCGGCCCACTCTGATGCATGGGTCATGCGATACTTGAACTTCATGAAGGCCTGCAACGCTTGCTTCTTTGGGCCGCGTCGAAAGCGACACAAAGGAATCTGTGGCTGCTTCAATGCTCCAACTTCGGCTATGGTCGTGGATCTACCTTCTTCAAGAATCTCCAAGGAGGAAAATTCCTGAAACCACTTCTAACACAAAATCATGAACATACCCATTCCATGTAGAGTGACTCGAAAAATACTATGCTTTTTAAATGACTGTGCATGCAATGCAGATGAACAAAGTGACGGAGTATCAAACCGTTCACCAAACACACACAAAAAGTGAGATCGAATCTTGACCTTTCGGCCTAAACCTACCAACTGTGGCAAATCATAACGGAAATGCCGATGTTTAATGGACAATCTTTCTTGTGCTCTTTCTAAGACTGTGTCATGCCAAGGAAGAGACATGGAATGTGAATTCCTTGAATGCAAACTTTTGTTCTTTTCAAGAGATATCCGTATACATCCGTGCTCATCCGTAAGTGAATCATGTGCATCGTACAATATGGCATGCCTATGAAAAGGGAACACATAAAGACGGTGACGAAAATACAAGAAACTGTCACGAATGAAACACTCGGAACAATGCGTGCTGACTAATCATGCAAATACACAATACTTCTTGAGTGGGTTCCTTGGACCTTGACTCGAGAGCCAAGATCGGTTCTTCGTGATTGATCGTATCTGTAATGAGGTTAGCTTCACTAGAAAAAGCAGTATTGAAACCATCATCCTACATCTTTATCATGCAAAACATGTTGTCGTGCTTTGGAGAAGAAAAGACTGAGAGAGTCTCCTTCTCCTTTTTCTTTTCAAGCTTCGCTTGCACATTAGAAATGAGAGGTAAAGAATGAACAAGTTCCTCACCACGAATGATGAGGGGAGAGTCACTTTTGGCATATAGAGTGAGAGTATTGTCCGCCCAATCAATGAGAGGGTTATGCTCACGAAACCATCTAATGCCCAAAATCATATCACATCATGAAGAGGAGACACTACAAATTTTCTACGGAATAGCTCTTGCTGAACAGTCAACAACACATCAAGGCACTCTCGTGTAATGAGAGAGTCCATACCGGGAGCGAAGCCCGACACCTCGAGAGGAGATGCCTTGCTAACCTCGAGAGGAGATGCCTTGCTAACCTCCAAGTGGACTCTTTCGACAAGAGAGTCACCAATCACATCATGCATACTACCAGAATCAAACAAGACCATCATATGTTGACCATTCACATGACCATAACACTTCATGAGAGACTCATCAATGAGAGGATTATGAGAAACTTGGGACGTACTAGTGTTCTCATTTATGGCATTAACAGAGGATATGGATTCCGTGGGTTCTTTAGGTTTGTTGGATGGGTTCTTAGGACATGTGCTCTTTATATGACCCTTGACGTGACATTGATAACGACGACCTTCCTTAGAATAAACGACTTGTTCTTCTACCATTATGTATCCTCCTAAAATTCCTTGTGCGGCTTTTTCATATGGGGTGAGCTTAGGTTTAGCAAGTGCATTAGCTTTACCCTTAGATTCATGTTGAGTGTTCTTTTCTAAAAGACTAGTGGAAGATTGGCTAGAAGAGTTACCGTTCTTACCATGCTGGCCGTTCTCACCGTTCTGTGAGTTCTGAGGAGTGTGAGAGGTACTGCGAGAAGACTTGCTCTCTTTAGGCTTTCCTTTGTTGTGCTTCATCTCCTGTGCGAGAGCAATCGCTACAGCCTTGTTGAGATCTACGGGGTCGAAGACTTCTACATCAAACTTGATATACTTGTCCCACCCGAAAAGGAATGCCTCTTTGCGCTCATCATCCGATTTGCGTAATTGGGTGCCGAGCTGCAAAACACGGTTAGAGAAAGACATGAATGGCATATCATTTTGCTTGAGATTGCGTCAATCTTCTTTCAGCCGCGCTAGGTACTGAGGGGGCATAAACCGCGCCTTGAGCTTGTCTTGGAAGTCGGCCCAATTGAAAGAAAGAGGCACGCATTCTTCAGCTTCCTCTAGGTGCGCTGTGAACTGTGCCTCTTGCCATGCATGATACCAATTAATGGAATCACTGGCAAGGTACATGGTTGCCGTCAAAACCTTGCTATTTCTTGTTTTCTTAGTTGTCGCAAAGTAGCATTAAATTGATGCAACCAAGAATGAATAATAGTAGCATCGATCTTACCGTCATACTTATTGAACGTCAACTTCTCAGTGACGGGGTTGTTGGAATCCACGTCTCGACTTGTGCTACCTGATGATTCGCACACGTCCTTGAGTGGCTCGGACTTCGAGGTGAGTATCTGTAGGACCAACTCTTGTATGCATTGGTCTCTCTGCACCTCACGTTCTAATTCCAAGGCCACTCGTTTTTCTTCGGCCGCCAAGCGCGCTTGCTCACGGCGCCTCACGCTCACGCTCCAAAGCTAACCGTCTTTCTTCGCGCTTGCGATCCAAGTCTGCCTTTCTTTCTTCGGCCGCTAAGCGCGCTTGATCACGCTTGCCATCCAAGGTGGCCTGTTGCACCTCTTGCTGTAGCATCATGTCCATCATTGCTTTGACCAAAGACTCCATAGGATTTGGTGCAACCCGTGGTGTAGATGGGGAAGGGGGAGGGTCGGAAAAAACTCCTGGTGGGGAAATTCTTCTTCACCACGTCCATGCTCATCACCTTCACGCCAAGTATCCTTTCCGCTTCGGGTGATGACCATACACTGAGATCTTGGGTACTTAAGTTCACTAGGAACTTGGGTTCTTGAGGTTCTTGAGTTCTTTCTTTAGCTTGCAATCTGGGTTAGAGAAGGCTCTTCTCTTACCCGAGCTCGACTCTTCTTTGCGGGCGCACCCCTTGGCGGCCTTGGGCTCACACCAAGTTTGCTTTTTTTCCACCTCACGTCGATTGGCTGGACGCTAAGTGAACGGTCCGCTCTCAATGAGTGAAAAGAGGAACAAGGGGAGGCCGGACAAGCCCTTCTTTCTTGGGTATCCTGTCACTCTTCAAAAACACGATTAGGAATCGACATGCCCAAGTGGACTTGGGTTACGTGCGACTGCAACAAGCAAAAAATTTCTTATGGTTCTTTCCTTGAGTGATACAGAACACTGTCAAAGCTCTGATACCAATGTAGGTGCAATGGAAGTGAATGTTGAACTTTGCTCAAGATGAGTGCTCCGAACTGTGCTCAAGGGTTCCTTTTACTTACGGGAGGGAGAGCTTTCCGTTCCTTTAATGAGAGAGTGCAATGATCACAAACAAAGTGAATGACACTATGAATGACGGTGCTGAGAGAGAGAGAGAGAGAGAGAGAGAGAGAGAGAGAGAGAGAGAGAGAGAGAAGAATACGACACTAGGTGGTTCTCAAACCCTCCAAGGGCCCCTCTCTCTATGGCGAGAGAGGTCTATGCTATTGATTGCACAAATCTGGTACAATGGTCTAGATGCAATGGACTTGTTGACGATGTCGATGACAATGACGACGGGCTAAAATTTGAAAACGCTGACTTCTGTTGAATTCTGACAGTATGTCGGTGAGGACGGCGTTGGCGAGACTAAGTGACGACGATGAGCTGAAAACGCAGATGCTGAAATCTGCAGATACCGCGTCGAATCTGAAAACGCTGGCTGATCTGCTGGTACGGCGAGGATTTGCTGCGGGTAGGTGAGATCTGCGAGGCTAGGGGCTAGATCTGTTGTGTCTAACTGCTGAAAACTGAAAACCCTAATGCAATATGCTGATCTGACACCGGAAAACTCCAAAACGCTATGCAATGTTGTAAGGTGCAGCGAAATGAATGTTGTATTTTCTCAAGATTAGTGATCTATATTTGCTCAAGATTCCTTTTAGTTCTTAGGGAAGGAGAGAGCCTTCCGTCTTTATGGAGAGTGCTATGATCACGAACAAAGTGAGTGGATATTGTGCGTGCAAGTGTATGAGACTGAGAGAAGGAGAGAGAAGAGATACGACACCCGAGAGGTTGTAAAACCCTCCTCTGAAGGCCCCAAATTTGCATGAACTAAGAAGCTTTATAGGTATGTGTGCATACTATAGACGCTACATAGAAAAGTTCTCACAAATCGCGGGACCATTACATGATCTAACAAAGGAAAACGGCTGACAGGTTTAGCAAACAATGCTTTTGAAAAGCTTAAAGAGAAGCTTATCTCTCAACATGTGCTTACACTACCGAATCTCTCAAAGCCATTTGAGGTCCAATGCGATGCTTGTGGTGATTGCCTTGGAGCTATTTTGCTCCAAGAAGGGCATGCCATAGCCTATGAAATTCGAAGGCTCGACCTTGTTGAGCAAGCTCTAAGCATATATGAGAAGGAACTCTTAGCAGTTCTACATGCTCTAGATTTGTGGAAGCACTATCTATTGGGGACTCCTTTCATTCTGTGAACGGATCACCAAAGCCTTAAGTACTTCACGACGCAGACCAAGCTCTCCAACAAGCAAATGAGGTGGCAAATTTCCTTTCGCAATTTCATTTTCATATTGCTCACATTTCTAGCAAGCATAATCAAGTAGTGATGCACTCTCAAGACGGCCGAGAGTGAATGCGGTATCCATAGCAACTCACAATGATCTATCTTCTATGATAGATGAGTAGGCTATCGATCCCGATTTTAGAGATATAATTTCAGCCCTTGCACTAGGGAAGAAGGAAGAACCATTTACCCTACAAGATGGTTATCTTATCTATGGAAATAGATTATGCGTTACTAACTCACTACATGAGAAAGTAATGTACGAATCTCATGCTCCTCCTTATGCGGGGCATAGAGGGATTCAATCTACCCTAAAAGGGATAGAAACTTATTTCTATTGGCATGCCATGAAAGCAAACATACAAGAGTATGTTTCAAAATGTGTGGTATGCCAAAAGACGAAGCTCGATAGAGGGAAGCAACCTGGATTGCTTCAACCTTTTCCAATCCCTATTCTCCATGGGAGAGCATATCCATGGATTTTATCTTTGGATTGCCCAAGTCTATCCATGGGAATACAGGAATATGGATGATAGTAGACAGGTTTAGAAAACAAGCACATTTCATACCTACCAAAAAGGCTATTAAAGCCCATCAAATGGCAACCCTCTTTATATCACAAATCTTCAAATACCATGGCTTGCCAATGTCTATATTGTTGGATAGAGATCCTAGAATGACCAGTAATTTTTGGAAGGGTCTCTTTGAGAATTTAGGTACAAGGCTAAACTTCTCTTTGGCCTATCATACCCAAACGGATGGTATTACGAGGTGGTAAGACTATCCGACGATATCTTATCAAGTTTAAAATTTGTCCTTTTGAAGATGCTAGATGGATGCAAGGCATACAATTAAAGGATAATTTAAACCTTGTCAATGCTTTCAATGACTCCCTATACTAACAAAATATAAATATGTACACATAAACAAAGTTTTTGTCTTATAAGACTCTCTTTTTCTTTATTGTGTGCATATGTTAATGAGTATGCATGCTTAGGATCATGTTTGTGGAGACGACGTCTCCCGAAAACCAAGTAGAGCTTGTCACTCTACTATGGAAGATTGATACGGACTAATGTGCAAAAATGCTTGCAGTAGCTAAGTCTCTCAAGCACCAAATGGACTAGTCATCCATTCTCGAACGGTGTCGTAGGGTAAAATAGGGATCCTCTACCCGCTAGCAAACGGACTAATGACTAGGCTTTATCTTCTCTACCTCATAGTTAGGACGATTATGATTTCAAGAGAGAGGTAATGTCATAAAAACTAATATCTAATTCTCCCAAATGATTTTCTCATGTTAAACTGGTCATTTAATATGGGAAGTATCAGGGAAGTAAAAGCTAGAATTTTGGTAAGGCTGCCATTCCGGTCTCTGCAGGGATCCAAAGGAGGGAAAATAGGGATCCAAAGGGGGACAATTTTCAAAAGAGCAGTGGGCTTCAATGGGGAATAAAAGACCTAAGGTTCAGCTCCATTAAGACTTCCATAGACTAAGGTTCCTAATTTCTGATTCAGTTGTCCAAAGGCCAATGTAAGGGAAAATTGGATGGTCATGGGAAGAATAAAAAGTCTTCCCACATCCCCATCAAGGAGGGGGCAAGCCATGAGAGTAGGGGATGAGTGAGAAACACACACACACACACACACTCGAAAGCTCCCCCTTTACACAAAGGGAATATTGGACACATGTCAGGCTCCTAGGCCAGTTGCCCCCAAGCTTCCCTCAAATCCTATTGGATGGCCATAGAGGTAGACCAATGAGAATTAAGCTAGAGTAAATTAAGTCTAATCAATTTAAAAATTCTTGATAAAAGAACCAATAGAAATCAATCTCCCTAAAAGACTATTGGACAATGTACCAAGGGGTCCAATGAGCATTCAGCAGCCTAATGGCTTGTCCGATTCCTATTGGCCAGAATACTAAGAGGTCCAATGAGAGATTAATTGAATTATTTAATTACCTAAATCTCTCACAAAAGGGGAAAGGGGGACATATGTCACAAGGCTAGCAATTATGCTTCTAATTTGTGATTGGCTAAGCTTTACAGGGGCCAATGGGATGCCAGCATGAGCAAATAGCAAGAGGGGTCGACCAAGATGAGAGAGAAGGTTGCATTTTACTCTAACTCATTTCCACACACACACACACACAACTCATGTGTGCAAGAAGAACTCCACCTCCTTCTCCAAGCATTAAGAAGTGGAGGCCTACACCAACAACTCTTGGCTATGGAATGCAAATCCAACCAAGATCCAAGGTTCAATGGCATGCTCATCTCCTCTACCATGCTAATTACTAAGCTAAGCTATGCTATCAGAGTGATCATGTGAGGAGAATACTTCTTTCTCATAAGATACCTCTTCTTCCTCTCAATCTATCCTCATTCATTGCTAGCTCTGGCCATTTTTGAAGGTGTGTGAGGCCTTGGGACTAAGGCTAGGGACACTAGGTGTGTTTTTCAAGCATAATTTGGTGTATGAAGCTTCCATCTTCATTAAACCAGCTAGTTTTATCAAGGAACACAAAGATTGTATTGAACAAAAGTCTCCTTTGATGGGAGAAACTATGGTACAAATCCTTTATGGAGGGGGGACTGGCTCCATGTAAATCCGGTCCTCAAATGTTGTCAATTGTTATATTTCTCTCTCTTTTCAAGTATAGTCAATGTCAAATTAGCTAGGTGTAAATTGCTATGTTGCTGTCTCAAATTAATTACTCTATCTATGCTCATTGGGAACTTGTTCTTAATGAGATGCTCACTATGTCATCAATTTCGACAAGCTACTAGTGCATTAAATGTTACCTCTATCAGGAACTATATTTTAGAAATATATCCCTAGTATGCCGAAACAAGGCTCCAATCTAGGTTTATTGACTATTCTCACCCAAAAAGAGGTGGATGAACTGTTGAAAAACACGAAACCCCCGACCTCTCATGGGGAGGAGAAAGAACGCAATAAGGATGTAGTGAATATCTTCTTAAGTAAATGGAATGGTATCCATGCTCTCCGACTTTGGATGCATTCAAGGCGCTGAAAACTAGTTTGACACTAAAAGGTAAATCTTATAAATGGTGGATGTCTCTCAAGGAGAAGAGCAACGTGCCACACGACAAGTAGATAGGGTGCCATGTTCTACATTTATTGGCAATCCTAGTGCACCTATTATAGAGAGACATGCCACACATGAGTGTATCCATGAGGAGATATCCCACGCATATGACCATGAGAGTGATGCCCTGAAAATTGAACCCTCTTTGAGTGAGATACATTTAGATCCGATGGAGCAGATGTTGCCACCATTGAGCCATCTGGTAGCAAGCATTTGTGTTCAAATCTATCAATTAGTGAGTGGTTGATTTTATATGTGAGACACAAATAGATGAGGTACTTAGAGACCATCATTGTCACTCTAGAGAAAAGGTCACATTAGAGTATTCCAAGCGAGTATCATCTAGAGTGACTTCTACCAGGGCACTTGCTATACATCATGTAGTGCATACTCTAGATCATGAGCACATGATTATTAATTCCTATGAGCAATCAAGGACAAACCATGCATATAACTCATCACATAGAGATTATCCTAGGGCTACTAGAGACATTTATCTGCCCCATACAATGATATAGACTAGACCATTTGCTAACCAATATGGATTGAGAGCCACCATACACCTAATGTTGGATCACAAGGTTGGCTCACATCTAGCATGTCACTAGAGGTACATAGATGTCATGCAAGACATAAACAGATCTGAGTTTCTAGACCACCATCCATAGTACACCCTAAGAGATATCACAGTACCACTTTTAGCATACCTACCTAACTAAGATATAGAGTGCACCCACAAATAGAGAGGCCTTCACCACAATGAGTACCAACAAGAGCTAGACCTTCACCTCCGCATGGAAGGAGATCTTGCGATATAGTTAGTAAGAGATCACAAAAATTACAGATATGCCTATCAAATCACTTGTCAATTTAAATGATGGTTTGGGTGAGAGCAGCTTTTCATCAACAGAGTCTAGAAGAAACTTCCTTGGCTAGCTTAAAGAGAAACCAAGATCAAGCTTCAATTCAAAGTCCCCTTTGCAAATCGTTAGGAATTCAATCCATGAGGTTGAACCTCCAGTTCAATCTCCTATCTAGCCTTGCACATTTTTTACCATTTCTTTAGTTTTTCTCAAGATGGCCCAATGCTCAATGATTATGTTCATTACAAACACATTTTTGTATAATCCCCTATAGCTCTATACTACATCATGCTCATCCACCTTTAGATCATAGTCTTTAGGTCACATAGATAACTTCTCATTGACACTTTCGACACATTACCTAAAAGGAATCAAAGCGGGCACATTAAACTCGCATTCATGTGATTAGTGTATGTATATTTCCTTGATCCTATTTATTTAATTACATGTTAATGGCTTGACACAAAATGTATGCATAGATGGATTGAATTGATTGATAAAGTGATCTTACAAGGGCCTCTTTATAGGTTTGAGGTGGGCTCTTGTTACATCATAGCTTAGCTTACAACTAGGTTACATCATGGCTTAGACAATAAGTTTTAGAGAGGGTTCTCACTTTGTGGAGCAATCTAAGCTCTCACCGCAAAAATCCTCCCCTTGAGAGGTTGTGGTGTCTACACTTCAACTAAATTGTCTTCTTTCATCTTCTCCTCTTGATATTATATATCCATTCAAAGTTTTGGTCTACTCCAAACCATGAGTTTTTGGTATAATCATCAACCCTTACTTTTAGGTTTTCTCACCACCAAGGGTTTAAGGTTTTTCCATAACCTCTAACAAGATATCATAATTATCAATGTTTTTAGATTACTCCCCAACCTTGGTGGCATTAAGGTTTATCCAAAAGACATTTTCATTCATCTGGCGGGTCTTAGGTGCATGCATATTTCCTTGATCCTAGTTAGTTAATTAGGTGCTAATGGCTCGACAAAAAAATGTATGCAAAGATGGATTGAATTGATTGATGAATTGGTCTTACAAGGGAACTCTTTATAGGCTGCAGGTGAGCTCTTGTTACATCATAGCTTAGCTCATAGAGCTAGCTTAGATCATGTCTTAGCCAATAGGTTTTAAAGGGGGTTCTCACTTGGTGGAGCAACCTAAGCTCTAACCCCACATGTCCTTGCAACAATCAATTTATCCACCCATTTTTAACCCCAAATCATCTGCAAGGTCCTCCAAAAAAATTGGCAAACTCTTTTGGAGATTTGAAATTGTGGCATGTACAAAAATTTCAACCTTCTCTAGAATCAAGACTTTTGCTCATTTCTAGACAATTGATCAAACCTTTTTGAATTTTTATAACAGTTATGGATCAAACACATCTTTGTTGCGCTGTTGAATACACTTCATAAAACATTGCTTTGTAGCCCTCTCCTTGATTTTGATAGAATATTCATCCTTCAAAGATTTCTTAAATCCATCCAAGTGGTTATATGTGAGCTCAGATTTCTTTAACACATCCTCGCAATTTCAAAACCACAATCAAGGAAAAATATTCCTCGCTTCTACTTCCTCTAGCCCCTTATTTTCCATAGTATGTTCATGAGTATCATAAAATTTGGAAACATCTCATTCTTTGAACCGACCTAATTTATCCTCCATTACCACGTGTCTCACTTTTTGAATTTTGGTTTAGTGTACCATACTTTGATTTACCATCTATTGATGGTGGAGTGTAAGATTACTACAAATGTTTGTAATCTACTACAAATTGTTTTCTTGTCTATTGGTTGATATGGTCTACTCTTCTCACTCCAATTGATTTCACATTGACTTCACCAAAAGGATGTCAAGAAAACTATTGCTCAAGGGGAGAGTGGGTATGTACTGGGCCTTTAGATTTAAGATGAGTTAAGCTAGTTTATATAAGAGAGTGAGGTAGGATTAAGAATGGATTTTAACTAATTATAGATTATCATAGAGAGCTAGACATTATTAGGATAGATTTAAGAGCAAAAAAGTGTAGTTTATTCTAGATCAACGTATCGATAACCCAATCAAAATTAATCAATCATATGCTCAAAACCTAGTCGGCATACACCTTGACAAGCTCATCCCAACCAAAATCCAAGAATAAACAGAATATGTAGCTCTAATCTAGCTTTATTTTTAAAAATCCAATTAAAGATGATGAACTATTGTCGATCGACAAGACCTCCATTCTCAATGGTTCCGCTTCCTACTCTTGAAAACCTTTTCTCTTCTTCTCCATATTTCTTATTATTCTTCTTGGAAAACACATGCCAAAAGCTGATAATAGAACAAAAAATAAACCTTCCCTTTAATCCTCCATTTTCTCATTTTTTTCTTCTCCCAAAATAGCCCAGAAAGGTTGGTCTTTTTTTTCTACTTTTAGCGAGTTCCATCCTCTTCCATGGAGGAATTGTTGAGGAATTTGTTGTAGCACTAGCAGATCTAGCAATAATTGTCAATTCAAAAGCGGTAGTGACCCGGCTAGGGCGTAAATGTGTCACACACACCCTCATGTGCGAGAGTCATTGAATAGAAATGGGGAAGAGTGGAATCAAATAGAGATAAATGGAGTGTGAAACTAACAAATCTACAAATTAATCTACTTGTTAACAAAGCCAAGAGCTTAATCTATGATTTTTAATCTGATCAACCGCACACACATAGGTAGCAACTAGACAATGATGCATGCCAATTAGTCTTCACACCACTAATCCTCTAGAACACACACTAATTAGCTTTGCTTAAAAGGGTAATCAATCAATACAAGACTTCTTAATCAATCTACTAATGTTAGGACACGTATAGAAAAGCTTCATTGCATGCATTACACACACACTCTTGTGCATACACACATACTAGGAAGAAAAAAGAAGCTCAGTAAAATATTAAGACTAATTACCTAACCTATACACACATTAATGAGCACTGAATCATTTTAGCTCACCAAAACTAGTTAGCTAACAAAAGAGAGGAATAATGAAGGGAAAAACTTATTTTCTTTATAGATTTAGACATGAGGTACAACGAAGGAAGATCCATTTCCATCTAATAATAGCAAGCTCTCTACTCTCATGTTCTCTAAAATGAACTCACTTTATAAATGACCTAAGTATCCGAACTTTTATACTTCTTGCACAAAAATGTGTCATAAAAGGCACAAAAATAAACACAGACATATAATTTAGAGCTTGTAAAGAGCCCAAAATTCTTATATGTAGTATATATTGCATAGGTTCTAACTACGAAATCAACAACGGCTCTACTAGTGTTGGATGCACCCAACCCTTTTTGGGGTAAGTCTTTAGCTACACTGGTTTGTGAACAATCCCTAAAGCCATGCCATAATGGTTTATATGTCATAGCTCTTACACATAGTATTAGAGCTTCATAATTAGTATTTACTAATTACATTGGTTAAATTCATATGTTAGACTTAGTGCACTCTCTCTCTCTCTCTCTCTCTCTCTCACACACACACACACACACACACACACCAAGAACTAAGTTCATTCATAGCTCTTTAGAGGTTAAGCTAATTGATAACTCTAATTATCTCTAGCATTGGTCTTTTGGCACGCCTATACAGCCACCACCTTAGCCAATGATTAGTGATAATTAAATTGAGAATTAGGTTGTGTGTACTTATTTCCCCCAATTGGACTTGTTTGATTACATTTTTTTACACTTTCATAATGCTCCATGTGCATGATCCTTTATGTCGACACATACATCAAACCATAGCTCATAGCAAGAGTTTTCAAATATAAAGCCCAATTTTTTAATATTTTAAATAGCTATTTATATAATTAAAATTCTAATCAAAAGCCCACTACCCCTTCTTATCCAAGTGTTTTACACCCAAATTTGTCTCATACTTTTTTCACTTTCATGTAACTTTGTTTAAATATACCAATCTATCCATTAAGTCATCTTGTATTTCTTGAATGTCTTGGTTTTGAAAGGAGTTAATGGTGCCATGAATTTATAATGATTTTGCAGAATCCACCCTTGTGATTCTTTCAGAGAAATCACTTTTTATGCCACACAAGCTACTCTAATAAAACTTGCCGAAGTAATTGAATTGAGATTTTAAAAAATGGGTTTAGTATAGCAGTTCCTAGATGTTGCACTTTTGTTTGGCCAAGGGCATGGGGATTTTGGACAGAGAAAGAGAACACTTGCATGAGCTATTGAGCACTTGAAGCGAGCTTAAAAGGTTGTTTTATTATAAATTTCCATCGATGATACTCTCACTTGATTTGCCAAGAGGAGTTTGTTTTGACAGGCAATAAAGACTTTGACTTATTATGGAATTATGATTAAAGAGAAGAGAAATTGGAGATGCTCAACTTGATGACATCGACACAGTTGCGCTTTCTATGTATCATGGTGGTGCAAAAGTTCAAGTGAAAGTTGCAAACAACTCTTGAAGTGACATTGTTTTTGAAGTGACGCTTGTGGATTATGATCGCGACAAGTGAAGTGAAGGCCATTATGAAGTGGAACCTCTTTTTTGTGTGTATGTTGGTAGCCTACCCTAGCTCCCATGCATTGTGGGTATGCCTATGTATGAAGTTTCAATGAGGGAAGCCGAGGCCCACATCCTCGGTGGCAAACAAGCTCTGAAATGACGTGAATCGGGAAGGCAAAAGAGGTGTCGCCAATGGATACGGCCAGGCCATGAGCAACGAGAGTCGCAAAGAAGTTGAGTCGAGTGTGAACAAGTTCTTGAGGGGGTTTTATTAAATGAAAACAAAGGGTGTTTTAGGTTTTTTTTTTAACACGATCCATGAAAGGGTGGCAGGTCACGAGGACGAGGGGTGGCCTGAGAGAGGGTGCTGATTGGGAAGAGAGCCACGACCGTTTGTAGAAGGGGCCATGCTGCGAGCGAGGGCCATGCAAGCTAGACCAAAGGAGGCATGATGAGAAAGGGAGGCGTTGCCAGTTTTACAAGCCATTCGAGAGAGGGGGAGAACTGAGTCGAGAGAGAGATGCTCTCTGTATTCAATTGGAGGGGAGAAAGAAATCATCTCTCTGCAGTAGTGCAATGCAAAGAGAGTGGAATGAGAGAGAAGCGAGGAGAGCTAGGAGTTTAGGAGTCGGGAGATCATGAGGATGATGCAGGCCGCACCAAGAAGAGGGGCCAAGAGCTGCTAAGGGATAATGGGGGAGACCCGATGAGAGAGAGGGTACTTGAGTGGGCTGTTGTGAAGCGATAGAGACAGAAAGGGCTTTTCCATGTTAACAAACGAGGCGAGAGAGAGTATCTCCTACAGGCCGAATCCAGTAAAGGGAGATGTAGAGAGAGCTTCCAAGTTTTGAATCGAGCAAGATGTAGAGAGAGTATCTCTATATCTGTTGAATCGAAAAAGAGAGAGAGAGAGAGAGAGAGAGAGAGAGAGAGAGAGAGAGAGAGGTTTAGTCTCTCTCTCTATGGTATGTGTACAGTAACTGAGTGTGAGAGAAGGAGAGAAAGATAGATAGTGAGATTGTATTTCTTTGCAATCAACAAGGATGCGAGGGCACCATTTAATGCAATGACGATGCCATCTGTTGCCAAGATGAGGGGTCGCTCTCTTGTATCAAATCAAATATGAGAGAGAGAGAGAGAGAGAAGCTCTCAATATTCGATTGAGAAGAGATGAGAGATAAGATCTCCTCCTCTGTAGAATTGAGGAGAGTAGGAGGGAGAAGCGATTAAACCTCTCTGCCAACAATTGGCTCAAGGATTGATGTGATGATGGAAAAATTGAAATTATGGATACGTTTTTCTTGCTCTCCTATTTCTCATAAATTTTTTTGTAAACTGGACATGATAAAATACAACATTTAAACACGAACATTTGCAGTGTCTCCCTCTCTCTACAAGTTGATAATAAACACATAATCGTCTTCATAATTATATTTTCAAGTATTCATGAGTACACGTAGCCCGAGAACTCTATGGGTTCGAGAGAGAGAGAGTTTGACACAACCTTTGGCAAATGATTTAGCAGCACTTAAATCTTTTAGGCTCCTTGGTTTGGGTAGTGAGCGTAGCATATAGCTTGAGCTCTTTTGTTCGCTCGGTACTGATAGATATTTTTCTATGGCCAGGCCATGGAGCAGACCAAGACCAAGAAAAACCTAGCAAACAAAAGAGCTCAAGCTATATGCTACGCTCACTCCCCAATACAAGGAGCCTAAAAGATTTAAGTGAGGCTAAATCATTTGCCAAAGGTTGTGTCAAACCCTCTCCCTCGAACCCATAGTGCCCGGGCTGCGTGTAATCATGAAGACTTGAAAATATAATTATGAAGACGATTCTGTGTTTATTATCAACTTGTAGAGAGAGGGAGACACTGCAAATGTTCGTGTTTAAATGTTTTCTTTTACCATGTCCAGTTTACAACAAAGTTTATGAGAAATAGGAGAGCAAGAAAAACTTATCCATAATTTCAATTTTTCCATCATCGCTCAATCCTTGAGCCAGCCGCCATCGGCAGAGAGGTTTAATCGCTTCCCCCTCCTACTCTCCTCAATTCTATAGAGGAGGAGATCTTATCTCTCCTCTCTTCTCAATCGAATACTGAGAGCTTCTCTCTCTCTCTCTCTCTCTCTCTCTCATATTTGATTTGATACAAGAGAGCGACCCCTCATCTTGGCAACAGATGGCATCATCAGTGCATTAAATGGTGCCCTCGCATCCTTGTTGATTGCAAAGAAATACAATCTCACTATCTAACTTTCTCTCCTTCTCTCACACTCTGTTATTGTACACATACCATAGAGAGAGAGACTAAACCTCTCTCTCTCTCTCTCTTTCAATCTCTCTCTCTCTTCCATTCAATAGATATAGAGATACTCTCTCTACATCTTGCTTGATTCAAAACTTGGAAGCTCTCTCTACATCTCCCTTTACTGGATTCGGCTGCAGAGAGATACTCTCTCTTGCCTCGTTTGTCGACAGGGAAAATCCCTTTCTGTCTCTTCTGCTTCACAACAGCCCGCTCAAGTACCCTCTCTCTCATCGGGTCTCCCCCATTATCTCTCAGCAGCCCTTGGCCCCTCTTCTCGGTGCGGCCTGCATCATCGTCATGATCTCTCGACTCCTAAACTCCTAGCTCTCCTCGCTTCTCTCTCATTCCACTCTCTTTGCATTGCACTACTGTAGAGAGATGATTTCTTTCTCCCCTCCAATTGAATACAGAGAGCATCTCTCTCTCGACTCAGTTCTCCCCCTCTCTCGGATGGTCTGCAAAACTGGCAGTGCCTCCCTTTCTCATCATGCCTCCCTTGGTCTGGCTTGCATGGCCCTCGCTCGCAGCATGGCCCCTTCTGCAAAAAGTCGTGGCTCTCTTCCCAATCAACACCCTCTCTCAGGCCACCCCTCGTCCTCGTGACCCGCCACCCTTTCATGGCTCGTTTTTAAAAAAAAAAACCTAACACACCCTTTGTTTTCATTTAATAAAACCCCCTCAAGATCTTGTTCACACCTGACTCAACTTCTCTGCGAAACTTGTTGCTCATGGTCTAGCTGTATCCATTGGAGACACCTCTTTTGCCTTCCTGATTCACGTGTTTCAGAGCTTGTTTGCCACCGAGGATGTGGGCCTCAGCTTCCCTAATTGAAACTTCATACATGGGCATACCCACAATGCATGGGAGCTAGGGTAGGCTACCAACATACGCACAAAAACGAGCTGCCACTTCATAATGGCCTTCACTTCACTTGTCGCGATCATAATCCACAAGCGTCACTTCAAAAACAATGTCACTTCAAGAGTTGTTTGCAACTTTCACTCGAACGTTTGCACCACCATGATACATAGAAAGCACAATTGTGTCGATGTCATCAAGTTGAGCATCTCCAAGTTCTCTTCTCTTTAATCATAATTCCATAATAAGTCGAAGTCTTCATTGTCTGTCAAAACAAACTCCTCTTGGCAAATCAAGTGAGAGTATCATCAATGAAAATTTTTAATAAAACAACCTTTCAATCTCGCTTCAAGTGCGCAATAGCTCATGCAAGTGTTCTCTTTCTCTGTCCAAAATCCCCATGCCCTTGGCCAAAAAAAGGGGCAATAGTAGCATCCTGCGAGAAAAACTAACCTGCTAGTGTCGAACCCTAAACTTTGGTTAAGACCGATGCCTTATCCATTGGCTATAGATGATGTATGTTGGGAAATATCCTTCTTGTTGGATGTTACATTCTGGTGTGATAGCTCCGCTCCGCCGCTTAGTGAGGAACTTTTTATGGAGTGGCACAGATGGGACTACTGATACCCGTGCTCGAGTTCGCTGGTCCACGATTATTCGTCATAGGTCAGAGGGAGGGCTTGGCATTATTGATCCAGAGTTACAGAGCCGCGCCCTTCTTACCAAGCTTATTGTTCGGGGTCTTTTTCCCGGACAAGAACCTTGGAAGATGCTTCTTCAGGCCACTCTTTGTGCAATGACTCCACGACTCGGCACTAGAGATGGTCATACTTGGCAGACAGGGTATCGTTTTCTCTTTACTGATGCCCCCTTGTCCACCGCCTCCCTCTCACCCTTCATCCGATCGCTTTTTCAGATTTGGATTTCCATGCGACAGGCTATCATACGCTCACCTCCCTCATGCCGTGAGGAGATTGAGCGCCAGCCTCTCATTTGGAATGCTGCAGTTCTTGATTCTTCGGTTGATCCACCCCGTCAGCTTGGAGAGAGGACTCACATTGATTGGGCTGCCTGGGACACTGGCCCTGCTGCGTCTATGCGGTTGTTTCATGAGACACGTATGCTGGATGCTGATTTTGTGGCAGAACATTATGACATTGGTCGCGGGGTGACAGACAGACTGCTTGAGATTGATTCCGCGGTTCCTTCACAGTGGGATGCAGTCATGAGAGGCACGGTTCAGATGCCTCCCCATTGTGGCTGGGAAGGCCTCTTTGCTCAAAGCACTCTCTTATTAGTACGTTTAGACACCATGCTATTCACAGTTGATACTGACCAGTCTCAGGGGATTCATGCTAGATTGACATATGATGCCACCTCTCCGCACCTTGTCCTTCCCGGAGCTCGATGGGAGGCCATCAGAGTAGTTGGCTCCCGCAGGAAGCGTCGTTGTGTTGACCTTGTTTCGCTTTCGCTGATGTTGCTCTTTGGAGGCTTTGGGTGTGGGAGGGTCGTGCCCTATCTCAGCTTTATTGGGACCCAGGAGGGTGGCATTGGCCTCACTCTGACCCCACCGGTGCTCCTGTATCCTTCTTTGAGTACATTGTCAGGATTGGACGGTTAGCATTGATGAGACAGCAGCCAGAGCAGCCCACTCGTATGCATTTCTGGTTACATTCAGGCCTCTCCCATGCCTATCTGCAGCAGTTTTGGTCTGCCATCTGGGATTTACATGCGGCTCGTCGTATTTCTTTTTTCATGTGGATGATTGCGTATGCGGGACTTCCAGTTGGGACTTGGCTAGCTACTATGGGTCATGATCCGTTATGTACTCGCTGTCCTTTGCGACTACTTGAGTCACCTGCACACTGTCTTTGGTCATGCTCTGCTTCCCATGTAGTGTGGCTTGCAGTTTGCTTTCTACTTAGCAGAGCAGGTGTTCAGCATGGATTTCTTACTTGGGGATCTGTCTCATGGTTGATGCCGATACCCGGCCCCCATCTTTTCTACGAGGGCTCAGACACAGATCCAGCCTTTATGCTTACCTTGGCTGGTTATCGGCGAGGGACTTTGGCTATGCTACCACAAATTGCTTGGCAGGGGGATTCTCAGACATGTGATGAAGTTTTTTCAGTCATCACTATTGTAGGTTTACGCTGCAGGCTGAGTTCAGTCCTTTGCAAGACGTTAATGTGTGTTGGAACAGCAACCTGAACAACAACAAAGTAGCTCTCACCACCAGGTTCAAATAGGGTGTCGACCAGCAGCAGACCAGCGACTGTGCAGCACACCCTCACGGTAAAAGCAAAGGAAGGGGGACTCGCGTAGATTTAGGGCTTGCAAGAATAGAAAACAGGGGCCGTTATGATGGAGGTCATGAGTGCTTCAACAGTCTGCAAGTCCCGTACGAAGGCAACCTTTATGCTTACAAACAAGCGGATAACACAAGTGGAAAGGGAGATGAAGGAGTGGAAAGCAGAGATGGAAGGATGGTGGAAGGAGAAGGCAAACCTTCTTCAAATGTTCCTCAACGAAGGCACGCAATGGAAGAAGGAGAAAGAGGACCTGCACGTAGAGATACAAGCACTTAAGGTGGATTCACAAGCACTCAAAGAAGAGGTCTCAGCCCTCAAGCGAGAACTTGCAGATAGAGCAAGCAATGGACTAGAGGAAGGTGAATTCCAGCCCTTGGTGATAGAAGAAATCAAGGTCATCAAGGAACAAGTATGGATGATCAAAGAGAAAGAGAAACAGAATGGGGCAAAGACGTCCTCGTGGGTGGATGTAATCACGAAGACACAGAAGAAGGCGGATGAGGCTGAGAAATGGATAGAAGCCGCTAAGAAAGGGAAAGGGAAAGAAACCACATCTATCCCCACTCTTACAAGCATCAACATGACTTTAGAAGAAGAGCAGCGAAGGAAGACTAGAGCTTTGCACATACGAATAACCAGTCTAAAAGACCGAGATGATGTGGAAGGGGAAGTCAAAGAACTTCTCCGCATGATGGGTGACGGTGCGAGACCTATGGGACCACACTTAGAATAGCTACATGGAATTGTAATGGATCTTTGCGCCTTGATGTAGGGGCCTTTGAGGATAGTTTCACAGGGAGACATCATTTTCTACTCTGAGACGCATCAGGCCTTGGGGCAATCCATGCCCCATGTGAGCGGATACAGATGGGAGACAACTTGCAGACAGGAGACTCGATCAGAGCGTAGAGGACGAGGTTCAGGAGGAGTGGCAGTCTTATTCAGGGAGGAGCTATAGTCTCTGATACATATAGCTTGTAGGGATGAGCATGCTAGGTACATGTGGGTGAGACTGAAGGCAGAGACAGACAGATATCTTTACATCGCTATTTGCTATTTTCCTCCTAGTACGTCAGTTTATGCATCACCGAGAGGACAGTCCCCCTTCTCTATTTTAGATGATGATATATGGGAGTTTTTTAGAGATGGCGTCATTATTATCTTGGGGGATTTCAATGCTAGGATTGCCCATCACCAGACAGTATTCTATGATACCTCAAAGGAGTTGATGCGGGAGCTTGTTATTACAGAAATGGGCCTGTCTAGATTATCACAGGATGAGGAACACACTGAGTATGGCAAATACTTGATTGATATGGGGACTGCACATGGATTGGCCATTTGAATGGCTTAGAGAGATTCCCTGTTTACATGCTTTCCACACTGACATGGCGTTGGTACAGTGGATTATGTTATGGCTCCGCCAGGACTCATTCCTTTCTTTCAGGATTTCGTGGTGGGAACTAGGCCGGTTGGGATAGCAGTCAATCATGCTATCTTGTCTTTCACTCTATCGTTCCAGTTCAGCACAACTCCATTGGGAGAGGCCTCCACACATACTTTGTATACCTTCACGAGGGAAATGGATCACGTGTACACTGATGAGATATACAAGCACTCAGGAGCTAGGACGACCACTAGATGAGCTCACCCAGATTCTGACAGAGACGCTACATGATGCAGCCTCAGAGGCATATCCCCACAGCAAGCCTACACGCAAACGATTTGGAAGCATGCCTCAGAACAGTTGGTATGATGAGGAGTGTAGAGAGATGAGGATCAGATTAGAGAGAGAGGTGCTCATGGGTACTACTACACATAGACAGTCACGGATTATCTTCCGCCGCCTAGTGTGACGAAAGAAGAGGGCCTACCTATCTCAATTAGAGCGTGATCTGTACCAGCTGTTTATGAGTCAGGACACTAGTGAAGCATGGAGGCTTTTCAATGAGCACTCTCCACCGCCATCACTTCCACAGAGACATGGGGAGAATATGCTACATCTCTCTACACAGCATCAGGGCAGCCACCTTTGCCTGACCCTCCAGAGGCATGCCCAGAAACATGTACTTTCTTTACTGCTGAAAGGGTAAGGAAAGCCATTGACAAGATGAAGAGAAAGAGCACAGGATCATGATGGTCTGGTAGCAGAGCACTTTATCCATGCCAGAGATATGCTTGCAGGGTCTCTTGCTATGATGTTTAATAGAGCCATGTATGAGGTTTCCCTAAGACTTGGAGTATGTCCACTATCGTGCCTATCTTCAAGTTGGGAGATCCTATGCTTCCTGGGAATTACCGAACCATCATGGTTGGTCACACTCTGGCTAGGCTATATGCAGCAAATATTGAACATGAGCTGAGTGGATGGGCAGAGAGAGAGAGGGCATATTTAGCAAGACAGGTAGGGTTCAGGAGAGGTTTCTCCACTCTTGACCAAATTTTGACACTCGGAGCCATTATTGAGGAGGGTAGACACCATGGCAGGAGGATATATTGTAGCTTTGTGGATTTCCGCAAAGCCTTTGATACAGTGCCACTAGCCAGACTCATACGGAGATTGCAGGACATGGGGGTGTCCACAGAGCTGATCTGGGGGATCTTAGCTTTATACAGGATAGTGGTAGGACATGTACGCACTACTCAGGGCATGTCCGACATGGTTCACTCCACCATTGGGGTGAAGTAGGGTTGTCCCCTATCTCCGACTTTCTTTGGGATATATGTAGACGAGTTTTGAGATTATGTACATACAGAGGGTGATAGAGGTGCCCAACTTGTAGGAACATGGATTCCGTTGCTATTATATGCTGATGATATTGTGTTGGTCTCCGATTCTCCAGAAGGGATGCAGTGTCATTTGGATGCATTGCATGGATTTGCATGGGACAGTGGATTGTCTGTAAACCTTGGTAAGACCAAGGTAATGGTGTTTAACACCATGGTGCGGTGGTAAGGAGGTCCACCCCCACTTTTACATATGGTCGAGAGACTGAGGGGTATGCAGATACTTACACTTATCTTGGGGCGGCTTTTAGTGGTCCAATATTTTCCCTGAGACGTGCAGCAGATACGCGATTGACCAGAGCCTATGCAGCATTGGGGAGACTTGAGAGGATATGTTCGCAGGTTCAGTTCCAGGAACCTTGGACAAAGCTTTTGGCTCTTTAACACTATGGTCACTTCGGCCATGCTGTACGGAGTGGAGATATGGGGCCCCTTAGTTGATCACCATAGCAGAGCTGGCAGTATTGATGGATGGAGATGTCCGGAGAAGCCCTTGGTGTCTATGATTTCTTGGATGATAAGGACCAAGGCCTCAGTTCACATGACATTGTTAGGGCGGAGCTCGTTGCTCCTCCATTGGTAGTGGAGGCACTCACTCGACTAGTTTCATTTATCATAGCACTTCGGCTCTCCCAGATTTTCTCGATTAGAACTAGAATCTTCGCGACAACGGGCATTGCAGGGTAGGTCATGTTGGTATGCAGTGATGGCATCTTGGTTTCAATTACATGGCTTTAGTATGGATCGGCTACCTCCATTTCAGTACTCTCCGGATGCAGCCTCCATCTCTTTCACTAGGGCAGAGATTACTAGGCTCATTAGACAAGACTTGATTTAGCTGGATACGAAGAGGACATGGATACAACCTACACATGAGCTAGGTATGAAGATGACTTTCTATAGAGAGCATCTTCTCCAACTTACGGAGGATGGTTTTGTGATCAGACCAGGATACATGGACACTCATCTATCCCACGGGATACGATGTGCTATTGGTTAGATACGCACATCCTCACATCAGCTAGAGATCGAGACAGGCAGATTTAGAAGAGTACCCGCTTATCTAGGATTTGTCAAGTGTGTTAGATAGATCCAGAGACAGAGCTACATTACATATGTCACTGCCCAGTATACTATGAGATACGAGGCCGCTTTCACTGTCTATTCAGAGAGGGTTTTGGGCCACTTTCTAGAGTCATGAGATACCAGAATCAGAGATGCCTCGGATTATACTTACTAGAGATTCGCAAACACAGAGAGGACCTCTTGAAGAGGGGCACAATGAGAGAGATCCAGCAACAACGGAAGATTACAGATTTCTTTCAGTCACAGACAGAGGAGTCCGAGCAGTCCCAACAACATAACAACACCAGAGGCACCAGAGGCATACTGCTTGATCGAGCGATAGAGTTGGGGCGGTCCCGTCCGTTCCCCGTTTCCATCCCATTTCCCGTTCCGAATCCCCATTCTGTGTTCCAAACGTGAGTATCCGAAACAGGGAATGGCATTCCATGCATGTTGCCGTTCCCCGTTCCCCAATTCTGATTTCCCGTTCCTGGTAACTATGATATTAATGTCTTCAAAATGCCAAAATGACCTATGAGACCAAGCCGATACAACATAGTGAATCTGATACCATGTCCGGAATCAAAAAGAACTGAGAGAGAGAGAGAGAGAGAGAGAGAGAGAGAGAGAGAGAGAGAGAGAGAGAGAGAGAGAGAGAGAGAGAGAGAGAGAGAGAGAGAGAGAGATTAACGTCTTGTCGAGGCCAAAGCTGACCTATAGGACAAATCAGAATACATCCTTGGTTACAGTCTCTTCCATCATAGCAAAATGAAAATAAAATAAAACTACCTCAGTAGCTCAGAGCTCCATGGCCATGAGCTTACCATTACAACATGTATTACCCATGCTTTCTACATATAAAGAAAGAAAGATGTGCAATCAGGTTTCTTTAGTTTCCTGTGCTTGAGGTGATTTGTTGACAAAGTCTCTAATGATGGCTCTTCCTCCTCTATAGACTGCCCATTTCCCCTTTTTCCTTGCTTCTCTTACTTTTTCTAGTTCTGCTGATCTGTTCTTTAGTTGGGTAGGTGTCAGCTCATATGATATCCAAACGGATGTACCTTTTAATGACCTTGTCTGCTTCATGACTGCTATCTTTTCTTTCATATCATAGTAAAAAACCTTTGCCTGTTTCCCTTTGACTTCCACATGCATTGGCTCTCCCAAATCGATGAAGGGGACCACCCGAGACAATCGTTTAGTCAGTGTATCTGTCTCTACAGTGCATTCAGATTCATGTTGTTCATCTTCATGCCTTTGCGTGTCCCACCCATCGGGAAGACCTCCAATTCGAATATGTCTTTCTATGCTCTGTACTCTCTCTTTTTCTTTAATAATAGACAAAACTTCATCAGAAAAGCTTTGTGGAGTTACCTTAGGTGTAGATTTGTCTTCTTCAACCTTTGGTGGGAGTTCATTCATTGCTGTTTGCTGTGTTGTCAATTCTTGTACTTTTGTTTGAAGGTTTGCTATGTGTTCCTCTTTCTTCTGTAGCGCTTGTTTGACAAGACTGAGTTCATTTTGAAGTTTCTTCATTTCTTGTAGCAGGTAAGATTCCCATCCTGTTGGTTTTATGATTGGTGGTGGGATGCGATCTGGTTGTGTCAGGATGTCAGCAAAAGTCTTCTTCTGCTTCCCTGTCATGGTGCGGGTGTGTGTGTAGAAAAAGGGGGGGGGGGGGTGTTAGAGAGCTACCCGCCAAAGGGGGGATCCCCCCCTCAACCCCCTTGGGGGGCTACTCCCTTACCTCAAGGCGCTAAAAGGTTTGCGGCAGCGAGCAGGTCGGGTGCAGAGCGGGAGCGCAAGAGCAGAGAGAGAGAGAGAGAGAGAGAGAGAGAGAGAGAGAGAGAGAGAGAGAGAGAGAGAGAGAGAGAGAGAGAGAGAGAGAGAGAGAGAGAGATGAAATGTTATATTAACGTCTTCAAAAGGCCAAAGTGACCTATGAGACCAGAAAGTACAATGCGGTGTATCTGATACAAAGTCAGATTAACAAAATAAATTAGACTAGGAAAACAAAATATAAGTACTGCGGAATTCTAAACTAAGCTGATAGGTGTGAAAGGTGAAAGCGTGAAATGTGTGAACTAAGCAGTACAATGTGTAAACAATATGGGAGGGAAGTAGAGATCCCAATTCATAGAGATCCATCTTCATCTGCACTTTGGACGACCAAAAAGTATGGCTTGAATCCTTTGCTGTAGCCTCCTTCGAAGCTGTGTAGCTCCTCTTCTCCATCTGGGTCGTCTAGATCTCCCTAGCTCCAATGCTCGGTCTATGAGAATGCCACTAGTGCGGGCAGACCTCTCCACTGTTGGCTGCTCCTCTGTCTGTTCTTCTGGGTGTACAATATCTAGTGTAAAGAAATCTGTGATCTGTCTCTGGGGTTGTCTCTCTTCAGCTCTCCTCAGTAAAGTTTCTCTATGCCTGTGTAACTCAAGTAGATATAGCCCAAGACATCTCTGATCCTAGCTAGAGGCCCAGAAAACCTTCTTTGAATAGACAATGAAAACGGCCTCTTATCTCATAGTACAGTGTGCAATGACATAAGTAATGTACCTCTGTCTCTGGCTCGAGATGGCATAAGCGGCATATCCTGCTATCTGCTGGCGTCCCTCTGAATCTGCCAGTCTCAATCTCGAGCTGTTGTGAGGACGTGCGTATTTGGCCAATGGCACAACACAAACCATGAGAAAGATGCGTGTCCATATAGCTAGGTTGAATCACAAATCCATCCCCCGTGGGCCCGTGAGGTGGAGAAGATGCTCTCTATAGAAAGCCATCTTTGTGCCCAACTCGTGTATCGGCTCCATCCATGTTCTCCTCGTGTCCAGCTGGATCAGATCCTGACGAATGAGTCTATTAATCTCTACCCGCGTCAAAGACCTCAAGGGTGCCTGTAGAGAGTATTGAAAAGGAGGCAACCTGTCCATGGTGAAACCATGTGTCTGAAACCATGATGCCATCTGTGCATACCAGCATGATGTATCCCCATTAAGAGCTAATTGTCTGGAGGACTCTAGAGCCACCCTGGCATATCTGTCTCTGGTAGTATCCCACAGACTGTGTACACAGGAGACTGATCTGGTAAGCGCCTCAATCTCCATAGGGGGGGCAGCTAATTCCGCTCGAATGATATCATGCGGTACAGAAGCCTTGGCTCTAATCTGCCGAGAGATCATAGATACCAGGGGCTTCTCCATACGCCTCCAACCATCTTGGCCTACAGAAGGTCCCCAAACCGGCACCCCATATAACATAGTAGAGGCAACCAAAATATCAAAGAGTCATAACTTTGTCCTAGGTTTCTGGAACTGAACCTGCGAACACATCCTCTCCATTCCTCCCAGAGCCGCACCAGCTCTAGTTAGTCTAGTCTTTGCTGCTCTTCTCAAAGAAAATCTCGGCCCAGTAAAGACTACCCCCAGGTAAGTGTATGCATCTGTATACTCCACAATCTCCTGACCATATTTGAAAGTAGGTACTGATCTCTTGACCCATTGCGGTGTGGTGTTAAACACCATAACCTTGGTTTTACCTAGGTTTACACACAATCCACTATCCTCTGCAAAACTGCGTAGTGCATCCAAATGTCGTTGCATACCTTCTGGTGAGTCAGATATCAACACAAAATCATTAGCATATAGCAACAATGGGATCCACGTCCCTTCCAGCTGGGCACCCCTCTCACCCTCTTTGTCAATGTAATCAGACACCTCATCAACATACATACCAAATAGAGCAGGAGACAATGGGCAGCCCTGTTTCACTCCAATAGTAGAGTGAACTAAATCAGATACCCCTTTCGGAGTGCGTACATGTCCCATCACTGATCTGTACAAAGCCATAATCCCCCAAATCACCTCTATGGGCACCCCCATCTCCTGTAGTCTACGCATCAATCGAGCTCTTGGTACCATGTCAAATGCTTTGCGAAAATCCACAAAGCTACAATAGATCCGTCTCCCATGTGCTCTGCCCTCCTCAATGATGGCCCTGAGTGTCAGAATATGATCAAGAGTGGAGAAACCCCTCTTGAAGCCGGCTTGACCCTTTGCTCATACACACTCGCCCTCTGCCCAATTACTCAAGTGTTGCTCCGGAATAGATGCATGCAACCGTGCCAATGTGTGTCCAACCATAATAGTGCGGTCGTTCCCAGGCTCTGTAGGGTCACCAGCCTTGAAGATGGGCACAATATTAGACAACCTCCAAGTCTCAGGTAATCCCTCACACATGGCACGATTGAACAACACTGCAAGAACCTCCATCATCATATCCCTGTCATGTATAAGGTGCTCCGCTACTAGACCATCATGATCATATGCCTTCCCGGTCCTCATCCTGTCGATGGCCCTTTGTACCATTTTAGATGTAAAGAAAGTGCTCGTAGCTGGGCAAGGCTTGGTAGGGTCTGGAAGGGGTTCCTGTCCAGGAACCGTATATAATGATGTCGCATATTGGCCTCACACATCAGGTGAAGTAATCACTGGGGGAGGGGAGTGCTCATGGAAGAGTCGCCATGCCTCTCCTGAGTCCCTACTCAAGAACATCTGTCACGAGGACGCGGCAATTGTGAAGGGTAGTTTCACCCGCAGACGGGAAGTTGGTCGGCACTCGAACTTGTAAAGTAAAAGGATATCTACGTTCAAGATCATGTAGGTTCCCCCGTCGCACTTAGCAAGTTGGTGGATACTAGAAAGTGAACTCAATAAAGGCATAAAGTCAAGGGGGGATCACCAACAGAAAGTATCCGACAGTTGGGCCACATTGCACTTTTCGATGCGGTCCCAATGAGGATAGATGGTCAGAAGACGAGTGGGAGCCCAACAGAAGCATCTCCTAAAAATTAGGGAACTGCTATTTTGGGTCGTGAAATGTGTTCGCGTCATTACCTTCGGTATGACCAGGGAAACATTTTATTACTCTACTGCAAAGTCAACTGATGCTCCAGTTGAGAGATTTTTAAACAGGAAGCCCAATGCGAGGAAATTGCATGTATGAGTGCCAAGTGGCACTTTTTGGTCAATTTACCAAGTCGGGGAGAACAGAACCCGTAACTGACTTTTGGGAGCAGTTATGGAGGCTGTTAACTTTGATTTTCAGCCATTTCTCTCCATTTTTGAGCTTCCCATGACTTTGCCTAGGTCCAAGGAGCTCATTTTCAGCATTGCAAGGCATCAGATGTGTGTTTATAGGGCTGCGTTTTCAGCGATACGCAGGTTTTGGCAACCATGGAAATCTTCTCCTTTTTGCATCTATTTGTTCACAGATGCATTGCAGGTCAAGGGCAGAAGAGAGGGCGCTCGATTTATGTTGGGGGGATGCTTCATTGAGAGCCTCTTACCAAGTTAAGAGTTATGGAGTGCTTTCTTTTCCTCTCATGTACAGTGTGGTGCTAGGAGTGATGCCCTGCACGCTACACAGTGCTCTCTCTCTCCCCTACGTGCACTTATGTGATGCCCTACAAGAGGGCTCTTCATTTGACTGATGTACAACTGTGTGGTTTCATGCTTTTGTGCTGAGGCAAGAGCCTCCTTGAGCTAACTGCTACTCCAAAGCAGGCACTGGTGAGGGTCATAACCTCACCGTACAGGTGCAAATTCAGCGCTGTGTATGCACAGAAAATTGACTGTTTTTCAGCCATACGGACGCCAGAACCCTTGGGAATTGTGCCCCACTCCACTGGCAGAGGACAGTTAGGGGACTGTTTGGGGCTGAAAACAGGGCAAAAACCAGGAAATACAGCGAGCTGAATTTACTGTTTTTGGGCTGGAATTAGAGGGTATACGCCAATAGAAGTGAGTTCTAGTAGGGGAATGGTTTCGTGCAAGTTTTGGGACTGTTATGTTGTCGAAATTTGGCCAAATCATGTAGTATCTAGAGGGATACAAGTAAAGGATTCTCAGAACTCTACTTTGTAATTTACCCTCTCAAAGAATAAAGAAATACCGAAAGGGGCGCCAATTTTGGGGCCTACAGGTTGTCGGCGTCTGCTCGGGGCATTCTAGCTTCCGAGCCGTGCGTGTATTCAAGTGTTAATTCCCGTCGCAGGTTTCCTTTGCAAAGTGCTGTGTGTTTGTGTCTAAAGTAAAGAATTTCGGGTGAAAGCCAACGTCTACTGCCCCACGGGCCGGTTTCAAGGATCCATTGCCGGGATATCAATCACCTTTTCCCAAAGAGTGAGCCTCGGTTGTTTTGGGTAAAGACACAAAGTACAGGAACGCGGGATTACACTATGGCTAACAAAGGGAAGGGCATTATGGAAGAGGGTTCCTCTTCACAGGACAGACAAGAAATTCCGCATGTACGTCCTGCTAAAAAGTAGTCAAATTAGGGCTGATTTTCTGCTGCGTTTTTAGGGTTTGCAAGCATGAACCAAGATGAGATAGGGAGAGGTCTCACGGTGGTAGATTGGCCACTACATCTCCTTCGGAAGTGATGTGGGTCTGCAAGGTGACACGTTGCTCGCCGATTCTCTGAGGCGATTGCTTGGATTCTTTGACGCATTGGTAAATCATCTTGAAATTTGAGCTTGCTTGGTCGTGGGTGGTACGTCAGTGTTGTGGAATTATGCTCGTTTGCAGAGACAAGAGTCTTTTGCACATGTAAAAGTTAAGGGACAGATTGCAAAATGCTATGTGGTGAAGTTCAAGAACTATCCACCTATGGATGCAAAGTGGATGGAACAACAGGAACTGTCAGAGTCACCAAATGTATTGCAGCTTTACCTTGAGGCCTTTGGGTTATAGCCTACGTATGCCCCGACCCAATGTCCGCAAAAGAGGGGTAATGATAGAGCTAGCACATCAAATGTACTCATGGATTCAATGCAACAGCAGTGTACAGTTTGACAAAAGTATGAAGGTCTCATTAAGTCATTTGTACACATTATTTGATAGTCTTTCTTGCGGATACATGCGATGATAAAAGGGTGCTTACCACACAAGATCCTCTATGGCATGTATATATGGCACGCAATTGAGGACGTTTGCGATTTTAAGAGGGTGGTATGTCACGAGGACCGTTAGGGGCTGAAAACAGGTTAAAAACGAGTAAATACAGCGAGCTGAATTTACTGTTTTTGGGCTGGAATCAGAGGGTATACGCCAGTAGAAGTGAGTTCTAGCAGGGGAATTGGTTTCGCGCAAGTTTTGGGGTTGTTATGCTGTCGAAATTTGGCCAAATCATGTAGTATCTAGAGGGATACAACTAAAGGATTCTCAGAACTCTACTTTGTAATTTACCCTCTCAAAGAATAAAGAAATACCGAAAGGGGCGCCAATTTTGAGGCCTACAGGTTGTAGGTGTCTGCTCGGGGCATTCTAGCTTCCGAGGCGTGTGTGTATTCAAGTGTTAATTCTCGTGGCAGGTTTCCTTTGCAAAGTGCTCTGTGTGTGTGTCTAAAGTAAAGAATTTCGGGTGAAAGCCAACGTCTACTGCCCCACGGGCCGGTTTCAACATTTGATATAAGTCTCGCTCGATCTGAGCTAGGTAAGCTCGCTTCTTCTGTCGTACAAGGCATCGGAAAGCAATCTGAGACTGTCTGTAAGTGATGACTCCTAAAAGAAGATCCCTCTGCAACTGGGCTCTCATCTCTCTGCATTCCTCATCCTACCAACTATTCTGGGGCATGCTCCCAGAATATCGTCTCTTGCCAGGCTGAGTGTGTGGGTATGCCACTGATGCAGCCCCATGCAGTGTCTTAGTCAGTAGAGTGGTGCACTCTTCCACTGAGAGGCTTGTACCATTTGTGCCAGCTGTGCCTTCCAATAGACGGTCCTAGATCTCCTCTGTATAAACAAAATCAGTCTTAGGAGTAAATGTATAGCGGGTGTGTGACCTGCCTCCTGATGTCTAGGTTGTACTATACTGAAATTTAACGGAGAGTGTGAAGAGAGCATACTGCTATGCCCATTGGCCTGGCTCCCACTGTGAAATCCTGAATGCAGGGGACAAAAAGAGAGAGAGAGAAATGAAATGAAATGAAGTGTTATATTAACGTCTTCAAAAGGCCATAGTGACCTATGAGACCAGAAAGTTACAAGGTGGTGGATCTGAAATAAAGTCAAAGTAACAAAATAACCTAATTAACAGTACAAAACAAAGATATATATTATGGGATTCTAGATTGGTCGATGTGAGCTAAGCCGAAAACTAAGCAAAAATGGGCGGCGAGTTGGGATAGCTGAATCACAAAAGATCTAGCATCGGTCGTTGGCGAATCTCATCAATTTCCTCCATGGTTAGTAGTCTGACCGGGCGTCGTGCATGATTGGCCAGCGTGCTCTGAATCTTTTGACGTAGCCTCCGTCGATGCTGTGTAGTCCTGCGCAGTCGTGGGCGCCTGGATTTCCCCAGTTCAATCGCTCGGTCAATCAATGTGCCTCTGGTGTGAGACGGGGGGGAGCTCTGCTGTGGGAGTGGCTCTTGCGGCTATCCCGTGTCTGCTCTGAAGAAGCCTGTAATCCGTCTTTGAGACTGGTTAGCCTCACCATTCACCAGGCTCTCTCTATGTCTGCGCTGCTCGAGCAAGAACAAACCCAAGCATCTTTGATCTTCGTATCCCATTACTCTTGAGAGTGGTCCAAAACCCTCTCTGAACAAGCAATGGAAGCGGCCTCGTATCTCGTAGTAGACGGGGCAACGGCATGTATAATGCATCTCTGTCTCAGGTTCCAGGTCACACAAGGGGCATGTCCTGGCCTCTACTGGTACTCCGTTGTATCTCCCGGTTTCAATCCGCAGCAGGTGAGACGATGTGCGTAACTGGCCAATAGCACACCGTATCCCATGAGACATGTGGGTATCCATGTATCTGGGTCTCATCATAAAACCATCTTGCGTAAGCTGGAGAAGGTGGTCTCTGTAGAAAGCCATCTTCGTGCCCAACTCTTGTGCTGGTTGTATCCATGTCCTCCTGGTGTCTAGCTGGGTCAGTTGGCGGATGAGCGTTGTGATCTCCGACTGTGTAAGAATGAGAGATGGTGCATCCAATGAGTACTGGAATGGTGGCAGCCTGTCTATGCTGAACCCATGCGCCTGAAACCATGATGTCATCTCCCCATACCAGCATGTTGTATCTCCTTGTATGGCTAACTGTTGGGAGGACTCAAGTGCTATGCGAGCATATCTGTCTCTGGGGAGTTCCCATGTGCGGTTTATGAAGGAGACTGATCTGGTGAGCGCCTCTACCACTAGTGGGGGGGCCGCCAGCTCTGCTCGGATAATGGCCCTTGGTACTGATGCCTTGGCTCTAATGAGCCGCGAGATCATAGAGACGAGAGGCTTCTCCATGTTCCCCCATCCGTCTATGCGACCCGGCCTCCCGTGGTGATCCAATGAAGGTCCCAATATCTCAGCCCCATAGAGCAATGCTGAGGCCACCAAGGTGTCAAAGAGCTAGAGCTTCGTCGGGGGTTCCTGAAACTGAACCTGCGAACACATCCTCTCCAATCTACCCAATGTTGCGTGGGCTCTAGTCAGTCTGGTCTTTGCTGCTCTTCTGAGTGAGAATGTGGGTCCAGTAAAAACCACTCCAAGGTAAGTGTAAGCGTCTGTGTACTCCACAGTCTCCTGGCCGTATGTGAATGTAGGTGCTGATCTCCTGATCCACTTTGGGGTGGTATTAAACACCATAACCTTGGTTTTACCAAGGTTGATAGACAAACCACTTTCGTGGGCAAACGTATGCAAAGTATCCAATTTGCGTTGCATTCCCTCTGGGGATTCGGAGATCAACACAATATCGTCCGCATATAACAAAAGTGGAATCTATGTCCCTGCCAACTGTGCACCTTTATCCCCGTCCGTGTCAATGTAGTCAGAAACCTCATCCACATACATACCGAAAAGAGTAGGAGAGAGCGGGCAACCCTGCTTCACCCCAATAGTGGAGTGAACGGGTATTGAGAGTCCCTCCGGGGTGCGTACATGCCCTACTACTGATCTGTATAATGCCATGATCCCCCAAATGAGCTCTGTGGGTACTCCCATTTCCTGTAATCTGCGCATCAGTCTAGCTCTGGGTATCGTGTCAAAAGCTTTGCGGAAGTCCACAAAGCTACAATAGATCCGTCTCCCATGAGATCTTCCTTCCTCGATGATGGCCCTGAGTGTTAGGATATGGTCAAGAGTAGAGAAGCCTCTCCTGAATCCTGCTTGCCTAGTTGCACGCATTCCTTCCCTCTTTGCCCATCTACTCAGCTGTTGCTCAAGAATGGATGCGTACAACCGTGCCAGTGTGTGCCCAATCATAATAGTGCGATAATTCCCAGACTCCATGGGGTCTCCTGATTTGAAGATAGGTACGATCGTAGATAGGCTCCAAGTGTCCGGTAGGCCCTCACACATGGCACGGTTAAACATAACTGCTAGAAGCTCTGCTAGTAGGTCTTTGGCATGCATGAAATGCTCAGCTACTAGGCCCTCATGATCATATGCTCTCCCAGTCTTCATCCTGTCAATAGCTTTCTTCACCATCTCAGCGGGGGTGAAAAAGACACATGTATGTGAGCATGGGGCGGGGGGGTTGGGGAGGGGCGGCTGTTCAGGTACTGTGTACAAAGATGATGCGTACTGACCCCAGGTCTCTGTGGAGGAAATAGCAGGGGGGGGGGGGGGGGGGGGGGGGGACTGCTCATGAAAGAGCCGCCACGCCTCACGCGAGTCTTGACTCAAGAATAGCTGATATAGATCCTGCTCGAGTCGAGCTGAAACCGGCCCGTAGGGCGGTAGGCGTTGGCTCTCACCCGAAATTCTTTACTTTAAACACACACACAGAGCACTTTGCAAAGAGAACCTGTGACGGGAGTTAACACTTGAATACACACACGGCTCGGAAGCTAGAATGCTCCGAGCAAACGCCGACAACCTGTAGGCCCCAAAATTGGCGCCCCTTTCGGTATTTCTTTATTCTTTAGGAGGGTAAATTACAAGGTAAGGTCCTGGGAATCCTTCACGTGTATCCACCTAGATACCATTTGATTTGGCCAAATTTCGGCAGCATAACAGCCCCAAAACTTGCGCGAAATCAATTCCCCTGCTGGAACTCGCTTGCACTGTCGTATACCCTCTGATTCCTGTCCAAAAACAGTAAATTTAGCATGCTGTATTTACTGGTTTTTGCCCTGTTTTCAGCCCCAAACAGTCCCCTAACTGTCCTTTGCCAGTGGGGCACGATTCCCAATGATCCTGGCGTCCGTACGGCTGAAAAACAGTGAATTTACAGCGCATACACAGCGCTGATTATGCATCTGTACTGTGAGGTTATGACCCTCACCAGTGCCTGCTTTGGAGCAGCAGTTAGCTACCCCTGTTCTTGCTCAAGGAGGCTCTTGCCTCAGCACAAAAGCATGAACCCACACAACTGTACATCAGTCAAATGAGTAGCCCTCTTGTGGGGTATCACATAACTGCACGTAGGGGAGAGAGAGAGCAGTGTGTAGTGTGCAGGGCATCACTCCTAGCACCACACCGTACATGAGAGGGAAAGAAAGCACTCCATAGCTCTTAACCTGTGACAGGTTCTCAATGAAGCATCCTCCCAGCATAAATCGAGCGTCCTCTCTTCTGCCCTTGACCTGTAATGCATCTGTGAACAAATAGATGCAAAAAGGAGAAGATTTCCATGGCTACCAAAACCTGCGTATCGCTGAAAACGCAGCAAAACAGCCCTGCAAACACGCATCTGATGCCTTCCAATGCTGAAAATGAGCTCCTTGGACCTAGGCAAAGTCATGGGAAGCTCAAAGATGGAGAGAAATGGCTCCAAAACTGCTCTCAAAAGTCAGTTACGGGTTCTGTTCTCCCAAACTTGGTAAATTGACCACAAAGTGCCACTTGGCACTCATACATGCAATTTCCCCGCATTGGGTTTCCTGCTTAAAAATCTCTCAACTTGTGCATCAGTTGACTTTGCAGCAGGATCCATTTCTCGGCTTCGTCCGCCTTCTGTTGGGTTTTGGTAAGAACATCCACCAAAGAAGTCGTCATTTCTTTGTGCTGTTCTTCTCCCTCTTTGATGGCCCGTACTTGTTCCTTGATCGTGTTGATTTCTTCAATTACTGAGGGTTGCAGTTTGCCCTCTTCCAGTGTGTTTCTTGATCGGGCTTCGGCGAGTTCTTTCTTGAGTGACGCGATCTCTTCCTCTTGGGTCGTCACTCGGTCTTCTAGCGTGCTTATCTTGCTCTCTTGGATCAGCACACGTCCTTCGAGAATGTTTATTGTGCCCCAGAGATTGCGGTTCAACTTGGTGATGGTCTCCGTCATTTCCTCTTTGCATTTTTGAATGGCATCCTCTAGGGGGCCGGCTTTATCGTTTGTCTGCCTCATGCTTGATCGCTGTCCGCAAGGAGGGGTTAAGATGCACGTGTGCACCCCCACTAGCAGCGGTCTCGGCGAGTGGTGGAGCGCGAGGCGGTACGGCCCGGGGGTGAAAACGGTAGTTGAGAGAGAGAGAGAGAGAGAGGGGGGGGGGGGGGGGGGGGGGGGGGAGTAAGTATAGTAGATAGAGTGGGGGGAAAGGGGGCGAAGAAAAAAAAGAAAAAAAAAATCTCCCTACCCGTAGAGGATGGACGTCCTACGCGTGAAAGAAAAAAGGGGGGAGGTGTGGGGGGGGGAAAGACATACTACGCGTAGGAAAGGGGGGGGAGACATGCTACGCGTAGAGGTTGGGGGGCTAGGGCAGCGTGCATCGGGCGCGTGGTGCAGCGCGCGAGCAGGGCAGGGCGGCGGGGGTGCAGGGCGACGGGCGCGGGAGTGCAGGGCAGGGCGGGCGCGAGGGGCAGAGGCGGGGGGGCAGGGCGGCGGGCGCGTGGATGCAGTGTAGGGCGGGCGCGAGTGGCAGAGGCGGGGGGGCAGGGTGCAAGCCAGGCAGCAGCACAGCGCGGCAGCGAGCAGCGCGCGCGAGCAGCTCAGAGAGCAGGGGCGGTAGCAGGGAGCAGCGGGAGCAGGGGCGGCAGCAGGGAGCAGAGAGAGAGAGAGAGAGAGAGAGAGAGAGAGAGAGAGAGAGAGAGAGAGAGAGAGAGAGAGAGAGAACCTCTTGCTGCTGTTTGAGTGCTACGACCTTATTCTTGCTGCCCCTGGTGCTTTGCTCTTGGTTCTGCATCCATGCTGTTTGTCTGTGCCATGTGAATTAACATGCTGCTTTAATTTATTGCGTAAACCAGAGAGAGAGAGAGAGAGAGAGAGAGAGAGAGAGAGAGAGAGAGAGAGAGAGAGATTGATTGGTTGCAGAGTTATTGGCAACCGGTTTGAATGCTGCTCCGGATGCTACTCTGAATGAAGAAGAACCACTACTTTTGATAGATTCAAGCAGCATATTAGGACAATATCTTCGACGTTGTATACTTGCCTTCAATATTCTTTCATTTGAGGTAATGCTTTTAAAAAAAAATGGCAGCAAGGCTGCATGTGATTGTGTTCAGTGATGCTGTTCATGATCTATGTTTTAATGCTGTGGAATGTGATAACTGAACATAAGACTTTGCCAATTGTGTTTATCTGGACTTTTAACTTATGTTTCATTGTCTAGCACATTTGTTGAATGTTGGTTCCACTCGCAAAAGGCAAAATCATCGATTTTGTTCCCATTCAGGGACTTAATGCGGTTGCCATCTCTTCTGGTATTGTTTTTTCAGACTGCGGAGCACAGTCCCATGCAGCTTGCTTTCATTCGTGCAATGGTAAAAAGCTTGACAAATCTGCGCAAACTGTAAAGCTAGACAACTTGAGATAGAGGTCCTAGTCCCATGCAATATACTTTCATTTTTACATGTGTGGAAGGCTTGACATTCGATACCTGATTGGGTGCTCAACCTGGGCAAGCTGTAAAAGCAGCATTGCTGAGATTGAAGTGCTGAGCTGAAAAAAAGCCTTTTTTTCCACTAAAATTTTTATCAGACAAAAGCCGTCGGGCTAAACAAAGAAGTACAAGCTGCCTGATTGAAAGGTTCAGAGGGCAAAGGTTCAGGGGGCCTCAAAGTTCATAAAGGGTAGTGCCTTTAAGAGGGCGAAGAAGATATCAACAATTTGCCAAAATTGGTTTAACCTGTGTACATAAAGCAAAAAGGCTTATGTAGTTCAAAAGGGGTCGGGCTAAACAAAGAAGTACAAGCTGCCTGATTGAAAGGTTCAGAGGGCAAAGGTTCAGGGGGCCTCAAAGCTCATAAAGGGTAGTGCCTTTAAGAGGGCGAAGAAGATATCAACAATTTGCCAAAATTGGTTTAACCTGTGTACATAAAGCAAAAAGGCTTATGTAGTTTGAAGGCAGATCTCTTTCTATTATATCAGCTTGTGCTACCTTCATAGCAATAGAAATTTGGTGGTTAGATTTATGCTTGTTCAGGAAAAGTGTAAGGGTTCTATTTGCCTCCAAGATATTTCTCCGTGTCTTGTGAGGTTTTGTAACTGTGTCTCCTGCCTATAGCCACAAGATTGGCTGTTTGGGGTCCTTAATCCTCATTCCCTGTTCCCATTTCCCATTCGGTCCATCCTTGGACCTCATTCCATGCCCATCCTCGTTAACCGTTTCTATTTGGCATTCCATGCGACTTATGCTCAGCCCCTATTCAAAGAGGATCTGGCTGTTGTATTCCTACTAGGAATATTGAGCTTTGGGGGATACGAAAGGAAGCTCTAAACTTTCACAGAAGAAATGGTAAGGGGATGTAGAATGGAGAAATTTGTCTTTTGGCCTAAGCATGTCCATGCAGTTTTGAGTGTGTCTCCCTTGTCAAGAGGGGATCATCTGAAAGGATAAAAAGTGGGATGCACTTTATTGTTTTAGCCTATTATTTACAACAGTAAGTGGAGAAATAACAGCATTTGGAGCTGACATGATCCAGAAGTAGATAAGAATTGAACGTGAGTAGATGTAATGCAACAGGGTTTTGATAATATCAATATAGATCACTGCAATGATATGGCTTTATATATGGTTTCATGATTGATGACCTTGCAGGGCACTTGCAAACTTCTTACAGACCTTGATTTGTACCGCCAACCTATGCTTAGAGTTTCTGGTGGAGATGGTACATTGCAAAATTCCTTCTCCAAAATTGTGGATGATGTGTCTATACGTGATGAAGACCAGCCGAATAATGATGATGACTACTTTGAGCATGAAAATTTAGAGATCGGGAGAAGTATCACGAATGTGCAAGAACGAGGGAAGGAGAATTGTGAACAAAAGGCTTTTCAAGAATCGTGTACAAGTGAAGGTGAGACTACTGATTTGTACAGGCTTTTGGATGTGGTTTTGATAAGTTTTCCTCATTCCATGTCAATAAGGATGAAGGGTCTATTGCAAGGAAGATTTCAGTTGGGTTGTCACAAAATCCTTGAGGGTGCGGTCCACTTTTGTTCCTACAAGTTCTGATATGATAGGTATTTTGGCGCTTTCATAGATATATTTTGTTCTTGTTGGAGGATACTGAGATTTGGGGCGCATATGCAGCATCACTTTACACAATTCCGGGTAGCAGCCTCTACCCCAGTCTCTACCCAATCCTCTGGAGCCATGCCCATAGACATGCACTTTCTTTACGGCTGAGATTGTAAAGAAAGCCATTGACAGGATGAGGACCAAGAGAGCATATGATCATGATGGATTGATGGCGGAGCACTTTATACATGCTAGAGATATAAGATAAGCAAGCTTCATAGGAAACTTTTGAGTCCACCTATACTAGGGGTATATTGATTGATAGAGCCATTGAGCTTGGGAGAGCTAGATGCCTATGTCTACGAGGGCCACCACAACATCGACGGAGGCTCCATCATAGGATCAAGGCTATTCTAGTGTAGCAGGCTACAGTGTCACTTTCACAGGTCACACCGTTAGTACAGTTGGTCTGGTCTTGTTCAGACTGGACGGACTCTCTGGGCTGGGCAGTGACACGTGGCAGGGATACGGACGGTGGTCTAGTGGACATCGTGGCAAGGTCACCACCACCACTGAGTTTGGGGATAGACTTAGATGGTTGACATTTATGAGCTGTTGGTGGCTCTTTATGGTTGGACATATGAGTTGTTGGGTCATCATTATCATCTTCTTCATATATGGTCCAGCATCGTCGTCTAGAGTAGTGAGTATATACACACAGCACGTCTGCACCATCCCTGCACATCTAAGCCTTGTCACCTCCATTTGGACCCGTGAGTTCGGGGCTGGAGCTGTGTGTGCTGCCACGCCAGAGTCTGTATCGGTTCCTTTGAGATAGTTGAGTCCATATGTTCTGGTCTGTTGCTGTGTCTCTTTGTGGATTTACTGTTATCTATTGTTTCCTGTGTTTTGATTATGTTTTCTGTGAGATGTCACGCACATTGCACTGAGGAGCACCCACTGTAGAGAGCACGGCACACTATCTGCGCTACAGATGCTCTCATTTTTGGCACGCCCGGTGGGACCTCAACTGAAGTCTCTCTCTCTGTTAAGGTACAAATCGAGGAGCTAGCTGGTTTTTACCTAGCTCGCCTACTTCGCCTTGCACAGTGCAGCTTGCTGGTCTGGTCCAGTTTCACCCTAGGGCCTAGACAGCTTAGTCTAGCTGACCTAGTCCCTCGCCCTGCTGGTTTCGTCCTCTCGTGCTCTGGTCCAACCAGCTCTCATCCTGGTCTAGTCCTTCCTCGTCCCTGGTCCAGCCAGGTGGTCTAGTCACTCGCCCTGGTCTAGTAGAGTCTAGACCGGTGTTCAGCCAGTTAAAGGTCTTCTTGCCCAAAGCTTGGTTGGGTTTGTGGTTACTACATGACACAGAGAAGGCGGTCATTAGAGTGTCAAAGCGCATTACTGAGTCCTCTGAAGTACTACGACAGAAGGCCTCAACCCTTGGCACCTAGTAGAAATCCACCAACCCCATCACCCATACCTCCACATACGGCATCATCCATTCCTCCATCCGGTTCTATATCTTCTAGGTTACCTTCCCCAGTTAAGCTCTCTCCCATTTTGTTATAGCAAGCTGTTGAGCAACAGGCTATGGAGGCGTTGACCAGTGTTTCAGCCAAGGTAAACATCAAGTTTCCTACTTTCAAGGGACTCTCCTCAGAAGATGCAGACGACCATGTAAGGAGGTTTGTATCTCTTTGTAGAGGTCATGGTCTTAATCGAGAAGATGCTTATTTGGTACTCTTTCCATCTACCTTGGAGGCTTAGCAGACAAGTGGCACATCCAAACAGTCCCAACTTGTAGTAGTTGGATTTTCTTTTTTTTTCCGAGACAAAGATCCTTCTATTAGGTAATGAAAACTGTCCATAGGGCTACAACTACCTATGCAAGAGAGTGCTACAACAATCATGATGGGGACACTCTCCCAATGTAAAAGACAACATATGTACAATGAGGCTAAATCAAGAGATGGAAGGAGGAAAGAGCCACACAGGTGGACGGTAGTGCCATATGAGCACACCCAGGACATCAGAGTCGAAGGAAAGCCTCTCTGCGCTCCCGCATGCGGTCGGAGCTGCCTTGGAGTTGCTCGAACTGTCCTCTGAGAGTATGTATCAGCTCTAGCCAAAGATCTCAAACAGTTCTGTTGGTGGTATAAGGCGAGCCTCGAAGATGCGGAAGCAACGGACTTGCCAGATGAACCAGAGTGTCACGCCGCTGATTAGTTCCCAACACTCCTCTCTCTCACTAACCACTCGTGTGGAGTAAGCTTTGTAGCAGGTTGGAGTGTAGGTGGATCCCCCTGCATCACTATCATCTTGCTGATGGAGGATAGCTCAAACTGAAGTGTCGGGCCCGTGAGAGTAGACCAAGTAGCTGCTCCCCATGTGTACTGCTGAGCTGTGGAAAGAGCTGGCATCAGTCGAAGAACACGAAGCCACACCTGCTGTGCTAAAGGACACTCCCAAAGACAGTGACTTTGACTCTCCACAAGATGGGCACACGTTGCACATGCGATCGAGAGACCACTATGTACAAGCCAACTCCCAATTGCTGTAGCTCGGTGTGCTACCAGCCACTGGAACAAAGTGACTTGCCTCGACTGTCTGGAGTCCCACAACCTCCCCAAAAAAGCTGCCAAGAACTCAGCTGTGAGACCCTCCTCCTGCCAATGAGGTGCTGCACAGCAGGACGAGCCTCTCTCTGCACTGCCTGAATGTGACGTCCAGTCGAACAGTGTAGTGAAAGAAAGGGACACCTGGATGGTCTGCTGAGGAGAAAGGGTCCCTCCAAATCCACTCTCCAGGATCCCACTGTACTCGTGCGAGTGGACAGCTCTCCCAAGCCCACAGTCTCTAGTGACGAGTCTCAAGAGCTGCTGGGTTGGGATCTATGACACAAGTCCTCCCACAGATGCCCACCACTTGGATCCTCTGAAAACAGCACTCTGCGACATGGGGAGCCTCTACTGCAACTTTGTGTAAACGTCCCTCACCTTGTAGCTCGAAAAACTGGGAGGGTACAATCTCTGAACAAGTCCGAACTGAGATGATAACTTCCAGCAGCGTGAAGGCTCCCATCCATCTGGGCGCTGCTGACTCGAGAGGTGTGAGCCACTCAGGTGGTAGTGCCTCTGAGATGTCCTGACACATGCTCTACACCCCTCTCATGCCTTATAGGTGAATGCCTTGAAGCTCCTCTGACAAGTCTGAAAACTGTAACCAGTCACCGAAAGAGCGTGCTGGACACTCTGCCATGGGACCCCAGGAAACATAAGGCCGACAACCAACCAAGTGGCCTCTCTGAGTGCTAACCATGGGGTTCTAAACAAGGGGTTGTCTCAAACGCTCCCTCGTGCAAGTAGGCTGATGCTGCTCTAGGCCTCTCTCCGCAGATGCTCCCAAGATCGGAGCAGACTCGCAGCAAAACGGTCCTCCAGTCTCCTGTTCAAGCCAACTCTGCGCATCTTTGTAAAAATCCATCTAGTCGAGGGTCGCCAGGGCCCTCCAGCCTGAGGCACCCTAGTACTAAGCCGTTGAAGCAAGAACTCCTTCCTGGGCTCCTCACCTGGAAGAATTCCTTTGACGATAAACTTCCCAAGAAGGGCTCTGCTCTGCTGTGTTGGGTCTATGATCCCCAACCCTCCCTGAGAACAAGGAAGGGTGATCACCTGCCATGCCACTTTGGCCCGGGCTATCTGAGCGTCACGCCTTGATCAAAGGAAGTTCCTGATCAGCTTCTCTACCTTGCTGATACAAGAACTCGAGAAGATCCAACAAGATTGATGTACCACATAGTAGCCAACAACACCTGGTTGGCCACTACAACTCTGCCTGCTAGAGAAAGTCGTGCGAAGCTCCAATGTAACAACTTCTTCCTGATAGACAGGAGGAGGGGTGCAATCTATTGCTCGAGAGACAAGTCCAAACCAACCTGATAGCCGAAGTACCGAACTGCAGTCCTTGGGGGAATCCAACTGAAACCCTCACCTGGCATCCAATCAGGTGTAGGAGCATTACCAACTGAGAAAGTCACTATCTTTCTCCAGTTGATCAGTGCGCCAGATGCACAACAGAAAGTCTCAAAAGCTTGCTCACATGTGTGAAGGTTGGCCTCCTGGCCATCCAAGTAGAAGGCTGAGTTGTCTGCAAACTCAGCGTCCAGTAGCTCATCTCCCCGAATAGGGAGCGCTAAGCCACGTAAACCAACCTACTGTGAAACCAAAAAACTGCTCATCGCCTAAGCATAGAACAGAAAGAGGAAGGGGGCAAGAGGGCAGCCCTATCTGACCGAAGGTGTGAGAATGAAACTATCACCTCTACCTCCTGACAGAAGTACCTGATTGTGTGCCTGTCTGTACAAAGCTGACACCCCTCTGATCCAAGCATCTGAGAAGCCCATCCTGCGTAGAGTGCCCTCCAAAAAGTCCCAGTCAACCCTGTCATAGGCCTTCTCAAAATTGAGAAGAAGAATCACCAGATCCTCACCACAAAGCCGCGCGAGGGCATAAGCCTCCCAAAAAGTAAAGATGTTGTCAAGGCAAAACGTGTCCGAGTGCCATGTATAATGCTCTCTAGAAGTGGCTGAATCCTCAAACTTAGAGCCTTGGCAAGAATTTTGTAGGCTGAGTTGAGGATGGTGATGGGGCGCCACTGTCGAATCTCATCCAAGGAGCCACCCTCCTTGGGAATGAGGTAGATCAGGCCCTCACTCATGCTGTCAGGCATCTCTCCTGTGTGAAGGATGTACTGAAAAGCACTGCAAAGATCTGAGCCAAGCAAGTCCCAGTACTCCAAGAAAAAGCTGGGAGTCGAGCCATCCTCACCTAGACAGCTACCACGAGGGAGTGCTCTCAGAGCCGTGTGTAGCTCCTGTAGCTGAAGAGGCAGCTCAAGCCTTTGGCGCATCTCCTCAGTCACAAGACAAGGCATTTGTGCCCACACCTGCTCTCTGCATGCGTCCTGACGCTCTGACTGAGGCTCTGCAGATAGTAAATCACGATAGAAGTCAGTGGCAACTGCACGCATGTCCTCTGGCTCTGAAGCAACTGACCCGTCGGGCCTCCTCAACTGACTGACCTTGGCATGCGTATGCCGAGGTCCCATTGCCTCAAAGAAAACGCCTGTCACTCTGTCACTCACTTGGGTCCACTGAGATGCCTGTCGATGGAAAGCAAACTCATGGCACCTCTCCTCTATGTTTACAAGCTTCTGGCGAGCCTGCTGTAACTACTTCTCCAACCAAGGACTGTCTAGATGCTGCTCCTGCATCCTCTGTAACGAAGCAACGCCCTGTCGGAGACGCTGCTCCTCTCTCGCTGCAGCCAGGCTAGCGGAAGACTCTTGAAGAAAGAGTCGACTAAGCTGAGCAAGTCCTGAGGCCACTCTATCAGCAGGAGAATCCTGCATGTCTACGCTTTCTGTCCAAAGAGCCTCCACTTGCTCTCTAAGCGATGAGTCCAGCAAGACCCTCTCTGGGATGCGAAGCATCGTGCTCCCACTCCTCTACCTATCAGTCACTGTAGCGATCACTGGAGCATGGTCCAAAAAGGAAGTCGCTGCCAGAATGCCAACTATCCCACCCAAGTCACAGAAGTAGTCACTAGTGTAGAAGCGATCTATCCGAGATAGATTCACGCCTCCCACTCTGCGGTCCGAACGAGACAAAGCCAGACTGTCTGGGGGCCTCACAAAACTAGAATGCTGCCACACATCTGAAACTAGCAAAGTCAAACAAAAGCTCTCCCAAGCTGCCAGCTCAACTCCATGCACATTAGTATAGCTACCTCCAATCCTGCCACAGTGTTCCTCCAACATGTTGAAGTCACCCCCTACACACCATTGCTCTGCCTGCGGCAGAGACTCAACAATCTGAGACCAAAACTCTACACGTGTAGTCGCCACATTGGGCGCATAGATGTTCAGGAAGCCCACGAGACAACCCTGAACCTGCATAGTGATCTCTGAGCCCTGCCTGGCACAATAATCCCTCTGCCCACAATGGCCTGCTGCAAAGAATCCGCAATAGTCATACATACCCCGCCCTGGATGCCTCCAAGTCCAAATGCAACTGACCAAAAAGTCTCAGATCGTCCACGCAGAAGCTGACCACAACGTCTAATGCGGCTCTCACACAGATGGTGCTCCTATAGCATAAGAAGGTCAATCTCTCCTCCCACAAGGCATCGCTGAAGCTCCTGACGCAGTCAGCCCCTCTGACGCTGAAACTGGGGCCCACCTAGTCCCTGTACATTTGATGAGACGATCCTCATGGGGAGCGAGACAGAACTGATGTTGCCGCTAACCGTGCTATCTTCGAGGCAGGCTTGGATGGGGAGTAATCCACATCCGAACGTCCTCGAGATAGGCGTGACTGCAAAGTGTCTAGCCTAGGCCCAAGTAGACCGAGCCGTGCATAGAACTACCTCCTCTGTCCAGGAGTCCTCATGTATGTGTACATAGCATGGTGGGCTCTGCGTGTCGGCAAAAAAGTGAACCACAATGTGTCCACACCATGCTGCGTCTGTAGGTGTCACAACAAACTTGGCCAATGGTCAAAGAGTCTGAAGCAAGCCTGTAACCCTTAGGTCTTCCATGTGGTGAGAGAACTCTAGGGCCTGTGTCTGAAGCCAATCCAAAATTGAGTCTATAGTCTACTCAGCCTTGTCCCTGCCGCATAGGGGAAAAGAGAAGCCAACCATTGAGTCCAAGGCCTCTATCCCCCTAGCTGCAAGGAAAAGTACATGAACTCTGAAGCAGGCAGCCTCAAGGTTTGGTGAGGGGTCCCGAGAAAACGTGTAAAGTCGTAGGAAAAGAAATCCCAAGGGCGACGAATGTCGAAGCTCGTCAGACCTCGAGGAACTGCTGCAAAGGGAGACGTCTGCACCAGAAGAGGGGGTCTCAAGAAAGGCTGTCCCTCTCTCGCTAAGCGACTCGTGGCAAACGCACTGCCAAGAGATCTCCTAGCAGCCGAAGAAGGCCCTACCCCTTGGGACGGCTGCGGGATTGAAGCGGGGAAAGGTGGGGGAGCAAGGGGAAGGTGGGAGAGTAGGGGGAGAAGGGGGAGAGGGAGGGCGAGGGGGATTGGCAAAGGTGGGAGGGCGAGATGGAGAGGCAGAGGGAGAAGGAGGAGGGGGCGAGGCGGAAGAGGGGGGAACTCGGAGGGGGGCTGTCGAAGGTGAGGTTGAGGTGGAGGCTGGAGCAGGGACCTCGTCCTGCTGTAGAGGGTCGAAACGCTCCCCCGTGGGAACTCAGTGCTACTGGGTAGGGTCCTAAGGACCACTCTGAGTGCCAAGCTGGCGCGGTGGCCCTTGACGACGTCGGCCATGAACCTGCTGCGAGCCCTCCTCCGCTTGAGCCCTAGTCTCGGAGGGTGGTTCTACCTGTGTACTCTGTGGCTCTGCCAGCTGCTGCTGACCAACCCTTGAGGGCTGGGGTTGGGCGTGTGGAGTATGTCGGGGTCTCGTTCGTGGACAGCAAGCCTTCGCAAAATGGCCCATTTGTCGACAAATGAAACATTGATTCGGGAGGCCCGAATATTGAACGCTCTATCTGAACCAACCCCCACTCACCCAAGGAAGTAGTATGACCTTCGGGAAAGTGTGAGTGTCCCTAACGAGAACTCGTACCGAGGGAATGCCGGCCGCCTTGGCAACTACTGAGGCTGCCGTGCCAGGTGTCTCCAGGATAATCCCAATCTCTGAGCCTATCCTGAACAAAAGTGGTAGGTACTTCCTCCTCAAACCAAGAAAGCAGACTGAGATGGGAAGGTCTGCCTCCTCTACAAAAACATTTGAAGCTGGGTCAAAACCGTGTCTCCACTGTCGAAAGTGGGCTTGAACTGCTCGGATGGTCAAGGGGCTCATTGCTATGACCTTGGACGCCATCTCGGAGGTCTCAAACTCTATCTGATAGTAGCCATGTCCGAGGAATTGAACGTCCAAGATCTTGCCCACCTCTGCAAGAAAGCGGGCCTAGAGGTCATGCAGCTCTCCTCTGTTGGGTCTGGTGCCGAGAATCTTGCAGATGACGGAAGTCGCCTGCAGGCATTCCACCTCTGCGGTTAGGCTTGCTTGCTTTGTCGGAGCGAGAGCAAGTCGAATGGTGGGCTCAGCGGGGTCGGGCGAGGGGACTTCATCAGAGTCCCTCTGTGGCGGAGCTTGAGCCTCCATCTGTGTCTGTTGCTATGGCGGAGAAGGAGCGGATAAAGTAATTCCTCTGCAAGAAGCCCCGACTAGCACTGTCAAGAAACCAGCACTACCAGAGCCAAGCGAAAGAAAACTTTGGGGAGAGTACGGTAGAGAGCAAAATGAGCCCCGGGGGGGGGGGGGGGGGGGGGGGGGGGGGGGGGTGTGTGTTCAATGAGCGAAAAGAGGGTTGGGGAAGAGGACAGCGCGGGCGGGCAGGCTGGAAGCGGCAGAGGGTGAGGGCAGCGCAAGGCGGGCGGGCTGGAAGCGGTAGAGGGTGAGGGCAGCGCAAGGCGGGCGAGGGTTGTGGACGGGCGCAGATGGCGAGGCTGGCGGACAGTGCAAGGGGAAGGCGGGGGGCAGCGCGCACGCAGCAGGGGGTGCTGGCAGCGCTATGGGCGGGGGATGGGGGAGCTAGTGATGGCGAGTGTGGGGGGGGGGAGGGGGGGGGGGGGGGGGCAACAGGAGCAGGTGAGGGAGAGCGTGCGGCAGCAGCAGCAAGCAAAAACATGAGTTTTTACATTTAGTAGTAATTTTTGTTTCAGTTCTTTTTGATTCCGGACATGGTATCAGATTCACTATGTTGTAACAGCTTGGTCTCATAGGTCATTTTGGCCTTTTGAAGACGTTAATATATCATTTCATTTCTCTCTCTCTCTCTCTCTCTCTCTCTCTCTCTCTCTCTCTCTCTAGCTTCATCTCATGGTGGAGCTTCAGGGAGCCACGGACCTCGACACCCATCATTGAACCTCTTTCCTGGCGCACATATGCAAAGGGATACAACATGCTCCCGAGCAGCCACCCATACCATAGCCACATGAGCTGCAGCCCATGACTACAAGCTTCTTTACCCACTCGATGGTGACGGAAGCCGTACACCGCCTTTGACATGGGCGAGTAGCTAACCACATATACTTACTGGGGGGGGCATCTCATCTATGTTGCAGACACAATTGGTCCTTTCCTTGCACACCTGTTTGGGAGGGCATTACCTGAGGGTTTGCTTAGTGATTAGATGATGCACATCATTGTGCCAATCAACAAAGCACAGGATATACTTGATTCGAGCAGCTATAGGACGATCATGGTTGGCCACATCTTGGCCAAACTACATGGAGCAGTGCTGGAGCAAAGTTGAGTTGATATGGTGAGCGGGAGGGCTTGAGATATCAAGAAGAGAGGCTTTAGGAGAGGCTTTTCTACCGTTGACCATATATTCACTATGAGGTCTTTGATTCATCCAACCCGGTTGAGGAAGAGAAAGCTATACTATTGCTTTGTGGACAAAAATAAAATGAGGTAAAGCGAAAAACTAAAATCATAACTGCTAGATGTGAACTAAGTAGCTAGCTGGAACCGTGTAGGATATGAGTAGGGGGGTGAAAGTAGTGACTAAGGGCTAATACAACACAATGTGGGTGTGTGCACGGAGATATAATGGGTAAGAGTTGATACAAAGGCTGGTACAAGATGAGCAGGAAGTACAATTCTCAAAAGAGTTAAATCATAGGAGATCCATCATCGATCGCTTGTGGCTCTCATTAATCTCCTCCATGGTCAGTAGTTTGATCGGGCGACGTGCATGTCGGGCCAAGTGAACCGAATCCGTTCATGTAGCCTCCATCCGTGCTGTGTAGTACTTTGTAATCGTGGGTGCCTGGATCTCCCTAGCTCGTTCGCTCGATCGATTATCGTGCCTTTGGTGTGAGGAGAATGTGAGCTCTGGTGTGGTAGCTGCCTGCCTAGTGTCCGCTCTAAAGAAGTCTGTGATCCATCTCCGAGACTAGCTAGCCTCTCCTCTCATCAGGCTCTCTTTTTGTCTGCGTAGCTCGAGCAAAAACAGTTCGAGACATTGCTGGGCCCCATACCCCATGACTCTAGAGAGTGGTCCAAAGCCCTCTCTGAACAGGCAGTTAAAGGAGCCTCATATCTCATAGTAAATTGGGCAGTGGCATGTGTAATGCAACTTTGTCTCAGGCTCCATGTGACATAGGGGACATATCCTGGCCTGTGCCGGTACTCCACTGTATCTACCAATCTCAATCCGAAGCTAATGTGAAGCTGTGCGTATCTGGCCAATAGCACATCGTATCCCATGAG